>NC_141099.1:27838721-29038721 GCF_041138505.1 Cibotium barometz | reverse complement strand
AAATAAGATTGGGGAGAAAACCTTTTGTGAGAAAAAAACATAGGGTGATCAAATTAAGAAACTAGTGAGAGACTGAATGACTAGAAGGATAGACCGAAACTTGTTTAGAGAAAATTTTAGGATATATCTCATTAACTTACGTATTATAAATTATTAAGATTGTAACTCCATTAATATTTGAATAGTTGATGTGTGAATGCCATCCATTCAATACTGTACACTAGGACGATCATCCAAGATCTTTAATCCATCTCAGACAAACATGGGTCTCGGATGTGTAATTCCTAAAGGATCATGCTCTTAGATGTGTTAATCCCAAGATACTAGATGTGTAATTTTCAGAAAACTAATCATCTTAGATATGTCAATCTTGATAATCTTTGGATGTGTCAATCCCAAGATACTAGATGTGTAATTTTTAGAAAACTAATCATCTCAGACGTGTTAATCCTGACAATCTTTGGATGTGTCAATCCATGACACCAGATATGTAATTCTCAAAAAAATGAAGATCTTAGATGTACTAATCTTGACTGTCTTTAGATGTGGCGCTATGATAAGTATTTGATAGTTTTGAGCTTTTCATGGATAAAATGAAAAAAAGCAAGTTCACCCTTGCTCGTCTAAAAATCGTAAGAAATGCGGAATTAGTTGGAAGCACTGTTGTCAACCTAACCCACTAGAACTAGAATCAATTATGAGATGCCATGAAAGTACACCTTCGAGAAAGGTTTTGTCCTCCAGGATTTCGAGAGGATAAAATGAACGAATTTTTAGAGCTAACCCAAGAAGAGAAGACCCTAAAAGAATACCACCAAGACTTCTCCGATTTGTTGTAGAGATAGATGAGGTAACTCTTCTCCATCGATTCATTTGGAAGCTTAATCTACCTTTGAATAACCTCATCAAGAATGTAAAACTATCCTCTATTTCAGAAGCCATAGTTATAGCCAGAGACTATGATAAAGTTTTTATATAGAAAGTGTCGAGAAGGACATGAGTCCTTCCATGTTAATCAAGAAGAGGCCCCCTAATTCAAGAGGAACGTCAAGTCCACTCTTGGCTACAAGGAATCATGAGCTAGAGCAAAAATTAGGTCAAGAAATAGGGATAGCAGGGTTAAAGATAACCGAATTCAACAAGTATTTCTATGAGTAAATAGAAGAGGATTGGTGCAAGATTTATGTGAAGTAATGTGCATGATGAATAGAGGTATTCTACAAGATGATACTAAGATTATGAAATTGCTATCATAGGTTAGATTGCGTAAAGGATTGATTCCCTTATATTTTTCCATGAAAATTTGTTAAGTACCATATTATATGGGGGTATAGAATAAGGAATTCGAAAGTTCATACCATATGAGAGGTATATGGATACATGAAATTAGGATAATAAGGCCAATCAACTTTAGAATAATAAAGACCTTTTGGAGGTAAAATAAAACAAGCCAAACACATGAAATAAGGGACTCGGAACAATGTTTAGATAAAAGAAGATTTTTAACTAGTGGGGACACCGCTTTGAAAGAGACAGGAGGATTTACTTAGATACTACCCTAGCTCGCGAGATGAGGACATCTCGAATCTTTTAAGTGGGGAAGATTGTAACGTCCCTCCCAAGCCATGTATGTATGTGTCTCTTTTAATATAGATTTCAATAAGAAAAGAGGGTGTAATTAGAAAGAGTGAGACAATAAGGCTAGAAACATTAGAAAAGTGTTAGAATAAAAATATTAGCTCCAAAAATCCTAAAAGAAATAAGAACATAAGAATAGTTCTATTAAGAGATAAGTATCCCCAAAAATAGAATTTCGAGTTTAGGTGATAAGAGGTCATATTTAGAGTACTTTTACACATTTAGAGTCCATGCATACTAAAAATGTGGAAAAACAACATGTTTCCAAAGACGGCGCATTTGTGGCTATATACAGACGTTTTTGCCTATTCTGCCCGCGTAAGCTTGTAGACTAGATGCCTTCCCGTTCTTTTGACTGGTTACATGACCATATTCTGAGTTTTTATCAGAGAGTTATGGCGAAACAGTTTGCTGTTTCTGTCAGGGTCTCTACATAGAGAAAACTGTGAGAAGACAGCAAGTAGCCTCAAGGTAATCCTAGAGTTGAAGATGCTTATATCCCTTCATTCTTATCTAATATCTTAGAAAAGAAGCTTAGATTTCTATAGTCTTTCGGAGGAAGAGACCAAAACTCCATAGCTTTTCTTTTAGAGAAAGAATACTATGCTGTAGACCTGTAGGAGAAGGCTATTTTGCCATAGATCTTAGAAAGAGATAAGAATCACAGTATGAGTAAGAGGAGATAAAGCTTGGAGATTATTGGATGATTTCAATCAAAGGACAAGGTATTAGAAGACTCTATTCTCATATGTCAAGTTCTAAAGCTCTTGTTGACAAGCAAGGACAACGAGATAAACGATAAATTTCTATAAGGTATATATATATTTTGTTTTTTATTTACATATCATTCTTAGGGGTTGAGGTATGGCCCCGGCTTCTCTATTGATTGTTACAGTGATCTATTTGATTGATTTACCATTTAAAGTTTGTATTCTTTTAAGCAATAGCATATGCCTTAATAAAGAATGTCTTATCGCAATCTCAAGTTGAAATGCTAAAATCTTTGTGAAAAAGATTGTTTTCTTAAAGAAGGTGACATGGATCCTAGTCATATGGTTTAGTGAGTAAATGGATTGTTATCTTGGTTAAATTAAGGTACAGGTATAACTTCTCCCTGCCTTGACGCTGCCCCGTTCTTGTGCTTGTATAGCCAGACGGCGGAGACGTTAGTAAGGCCCGGAGTTGGCCCATGGTATCCCTCATACCATTGGGAGAATGAGGTTTGCCGATTGAGGCAAGTGATTGTGATGATGCTGCCTAGTTCTGAGGGCCCAGGCTAGTGCGGTGAATTAGCCCACCCTAGTGCGCAGACATCCCTTTGAGGGGCGGGAGGATCGAGCGATGGAGCCTGAGAGGGCGACAGGCCGGCTTGAGTCCTCGCCAGCGGCCGACGATGAGGTGTATGGTCCCGTAGGGTTTTGCCCAGCATGTGGAGGCTGGAAGGCCGAATTCTAGATCATCGGCGGTATAAAGGAAAAAGAATAAGAGAGCCAGTTTGGCTTGTATGAAATTGATTCATGTTTAAACTTTGTTTTTATAAATCTTATCTTTGGTATTATTGTATTGTGGAAAAAGGCAAAGGCTGTTTTAATAAACCTTGTGAAAGGGCCTTAATTAAGGAACATGTTTGTTTATGTCAAACAGTGTGGTAGGATTAATTAGAAAACAAATTGACGCGTGAGTAGGGTGGAAAGTGGGAGGATGGAATGCCCTGACGGCACCATCCTACGGATGGGTGGACCCGATTAGTCGGGTAGCTTTCCAATAGATTAAGTAAAAGCCCTACGTTAGATAGTTAGGTTCTTGGGCAACTCTATTCTAGAAAACTAGGTCAGCGGCTGTGCCTTGCATAAGATGAGGAAAAAAGCGTTGTCTCTAGACATCAAGTCTAGTAGTTGCCCAATTTATGATCATTTTACCTATGGGTAATTTGATTTTTAGAAGACTACGCTCCCCCTGCGGGATAGAACTAGGTCTTACCTATGAATCGTATCCTTGAATCTCTGCATGGTCAAGGTGTCGATGAGTAGGAAATTTTCTCCAAGTTAAGACTTAGTGGACTATCTTAAGTGTTTCCTCCATTTTTTGGAAGGGGGAACCTTACAGCTTTTTGGTCATGCCTATAGGAACTTTAAAAGAACATGTTCTTAGATGGACCTCAATGATAGCGGCTCAATGTGAAATAAACTAGGTCACAAGGAGTGTCTCAATGGAAAAAAATTATAACCCCACACTTTTATACTCCATAAACATTGCATTAGACTAGCAACAACAAGCATTTGAATGCCAAATAACAAAGCCTCAACATCGATACCATCCAATGTTGTTCCCTTCCCATCGACGTCCACTTCACCACCATAAGGTTCTTCGTCTTTAAGCTCCACATTTGTCTCATGATCTCACACTGTAAGTGCACTCCATACTACCTGCAATAAGCAAATGGTAAAGCTGAGAGCACCAACAAAATCCTCATTTCCATATTGACAAAAACTATTGAGGCTCAATGTAATGATTGAGAATTTAAGCTCATAGTAGCTTACCAAACCTCTTACAAAGTTACAATTGGTTGCACAACATTTAAGATGGTATACGGGGTTGAGGCGGTAATACCCTAGGAATTAATGATATCCAGCTTAAGGGTAGTGGATGAGAGACTTGAGGGTAACATGTTAGCTGACTGGTTATTAATTCTTGAACAACTTGAGGATGGAAAGGAAAATTGTTGTGCAAAACATGTCAACAAAAAAGTGTTGTTGAAATAAGTGGTTTGATAACAATCTCAAAGATAAGGAAATCAATGAGGTAGACCTTGTACTCATGTATAAAGTCCAGAGGTGAGAAAAATAAACTCAAGTACATTGGAAAAGGACCATTTTGAGTCTGCAAAATAACACCTCAAGGTACCATGCATGTTGAAACACCATCCTCAGTGATGACAAAAGCAATTTTATCTTGATCCTTAGGTGCAATAGAAATCTGATTATAGCCTGAGTAACCATCTAAAAAACTACAAGCCTCCTGCGACTCCTTCAAGCACATATTCTGAATATGGTAAGGGGTAGTGATCTCTATGCATGGCAGCATTCACTTTCTTGAGATCCACACACTTGAAGTTTTCTGTTTTTCTTGGGTGCAATTACAATGGGTGAAACCCAGTTTGAGTGTTCAATCTGATAGATGAATCCACACTCAATGAGTTTGTCAGTCTCTTCTTTCACACAATTTTGGCATATTTGGGATTCAATGGATAAGGTCACTGATGGGGATAGGTTTAGCATTTGGTACCATGGGGGATTGTGTGCTACACAACCTCAGACCTGTATGCCGCAAAGAAATCCTTATATTGCGTGAGGAGGTCAATGAGTTTAGATTCGTAACTTGGAGTGAGGTCTTTTTCTATAAAGACTAGCTTAGGGTCTCGTGTGTTCAACCAAGTTTACTTCCTTTACTTTAGTTGGACCATCATAGACTCCTTCTACCTCACTTGTCGATTTTTGTGTGGCATTATCCATTATCAAAGACTAACTAGTAGTTCCCAATTGTAAAAGATTTATTGTGCTCTAGGGTAGGGTGCAGGTTAGGTGTTGGCTCCTGATTTTCTTAAGTTACCTTAGCTATAACTTTTGCTTCCTGCTCTCTTTAGGCCAACTCTTTGTTCTTCTTATGCCTTCTAGTAGAACGATTAAGCTTTGGTTCATTGGTGCATTGATTTTGGCTATCAACTTAATGGGAGGAGGGTTGAAATGCATAACTTTTTGTGATTCTTCTTCCCAATCATCAATAAACTTGTGTTGTGCATCAAATGCACCAACATACTATAGCTATTGGGGTAGAAGTTATCATCTCTAGCAGCCTTTTATGATGATTGGTTGCATATTTAACATACCCATCTTCACAAATAAAGAAATGTTCATGTAATAGATAAATTTATGAGTTTTTATGGTATAAAAATCAATGATTTTATTATTTGAGCCATTTTTACTTAGAATCTTCAAATTTTGAGCCCAAATTTGGAATCTTCGCGTGATTTTACCCTAGTATAGGATTTTACAGCATCCAAAACGGACACCGGATCAAGCTTATACGTAAATTTCAGTCATTTTAGTTAAAAAGCGACAACCTTTAAACCTTAATAAATGCGACAACCTTTAAACCTTAATAAATGCACGACCGGGCGTCCGATTGACGAACAGTCTGAACCCCAATGACCACGAGAACCTCCCAGACAAAAAAAAATTCCTTTTAAAAATAATGACATAAAATTATACGAAGTTACGAATTGTGTGATGCTGTATTCAATACATTGCATTGAAATTGTTATCTTTAAAGAGTGCAAGTTTTTCCTGGCTTCAATGCTAACTCTGTTCCGTGCTTGTGTAGCCGGGTGACGTCGTTAGCAAAGCCTGAGAATGGCCCAAGGTATCCCTCATACCATTGGGAGAATAAGGTTTACCGATTGAGGGGCGAGAGATTATGATGCTGCCTAGTTCTGAGGGCCTAGGCTAGTGCGGTGAATAAGCCCACCCTAGTGTGCAGACATCCCTCTGAGGGGCGGGAGGATCGAGGGATGGAGCCTGAGAGGGAGACAGGCCAGCTTGAGTCCTCGCGCCAGCGAGGCCGACGATGAGGTGTATGGTCCCGTAGGATTTTGCCCAGCATGTAGAGGCTGGAAGGTCGAATTCTAGATCATCGGCAGAATAAAGGAAAAGAATAAGAGCCGATTTGACTTGTATAGAATTGATTCATGTATAAACTTTATATATATATATCTTATCTTTGGCATGATTGTATTGTGTAAAAAGGCTATTTTAACAAACCTTGTGAAAAGGGCCTTAATTAAGGAACATGTTTATTTATGTCAAACAGTGTGGTAGGATTAATTAGAAAATAAATTGACACGTGAGTAGGGTGGAAAGTGGGAGGATGGAATGCCCTGATGGTGCCATCCTACGGACGGGTGGACCCGATTAGTCGGGTAGCTTTCCAACAGATTAAGTGAAAGCCCTACGCTAGATAATTAGGTTCTTGGGCAACTCTATTCTAGAAGACTAGGTCAGCCGCGCTGCTGTGCCTTGCATGGATGAGGAAAAAAGCATTGCCTCTAGAAATCAAGTCTAGTAGTTACCCAATTTATGATAAATTACCCTATGGGTAATTTAACTTTTAGAAGATCACGCTTTTCCTGTGGGATAGGACTAGGTCTTACTTATGAATCGTATCCTTGAATCTCTACATGGTCAAGGTGTCGATAAATAGGAAATTTTCTCCAAGTTAAGACTTAGTGGACTATCTTAAGTGTTTCTCCTATTTTAGAAGGGGAGAACCTTATAATTGGTATCAAAGCCGATCTTAGCTCCTAGAAATTTACCATTTAAAGACTGTTTTGTAATGAATGTTTTACCTAACATAATGCTAATTAATAAAAACATCCTACTAAAACAAAGAAGTTGAATTAATGTTTGAATGATTGTAGGAAGAGGAAGATGCCTCATGGGACTGCAGGCTGGACTGATGGATCCATAAATCGAGACTCAATTTCTGTTTAGTTTGATAGATGAAGTAAATCTTGGACAAAAATTGTTCTATGGAAAAGAATCAACAGCTGTGCCTCTCAATGAGGAAAAAAGGGTTGGTCTCTATGATCCAAGTACAATCTTTTTCCCTCATCTGACTATGGGACTTACGGGTTTGGTTAGATGAGCTCAGTTAGTTAAGGCTTTTGACTACTTTAGGGAAAAGTTATCCTAGTGGAATCGCCCGTGCTTTCCAGGCAAAGGAAGTTTTTTCGGGTTCGGTTTTGGAAAAACCGATGGATTAGTCTCTTGTCTGGATATCCGTGGATGAGGCCTTGAGTGTGGGACCCTGCCCCACTCAAGAAGTGCTACCTCCGCTGTGCAAGCACCCCTGAAATTGTTGCGCAATGGGGACAGGGATCTTCAGTTGGTATATCAGAGCCAGGTTGGCTAATGAGGATCAACCAAAAAAGCAAAAAATGTCAAAAATTTATGAAGTAGCAATATAAGATTAGAATTGTGTGATGAAATTCATACAAATTGTTATTTGAACTGAAATTCATAAATTAGTAATTGGGTCTTCAGATGGAAGTACCACAATTGCATGGAATCCCTGACTTGCTTGAGGCCTAGACATGATGGTCTTTACCTTATAATTCCAAGGACCATGACTACCCGTATATACCGAGGGTATAACTGGAGCTCTTTACTGGCAGTATATACGAGTAAATCTAAGACTTTAAATTATAAGCATTAACGCTATCCAGATGATGAATTCGAATGTGGTTGATATGATTTTTAAATTCTGGTTGTGAACTGATGAATTGATTTGAATTTTGATTGAACAATGATGATTCCTGAAATTTGGTTGAAATGTAATAAGCTGAGCAAAACCACAATGAGGATGAATGGGACGAGTCCTTGTGATAATATTCGTAGCTAGAATGACGTTAATGACTTCAGCAAATCCCTATGAGATTAGTGGATTGTGCTGGCAAATTACTACTGTTAACTTTTGATCAGTGGATGAAGTTCAGGGTTGATAAATTAAAAATCTGAAAAATTGAAATCCCCATGGAGGATTGTTCGGATAGAAGAATTCAGTCTGATGGACCATTATTGTGTTAAAGATATGAATGAGATATTCTGAATGAATTGTCAACTGATAATGCGTTCTATATGAGTATCTTTATCCCTTGATTCTATGGGGAGCCGACCTATGTAGAGAACCCCGGAATCGGTTGAATCAAAAATCGGATTGAATCATAAACAAAGAGACTTAACAAGAATTTTCGTATTGATAGGAACATGGATCGAGGTCGTCGTGGTAGAAATGTTAACCCCCAACTCGATGAAGAAGATCTCAACTTGGATGTTCGTAAAACTCTTTATAGTTCGCAGCCTGGACCTTTCAAGGGAGAAGGGAAAAACTTGGGCGAGGCTGTGGAGAAGTGGATCGAATCAATGGAAGAATACTTTGGTGTCACCAGGTACAATGAGAAGAGTAAAATGGCTCTTGCAAGGCTGAAGATAGTGGAGATAGCTAGAGTGGCATGGAGAAACCACTGCGAGACAAACCGTCTCGACCGAAATACCCAAACCTGGACCGATCTCAAGGCTTACCTCAGAAAGAGGTTTTGTCTCCCAGGCTTTCTTGAAACTAAGATGAATGAGTTCTTGGAACTAAAGCAGGAAAGCCAGACAATTGAAGAGTACCATCAGGCTTTTGTCCTTCTCCTTAAATATTCCCCTCAATTGGATGAAGAGCAGCTGATGGGGCCAAGTTCATTCGGGGAATGAACGAGCCATTGGATACTTTAGTCAAGAATGCCAAACCTATTTCCATGGCCGAAGCAGTTCGGATGGCGAAGGATTTTGCCAAAGCCTTTGATGTCAAAGTCCTGCCACCATCACCTTTCAAAAGGTTTTTATTCCCAGAAGATGATTCCAATCCTCCTCTGCCTAAGAGATATCAGGGTCAAACCCAGGATATGGGAAGTTCCAGAATGGAAGAAATGTCCTTTTCCCGAAACTCAATCCCCTGGATTTCAACTTCAGAAGTTCCACCCTTGAACAAGAGAGTGAAATGCTATAACTGTCAAGGAATTGGACATCACAGTATGGATTGCCCAACTCCTTTTGGATCAAGGTTTTCAGGGTAGGAAAATTAGGGATCAAGATTCCAGATTCCAACCCCTTCCTTCCAGAGTAATCAGGGTTCTATCCGCCAAAATCAGGGAAATCCCAGAAGTAGACCCTCTATCCAACCTGCAGTTTCAATCCAAAGTAATGCAAGACCTCCACCTCAGAATAGGGGAAGTCAAAGAGAGTTGTTCCCAAATCGGCTGTCCACTTCCAAGGCAGTAACGCTGGAAGTGATTGAAGAAGAAGAAGAAGATGAAAGAGATCACACTCCACCTACGAGATGAGGACATCTCGTATTTTTCAAGTGGGGTAGAATGTAAGATTCCTCCCCAGCCTCTCAGGATGTCCAGTATCTTCCCTTGTAGTCAAATCCCTCTTCAGTAATATAAAAGATCTTGTTTCTACCAGTTTTGGCCTAGAGAGAGAAAATCTTCTAGAGAGTGGTAATTCAATTTTTAAATATTTTTGGATGGAAAAATATCTCTTCTTATTAAAATAAGTTCCCTCGAAACAGAAGTTCAAAAAGATTTTCAGAAGGTGCATTAAAAATCAAGTATAATCTGTTCAAGAGGCCTTATCCTGAGGGTCAAGATTTTTTCGAAATTTTCAATTAAGGTTTCTATGGGCCAATAAGATCAATCCATGTGTGGGGAGGAGATAAATCCAATTTGTAAAAGAAAAATATCCAAAAATAAGTAAATGCCCACATAAGATGAAGAGTTGACTATGTACAAGGGTTATTAGTAAAAAACTATGAGTTACTAAAAAAGAGAGATATTTTGGGTATAATGATTCCATTTTGACACATGTGTAAGGAAGGGGAGTCCCTTCAAGGAGGTGCCTACTTCACATGCTTGAATGAGTTTTAAACTAAAAAATAATGTGATATTTTTATCTCTCCTCTCTCTTGGATCAAACCGAATAAAAAATAATGTGATATTTTTATCTCTCCTCTCCTCTTAGATCAAACCGAATAAAAAAGGAACCAAACTAGGTCCAAATCTAGTCTAAATTTAACCAAATTGAATCTGGAAAATTCTAGAAATCAGTTGGTCTTGGTTAGAGCCTCCCTCTCCTATAAATAGAACCTGAGTCCTTTGTAAAAAAATAGGAGAATTATACTATGCCAGAATTATGCTGTTGAAATAATGATAATTTTTACTATTCTCTAAAATTTTCTCCAAATTGAAGAAATTGGAGCTTCCCTCCTCCTTCAATCTCCATTGGTGGCTCCATCAACATACCAAACCAATTGATTGGTTGGGGGCCTCTACCGTGATCAAAGAATCAAGCAATTTGTAAGGTAAAGTGTGAATTTTGATCTTTTTCCATAATTTCTCAATGTTTCTCTCTTCTCAACCCCTCTCAAGCTTGAGAAGCTTAATTGGAATGGCTTTTTAATGCTATTAAAGTAAATTGATGAATGGTAGTAAGGAAATACATAAATTCTCATTTATGCTTAATTTTTAATGGTTTTTATGAATTTTGTCTTCTCTAAAATGATTATGATGTTATGCCTCATTGAAAAAAGGCATTCCCCTCTCTTCTTTAGTAAATCCATTCTTTATCCTAGATGAATGATTAATGGATAAAATCAAGTTTTTCATAATGTTTCTCTTAAATAAGTAGAAATTGTTTACATTAGAATGATTTCAATACTCTTGGTGAAATTCTAGTTGATTTTAGAAAGTTAAAAATTGAAAAATGGTCAGCCATACAAAGGAGGTTATGGCGAAATTTTCTAAAATTGTGTAAAAATAAGTTTTACTCTTTTATTAAAAAAGAGTAATTCCCATCGTATATGTATTCTTAAAGTATTATTTTTCATCCTAGGTATAGAAAAATGCATACTAAAAATATCTTATTAAAAAAGTGTTACTTTCTTTAAAATTAAATTCTATACATAGAAGGAAGCATATTGAAATTGTTATTTTGATTATAAAAGTGTTATTTTCATCATAAATGATTTTTATGCATAAAAGAAATTCTTTTATATTAAAAGAATGATTTTTATCATAAATGATTTTTATGCATAAATGGATGCATAAAAGAAATTCTTTTATATTAAAAGAATGATTTTCATCATAAATGATTTATATGCATAAACACATGCATAAAATATAATTTTTTATATTAAAAGTGTGATTTTTATCATAAATGATTTTTATGCATAAATGGATGCATAAAAGAATATCTTTTATATTAAAAGAATGATTTTCATAAATGATTTGAATGCATAAACATATGCATAAAAGATTTTTTTATATTAAAAGTGTGATTTTCATCATAAATGGATTTTATGCATAAATTAGTTGCATAAGAGAAATTCTTTTATTCTAAAAGTGTAATTCCTACTAAATTGGATTTATGTATGGAAAGATGCATAAAGAATTTAAATTAATCCAAAAAGTGTTATTTTCATCAATTTTTATTTTATGCATAGAAAGATGCGTAAAGAATTTTATTTTTAATTCAAAAGAGTTATTTTCATCAATTTTGATTTTATGCATAAATAGATGCATAAAGAATTTTATTTTTAATCCAAAAGAGTTATTCTTATCAATTTTGATTTTATGCATAAAAAGATGCATAAAGAATTTTATTTTTAATCCAAAAGAGTTATTCTTATCAATTTTGATTTTATGCATAGAAAGATGCATAAAAGATTTATTTTTATTTCAAAAGTATTATTTTCATTGAAATTGAATTTATGCATAGATAGATGCATAAAAAATTTATTTTTATTTTGAAAGTGTTATTCTTATTAAAATGGAATTTATGCATAGTAAAATGTATAAAAGGTTATTTTTAATTTGAAAGTGTTATTTTTCTTAAAATTGAACTTATGCCTAAATAGATGCATAAAAGGATTTTTATAAAAGTGTTATTCCTACTAAAGTTGTCTTTATGCCTAATTAGATGTGTAAAGAATCTTTATATCAAAAAAATTAGAATTCTCTTACATTCTATAAATAGATGTGATAGGAATCAGATAGATGTAAATGGATGTGGATGTATGGATGTAGATATGGAATGTGGATGTGGATGTATGAATGTGAATGTGGATATGGGTGTATGAATGTGGATGTGGAAATGGATGTGTAGATGTATGAATGAGGATGTGGATGTGGATGTATGAATGTAGATGTGGATGTGGATGTTGTTGGAATTAGGGTTGCAGGAATGCACACACAACTTCAAGAAGATGAGGAAGCTTGAGCACAACACTGTAGTGTATTATAAGTGCCAAAAATGAAAGATAACCAACCCTAAAAGATAATGGGCGTATATACAATGCACGGGGGAAAAAACCTCCTAGTGAGGGAAAAAGTGCCCCGGCGGTCCTAAGTGTGTTCACACACATCACTACTATAATATGGTAACAAATCCCCCCTGGAGTGATGCGGTGAACAAGAGCTAGCACTCATGTATAGGGAAGTGTCTAGCTATGTGGACGAATCCACAAAAGGGAGTAAGCCCAAAGCTTTGCGAAAAGCTTCGAACTTTTCACGAGGCAGAGCCTTTGTGAAAAGGTCTGCAAGGTTATCCTGTGTTGGCACATAAGCCAAACTGATCTCTCCTGCAGAGAGTCTCTCCCTGACATAATGGTAGTGCACCTCAATGTGCTTCGTACGAGCATGGAACACTGGGTTCCGCGCAACTGCCAATGCGCTCTGACTGTCAGTGAAGATGGTGGTGGCAGATGGCTGCCCAACACCCAAATCAGCCATAAGGCGTCTGAGCCACACACACTCAACCGTAGCTGTGAAAGCTGCCCTGTACTCAGCTTCACAACTAGAAGTGGCCACAGTAGGCTGCTTCTTGCTCAACCATGATATGCATGAGCTTCCAAGCATGAAGCAAAAACCACTCGTGGACACGCGTGTGTCATAACAACCAGCCCAGTCAGAATCTGAAAAAACATGTAAATCTGGCGGCAATGATCCCCCCTTGGGATAAAACAACCCAAGATGCCGAGTACCACTCAAATAGCGAAAGATACGCTTCACTGCCTGCCAATGCTTAATGCCTGGGCTATGCATAAATCTGCTCACTTGTGAGACTGCAAACTGAATGTCTGGCCTCGTAATGCATACATAAATGAGGCAACCAACAGCTGTCTGATAGAGTGTGACATCAAAGTGATCTCCAGCATCATGAAGACTCAACTTCAAACCTGTCTCCATTGGAGTAGCAATAGGCTTGCAGTCTTCAAGGCCAAATCTCCGCAACAATGTTTCAATATACTTTGTCTGACACAAAGCAATAGTTCCATCACACTGCTTAAATTGTATCCCCAAATAATGATGCAAATGCCCCAAATCTGACATCTCAAAAGAGGCATTCAAATCAGCCTTAAAATCAGCAATATGACTCTCATTTGTCCTGTGAGCAGCATGTCATCGACATAGAGAGCAATGATTAGATGTACACCATCCACACGTTTAACATACAAAGTGCTTTCTGTTGGACTATTCTGAAACCCATGTGCAGTCAAATATGCATGTATTTTTTCATACCAAGCTCGTGGAGCTTGCTTTAAACCATATAAAGCCTTTTTTAACCTGCACACTTTGTTTTCCTGCCCTCTTTGAACAAAACCACGAGGCTCCGATACATACACCTCCTCATGCAAATCTCCATTTAAGAACGCAGTCTTTATGTCCAGCTGATGTACATTCCAACCATTATGAGCTGCTAATGCACAGATGCTACGAACAGTGGTCATACGACATGTGGGAGCAAAAGTCTCATCAAAATCAATGCCCTTCTCTTGAGCATAACCTTTTGCAACAAGCCTAGCCTTATGGCGATCCACTGTGCCATCAGGCTTACGCTTCAATTTGTATACCCACTTAGTGCCAATGGCCTTCTTGCCAGGGGGCAAGTCACATAAAGACCATGTACCATTCTTCATAATAGCATCGTATTCTGCTTGCATAGCAGCCATCCAATTTTCTGAACTTTGTGCCTCATCAAATGAAACAGGCTCACTTTCATCGCACATACTAGAAACAGCCAATGCATAACAATCTGACGCATAAGAGGCACCATGAGAGCCAGAACGAGTGCGACTAGACAAAGGGGTATCCAACTTGCTGTCACGCAAAGTCTGCACCAGCCATCTAGGCATATTCCTAGAGCCCTCAATCTCTTGTCTCTCATCCTCAAGTGCATCATGCACATCTGCATCAGATATAGGCTGATCTGTGCCATCATTTAAAACCTGCATAGGCTGAAAAACTGCCTCATGAGGTATTGCACTTGACTGTGCACCACTGAAAAGAGGCAACAATGTATCATAGACATCACGTGAGCTGATATCTGTCTCCTTAGTACATGAAACCAAGGGCTGAACTGCATCTTCCACAAATACAACATCACGGCTAACCAAAATGCGCTTTGTCTGTGGATGATACAAACGATAGCCTTTGCTCTCAGCACTATATCCAACAAAAATACATTTGACAGCTTTGTCATCCAATTTTCTGCGATGTTGCACAGGCACTAATACATATGCCAGGCAACCAAAAACACGTAAATGGCCAACAGATGGCTTGCGGCTATGCCAAGCCTCATATGGAGTGACAACCTGTAATGCTTTGGTGGGACACCTGTTTAGTACATAAGTGGCACACATGACAGCCTCAAGCCAAAAACCATGTGGTAGACTTTGACTCTTAACCATACATCTTGCCATTTCCATGAGAGACCTGTTTTTTCTCTCAGCCACACCATTTTGCTGTGGTGTATACGGCACTGTACATTGGTGTTTTATCCCACGCTCAGCCAGAAATGCATTAAATTCTGAAGACATATACTCCCCCCCTCGATCTGAACGGAGGGTGCCCATCTTACTTTCTGACACATTTTCAGCCATAACCAAAAACTGTTTGAAGCACAAAAACACTTCGGACTTTGCCTTCAAAGGATATACCCATGCATGCCTGGTAAAATCATCAATGAAAGTCACGAAGTAAAGGTAGTTTCCAAATGATGGAGTTTGCATGGGACCACAAACATCACTGTGAACAAGCTGCAATCTGCGTTCAGCTCTCACTGATCCATCTTTGGGAAAGGAAGCACGCTGCATTTTACCCAATATGCAGCCCTCACAAACATGCTTGACAGGTGCCTCAAGCTTAGGCAAAGAAGACACCATTTCAGATTTCTGCAGGCGCAGCAAACTTGCAAAATTCAGATGACCAAAACGTGCATGCCACAGTTTTGCATCTGAAATAGCCTGCGTATCCATAATAGCACATGCTGAATCCTCTACACATTTGCCATCCATATTGAGCTTATACAGCCCTCGACATAGTGAACCAGATGCTACAATGATGTCACCACAAGAGAGATCATGAACAGTACATCTGTCATCCACAAATTTTACAACCAAACCTGTTTTGGCAAATGCGGAGACTGACAGCAGATTCTTTTTGATCCCTGGCACATACAATGCATCAAAAAGTGTAAAGGTGTTGCCATTTGCAACATTCAGCACAATCTGTCCAACTCCTTCAACGGGATAAGAGGAGTTATTGGCACAAGTGACAGTATTCCCTGTGGGAGCAGACTCAAGGAAAGTGAATAAACTGCGCTGCGAGGTGATATGCTTAGTGGCACCACTGTCAAAGTACCATACATCTGAATCTACTGCAGACATACATGTGTCATGCAAAGATGGGTCATAACTGCACTGCGCATTGAATGCCCATTCTGTATCTAGCACAACATTAGCAGATTCATTGTTAGAAGGAGAGGCATCTGCAACAACCATACCAGCCTCTTTCTTCTTAGCCTCTTTCGCAGCCAGCTTAGGACACGCTTTGATGACATGATCATTTCCCTTACAGTACTTGCAAAATGTCTTCTGTTTGTCACCCTTCTTCTCATCTTTGTCTTCCTTCTTTGGTTGCGCAGCATTTGCAGATTTCTGCTTACTAGAAGAAAAGCCAGCTTTACCTTTCCCGCTTCTCTGACTAGCAACGAAAGCTTGATCTGCGACACGCATAATATTCCTGTTTTGCCTTGACTGGTCTTCTTGCAGCAAAACAGAAACTAACTCCTCAAATGATAAGGCATTGGGATTGCCTTTCATCATCAAGCGAAGAGTGGAAGCAAAACCCTGATAAGAATCTGGTAGACCATTCAAAACAGTCTGCACAAGTGAACTGTCTGACAGGATTTCATCTGCAGAAATGAGCTGCTCTTTGAAATCCTTGATCTTTGTCAAAAAGCTATCCATAGAATCACCTTCGTTCATATGCTCACTCTCCAACTGTTTTCGGAGATAAGCAACACGAGCCTCATTTCTTGCCTGATACAATGTGGCAAGTACATCCCAAGCATCCTTAGAAGTCCTGCAGGAGCGAATATGTGGGATAATGGTACGTTTGACAGACAGCGCAATCAAGGCATGAGCCTGCGCATCTCTACCATCCCAACGAATCTGCTCTGCTGAAAGTGGTGGTTCTCGAACAGCTGCTACAGCACTTGTGCCTGCACCATCATCAACAGTACCTGTTTCTGATGTGTTTGCAGCATTCCCAGCCACAATAGGACGTGCATCAATACCCTGCACAATGTTCCATAACCCCTTTGCTACCAATACATGTCACATCATATATGCCCACAATGGATAGTTGGTGCCATCCAACTTATCCTCAGCAGCCAACATGCGGAATACATCATTGTTGTCAGCCATGGCCAATGACTGTACTACTAGATGTAAATGCTGTCTGTAAGAGGTAAACCTGTATAAAATCGACCTGTGCTATGTAGCACAGCCCAAAACAGACGAATGGGCACCTGTCCTGCAGATTTTAATCTTGACAGAAAATCTGCACAGTAGGACGATTTTGCCTGCGCAGTACTTGGAATGCAAAAACGGAGGGCGAAATGACTTCAGATTAAAATTTTGAAACGAACGAGCCGTACGGGCTCTCCCACGGCATATACTAACCTGCAGACGCTTGTGAAACCTCGTTGCAATCGGAGGAGATGAAGCGGCAGGTGCCGGTGATGCTGCCCGGGAGGAGGAAGCCTGCTCTGATACCAATTGTTGGAATTAGGGTTGCAGGAATGCACACACAACTTCAAGAAGATGAGGAAGCTTGAGCACAACACTGTAGTGTATTATAAGTGCCAAAAATGAAAGATAACCAACCCTAAAAGATAATGGGCGTATATACAATGCACGGGGGAAAAAACCTCCTAGTGAGGGAAAAAGTGCCCCGGCGGTCCTAAGTGTGTTCACACACATCACTACTATAATATGGTAACAGATGTATGAATGTGGAATGTGGATATGGATGTATGAATGTGGAATGTGGATATGGATGTATGAATGTGGAATGTGGATATGGATGTATGGATGTGAATGTGGATGTATGAATGAGGATGTGGATGTGGATGTATGAATGTAGATGTGGATGTGGAGGTATGAATGTGGAATGTGGATATGGATGTATGGATATGAATGTGGATATGGATGTGGATGTATGAATGTGGATGTGAAAATGGATGTGTAGATGTATGAAAGAGGATGTGGATGTGGATGTATGAATGTGGAATGTGGATATGGATGTATGAATGTGGAATGTGGATATGGATGTATGGATGTGAATGTGGATATGGATGTGGATGTATGAATGTGGATGTGGAAATGGATGTGTAGATGTATGAATGAGGATGTGGATGTGGATGTATGAATGTAGATGTGGATGTGGATATGTGAATGTGGATGTGGATGTATGAATGTGGAATGTGAATATGGGTGTATGAATGTGGAATGTGGATATGGATGTATGGATGTGAATGTGAATGTGGATGTATGGATGTGGATATATGGATGTAGATATGGAATGTGGATGTAGATGTATGAATGAGGATGTGGATAGGGATGTATGAATGTAGATGTGGATGTGGATATGTGAATGTGGATGGGGATGTATGAATGTAGATGTGGATATGGATGTATGAATATGGAATGTGGATATGGATGTATGGATGTGAATGTGAATGTGGCTATATGGATGTGGGTATGGATGTGGATGTATGGATGTAGATATGGAATGTGGATGTGGATGTATGAATGTGGATGTGGAAATGGATGTATGGATGTGGATGTGGATATGGATGTATGAATGTGGATGTGGATGTATGGATGTGGATATGGATGTGTATGTATGAATGCGGATGTGGAATTGAATGTATGGATGTGGATGTACGAATGTGGATGTGTATGGGGAATAATGAATGCGAATGTGTATGAGAAATGATGTGACGTCGATATGAGTGAATGGATGAGATGTGATGACATGTGAATTGGGATGTGAATAAATGATATGTGATGTGAATGAATCTGATGTAATGAGATGGAAAATGTTGTGATTGGATGAGAATGAGCACACATATGAATGGAATGTGGAATAAGTAATGTGGATTGATGAGGGATAATGTAGAAAGATAAGAGTTCATTATAGAAACTGTTTTTGCGACCTATTTGTAAATGACTGTTTTATGTCAAGAATGCTGGGGAAGCATTTTGATTGTCTTGTGATTAAGATCCTGGAGACCTAACTGATAAAGTTGCAACTGCTGTGACGGAGAGTCAATGGAGGACGTCTCGCGTAGCAAGGTCGGTCGAGGTCTTGACCAGCCTCGGTTCGATTTAAATGGTGAGCTTTCGGTACGGTGGATGAGGGACCAAGGAAGCGGCCTATGAGTGAAGCGCTAGGTGACCTGCGAAGGATCCTAGAGGGTGCTGACCATACGGTGCTCGGGCTCTGGGTCATCAAAGATACCCACAGGTGCATCGTGGAAGATATTGGAACAAGGAGTAAGAGTTGTTTTCTGAAACCGAGTATGGATCTGGTTGATTGAACTTGCTGGTCCTCAACTGATGAGTCCATAGCTCTCTTATATGGATCTGTTGGTTGATCTTACTGATCTTCAATGAGGATTCCATCTTGATTTTATAAGTGAATATTTACCGGGTACTATGAGCTAGGACCTATCGAAAAGGCCCCTAAGTGAACGGTTGCCAATGATGCCATAGATACTCCGGTGAAGGAATGATTGGAGATTAAGACTCAACCGAATATTTTGGAGGATTGTGATCAGTGATACAATGGTTTCATTAAAGGATTGTTTTAAAAGATAGCTGATGCTGAGAAAAAGGCAATTTCATATTGGGTGTGTAAGTGGTGTGACTAGTTTTATGTTTGCATGAACATCCGGCTAGGGAGCCTGGGAACTCTTTTCCATGGTACCCGAGACAAAACCTAACCAAATTCCTAATTGGATCCCATCACTACAGTGGTTGGGCGGTTGGCTTAACCCATGGGACTGGATAGGGTTAGGCTGGACTGATGGATCCGTAAATCGAGACTCAATTTCGGTTTAGTTTGATAGATGAAGTAAATCCCAGACAAAAATTGTTCTATGGAAAAGAATCAACGGCTATGCTTCTCAATGAGGAAAAAAGCATTGGTCTCTATGATCCAAGTACAATCTTTTTCCCTGATCTGACTATGGGACTTACGGGTTCAGTCAGATGAGCTCACTTAGTTAAGGCTTTTGACTACTTTAGGAAAAAGTTATCCTGGTGGAACCGCCCGTGCTTTCCAGGCAAAGGAAGTTTTTTCGGGTTCGGTTTTGGAAAAACCGATGGATTAATCTCTTGTCTGGATATCCGTGGTGGGCGAGGCCCCGAGTGTGGGACCCTACCCCGTGCAAGAAGTGCTACCTCCACTGTGAGCCTGAAATTGTTGCACAGTGGAGACAAGGATCTTACAAAGCAAGGATAAAAAGGTAAAATGGACAATCTAATCTAGTCTCTCAAGCGCACACTCTCTCTCACCCGTGTGTTAAATAAGATCTTTTCAATTGTACAAAAGAGTTTTATTCATACAATAGTCAAAATTGCCCTAAAAAATAATGTCTATACAATCGTCAGAAATAGCATCAGTAAATATTTTTTTCCAATTTTTTCTCCACTAGCATTTTTTAATCCAAATCAATATATATATATATATATTCTCAAGTAATGTATCTTTGTTTTCATGAACTCTTATAGAGAGGTAGAGCTACGTTTATAGGTTAGCATAATCAAGTTTACCATATGAGAAATATTTCTAGCTCAAATATCGACCAGCTATAGCTAGAAAGTTTTATGTGCTAAAAAACTACTTAATTAGTTTTTTTTGTTACCTAATTACCTTTTTTTTTGTTGTTGGCAAAGATGCATATTAGTTATGGGATGTTTTGGGTTACCTAATTACTTTTATTTGGCAAAGAAACGTATTCATTGTGGGAATTAGCTAGCTACATGGGTACAAAATGTAAGAGAATACTCTAAGCATCATCATAAAACAAAGAACTTGAAGCAAGAGATATGGAGAATAACCATGAATTATTGTTGCAAACCAGAGTTATAACATGTAGCATTTGCCCACCCATGCACTCAAGTAACTAGACTCTAGACATAGGAGAATGTCATGCACTAGCAAGGTTCTCACAACAACAATGAGTAAGATATCCATGTGATATAAAGGATATGAGGAAGGGGGAAATCCCACTAGAATCTATATATGAGAAAGATATCCATGTGATATACAAGTGTGATATACAAGATATCAGGAAGGGGGAACCCCAACTAGAATATAGATATCCATGTGATATACAAAGATATATATGAGCAAGATATTCGTGTGATATACAAGATATAAGGAAGGGAGAACCCCACTAGAATATATCTAGGATCATAGTGGTCACTATTGTTGGTCATCCAACAACTGTTAAACCATTCCTAGGGTTAACAAGAGCTACCTACATTATCTTACATCAAGGAGTCAAGGTAAATACACCAAAAGGTCATACACTCAAGATATGAAGCAATGGTGTCCAAATCTACAACTTGGACAGGTGCCTGTAATGGTCCAATGGAATACTTAAGGCAATTCCCGCTTCAAGAGTGTGTGGTAGCAAGTTAGAATGAAGTCCCAAGTGATGTACTTCATGGATATATGATGAGAGTAGTCATTGTAATAGCATTAGGCCTCTTATGAGCCTAAAGTGCCCGGTCGGCCACAATTTAAGTGAGTGTGAACACTTATGGCCATGTATATAAGTGAATATCTCATAATACAAGGATACTCTCCCATTGTGCAATAGAGTCTTGCTCTTGCTAATCCTCTTGTTAATCTCTCTGTCTAATGCATGCTAGTGAGTGTGTGTGTGAGTGAAGTGAGGTGAGAGGAGGGACAAGTACACGTAGTGCCACGCGGTGGTGTGACAGCGCTCGCGGAAGACATGGTGGAATTGCTTCTCAAGGAGTTGTAGAGCTTGGAGACCTTAAGGGTTATGAGCTTGGCCATTGGAAAGATCCTCAATCATGATAGTTACAATTCACCAGGTAATCTCTTGTTGGATTTGTTTCAAGGAGGGCTAGGGTGAGAGCCCTAACATTTTTGGCACCATTGCCGAGGAGTCATCCCATAGCTTTTTTCATTATTTTTTCTCTAATCTACACATTATCCATTGCTTATTGTCTTGATTAATGGTTTTCCATGGAAAAAGATGTGGATTTGATGGAGTTTTGTGTGTGATTTTGTAAGAAATAGCTCTTTTTTTTTGTTTTGCATCAAACAATGCAATAGAATGTAAATTTTAGTGATTTTTAGCTCTCTTTAGAGTTAAACTTAGAACTAGAATCATTATTTTTTGGTTAAATTGTATGTTTTTCATTTGATATGTATGCATTAGAGTGTTAGCAACAAGCATTAGGAGTAGCTTAATTCTTCAAAAAAATTATTAAAACCATCAAAAAATCCTTGAAATTGACTAATCTTCCTTAATCGATTGGTTTTTATTATTAAGGGTGATTACTCCAATTCAAGAGGCAAAAAGATTAGAAAATGTGTTTTTTGGGGTCTAATTTGATCATGTAAGAGGATAAATTTGATCATGTAAGAGGATGAAATTAGAATTTTTAGTGTTTTAAAAGCACCTAGATGTATCAAAGCACCTAATTGCATCAATTTCTTCATCAATTAGATGAATTTCCCTCTCTTTTGCTTAATTTTGCATAAAGAGAAGAAATATTAATTAAGAGTTTAATTAGTCTCTGCATTAATTACACATTAGTTGATGCACATAGCTTAGTAATTCCATGCTCTATCCAATGATGTGCTCAATGGTGTGAATTAATTAGTGATTAGTGGTTCATTAGAGCTATTGATTAGTCTAAAAGGAGGGAAGGATTAATCTCCTAAACACTTTTTTACATAACTCATTAAGGCTAATGAGCATTGAATGAGAAGATGCCAATGAGTTGTCAAATTGTCCATTTTAAGGAGCATTTATGAAGGGTGTAAGGGGGTGTCATAAAAAGGTTGACTTTTGATTCCCACTTGCCTTTTTGGGAGAATGCCCATATCTCCCTAATTTAAAATTCAAAAAATACTCTCCCCCTCCCCCCCAAACAAGAAAACTCAAATTTCCTTCTAGATGCAAAAAAAATCGACGTTTCATGCCTTAAGCCATTAACACTTTAAGGCCCCGCTAAAAAATAAAAAAATAAATTCAAATTTGATAAAATCCATGAAGTTCTTTTTACGCCTTTAAGGGTTTATGGCATGAAACCCTTAAGCGTCTCTCGACGTGAAACAGTCCCCCCCGTGCAGAAAAAATAAAAATCAAATATTTGATAAAATCCGTGAAGTCTGTTTCACGCCTGAAGGATTCATGGCATGAAATAGTCCTCGCATAAAATATATATATATATATCAAATTTGATAAAATCCATGAAATTTGTTTCACACCTTAAGGGTTCACAGTGTGAAACCCTAAAGCGTCTCATGGCATGAAATAGTCCCTGCACCCAAAAAAATTCAAATTTAATTCTTTTCATGAAGTCCATTTCACAATGTGAACTGCGCCCTGCTGTTTCACGACGTGAAAGGGGGTCCGTCTCGCGGCGGCAAGTAAAAAAAGAGAAAAAAAGGAAGACTCTAGAAAACAGTCATGTTTAGAGGCTCGTATATCTCCTAAATCGTGAATTGGTTAAAGGCGCTCTAGTGCATCGGAAAGCCGGCATCAAGCTCTTCGGAATTGGTCTTGAGGGTCCGAGGGCAAAATCCATCGTTTTTGGCCTCCGACCAGCAGCCTCAAAATTTGACCCAGAAATTGAGGCATAAAACGGCCCTAAAGCACTAAAAAATCACCCAAAATAGCACGAAAGCGATTGTGAACCATATTCGGGCTACTTCTTGAGGGTCTAAATGACAAAATCACGAGAAACACACAGAGACAAAGTTGTAGTACTCCAAAAATACTACAACTCTCTCATACATAGTTTCCCAAATTCCTTTTGGAATACCTTAAAAAATAGGTTACGAAATAGAAAAAATCTTCGCGAATTATTTTTTCGTCTTCAGATAGTGAGATGGAAAATAGGTTTTGAGACCTCCTCTTCCATCTAGGATGCTACCATTATACACTTTTTTTGAAAAAATATCTCTAAGGTTATTCACATGCGTGTAGTGTCTAAGCTAGTTTGGGCAAATGAACACTCGTTTGACTCAACGAAGGGTACGCCACGTCTCTTAAGGCTGTAAACAGGCTATCATAAATCCTAAAAAGCAAAAAAGAAAAAGAAAAAGTGTTTGCTTGCTCGTTAAGAAGCAATTGGTAATATTAGATATGGCAACGATAGAGGGACTATGGGGGCCGACACCCTCATTGAACCCAATGGCTGACATCTTTGAGCCATTTGAGATCAATGCCCAAATGCACCTCCCAATACCATTGGCACCCCCTGTCACTTCAATCCCACCAAGCTTTGGTCCTTTACCTAACATTCTCACAAATCCTATAGGTACCAACCCTTTGCAACCCCTAAATGTCCACACCTTGGATATATTGACTAATCTAGGAAGGGGGGTTGCCCAAGGACTAAGTGAGTCCCTACCCGCAAGAGCACTTACACATGGCCTTAATGACTCATACAAAAACACAGTCGTATAGATTTCAAAAATCATGGGCAAATATGATGGAACAATTGATCTTGTTCAATTCATTAAAATGTTTGGATAGAGATGTGAAGCCTTTGGAAATCCAAACTGCCCCACCAAGGTAAATACGTTGAACCTATGCTTAGTGGGAAAGGCTAGTTGATGGTTCATCACATTGATGCCGGCGATCAAGATAAACTTCAGGACTTTGAGAACAGCATTTATCCACAGCTTCTCAAGGTAAGGTGATCGGTGGAGTGTAGCAAGAGAACTCTATTCAATTGACCATAAACCAAACGAAACTATTAAATAAAGACTTTATCCTTCGGATAAAACTCTTGGGCTCACAATGTAAGGCATAGGAAAAATTAAATGATTCTCAATTGAAGACATGTTTCATGATGGGCTTAAAGAATAACAGCTTACACAACTTGATCATTGTATCCAATCCAGAATTATTTGAGCAATGTTGTAAAAAGAAGAAATACGTTTAGATTCTTTAACCATATTCCTTCACATGTAGCAATGGCTGCACCTCTGTATTCAGCCTCTGTATAGTACTGGATAAAGCAACAGTAGGTTGCTTCTTGCTACTCCAACTCACCACGACACTTCCAAGTGTAAAGGCATAACCACTAGTAGACCTCCTGTCATACGAGCTACCTGCCCAATCTGCATCTGTGTAGCCATGTATATCCAAGCCTTTACCATGCTCATAAAGAAGACCATAATGTGCAGTGGTCTTTACATATCGCATAATGCGTCTCACTGCATCTAAATGAGGTTTCCTGGGGCTCTGCATAAATTGGCTTACTAGCCCCACAACATAACTCAAATCCGGGCTTGTGATAGTCATGTAAATGAGACTACCAACCATGTTTCTGTACATAGATGGATCATCCAACTCCTCACCAAAATCAACCCGCAACTTCACATTATGCTCCAAAGGTGTACTCATTGGCTTACACCCTGTCATCCCATATTTTTCCAACATATCCAATGCGTATTGGCGTTGCACTAACCATGTACCTGCATGGTCTTTGATCACTTCAATTCCAAGAAAGTATCTCAATTCACCCAAGTCTTTCATGTCGAACTGCCCACTCAATGCTTTCTTGACATGCATCACATCTGTACCATGATCTCCTGTGATAATCAAGTCATCCACATAGATGACAAGTAAAGCAATCCCATGATCTGTTTTCTTCACATAGAGTGAAGAATCTGCTGTAGAAACTTGAAATCCAAGGGAGATAAGATATCTGCTCGTCTTATCACTCCAAGCACGAGGTGCTTGCTTCAGACCATATAAAGCCTTCTTCAATCTGCATACATGAGTGGGATACTTTGGGTGTACATATCCTTCTGGCTATGCCATATACACTTCTTCTTGTAGATCACCATTTAGAAATGCATTTTTCATATCCATTTGATGCATTTCTCAACCATTTGCGGCAGCCATAGCAATGACTGCTCTCACTGTTCCCATCTTTGCAACTGGACTAAATGTTTCATCATAGTCCAAGCCTTGGGTTTGTGCATAACCCTTAGCTACCAATCTTGCTTTATGGCGTTCAATGGAACCATCTGACTTGCATTTCACTTTGTAAACCCATTTGTAACCAATGACATTTTTGTCTTGTGAAGATGGTAATGCAACCAAATCCCATGTGTCATTATAAACCAATGCGTCCATCTCAACATCCATTGCCTTCTCCCATACATGCTTTCCAATAGCTTCTGTATAGCATGTAGGTTTCACATGCTTCACCAAAGAGGTCATATATGCATAATGCATAGCAAAATCATGATATGTCAACCTATCAATATGTCAACTGGATACCTGACCCTTTGGGATCTCTGCAATGCATGCAGATCACTCTAAACACCTGTCATTCTAGCATGTGGTGGCACATATCTATCCTGCCTAGCACTAGGTGTGCGTCAAATAGGTATGCCAAGTTCCTCATTCAAACTCTCTGAACTTGAAGACTCATAACCTGTAATTCCAATTCCTTCAACCTTCTTCTTCCCTTTATCCACAGCACTACTCCCAGTGTTCACACTCTCATGCCTTAAGTGTCCTGACCATGGATGTACAGTGCTACTCTCTGACGTTGCTAGCCCAGACATAGAAGTAGAACTAGAACTTGCTTGTGGCAAGTTCACATGCACATCAGCATCAAGTGACTCAATGACACCCTCATCCTTTGCTTTGTACCAACTAGCAAGCTCATCAAACACCACATCTCGTGAGAAAACCACTTGCCTAGTTTATGGATTGTAACATTTGTATGCCTTATGATCCTGTGCATATCCAGTAAACACACACTTTTCTGCCTTAGGATCCAACTTCCTCCTTCTCTCGTCAGGCACATGTACATAAGCTATGCATCCAAACACTTTGAGGTGTCCAATGTCTGGCCTAAAACCTGTAAGCCGCATCTCTGGCGTACTTCCATGTATGGCTGCTTGTAGGTGTCTTATTAAGTATATACACTGCAGTAGCACATGCTTCTGCCCAATAATAATCTGGCATGCTCTTTTCATTGAGCATTGCCCAAGCCACTTCACAAATGACTCTATTCTTTCTCTCAGCAACACCATTTTGCTGAGGTGTGTACATGTAAGTTAACTGCCTTCTTATGCCATGCTCTCTCAAGAAATGCTCAAAATCATGTGAGGTGTATTCACCACCTCCATTTGTCCTCAAACATTTTAACAGCCATATTGCTTCTCTGCAAAAGCTTTGAAATCCAAAAACTCTCCCAACACTTCACTTTTCTCTCTGAGAAAGTAAATCCATGTCATTCTGCTCAATGAATGTCACATAATATAAACTGCCTTTAATAGATGGGTTTGTGCCGGACGCTATGTACTATCTGAAGTGGCCTGCTACTCATATTGCCTTCTCTAGGAAACTGCAACCTCGCCTGCTTTCCAAACTGACAGGCTTCACAAACATGCATATTCCCCCATCATACTTGAATCTAGGTAGCCCACTAACAATGCCTCTTGCCTGCATGTTCTTTAATCTTTGTATATTCACATGCCCAATCCTTTTATGCCACATATCAATGTCCTGTACCACATTTTGACTTTTAGAGAACATGGCTGATTTCAACTCAGGAATCCCAGCATCTAGCTTAAATAACCTGCCTTCTTTCTTGCCTTTGGCAAATGACTCTACATCCATTTTTGAAATCCTCAACGAAGTAACCATGCTCGTTGAAACGAACCTGTAATCCCTGTTCCACCATTTGACCAACTAAGGCCAAAATTTTTGTAATAGAAGGCATATACAATACATCTGCCATAGATTTTGTTTCACCATTGTGCATAACCAATGGTATACTTCCAACATGTGTAATGGCATGCTGGGTATAATCTCCTATCTCCACATAGCCTTTCACATCCATAGGCTTCATATGCTCAAACCATTCACCACCCATGACAAGTCATATGGTTTGATGCTCCAGAGTTCATATACCAAGTGTCATCATTTTCAGCATTTGTCATCATAGATCCCACAACATGTTTCATGGAAAACAAGTGATTTGCGCTGCCATCATTACTGCTTGATGCATAATTTCCACCACCATGTTGTGCATAATGTCCACCATGTTGTGCTCTACCCCCTCTCAAATCATTTTGTTTGCAAAAACAATCAGGTGCCATATGACCAAATTTCCCACAGTAATGGCATTCCACATCTTTGCATAGATGTTTGTTGGCCTTGCCAATGTCCTCTACCACGAGGATTACCTCTGCCTCTCTGAGGTGTATATCCACGACCACCTCTAGCACCATATGAAGGCTAAAAATTCTGTTGTGGTGTCCTGTCCTGCCATCCATGACCATTACCACGGCCACGTGATGCAAATCTCCCCCTGCCTCTAGATCCTCTTTGTGAATAGAAAGCTTGATTTCTACCATTATCATCATGGCTGGTAGATGCATCATGAAAAGAATCACTGAGTTTGATTTCCTCAACAAGCAAGAGTGAAACCAACTCATCAAAGTCTGGTAAACCTGTACTTCGAACCGAGATGGATGTATCAAAAGATTTATACTCCTTGCTAAGACCATGCAAGGTAATGTCTAACAAATCATCATTAGGCATGGGGGCATTGATTGTTGCCAATGCATCTGCATACTTCTTTATCTCTTGTACATAATCATGGATGCTCCTTCCATTCTGTTTCACATTATGAATTTGTTGTCGCAACTGAGACTTGCGAGCACTAGTGTCTGTATCAAACAACTTTACCAATGTATCCCATGCATCCTTGGGATTCTTAGCATCATGTATGTGTATGAGTATAGCATCTGAAATACATATAAACAAATAATGCAACACTTTGTATGCTCTTTTTGACCATTGCTTATGAGCGATAACTTGTTTCTGTGTAGGTTGTCGGGGTAGTTCTGGCTCTGGCTCAGCACCTGTAATAAGATTCCAAAAACCTTTTCCCTTTAGAAAGCTTTTGATCGTGTACTTCCATGCCTGGAAGTTCTTCCTATCTAATTTTTCACCCACAATTTGTACTGGATTATCCGACATATTTGCTCAATGTAAATACACCTTCCGCACACGTCCAAATCTATAAACAAGCCTTCCTCAGCTCAACCACACTCTAATGAGTGTTCCAGATACTCCAAAGTAGTCAACAAACTTCAATTTTGATGTAGAAAATCAAACTGTATGCATCCAAAGTGAACTGGTTTATGCAGTCTAAGATACCCTGCTTTGATGTAGAAAATCAAACTGTATGCATCCAAAGTGAACTGCTTTGATGTAGAAAATCAAACTGTATGCATCCAAAGTGAACTGCTTTGATGTAGAAAATCAAACTGTATGCATCCAAAGTGAACTGGTTTATGCAGTCCAAGATACCTTGCTTTGATGTGCTTTCTAAGGCTCCAAATTGCAATGTAGTGGTTCAATCAAGTGTGCATAATCATATTTGCTCCAAAATTAGTGTAGGGCTTGCACATGAGTTGCCCAATACATTCATCCTTGTCACATACATGTTTCTTTACGAGATTTATATCTATTTTCACCATACATCACCACTTCCAAGCTCCAATGGAAAGCTTCCAAAAAACCAGAATTTTCTTTTGCTTTGGGCAAACCTAATTTGCTTTGTTTCTGCTTGAATCACCTGCAATCTGCTCAAGGGTGTTTAGTAGACCTTACCCGGTAGGCCAAGCTCTCAGATATGATAGAAATCGGTGTGCTCCAAGCTTCACAGCTTCAATGGCAAGCTTCACAGCTTTTCTTCACAGCTTCTTCTCCCTCTTCTCTCACTCACTCATAAACCCTAATAGAGAGCACCAGGCTCTAATACCATGTTGAAAAATAGGTAGAGGGAGAGGAGACACACACACAGGAGTAAGCCCTAATGTATATTGCAAACCCTAACCATAGAGGGAAGCCATCTCCCTTCTCACACACTGCATAAAGCCATAATCCATAATACACAAGACACACTATGAGTTGTGTAACCCTAGCTAATGTCCACACATTATGACAGCTGGACGCGGTCATTTATGTCTCACACATGCTGCTACCTAACATGCCAGTTCATAGCATAGCTAGTACACACTGACATCAAGCTTGAATCTCAACAAGATGATCATGATAAGAGATGTTTCTCATCTAAACCAAGTGACACAATGGCTAAAGAAAAATTGATCTCAGAATTATCATTCCTTGAATTCTATGCAGCCTTGCTTAAAAACTTACAATCGACATCTCTAGGAGAGGATAAGCTCCTCTAAAACCAAACATTCTTAATGCCTCTCCAAGTAATGAGCGAAATGCCTTGTGTGTCCAGTGCAATAACTACGACCATCCCAATCCCCATTGTGCATACAAGGCACCTGTTTTTCGATACTGCATATATTGTAAAACCTTTGGTCATGACACAACTCTGTGTCCCAATTCATCAACAATTAACTCAAAACCTCTGTCTCCCATGCATCAAACAGAAATAGTCCAAAGGGTAGAAATCGCTCAAGAAGCAATTAAGCAAACACTTTAATGTTTCTATTGTTGTGGACCTCACAAAGTGGCACATTGCATAGTTTGGAATACTTCCATGCCCATAGTCACTGCTCACACTGTGCAACCCAAGGAGAGCATGCTTAGCATGGTTTAGTGTTATATAGGATCACCAGTTGTGATTGAACCTCATAATGCCAATCCTAAAGAAGCAACCAAAATACAAGTATCGCTTCCCCAAAATACAAGTATCGCTTCCCCTTTCAAGAGGAAGACGTACTCAATAGAGGCAAATTGCACAAATTATGCGGTTGAAAAAGCAAGTGAGAAATTCAATGAATCCCTTATGAAATTAAAGTAGCCTCTCAAATCCTCATTTGGAGGAGTGCTCTTCTTTTATGATGAAGCCAACATAGCATCAGCACTTGCACCTTTAATGACTAAACATGAGTTATACAAAGATATCAAGAGCTACATAGAACGGGACTGTATGGATTTGCAAGTTTCCAAACAGACCTCAGTTAGAATTATCACAGGATATCGAGTGTACCATTGTACACATTGAGTACTATTGAAAAAGCTAAGAGCCAAAAAGAGGATGAGAGTGAATGGGAATATGAAACTGAAATGGGATTTGAAGCTGAAACAAAAACTAAAACATCTATGGTTCCTCTTGAAGATTCTATCATGGTATGGTTATATTTCCCTGCAGGGCAATGATATTAAGCACAAACACACATTGATTAGCCCTCAATCTAGTCATAACATCCTTACAATAGACACTATGGTGTCATTGGGGCAACCTAAACTCATCCCTAAAGACAACGATCTTACAAGAGGAGCCAATGGACAAAACATTGAAGTTCCAAGTTACTTTAGCTGTGCTACTCAAATAATAGGTGGAGATGTGGAATTTGGATTCCATGTTACCATAAATCCCCTTGAGTATGATGTCATCCTTGGTGGAACTGGGATACGTGACTCGTTGTATTCATGTGATGAATCCATGCAAAACTTCCAACATGTGTTACTGAGAATATCCTAAGAATTATGGTTGGATTGAAGCTTTCCAATAAAATCACCACAATTAAGGCATAGCTTTATCCAACATGAGAGTAGAATCTGATGACCCTTGAGTTATGGGATTTGTTAGGTCAACCAACACTTATGGCTCATCCTGAAAGAATTCCATTTACATAAGATTTGAACATGCCATGTTTGGGGTACTTTGAACATATAATGCATATTGAAACAAACCCCCTTACTACTTGCAAGTTTTTGTGGTTGAGTATATGTTGGAAGCAGATGATCTTGGGATATAAATTGACTATTGCTACCCAAGCACCATTGTGCTTTGTTAGCGATAGATTAATCATGATGGTCAATGACACAAAGTTGACAATACCATACTGCACGGAAGAGGATCCAACCCTAATGAACTTCTATGATGCTGAATGCAAAAAGTTTCAAGCCTCTTCCACGAAAGCCCCTCTACACAATGACCTACCATTTGCATTAGTGATCGAATTCGATAAAGAATCTACCCCTTTAGCTCCATCCTCACCAACAAATTTTAATACCACAACCTTGTAATCAACACCTATTCCTGAAATTGCAAGAAGGTCATGCAGTGGCCTATGAATCCCGAAAACTCAGAACACATGAGAGGAATTATGCTGTCCATGACCTGGAACTACTTTGAGTAGTATATGCCCTGAAGTTGTGGAGACATTACCTACTAGGTCAACTATTCACTTTGATGTGACAGATCATCAGAACTTAAAGTGGATCTTCACTCAGAAAGATCTCAACATGTGCTAAAGATGGTGGATGACGACCTTGCAAGAATTTGATTTTGAAATCAAGTACCGCCCAGGCAAAGAAAATGTGGTAGCAAATGCCCTCAGCAGAAAAGCCTCCTTGCTTGCAATTACTGTAGTGTCAAATCGTTTGATTATTGAAGCAAATGAGAAGAGCATGCTGGATAGATTCTTTAGCCCTATTGCTACCCTACTTATGCAGCAGGAAAGCAAAACTCCATAGGAGTTGAACCGAGTTCGAGGGTACAGCCTGGATGATGGAATTATGTATTATAATCACAGGCTATGCATTCCCAATGATGAGGGAACTAAGGGGTCAAATTCTAAATGAACCCCATGATAGCCTTATTGCAGGACATATAGGTTTTATCAAAACCTACATGTCTGTGAAGAAAAGCTTCTTTTGGCTTGGTCTAAAAAATGATGTGCTTAATCATGTACGTCAATGTCTGACCTGTCAGAAAGTAAAGGCCGAGAGACTAAAAATGCCTAGAAAGTTACATCCATTAGACATCCATTAGACATCCCCCAGATGAAGTGGGAATGCATTAGTTGGATATTATTACTGGATTACCCTCAGTGCAATCAGGTTACAACTCTATCTTCGTGGTAGTTGAGACTAACCAAAGTTGCCCATCTGATTCCAGTAAGAAACCTACACTGCAGTGGATGTGGCCAGAGTTTTCCTCAAAGAAATCTTCAGATTGCATGGCCCACCCAGGAGAATAGTACGTGATCGAGATCCCAAGTTCACGTCAAGATTCTGGACTACATTTTTCAAAGCAGTAGGAACCTTCTTGGATCTCAACACAACTTACCACTCCGAGACCGATGGTCAAATTGAAAGGGTGAACCAAGTAATCGAAGATATACTTCGGTCATGCTATGGTGGCAGGGAACCCAAGAAGTGGCTAAGCTATCTGCACCTAATCGAATTTGCCTACAATGCTTCTTATCACCGAAGTATTGGGATGATCTCTTTCAAAGCTCTTAACTCCATTAACTTGGTCCGACCCATTGATTAGGGTCGAGATGTCCAGACAGATGCTTGACGACATGGAGCAACAGATGCAGTCAATTCGCAAAGATATAAAAGCTGCCTAGGATAGACAGAAGCAGTATGTAGATAAGAAGAGGATAGATAAAAAATTAAAAGAAGCAGATGTGGTCTTCATTCGAGTACGCCCCAGAAGAAGTTCTCTATCTCTTGGGAAGTACAAGAAGTTATCCCCCAGATATTGTGGACCATATCTGATTACAAAGAAAGTAGGTGACTTAGCCTACGAGCTTCTTTTGCCTCCTCATCTCAAAGTACATAATGTATTTCATGTCAGCCTTCTTAAAAAGTATATACCAAGCCCAAATCATGTGCTTGATTGATGAAATCTTAACTTCTTCTACCCAAGGGTAGATGGAACTCCAACATGAAGAAATCCTTGATGTTCGAGAAAAGGTTCTAAGGAATAGAATTCTGAGAGAATTATTGGTCGAATGGAAGTTCTATCCTTTTGAAGATGCCACGTGGGAGAAAGAAGCCGAAATGTTATGAGATTATCAATTATAATCTGTTCAAAAGGCCTTATCCTATGAGTCCAGATTTTTTAAAAATTTTAAATTAAGGTTTTGAGGGACCAATTAGATTCATCCAAATGTGTGGAGGAGTTAAATAGAAGAAATAAAGAAAATCCCCCCAAAAATGAGTAAATACTCACATAAGATGAAGAGTGAACTAAGGACCAAAGGAAATACTAAAAAAAAGAAATTTTGGCACCTCAGAGCGGGGGGATTCCCCCTCATGAAGGAGGCACCTATTTCATATGTGTGGTGGAGTTTTAAATTCCCAAAATTTGAGATATTTCATCTCTCCTCTCTCCTAATTCAAGTCTAGTTCCAAAAAGTAAGCATAGAAGGCTCCCCCTTTGTTGAAGCTTAATAGTGTTTTATGCACTGTTACTCTACTCCACCCCAAAGCCAAAAACTGTGAATTTCTTAATAATTCATTAGTTTTTGACCATTCCCTCTTCTAAAGAACTGGTGGCCACTCTTGTTGCAAACAAGAGTAGATCCCTCAAACCATCAAGCCAAAGGAAAGCTCCCAGAATTTTATGTAAGTTAGAAATCCTACTTTCTCTTATTCTTTTAATGGTTTTCTAAATTTTTTATTATCTTTAAAATGATAATCTGATGCTATGCCTTGCTGGAAAGGCTTTCCCCCTCTCTCATTCTTAAAATCAGCCCTTCTTTATCCTAGTTAAGTAATCAAATTGTTTGAATTAAACTTTTCATATTGTTTCTCTTTTAAAAGTGGAATTTGATTAGTTTAGAATGCTTTAAACAAATTGGGGATAATTTTTAAGTAATTTAAGAATAGGAAAAATTAAAAAATGGTCAGCCATACAAAGGAGGTTATGGCAAAATTTTCTTAAAATAGATGCATAAAAGGATTTTCTTTTATATAAAAGTGTTAATTCCATAGAAGTTGGATTTCATGCATAAATAGATGCATACATAATTTTTATATCAAAATAAGAGTTCTCTTTAATCCTATGTTTAAATCCCATGAATATTGGAAAATGAATAAGTAAATACTCAGTGAAGGAAAATTACACCGTTTCATATTCTCTAGGATGGTAATGAGAAAATTCAGAAAAACTATCAAATTCGGAATTTTAGATAAATGATTAATTTATTCCTCATAGGAATTTCGTGCGACTAGTTTTGAATTTAGTTAATAAAAATACTCAATGAATGAAATTCAATAAAGTAGTAATTGAAATGTTACCCTTCGAGAAAGATAGTTCAGGGAGAACCTTTCCAGACTTAAACCCTGAATCAGACTATGACCAAGATGTAACTCCTTCGTCAGTTTCAAGAAAAGACGATGTGACCAGTTTAGTAATCTACACTCAAATCACCCATCGAATCTGAAACTAAGTTGCGACCTTTGATTTTGATCTGAGGATCAAGAATTCAAAATTCGAGGAATTTTGCTTGGGAATCCAGACCTGTGATCTAGAAGTCTTGGGATACGGAATTAAGATATACTCATTGTATTCAAAAGAAAATCAAAACTGAAAACTTGCATAGAAACCCTGTTTTCTTAAAGGACTGTCTTACGCCAGAATGTTGGAGGGAGCATTTGGTATATGTGTTTTTCTAAGGGAAGTCCGGTTGCAACAGCTAGCAGGGAGTATTCAAAGGACGGCTCACGCAGCAAAAACCTACCTAGGTCTTGACCAGCCTGGGTATGGTGTAAAATGGTGTGCTTTCGATACAATGGGCGAGGACCGAGACGAAGCGGTCCCTGAGTGAAGTGCCAGGACACCTAAGGAGGATCTTGGAGAGTTCTGACCAGGTGATGCATGGACTCGCGGTGCTTAGGACACCCATGCGTATGTCGTGGAAGATATATCTATGTATGATGACGAGAAAATTATTGTAATCTGTTACTAGATCTCATTGCTGACCTGTTGGTCTCAAAACGGAGAGTCCAGAGTGATACTGTTTTGTGAGAAACAAGGATTGAATGGAAATTTTGAGTTATGACATCTATAACCAATAATTGTTTGTCAATGGATTGTTTTATAAATTGAAGTTTAAAGAGGAGTGTGTGCGTATCTATATTCTAAAGCAAAAGTTAAGAAAGACATTCAATTATGGGTGGGTGAGTACTTGTCTGGTTCTACCAATTCCAGTGGTTGGGCGGTGGCTAACCCATGGGCCGGATGGGTAGGCTAGAATCAGTAGAGTTTTAATAATAAAATTGATCTATAGAAATAGGCTTAGAACTCGAATAGTTAATTAATAACCTGAAGACTTCTCAAATGAGCAGATCAACGGCTGTGCCTAATTTAATTAGGAAAAAAGCGTTGATTCCTTCAAGTTAAGTCTGTAATAGTTTCCCTTCTATCTGGTTTATTCAGATGAAGGTTAGTTCAGTATCTTGACCTCGTTAGAAAAATTCATTAAGAAATTCAAAATGGTAGAATCGTCTCCATTTTTCGAGCACGGAAAATTTTCTCGGTTTTGGTTTTTAGAATGACCACCAGCTTAGTCTCATGCCCGGAATTCGAGGGGGAGGCCGCAAGTGGGAAACCCTGTCCCGCGCAAGAGGGAGCTGCTTCCGTTGCCAACAACAATCAGGAATCTGGTGCACGGAGGGGGCAGTGGGATCTCACAATTGGTATCAGAGGTTTGTTGTAAATTTATGTAACAGCATCAGAAATTGCTTAAAATTTTAAAGTAAATCTGGGAAATAATGTTTTTGCTTGTTATTTATGTTGAATGAACTTCAAAAATTGAAAACTCATAAATTGAATTGGAAATTTATAGATGGATACCCCGAATCTATCTGGCATTCTTGAACTCTCCTAGAGTCAGGATATGATAGCCTTTGCATTCGAGCACCTCATCAACTCTTCTACGACCCTAGTAAGCAAAGTGAGACTCGCATGTCATTTTGAGAGTCTATACTTTCCTGATTCTCTTGAGCGACGTCGCTATATGTGGTTCTGTGGAGGACGATGTATTAATGTCAGTACCAGTCAGCGTCAGAGGCTTAGGCAAAATATTTTCTTAGCCATGATTCTGATAAGGCTAAGGCTTGTTCAACATGTTCAACTCTTTGATCATTCACCCAGGAACTTCAGAATTTCATGCCGAGTTTTTAGGCTTCTTAGCCGCTTTATCCCTAGAAGTAGAATTACTGAACCTCTTTCTGTAATGAAGTGTGTGTACCATGGCATGTCTCCTTTGCAGTTTCGCTTCTTTATGCGTATACGCTTGAGGCAATGATTTTGGGAGCCATGATGCTCTATGTATATATCGAAAACTTTTGATAATAAATGATGTTTTGCAAAAAAATTCCAAATTGTTTTCATGATTGTGAATATGGTTAATAAAATTATCAGAGTAAATCTTGTTTCGTGATGTATGATGAAATAATTATCTGTTTAAAGAATAAATCACAAAAATTAAATAATCATAAATCTATTGTCAAAGTTAAGTTGACAAAAATCTCGTTTTGTCAGAGTCATGAGGCGTGCGGCCCGTGCAAGGCAACCGGATCCTCTAACCGATGAGACGAAGAGTCAGATCCGGATGTTCGAAAAGCCCTATTGCATAGATCCCAACCTGGTCCCTTCAAGGGTGAAGGGGATCAATTAGGTGAAGTAGTGGAAAAGTGGATTGAGGCAATGGAGGAATACTTGGATGTTGAGAGAAGCAAGATGGCTCTCGCCAGGTTAAAGATTGTGGAAACGGCCAGGGTCGCTTGCAGGAATCACTGCGAGACTAACCGTCTCGACCGGAATACCCAGACCTGGACCGATCTTAAAGCTTACCTGAGAAACAGGTTTTGTCCTCCGGGCTTCCTTGAAACTAAAATGAATGAGTTCTTAGAACTAAAGCAGGATAGCCGGACAATTGAAGAGTACCATCAGGCTTTTGCCCTTCTCCTTAAATATTCCCCGCAATTGGATGAAGAGCAGGCCAGATTCATTCGAGGAATGAACGAGCCGTTGGACACCTTAGTAAATAATGCCAAACCTGTCTCAATGGCTGAAGTAGTAAGAATGGCAAAAGACTTTGCCAAAGCCTTTGTTGTTAAGGTCCCGCCAAAGCCTTTACCCTCTAACTTTAAAAGATTCCAAACCTCGGGAAGTACTTCAAACTTTCCTCCCCCAAAGAGGTAGCAAGGCCCAATTCAGAATCAGGATACTGGGAGATTCAGAAGTGAAGGAAGACCCTTCCCACAGAACACTTTCTCAGAAGCCCCACCTCTTTCAAGAATTCAGAGGGATGAGCTCAGAAGTGAGAACCGGTGTTTTGGATGCCAGGGTTTTGGTCACCAGTTGAAAGACTGCCCGACTCCTGCCATGTCAAGGGGACAGGGAAGTGAAGGAACGAGAGTGTAGAGACCAGCCCCTTCCCATCTCGTCAAAATCAGGGCAATCCCAGGAGAGCTCCAGCTCAGCCATCTGCCTCTTTCCAGCATAGCCTAAGAACTCCTTCCGAGAAGTGGGGTAGCCAAAGAGAAAGAGTTCCGCCTCATGCTGCGGGCAGCCAGAGTAGTCACAATAGCAAAAGTAGTGGAAGAAGAAAGAGGATAGATTTATGCAGCAATTAAAAACCAAGGGCCAAACCGTCAATTCTACATCATTCATACTCCAGCTGAGTATCAGGGTAAGCCTTTTAAACTTTTGATTGATTCAGGCTCATTCTTTGATTTCCCCTTGGATGCTTGCATAAGCTAGTTTTAGATCAGAAATCAGGGAAACCTATGCAAGTTGAATTGGGAAGCGGGAAGATTCTTTTCACTCACCTTGAGACAGATCGTATTTAGTTCAATCTAGATGGGAATTTAACTGATTGTCAGTTCAGAGTTATACCTTTGGGAGTTTTCGACGGGATCCTTGGAATGGATTGGCTCCACAAAAATCAAGCTGACATTCATGTCATAATGGAACCATTTCCTTCCATGACCTTCACGGAAATAAAGTTCAAGGAACCGAAAATTCAGGATCACCAAGCAGTTAGTAAAGGCTTCTAAGTTACTAAAAGGACTTAGAAAGAAGCAGCTCATTTATGTTGTCAAAATGAATCCAGTAGACTCAAAGTTAAAAGCTAAAGAACCTGAATGGTTAAGCGATTATGATGATTTAATCCCAGCAGAATTAACAGAGATGCCTCCAATTCGGAAAGTAGATCATGTGATAGAATTGACCCCCGGAGCTCAGCCACCAGTAGCCCTGCGCACGTACAAAATGCTAGTTCTTGAAGCCATCAAACTTAAGGAACAGCTTAGACAACTGTTAGAACAAGGGTTTGTAAGACCCAGTGTTTCACCTTGGGGTGCGCTAGTTCTCTTTCAGAAAAAGAAAGATGGAACGATAAGACTTTGTGTGGGCTACAGAAGTCTCAATCAACTACACTTAACCCCAAAATTGATGAGCTTCTGGACAGGCTAAGTGGAGCCTTGATCTTCACAAAGATAGATCTCAAATCAGGGTATTATCATATCAGGATTAATGAGCAAGATATCCCAAAGACAGCCACCATCAATACTCGGTATGGGCATTATGAATTCTGTGTTATGCCGTTTGGATTGACAAATGCCCCAGCTACATTCAATCGATTAATGCTGGACATTCTCAGAGAGTACTTGGATGATTTTGTTCTTGTTTTCTTTGATGATATTCTGATTTACTCAAAGAATGCAGGTGACCATGAAACTCATGTCATGAAAGTTCTTGAGATTCTAAGGAAGCACCAACTCTTTGCAAAAAAGAGCAAATGCACTTTTTGTGCTGACCATGTTAAATACTTGAGCTGACCATGTTGAATACTTGGGCTTTCTTGTATCTAAAGATGGAATTTCTCTAGATTTGGCTAAAGTCTAAGCAGTCATAGATTGGCCTGAACCAAAGTCAGTGAAAGAAGTTAGAGGATTCTTGGGATTGACTGGTTGTTTGGTATAGAATTTTTATACCAAAGTATGCTCTCATAGCTTTCCCCTTGACTAATCTTCTCAAGAAGAATATCCCGTTTCAATGGTCTGCCAAGTGCCAGAGTGCTTTTGATAAGCTGAAGACAGATTAATCCTAGAATATGGTAGGAAGTCCTCTTTTCATATTATGAATGAAAATGATTTATGTGTTAATTTTTCAAAAAATTTGCCATAGCTCCGTTGCTATTACTGATAATTCTCAATAATTTGAAAGCATAAAGTTTAGTAATATCCCTATGATTAGAATAACCATTAATTGGATCAATATCCAATTATGGATTTGATTCTTAATTTTTTCATAAATTAAATAGCATAAAAGCATTGAAAAGCCACTTAATTGGCCTCTAATTTGACAAGCATAGAAATTACTTTTAGATTAGAGAATTTCTTCATGAGAAGCTTCATTTAAATATATAATAGGTCATAGGAATGACCATTCTTTGGGGGAGAGGGAGATCAATTGTTCATCATCAAGCATGTGACTCGCGCTAGGTACATACTTCTCAAGCAAATTGACATGGAATACATCATGTACCTTGAGATGGGGAGGCAGAAGAAGTTTGAAGGCTAGATCGCCCACTTTCTTTATTGACAGCATACGGCCCACAGTATCTGGGAGAGAGCTTCTTATACTTCCTTAAGGATAAGGAACTTCTTTTTGGTCGTACTCGAATGAAGACTATATCTGACTCTTCAAACTCTCTCTCTGACCTCTTTTATATCTTTACGGATTGATTGCATCTGCTGGTCCATGTCATCAAGCATTTGTCTGTACATTTTGACTCTGATCAATGGGTCAGAACAAGTCAACAGTGTAAGGCAATGTTGTCCATACAAAGCTTTGAAAGGACTCATCCCAATGCTCCGATGATAAGAAGCATTGTAAGCAAATTCGACCAGACGCAGATGACTTAACCATTTCCTGGGTTCCCTGCAAAAAGTTCCTACTGCTTCAAAGAACGTAGTCCAGAATTTTGGTGTGAATTTGGGATCTCTATCACTTACTATCTTCCTAGGTAAACCATGTAATCTGAAGATATCCTTAAGGAAAACTCTGGCAACATCCACTGCAGAGTATGTTTCTTTCACTAGAATCAGATGGGCAACTTTGGTTAGCCTGTCAACTACCACAAAAATGGAGTTGTAACCTGATTGCACTGAAGGTAATCCAGTGACAAAGTCCATATTGATGCATTCCCACTTCATTTGTGGAATGTCTAGAGGCTGCAGTTTCCCTGGGATCTTGACTCTCTCTGCCTTGACTCTTTGGCACATCAAGCATTTTCGCACATGGTGAAGTACATCCTTTTTGAGTCCTGGCCAGAAGAAGCTTTTCTTCATAAACATATAGGTTTTTATAAACCCTGGATGTCCAGCTATCAAGCTATCATGGGCTTCCCTCAAAATTTTTCCCTTTATTCCCACATCATTGGGGATACATAGCCGATTATTATAATACATGCATCCTTCATCTAGTTTGAATCCAAGAACTCGACTCATTTCTTAAGGAGTCTTGCTTTCTTGCATCAAAGCAATAGGGGCAAAGAATTTGTCCTGCAAGATTTTCTCCTTTGCTTCATTGATCAATGGATTTGACACCACGTTATTGCAAGCAAGGAGGCTTTTCTGCTAGCACATCTGCAACCACATTTTCTTTCCCTGGCCGATACTTTATTTCAAAATCAAATTCCTACAGGGTTTGCATCCATCTCCTTTGATGCATGTTGAGATCCCTTTGGGTGAAGATCCACTTCAGACTTTGATGATCTGTCTCATCAAGGTGAACCTTTTTCCCAAAAGATAATGTCTCCACAACTTAAGAGCATATACTACTGAGAGTAACTCCAAGTCATGGATGGCATAATTTCTCTCATGTGTTCTGAGTTTTCTGGATTCATAGGCCACTCCATGACCTTCCTACATCAGAGCATGACCTAAGGCAAACCCACTGGCATCAGTAAAACTACCTCAAAGGGTTTGGTAAAATCTGGCAATTTAAGGACAGGGTTGGTTACTAAGGCTGTCTTTAGCTTGTCAAAGGCACTCTGACACATTGCAGTCCACTGAAAAAGTGTACTCTTCTTGAGAAGGGTAGTTAAGGGGGATACTATCTGAGCATACCTAGGTACCTATACCATCGAGTTAACCATAGGAATCCTCTGACTTCCTTTACTGACTTGGGTTCAGGCCATTCTATGATTGCTTGGATATTTGTGGGGTGAGGAGAAATCCCATCCTTTGACACTATGAATCCCAAGTATTCCACCTGGTCAAAACAGAGAAAGAACATTTGCTCTTCTTTGCAAAGAGTTGGTGTTTCCTTAGGATTTCCAAGACCTTGCGCACATGATCCTCATGGTTAGCAGCATTCTTTGAGTATACCAAGATATCATCAAAGAAGACAAGAACAAAATCATTTAAGTATTCTCTGAGAATATCTTACATAAGATGACTGAATGTCACCAGGGCATTAGTCAATCCAAACGGCATGACTGTGAACTCATAATGCCCATAGCGAGTATTGAATGCTGTCTTTGGGATGTCTTGCTCCTTGATTCTTATCTGGTAGTACCTAGATTTGAGATCTATCTTTGTGAATATTTGGGTCCCACTTAACCAATCCAGAAGTTCATCAATCCTAGGAATAGGATACTTATTCTTAATTATTAATTGATTCAGTCCTCTGTAGTCAATACAGAGTCTTAACGTTCCATCTTTCTTCTTTTGAAAGAGAACGGGCACACCCCAAGATGAGACAGTGGGTCTGACGAATCCCTATTCTAACAGTTGTCTTAACTGTTCCTTAAGTTCTATGGCTTCAAGGACTGGCATTTTGTATGCATGCTGGGCTACTGGCTGAGCTCTGGGGGTTGATTCGATCTCATGATCTACTTCACGAGATGGAGGCATCTCAGTCAGCTCTTCAGGAAACACATCTCAATTAGCTCTTCAGGAAACACATCTGCATATTCACTTAACCACTCTGGTTCTTTGGCCTTGCATTTTATGTCTACTAGATTCATTTTAACGACACATACACAACTTCCCTCTTTCTGAGCCCCATTAATAATTTGGAAGCCTTGACTAATTGTAGCACTGGGGATTCAAAAATTCCAATTCCTTGAACTTTACTCCCGTGAAGGTCAAGGAAAGAGATGGTTCCTTTGTGACAATGAATGTCAACCTAATTCTTTTGGAGCCAATCCGTTCCAAGGATTCCATCATATATTCCCAGGCACTCTGTTACGTTCCCATCTAGGCTAAACTGAGTGAATCTTCCCACACTCGCTAATTCCACTTACATAGGTTTCCTTGTTTTTTGATTTAGGACTAATTTACGCAGACATCCTAGGGAAATAAAAGAATGAGTACTGCCTAAATCAATCAAAAGCTTGAATTGCTTACCTTGGTATTTTGCTCGAGTCTGGAGGACTGAGAATTGATGGTTATTCCCTTGATGCTCTATTGCGGCATAGATCCGTCCTTTCTCTTCCTCTACTTCCTCACCTATGGTGACTGCTCTGGCTACTGCAGTCTGAGGTGGAACTCTCTCTCTTTGGTTATTCCAATTCTGGAAGGGAGTTTGGAGACTACTTTGCATGGAGGTTGCAAGGCTGAGCTGGCACTCTTCTTGGGTTACCTTGATTCTGGCGCGGGGGACCTTGATTGGACTAATAAGAAGGAGTCGGTCTCTGAACTCTGGGACCATGGCTTCCTTGGCCCACCGAAGGAGATAGGCAATCCTTGAGCTGGTGCCCAAATCCCTAACATCTGAAGCATTCGATTCGAAGTTCTTCCCTTTGCATTCTGGAGAGAGCCGGAGTTCCTAAGAATGTACTTCAGGGGAAAGGTCTCCCTTCATTTCTGAAGCTTCTTGTCTCCACATTCTGGTTAGGACCCTGGTGTCTCTTTGGAGGTGGAAAGTTGGAAGAACTTCCCGATGTCTGAAATCTTTTAAAGGATGAGGGAGCTGGTGTTGGCGGGACTTTCACGATGAAGGATTTGGCAAAGTCCTTCGCCATTCTCACACCTTCAGCCATGGACACTGGCTTGGCATTCTTAACCAGTGTGTCCAAGGGTTCGTTCATTCCCCGAATGAACCTGGCCACCCATGAGTTGCTCTTCATCTAGAGGTGGTGAATATTTGAGTAGAAGAGCGAAGGCCCGGTGATATTGCTCAATGGTTTTGCTCTCCTCCTTTAGCTCTAAGAATTCGTTCATTTTGGTTTCCAAAAGCCCAGGGGGATAAAATCTCTTCCTCAAATAGGTTTTAAGGTCGTTCCAGGAGACTGAGTATTCCTGTCCAGACGGTTGGTGTCACAATGGTTCCTCCATGCCACCCTGGCTGTTTCCACTATTTTAGCTTGGCACAAGAGCCATTTTGCTTTGCTCATTGTAGCCTGCAACGTCAAAATATTCTTCCATAGCTTCCACCCATTTCTCCACAACCTCACCCAGGTTCTCCCCTTCTCCTTTGATGAAGGGTCCATGGCGGCTAAGTTCTATGAAGAGCCTTGCAAACATCAGGGTCAAGCTCATCATCTTCAGAGAGAGGGTCTGGTTGACGGTGGCCATGATTTCCTCGTCTCATGATTCTGCCAAAAATGATATATTATTGAATTTTTATTTTGATTACATCCACGAGATCCTGAGACTTAAGGGATTCGAAAAACAATTTCTTAAACAAGAGAAATGATCTTATTGGAGATCTATGACATATGTTCGGTAACAGATTTTTCTTTATCAGTTCTTCGTCCATAAATAATCAGTTATACAATAGGAAATTTTTTTCCAAAAAACATTTCTTTATTTATATAAAAGTTGCAATATGTACATAGAGCAGCTCGGCTCCAGAAATCAAAATCTCCTTGGGAGACACATAAGATGGCGGTACTGGGCCATAGCCATGCCGCCCTGATACAAACGTTCACTTACTGCCAAGGGAGCTATTATCATCTCCTTAGGAATAAAGCGACTAAGGAGTTTGTAGATTTGGCATGAAAATCTGAAATTCCGAGACATTGAATGATATAGAATGACACCATGTACCACTTTCAGCTTTATCAGAATCATGGCCAATGAGAGGTTCTGCATAAGCATTGCACGCCGATCGCAAGAGGCGTGGACATACTGCCCTGCAAACCACTCATACTGTCGTCTCTCCACTAGGTCAGGAAAATACAAATCCTCGAAATGGGGAGCGAGTCTGACTCGGCTTGTTTGAGTTGCAGCGAAAGAGATGAGATGCTCGAAGGTGAACGTAGTCATGTCTTGTGAGACTGGGTGAGGTTAGGAATACCAGATAATTATGGAACTTCCATCTAAAAATAATAATTTCTTTGATTAAAAATTCTTTATTAATGAGACTTGTGGAATGAAAATACATTATGAAAATTACTTTTTCTGAGTTTTTAGCAGAAGCGGTGTCGGCCTCCCGCGCGGGGCAAGGATCCACACTCAAGGCCTCGCCGCGCGAATGTCCGGGGACGAGAGGCTAGCACGGGTGGTCCCTCCGAGATCGGGCCCGGAAGACTCCCCTCACCCGGAAGGCACGGGCGATTCTGCCATGGGAAAAATCTTCTAACAGGGGAATTACTCTAACAAGTCAAAGTCTTAACTAGATAAACTGATCTGACGACCGAACTTGAAGTCACATAGTCAGATCAAGAAGAGACTTGCACTTGGTCCATGGAATCACCACTTTTTTCCTCATTTACGAGGCACAGCCACTGATCCCCTCCCCCACAGAACAAGGTCTTCTTAGGATTTAAACTAATTAACGTAACTAATCGTATCTAGTTGTTTCTCAAGAATCCTCCGATGGGTTAGCCAACCACCTGACCAATGTATTGATGGGATTCCTTTATAAAGAATTGGTTATGTTTTTGCCCGGCTACCGAGGAAAAGAATTCCCAGGCCCCCTAGCCGGCGATTCATGTAAAAATTAAGATAGGCATACCACGTACACACCCAATATGAAATTACCATTTATAACAGATTCGACTGGCTTTAAAACAATCCTTTAATAGAAATCATAATATTTTTTATCATCATTTTCTAAAATTCCGAGTCCATTATATTACAATAATATCCTCTGGACTCTCCGTTGAAGACCAGCTGGCCAACCAACGAGATCTAGTATCAAAATTTGGTTCCCAAAAATCTTTCCTTTTTGTCCGTTCGAAATCTTCCTTGACGTACGCATGGATGTCCTAGCAACCGCAAGCCCCTGCATCGCCTGGTCAGAACCCTCTAGGATCATCCTTAGGTGTCCTAGCTCTTCACTAAGGGACCGCTTCGTCAGTCCTCGCCCATCGTACCCGAAGTGCACCATTTTAACTGTACTGAGGCCGGTCAAGACCTCGACAGGCTTTGCGCCGAGAGCGACGTCCCTTGACGACTCCCCGCCAGCTGTTCCAACGAACCTCCTCTTAGAAAAACATAAGCCAAATGCTTCCACCAGCATTCTAGCATAAAACAGTCCTTTGAATAAAAAAAGCAGAGGTTCCAATGCAAGTAAAATTCCAATTTGAGATTGGTTCCAAAAACCCTTTTTTCATAATTCCCAGTTTTATAATGAGGATCCTTGATCTCTCATCAGGGTAATCTACCCATCATTTAGTCTGATTGTCCAACTAGATTCTTGGTGACTTTGGTCAGGAAAAACTAGTTCCGGTAGTCTATTCATTGTGATTAGAAACTGGAATTGGTCAACAAAGTTTTTACTTGATTCAGATCGAGAGATGCACATGTAGGTTTACTGTCTGTCCTTCTCGTAGTCTAACCAAATTCATTCGGTTTAGTTCTACAAGGATTCCCTTCAGATAAACATCTAGTTTTAGGTAAATATCCATTTAGTGATTTTACTAATTAAAATATCCATTAATTCCATTAAGCTAAAAATTCCACTTTTCTCATTTAAATATTTGAATTCCAATATGGTGGGAATTCCTCTTTCATCATTTAAACTTATCCATGCAAAAAGATAAATTTAACTAAATTTTCTCTTAAATTTTAAATAAAAATCTCCATTAATTCCTTTACACTAGGAATTACACTTTTCTCATTTAAATATTTGAATTCCAATATGGTGGGAATTCCTCTTTCATCATTTAAACTTATCTATGCAAAAAGATAAATTTAACTAAATTTTCTCTTAAATTTTAAATAAAACAGCAAACCCAGTGGAGAAGGAACAACATCGGCAAACTTCATGGAGGCTCCTAAGGAAGTGGAGTTGGATCATCTTTTCTGAGAGAGAGAGAGAGAGAAACCCCACAACCCAATGGAACCTGCCCCAACAAAGTAAAACCACCTCTGAGCCACCGATGATGTAGGCCACGTGGTAGATGTATGTGTGAGCACTTTAGTCAAGGTCGCGGCGGGCACTTGTAGTAGCCTTGGACACATAGAGAGAGAGAGAGTGTTAAGGACTATGAGTTTAGGGACTTGAGGCACTGGTCACGGACTATCAAGTAAGAGGGAAACTTGGTATAGGGTCCAGGTGTGCTAGGAGTATTCACTTGAGGGGAGGTGTTGAAATATACAAGTGAATAGGGTGTGCTAGGAGTATTCACTTGAGGGGAGGTGTTGAAATATACAAGTGAATAGGGTGTGTGCAGGAACAAGCCCTTGGTTAGAGGCTGTAAAAGAGAATGTGTAAATGTGAGAAAACATGTGAAAAGGTGAGAAGAATCTACTGGGAGAGAATAAAGGGTAGCATGAGAAGATTTAGGAAGTGTGGAGATATTCTGGGAGAGGTGGAGAGAATCAAGCAAAAGAGGTGGAGTGAATCAAGGAGAAATCAGTGGGATTAGATAATTGGATGTAAACTCTATAAATTGAGGCATTGGCCTAATAAGAATTTGCTAGTCTTTGATTATCCATGCCTACATTAAGCTATTTGTTAATTACTCACTAACCACATCTTAATTACTATCTTCCTGGGTAAACCATGCAATCTGAAGATCTCCTTAAGGAAAACTCTGGCAAAATCCACTGTAGAGTATGTTTCTTTCACTGGAATCAGATAGGCAACTTTGGTTATTCTGTCAACTACCACAAAAATGGAGTTGTAACTTGATTGCACGGAGGTAATCGAGTGACAAAGTCCATATTGATGCATTCCCACTTCATCTATGGAATGTCTAGAGGCAGAGTTTCCCTGGCATCTTGACTCTCTCTGCCTTGACTCTTTGGCACATCAAGAATTTCCACACATGATCAAGTACATCATTTTTTAGTCCTGGCCAGAAGAAGCTTTTCTTCACAGACATATAGGTTTTTATAAACCCTGGGATGTCTAGCTATCAGGCTATCATGGGCTTCCCTCAGAATTCTTTCCTTTATTCCCACATCATTGGGGATACATAGCTGATTATTATAATACATGCATCCTTCATCTAGTTTGTATCCAAGAACTCGACTCATTTCCTGAGGAGTCTTGCTTTCCTGCATCAGAAGGGTAGCAATAGGGGAAAAGAATTTGTCCTGCAAGATTTTCTCCTTTGCTTCATTAATCAATGGATTTGACACCACTGTTATTGTTGTAAGCAAGGAGACTTTTCTGCTGAGCGCATCTGCAACAACCACTTTTTCTTTCCCTGGCCGATACTTTATTTCAAAATCAAATTCCTGTAGGGTTTGCATCCATCTCCTTTGACGCATGTTGAGATCCCTTTGGGTGAAGATCCACTTCAGACTTTGATGATCTCTCATCAAGGTGAACCTTTGTCCCAAAAGATAATGTCTCCACAACTTCAGAGCATACACTACTGAGAGTAACTCCAAGTCATGGATGGCATAATTTCTCTCATGTGTTCTGAGTTTTCTGGATTCATAGGCCACTGCATGACCTTCTTGCCAAACAGAGCACTGCCTAAGGCAAAACCACTGGCATCAGTAACTACCTCAAAGGGTTTGGTTAAATCTAGCAAATTAAGGACAGGGTTGGTTACTAAGGTTGTCTTTAGCTTGTTAAAGGCACTCTTACACATTGCAGTCCACTGAAAAAGTGTACTCTTCTTGAGAAGGTTAGTTAAGGGGGATACTATCTAAGCATACCTAGGTATAAAGATCCTATACCATCCGGTTAACCCTAGGAATCCTCTGACTTCCTTTACTGACTTGGGTTCTATGACTGCTTGGATCTTTGTGGGGTCAGGAGAAATCCCATCCTTTGACACTATGAATCCCAAGTATTCCACCTGGTCAACAGAGAAAGAACATTGGATACTTATTCTTAATTGTTAATTGATTCAGTTCTCTGTAGTCAATACAGAGTCTTAACATTCCATCTTTCTTTATTTGAAAGAGAACAGGCACACCCCAAGATGAGACACTGGGTCTGATGAATCCGTGTTCTAATAGTTGTCTTAACTGTTCCTTAAGTTCTATGGCTTCAGAGTGGCATTTTGTATGCACACTGGGCTACTAGCTGAGCTCCGAGGGTTAATTCAATCTCATGATCTACCTTATGAGATGGAGGCATCTTAGAGTCAGCTCTTCAGGAAACACAACTGCAGACTCACTTAACCACTTTGGTTCTTTAGCCTTGCATTTTATGTCTACTGGATTCATTTTACAACATACACACCTTGCATTTTATGTCTACTGGATTCATTTTACAACATACACACCTTGCCTCTTTCTAAGCCCCTTTAATAATTTAGAAGCCTTGACTAATTGTAGCACTGGGGATCCGAAAATTCCAATTCCTTGAACTTTACTCCCGTGAAGGTCAAGGAAAGAGATGGTTCCTTTGTGAATGTCAGCCTGATTCTTTTGGAGCCAATCCATTCCAAGGATTCCATCATATATTCCCAGGGGTAGGACTCTAAACTGGCACTCTGTTACGTTCCCATCTAGGCCAAACTGAATAAGGTCAGTCTCAAGGTGAGTGAAAAGAATCTTGCCAACTGGGGCTAATTCCACTTGCATAGGTTTTCCTAATTTTTGATTTAGATTTACACAGACATCCTGGGGAAATAAAAGAATGAGTACTACTTGAATCAATCAAAAGCTTGAATTGCTTACCCTGGTACTCTGCTGGAGTCTGGAGGACTGAGAATTGACAGTTATTCCCCTGATGCTCTATTGCTGCATAGATCTGTCCTTTCTCTTCCTCTACTTCCTTAGCTATGGTGACTGCTGTGGCTGCTCTACAGTCTGAGGTGGAACTCTCTCTTTGGTTATTCCAATTCTGGGAGGGAGTTTGGAGACTGCTTTGCATGGAGGCTATAAGCTAAGCTGGCACTCTTCTTGGGTTACCCTAATTCTGGCGCGAGGGACCTTGATTGGGCTGATAAGAAGGAGTCAGTCTCTGAACTCTGGGACCCTGGCTTCCTTGGCCCACCAAAGGAGATGGGCAATTCTTGTGCTGGTGCCCAAATCTGTGACATTCGAAGTATTTTTTCTTGCTTCAAAGTTCTTCCCTTTGCATTCTGGAGAGAGCCGGAGTTCCTGAGAATGTACTTCGGGGGAAAGGTCTTCCTTCATTTCTGAAGCTTCTCGTCTCCACATTCTGGTTAGGACCTTGGTGTCTCTTTGGAGATGGAAAGTTGGAAGAACTTCTCGGTGTCTGAAATCTTTTAAAAAATGAGGGAGCTAGCTTTGGTGGGACTTTTACGATGAAGGCTTTGGCAAAGTCCTTTGCCATTCTGATAGCTTCAGCCATGGACACTGGCTTGGCATTCTTGACCAATGTGTCCAAGGGTTCGTTCATTCCCCAAATGAACCTGGCCATGAGTTGCTCTTCATCTAGAGGTGGTGAATATTTGAGTAGAAGAGCAAAGGCTTGGTGATATTCCTCGATGGTTTTTCTCTCCTTCTTTAGCTCTAAGAATTCATTCATTTTGGTTTCCAAAAACCCAGGGGGGACAAAATCTCTTCCTCAAATAGGTTTTAAGGTCGTTCCAGGACTGAGTATTCCTGTCCAAACGGTTGGTGTCACAATGGATCCTCCATGCTACCCTGGCTGTTTCCATTATTTTTAGCCTAGCACAAGAGCCATTTTGCTTCACTCATTGTAGCCTGTGACGTCAAAATATTCTTCCATAGCTTCCACCCATTTCTCCACAGCCTCGCCCAAGTTCTCCCCTTCTCCTTTGAAGGGTCCGTGGAAGGGTCCATGGCGGTTGAGTTCTATGAAGAGCCTTACGAACATCGAGGTCAAGCTCATTGTCTTAAGAGAGAGGGTCTGGCTAACGGTCACGGTTTCCTCGTCTCATGATTCTACCAAAAATGATATATTATTGAATTTTTATTTTGATAACATCTACGAGATCCTAAGACTTAAGGGATTCGAAAAATAATTTCTTAAACAAGATAAATGATCTTATTGGAGATCTATGACATATGTCCGGTAACAGATTTTTCTTTATCAGTTCGTCCATAAAACAATCACTCATACAATAGGGAATTTTTCTCCAGAAAACATTTCTTTATTTATATAAAAGTTGCAATATATACATAGAGCAGCTTGGCTCTAGAAATCAAAATCTCCTTGGGAGACGCATAAGATGGCGGTACTGGGCCATAGCCATGCCCTGATACTACAAACGTTCACTTACTACCAAGGGAGCTATTATCTTCTCCTTAAGAATAAAGCGACTAAGGAGTCTGTAGATTTGGCATGAAAATTTGAAATTTTGAGATGTTGAATGATATAGAATGACACCATGTACCACTTTCAGCTTTATCAGAATCATGGCCAATGAGAGGTTCTGCGTCAGCATTGCACGCCGGTCACAAGAGGTGTGGACATACTACCCTGCAAACCACTTATGCTATCGTCTCTCCGATGGGTTAGGAAAATACAAATCCTCAAAATGGCAAGTGAGTTTGACTCGGGTTGTTCGAGTTGCTGTAGAAGAGATGAGATGTTCAAAGGCCGAATGCAGTCATGTCTTGTGACTGGGTGAGGTCGGGAATACCAGATAAGTATGGAACTTCCATCTAAAAATAATAATTTCTTTGATTAAAAATTCTTTATTAAATGAGACTTGCGGAATGAAAATACATTATGAAAATTGCTTTTTCTGAGTTTTTGTTATCAATTTCTGATAAGAATTTGTTTATCCTTATTAGCTTTCAACAAAGCTCTGATACCAGTTGTGGGGTCCCTGTCCCCTCCGCGGCGCCCGCGGCTAGGGCGGCAGAAGCGACGTCGGCCTCCCGCGCGGGGCGGGGATCCACACTTGAGATCTTGCCCGTGGATGTTCGGGAGAGAGGCTAGCTCGGGCGGTCCCTCCGAGACCGGGCCCGGAAGACTCCCCTCACCCGAAAGGCATTAGGAATTTTTTGGACCCAAAGAGGGCCTCTTGGATTAACTTTTGATTAGGAATGGACAAATAGGAAGAGGGCTGGGTGCACATTTTTGACTTCTTTGACCCTAGGGGGCCTAGGCTATGGTTTGCTAATGGGACCTAATTACTACTCTTGTCCCCCTACCTCTTGGGCCCAAACTTAGAGGTCCCCCCACCTAGAATCGTGCAGATTAAAAACCCTATAAATTGAAATTTTTTAATTTTTTCCCTCTCAAACTTCCCCCCAACATACTCTAGGTTTGGAAAGCTCATTTTGAGCCTCTTTCTTCCTCTTCTAAGCTCTCCATTGCTGCAAAAACTCCATACCTCTCAAGCTCTCCCTCCTTGTCCAGCTCCCTCAATCTCAAGCTCCCTCTCCCTCTTTCTTTCTTTTCTAAGCTCTCCATTGTTGCAGAAACTCCATCCCTCTCAAGCTCTCCCTCCTTCTCAAGCTCCCTCCCTCTCAATATCCCTCTCTCTCTCTCTCTCAAGCTCCCTCCCTCTCCATTGCTGCAGAAACTCTATCCCTCTTTAGTCTACTCTAGGTTCAGGAAGCCTATTCTCAAACTCTAACCCTCTTTTAAGCTTTCCATTGCTGCACTAAAAACCCTGAACTTTCTCTCTTCTCCACTCCTCTATTGTAAAACAAGCTTTTCTTTTCCCTTCTTCTCGTTCTTATACCACCATGGCCTCTTCTAGTAATGTGAGAAGAGCTAGGGAGAAGGTGGAAGAGCTTGTGCTGCATAACACAAGAGATGAGAATGGAGTTTGGGCTCCAACAAGATTCAGGGTTGGAGCTTGGGTCTACATGTAGCCAAGCTCTAAGGGACCACATCAAGTGCGTCCTGGGGAATATGCTACATCATTGGAAGGGGCGGCCACAAGGCTTCAAGCATACTAAGAAGGAAGGACTGCTTGCCATAGTGCAACATGTGTATACCCTTGGAGACCTGTACATTCAAGGCCAACGACCTGTACATGTGTATACCCTTGGAGACCTGTACATTCAAGGCCAACGACCAAGGTTTCCTTTAAATTGTCAGTGTAACATAAACACAGCTTTAACAACATGCTAATATTGGATTTTTTCTTTCAAATTTTTTTATGATTCTCCATTTTCTTGTCTCTCTGTAGATATTTTTCCCTCTAATTATGTTGAGGAACAACCACTCTAAAGCCTCACTCGAGTTTTCTATGCTATGCTATGCATGCATCCATTGGAGAGGCAATGTTTGTATCTCCAAGCCCAAGTGATCTTGTACAGAACAATATCTTTTTCTTTTCTCACTCATATTTTGTAGATAAAAAACCAGGTTTATTTGGCAAGCTAGAAGAGATCCCCAACCCCAACCCCCCTCTTAACAATCCCGAATGGCCCAAATCTAATGCTTGGACCATCTTATGCTTAAAGTTTAAGATGGTAAGTGATATCAAGACATCACTCAAGTTTTCAAAGGCATCTAGGTCAGTAGGGCTAAATTGGTTTTGTCCTACATTTTTTTTTGCACATGTTCAATTCCATGCCAATGCACCAAAGAAAAACAATGTATATTTGTAAAGGAGGTACGGTCTGACCTCATTCAAGGATTACTAGGAGAGGGTTGGGACGTTAATGAGGGGTCACATCAAGGTGATGTGTACAAGTGCAATGTAGTAGATTCTACAATGTCTTTCAGGTTCTTGAAGGCACGCTCTATTTTGTACATGCGTCTGCACTACTAAAGATGGATGCAAAAGCACGGGACATAGACCCACTTCAAGCCTCATAAGAAGAAATTATACCTATTGAGGTAGCTGTGATGATGCAAAATGGATGGATTGAGCTAGTGGTGGCAGCAAGTAAGCATTGGAGCCTAGCAGACCTGCGTCAACACTTTAGCATCACGGGCTTTGACAATGTGGAAGGGTCAAGTTTCAAGTTGATGAGAAGAAAGGTATATCTGATTCCACTACATGTCTAGAATTAACCCTTACACTTTTTGGTTATTGTGCCACTTTCTATATTTTTACAGATTGGGAAGCGTAAGGAGGGGACAACCATGGTCTCAGAATCATGGCAAATGGGGGACCTTGAATTTTCAGCAACAATGTGCATAGCCCTACCACAACACATAGTAGGCATGTGGAAGAGCTTGAAGATGAACTGAGTATATGGAAAAATAGCCTCTGTTTTGATGCACGTGAGGGGCAAGAGTTTCAGGATCGAGGTGAAGGCAATGACGAGCTTTCAAGTCAACAAGGAGATGGAGATCATGAAGTAAATGTCACAAGAGGGGGGAAAAATGAAGACATTATAACAATTTTAGATTAGATGACAAGAGGGGCAAGAGTTTCAAGATCGAGGTGAAGGCAATGACAAGCTTTCAAGTCAACAAGGAGATGGAGATCATGAAGTAAATGTCACAAGAGGGGCAAAAAATGAAGACATTATAACAATTTTAGATTAGATGACATGCTTGTAATTTTGTAGCATGCTCTTTTTTAACAAATCTTTATTTAATTGAAATCTTAATATTTTTACAAACTGTAATTTTTTTGTCTAGCGGTCTAGTGTGAAAAGGCCAAACTTTAAATTTTAACTATAAATAGCCAAAGGTCCCCTCTTTCTCATTTTCACGTGATAGAAACCAAGCACGAGCTCACACTATCTCTTTGCATTCACATGGCTACCCACTTTGACAGCTTCTGTGAGTTCCTCTCCAACCACCACCCTGTGGGCAGGCAAGAGCGAGCTCTTTGTCATGTTCTCTCGTGAAATCGACTTTGCAAAGTCGCTCGTCTTTGCGTCCCAACATTATGAGACGCAGATTGCATACATGGAGCAATACTTGGCTCCCCACTCCATCTCCTTTCCCCATTGCCCCAATGATCGATGGGTGCTTGTTGAGCTGCTTAAGCCCGCCCCTACATCAAGTGCCTTGAATGCACCAAATGTATAGTTCTGATTAAAAAATCCCTTGCCTTCGATGTTTTTGGTTTTGGATTTAGGGGTAAGCTTCTTGCTCGTATAGGTATGCCAAAAGCATAGGCATAGAGGATCCTCAAGAAATAGCCCAATCACTCCTTGAGCCCTTGAGCACACTCTGCCCAATAACAAGAGAAGGAAGCTCAATATTGTAAGAAAGCTTTTGTAAAGATGATGTATCACTTCTTATTATTATGAATATAATACAATTTTTGCTAACTTATTTTCATCAAGTATATCATTGTTTTTTCTAGTTTGTACCATCAATGTTTTTGTGAATACATCAGAAAAATGACCCTAGGAGCCTAGGGGAGCAGTGCCAGAACAGTGAGAATTTTGAGCCTGCACCGCTGCTGTAGATGCATTAGATAACAAATAATGTATTTTTACACATGATTAAAGGTATTTTCATCTTGTAAATTACTGTTTCTCATAATCAATGTACTCAACTTGATTATAAATGCATCAGAAATGATTCTGAGTGGTTGGGGGAGCAGTGCCAGAACAGTGCAAATTTTGAGCCTACACCACTACTGTAGAGCCCAAATTCGCACTGTTTTGGCATAGCTTCCCCAGCCCTCTAGGAGCAATTCTGATGCATTAGATGATAAATAATGTATTTTTACACATGATTAAAGGTATTTTTATTTTATAAATTATTGTTTTTATAATTAATGTACTCAACTGCATTATAAATGCATGAGAAATGATCCTATTATAAATGCAGTTGAGTACATTATAAATGCATCAGAAATGATCCTGAGTGGCCGGGGGAGCAGTGCCAGAACAGTGCGAATTTTGAGCCTGCACCGTCACTGTAGAGCCTAAATTCACAATGTTCTAGCATAGCTTCCCCAGTCCTCCAGGAGTAATTCTAATGCATTGGATGACAAACAATGTAATTTTACACATGATTAAAGCTGTTTTTATCTTATAAACTATTGTTTCTCACAATTAGTGTACTTAACTTCATTATAAATGCATCAGAAATGGTCCTGAGTGTGGCTGGGGGAGCAGTACCAGAATAGTGCGCATTTTGAGCCTGCACCGTCGCTCTGCTGCAGAGCCTAAATTTGCACTGTTCTGGCATAGCTTCCCTAGTCCTCCAAGAGCAATTCTGATGCATTGGATGACAAACAATGTAATTTTACACATGATTAAAGCTATTTTTATCTTATAAACTATTGTTTCTCACAATTAGTGTACTCAACTTCATTATAAATGCATCAGAAAAATGATCCTGAGTGGCTAGGAGAGCACTGCCAGAACAGTGCGAATTTTGAGCCTGCATCTCCTGCCAGAGCTTAAATTCGCACTGTTTTGACATAGCTTCCCCAGTCCTCCAGGAGCAATTTTGATGCATTGGATGATAAACACTATATTTTTACACATGATTAAAGGTGTTTTTATCTTATAAACTAATGTTTCTCACAATTAGTGTACTCAACTTCATTATAAATGCATCAGAAATGATCTTGAGTGGCTAGGGGAGAAGTGCCAGAACAGTGCGAATTTTGAGCCTACTTCGCCGATGCAGAGGCCAAATTCGCACTGTTCTGGCACAGCTTCCTCAATCCTCCAAGAGCATTTGTGATGCCTTGGGTGACAAACTAGCACATGATAGACACTCCATGTTAAACAAACATGATGACACCGAGACATTGTAAGAGAAACTTAAAATTTTAATTATCAAAAGGTTACAAATGAAAGCCAGATGATAGGCTTGTTACAAAGGGGGGGTTTGAAACAAAAGAGTTGCTTTAAAAAAAGGTTAACATCTAAGATCTCTAGATCGTGTCTTGCTTGCCTCGAATGCGTGCCGAGCTAGTTGCATGTCCTTGGCATATATGGTAATCCTCTTTTCATGTATTGCAAGGAGGTTGGTGTCTTCAAAAAGCCCAACAAGATAAGCCTTGGAGGCTTCTTGCAATGCTTCAAGGACAATCCCCTGCACACGGAACTCTATTCTATATCGTTGGAAAATCTCCTTCACTGTGCGAGTGAAAGGGGCTCTTCTTATGAGCAACAGAGAAGGAAATCCTAATTTATGAAAGATTGGGAAAAAGGAAGAGAGAGTAGGGTCTAAGGAGGATGAAAGACTAAAACTAATGAGGCCATTGTAAAAACAGTATTCCTCTGATAAAACTTGATTTCTTGTAGAGCCCTATGCCCTTGGCGCATCCTTCTCCTTGGAGCTCTCTGTGTTGTGTTAGTGCATTGGCGAGGTTGGGACTTCCTTGGCTTGAAGAGCTTGACCTTTCTACGCTTACGCGCACTTGCAGGAACCTCCTCTTGGTCTCTCTCATAGTCTGAATCCTCCTCCTCCTATTGCTGTGGTACCTATGTATCAAGTTCCTCCCGGGTAGGTAGGGGACCCTATCCTGGTGGTAGGGTCTTGCCACCTATGGTGCTGCGCAATGTAGGAATGTTTTCACCAAAACAGTCGAACTGCTCATCATCGGCCTCTCTGTTCTTGATCTTTGGGTTGGCTACATTGTGGGGTCTTCTTCACACGCTTGCTCCCACTAGAAGGGCCTGCATGTGTGTGTGTTGGTGTTGCTATAGTAGGAGGAGGGTTGGACTCTGGTGATCCCATTAGGTGTGTCCTAGAATCCAAGAAGGGGTCACTCTCTTCCGTGGTCTCGCTAGTATGGGGTCGTTGGGTGCCTTGCACTGTGTTTTGTGAAGGCATGGTAACACGTGCGGTGTTCTTGGTGTGTGCCATATCCATGTATGACTATGCTAACGTGGTGATGTGTTGGTGTCCTTACGTGGGTGTCTACGTAGATCTTGAGCTCAAGCTCTCTAAAAAGGTGAAATGAAAATGAAGTGAGAGAAGGAACTATTAATAGTTTCTTTTAAGGGCAAAAAAAAACCTAACTAAACTTATTTTCTTAGCCTTATTACATCTAGATTTATGCTAGTGCATGCACAACCCAATGCCTCCCTTGTCTCCTCATTCCTGCACGCCAAGTGTAAGATTCCTCCCCCAGCCCCTCAAGATGTCCAATCTCTCCCCTTGTCAGAATATTAACAGATCTTGTTTCTACCTATTTTGGCTTAGAGAGAGAAAATGTTCTACAGAGAGGTTATTCAATTTTTAGATATTTTTGGATAGAAAAATATCTCATCTTATTAAAATAAATTTTCCCAAAACAGAAGTTCAAAAAGAAATTCAGAAGGTGCATTAGAAATAAATTAAAATCTGTTCAAAAGGCCTTAGTCTAAGGGTCCAGATTTTTAAAAAAAATTGAGATTAAGGTTCTTAGGAACCAATTAGATTAATCCAAATATAGGGAGAAGATAAATTAAAGAAATAAAGAAAATCCCCCCAAAAATGAGTAAATACTCACATAAGATGAAGAGTTGACTAAGGACAAGGTTATTAGTTAAAAGAGAAGAGATATTTAGAGGAAATGATGCATTTTTGACACCTCAGTGTGGAGGAATTTCCCTCATGAAGGAGGCTCCTATTTTACATGTGTAGTGGAGTTTAAACTCTCAAATAATGAGATATTTCATCTCTCCTATCTCCTGTTTCAAGTAGAACCAAAAAGTAAGCTAAACTGACGTAAAATGGTCAAAAAGTGACCAAACTGATCTGGAAAATTCTAGAATCAGTTTGCTTGGTTAGAGGCTCACTTTTTCCTATAAATAGAAGCCTCCCCCCTTGTAAAAGCTTAATAGTGTTTTATGCACTGTTACTCTACTCCTCCCTAGAGCCAAAAATAGTGAATTTATTGATAATTCATTAGTTTTTGACCATTTTCTCTTCGAAAGAATTGGTGGCCACTCTTGTTGCAAACAAGAGTAGATCCCTCAAACCATCAAGCCAAAGGAAAGCTCACAAAAATTCATGTAAGCTAGAAGTCCTACTTTTTCTTTATTTCATTTAATGGTTTTTTATTTTTTTTTCTTTAAAATGAAAAATGATGTTATGCCTTGTTGGAAAGGCTTTCTCCCTCTCTTCATTCTTGAATTCAGTCTTTCTTTATCCTAGATATATAATCAAATTATTAGAATTAAACTTTTCATATTGTTTCTCTTTAAGTGGAATTTGATTAGTTTATAATGCTTTAAACCATTTAAGATAAATTCTAAGTAACTTGAGAATGAAAAAAATTGAAAAATGGTCAGCCATACAAAGGAGGTTATGTTAAAATTTTCTTAAATTTTGTGAAATAAGTTTTATCTTTTATTATTCACAAAGAGTAATCCCCACCGTTTGTGTATTCTAAAAGTGTTATTTTCATTCTACGCATAAAAAAATGCATATTAGAAATATTTTTATTATAAAAGTGTTATTTTCATTAGAATTAATTTCTATGCATTGAAAAATGCATATTAGAAATATTTTTATTATAAAAGTGTTATTTCCATTAGAATTAATTTCTATGCATTGAAAGATGCATATTGGATATTTTTTTATTATAAAAGTGTGATTTTCATTAGAGTTAATTTCTATGCATAGAAAGATGCATAAAGGAATTTATTTTTATTTCAAAAGAGTTTTGATTTTATGCATAGAAAGATGCATAAAGAAATTTATTTTTATTTCAAAAGAGTTATTCTCATTGATTTTGATTTTATGCATAAAAAGGTGCATAAAAGAATTTATTTTTATTTCAAAAGAGTTATTCTCATTGATTTTGATTTTATAAAAAGGTGCATAAAGGAATTTATTTTTATTTCAAAAGAGTTATTCTCATTGATTTTGATTTTATGAATAGAAAGATGCATAAAGGAATTTATTTTTAATTCAAAAGAGTTATTCTCATTGATTTTGATTTTATGCATAGAAAGATGCATAAAGGAATTTATTTTTAATTCAAAAGAGTAATTCTCATTGATTTTGATTTTATGCATAGAAAGATACATAAAGGAATTTATTTTTATTTCGAAAGTGTTATTTTCCTTAAAATTGAATTTATGCATAGAAAGATGTATAAAAGTATTTTTATAAAAGTACAGAAGTTGATTTTTATAAAAGAATGAATGGATGGATAGGTTTGATGTGAATCAGATAAATGTGAATGAATGGATGGATGGATGTGATGAGATGTCATGTGAATCAGGATGTAAATGAATGATATGGGATGGATGTGGATGTATGTGAAAGAATGGATGTGGATGTATGTGAAAGGATAGATGTGGATGTATGTGAAGAATGGATGTGGATGTATGTGAAAGGATGGATGTGGATGCATGTGAAGAATGGAAGTGGATGTATGTAAAAGAATGGATGTGGATGTATGTATGTGAAAGGATGGAAGTGGATGTATGTGAAAGGATGGAAGTGGATGTATGTAAAAGGATGGATGTGGATGTATATATGTGAAAGGATGGACGTGGATGTATGTGAAAGGATAGATGTGAATGTATGTATGTGAAAGGATGGATGTGGATGTATGTGAAAGGGATAGATGTGGATGTGTATGTGATAAGTATGGATGTGAATTTATGTGAAAGGATAGATGTGGATGTGTATGTGATAAGTATGGATGTGGATGTATGTGGAAGAATATATGTGGATGTGAATGTGATGCATATGAACGAGAATAGAGGCCATGAGATGTGATGTAAATTGGATAGGGGAAGGTTGAGGTCTATAAGGGCCCTTTAAGCTGCCATATTATGATTTTAATGACTTTTTATTAAAATGTTAAGTTTCTTTGACTTTAGATACCTTCTTATTCTTCAAATGGCTAGAAGTTTGAATTTCAAAGTTTCCCGCCAAAATTGAATTTAAAATTGAGTGGGCAAAACCATATCATGTGATATATCTATGGAAAGAGCTCAGCGAGTAGATTCTTGATCTCTAATCTTCGACAAAATTTGAGCTCATATGTAGAAGTTATGGATATCCAAAATTTAAAAACCCCCCCCCCCCCCACTTTTTGGGAATGAAAAGTATAAAAAGGCATCTTCTAGAGAATCTTTTTGACCACCTTTAATCACCCAACATTTTTGTATACATGGCATCACATGACAAATCGGTGCTATCCTCATGTAGAATGGACATCCTTTGGCTTATGAGAGTAGAAAATTGACACCGTTTGAACTTTCGTATAGTACATATGACAAGGAGTTATTAGCAGTTGTCCATGGCTTACGCATGTGGAAACATTATCTTATGGGTTCTGAGTTTATGATTAAGACCGACCAACAAAGTATTAGATATCTTCTTAATTAACCTCTTATCTCAGACTGTCATATTAAATGGGCATCTTTTATTCAGATTTTTCATCCTCTTATCCAATATCAACCTGGTAAAGAGGCTGATGCACTTAGTTGACGACCTTCTATTTCTAACATTTCAGTGCTTGAAATTCATCTTTGCATGATATGCATGATTCATATGTTACAGATTCTGGTTTTTTTATGTTTGGAATTATTCGCATTATTTGGCATTTATGGATTTATTTGACGGATGTTTATTTTATGTGCAAGCGAGACTGATCACCTTTACCTTGTCACACATTTTGAGCTTATATTGTGAATGTCAATGCAGATCAGTGTGGCAGGGTTAGTGTGCGGGATGTGCATGGATCCATTGGGCTTGCTTCGAACAAAAATCTATTGACACATGGTGCGTGGTGATTACTTATTCGGCAATGGTAGTGGCAGTGATATTTATGTGCACATTAGTGTGCAAAATTTTGATATACATTAGTTCTATTTCATGAGTGATGGATCCATTGGGCTTGCTTCGAACGAAAATCTATTGACACATGGCGCGTGGTGATTATTTATTCGGCAGTGGTAGTGGCAGTGATATTTTATGTGCACATTAGTGTGCAAAATTTTGATATACATTAGTTCTATTTCATGAGTGAACCTTAGAGTGTTCACATTTTTGTATTTAGGCTTATGCAACCCTAATGCGGAGATCCATATTTTTGGCTACATGTATTTTTAGCTATTGCTTTTTGTACAAGGAAATATATTTAAATACACCATGAAGAGGACGTGAGCCACTCTCATGGTGGGAGAGATTTAACCCATTCTTGTGTCGCGTGCATAGTTTTCTTCTATTTTGAGCTTGAGTATTTCTTTTAAGTCGATTTTTATAGAGGGCCAACCTTCAGCTTCCAATATAAGGTGGCAAACATGGATGTGTACCTCGAGCCTTTAATTGATGAGCTTGAGACACTATGGCGAGGTATCAAAATACACGACGTTTTAAGGACAATAAATAGGCATGAGGCAGAGGTGAAAGGAGTTTTTCTTTGGACGATGCATGACTATCGCGGGTTCTCAAAGTGCTCAGGTACCTATTTGAACCGGATACCTTTAAGATTTAACCTTTAAACTTTAAGTTTATATCTCTACCTCTCAATCATCTTAATTTTAAAATAGATTTGGCAACCTCCGGACATCATGCATGTCCGATTTGTGGACCATCACTTGTTTTGGAAGAAAGACCCTTTACACTTAAGAAGGTGGTGTATGACAAACAGCATCGATTTCTCCCTCCTTCACATCCCAAGTATGTGTCACATGAAGTCTCTCACCACTTGTTTTATGAGGTAGAGATTGGTTTGAGGCATGGAGAAGAACCCCCAATCCTGAAAAGATGCAGGGGAGAAGAGAGCTTGAGCTCTTGCAAGCACACACACACTTACACAAACCCTAGAAGAGCACACGAGGTGAGAGGCTAAAAATTCTTCTTCTTATTTACACAACAAAAGAGCACTACAAAGAAGATAAAGTGACTAACACACATAATAGAGTATATACAAGTGGTCCATAATGTGAACACGCTAAGAGGAGTGGGTAATGTGGACTAGTTGGTGTAGTCTAGCTGTAGAATCTCTGGCAAAGATATGTCTGTGCTAGCTACCAAACCCGCTAGTGATATAAATGTCAAATAGTCATGCAGGCGCCTCGTGAGTGTTAGCTCATGTTGAGCTTTACATCTAAACACTCCCCCTCAAGCTCAACTCCCAGCTCATGAACTCCAAGCATATCTCGAAATCTACGGAGCTTCTACTCCCAAGGCCTTTGTGAAGATGTCAGTGACTTGATCCTGTGTTCTGACGTAAGCCAACTCTATGTCGCCTGCCAAGAGTCTCTCTCTGTGATGAAGTGGTAATGCACCTCAATGTGTTTCATCCGTGCATGAAAAACTCGGTTCCTGGCTAACTGTATGCTGCTAAGATCGTCACAATATATGACAATCTTTCTCTCCACATGCAAGCTTGCATAACCAAGCTACCTCACATGCTGCCACCGTAACTCCTCTGTACTTTGCCTCTATACTCGACAAGGAAACTGTGGGCTACGTCTTGCTTCTCCATGTCACAGCAGCACTCCCCAATGAAAACATAAATCCACTGTTATATCTCCTATCTAAGATGCTACCTGCCCAATCTACATCTGTGTATCCATATAGCTCCAATGGTACACCTGTTGCATAAAACAATGCATAATCAACAATGGCCCTCAAATTGCACACTGTCAAGATGTGGTTTGCATGGAACTTGCATAAACTGGCTCTCTAAGCCAACAGTGTAGCTCAAATCTGGCCTGCTAATCGTGACATAGATCAAACTTCCTACAATCTTCCTGTACATAGTGGGATCCTCCAACACATAACCTGCATTCGCACACTAAGCTTGCCATTTTGATATAATGGCACCGAGAGTGTCGTACAATCAGCTATCCCATACTTGGACATGTCTAATGCATAATGTCTCTGTGACAGCCGAATACCCATGACTTCAATCCCAAAAAATAGTGCAGATCTCCCAAATCCTTCATCTTAAACTTCCTTTCGAGAAGGATTTTCACATGGTCAATCTCTTCCAAGTTGTCACCCCCAACAATAAGATCATCTACATAAATGGTGATGATCACAATACCCTTATCACTCTTCCAAGTTGTCACCCCCAACAATAAGATCATCTACATAAATGGTGATGATCACAATACCCTTATCACTCTTGCGCACATATAAAGAGTGATCTGCATCTACCATATGAAAACCAATAATGATAAGACACTCAGCAATCTTGTCATGCCATGCTCGTGGAGCTTGCTTCAGCCCCCCATACAAGGCCTTACGAAGCTTACACACATACTCTGGGTGACCTGTATCCTCAAAACCTAGTGGTTGATCCATATACACCTCTTCTTGCAAGTCACCATGTAAGAACACATTTTTCACATCCATCTAATGTAAAAACCAGCCTTTAGTTGCAAGTCACCATGTAAGAACACATTTTTCACATCCATCTAATGTAAAAACCAGCCTTTAGTTGCAGCCACCATAATCACAACTCTCACAGTTGCCATCTTTGCAACTGGGTCAAATATCTCCTCATAATCAATCCCATGTGTCTATGAATATCCTTTGGCTACCAATCTAGCCTTGTACTGCTTATGCTACCATCACTGTTATGTTTCACCTTATACACCCACTTACAGCCAATAAATTTCTTGCCTTCATGCAATGGCATCAAATCCCAAGTCTCATTTCCATACAATGCATCCATCTCCTCATCCATAGCTTTCTCCCAACACACATTCCCAATAGCCTCATCAAAGCATGTGGGTTCTACAACCTGCACAACTTTTGCCATATATGCATAATGATGTGCCACACATAACCATCATAAGTCAATCTCTGCACAGGATTTTTGACTCTTCCAAATCTTGATAACTTTGCATTCATGGCTTCCATAGCCTTCTTCACACCAGGTGTCCTCATTGTTGGAATCCCAAGCTCCTCATCATCAAGGCTCATCTCTGAGCCACTAGACTCTCCATCAACAAGACAATGCCCTGCAAAAATATCAGGCATACCAAGAGGCTCAACCACTTTCTCTTTACCTTTATGTGATGTACCAACAACATTTCCAAGATTGGTATTATGACACAGCTTGCTACTCCATGGTCTATCAATAGAACCATTGGATAAGGGCTCTCCTGGTTCACTCAATGACTGTGACTCTTGGTCTATCAACAGAACCACTCAATGTGATTGTTGACCTGCATTCTATGCAACCACATTTACACTTACATTAGCCCCAACAGCATCCTTTTTAGTAGCATACCAGCTACTCATCTCTTCAAATACAACATCCCTACTTACCCTCAATTCACGTGTAGTAGGATTATAACATCTATATCTCTTTTGTTCAAGGGAATACCTAATAAACACACATTTTTCTACTTTTGGATCCAGCTTGGTACGTTACTCATCTGGCACATGCACATATGCAATACATCCAAAAACTTTCAAGTGAGACAAATCAGGTTTCTTGCTAGTAAACTTCTCCTCTGGCGCTACATCATGTATGGCTGCAGTGGGAGTCATGTTCATAATATAAACTGTTTTGTAGACATAGCCTCAGCCCAATAGCTATGTGGCATATTCTTCTCAGCCATCAATGCTCGTGCTATCTCTACAATGTGCTTGTTTTTTCGCTTTAGCAACTCCATTTTGTTGTGGAGTGTATCTACATGTAAATTATCTCTAAATTCCATTCTTTCGCAAGAATTCAAAGAACTCATTGGAGAAGTATTCTCTCCCTCCATCTAACCTTAGGCAATTCACAAGCTTTCCTGTCTATTTTTCAGCCATAACTCTAAAATTCTAAAAATGAGTGAACACCTCACTCTTCTCCTTCATGAAGTACACCCACACTTTCCTTGTGTGGTCATCAATGAATGTTACGTAGTACTTGCAGCCACCCATAGACATAGTCTTCGTAGGACCCCATACATCTGAATGCACAACATCTAGTACATTCCTGCTCACATTTTTGTCATGTGAAAATACATGTTTTGTTTGCTTCACAAACTTTCTGCATACCTTCAACTTGAAACTTAGGCAGCCTTGTCACAATTTGTTTAATCTGCATAGACTTCATTCTTTGCACATTGACATGCCCAATTATCTTATGCCAAATGTCTGTATCTACAACAACTCCTGAACCATTTACAAACATTGCAGCACTCAATTCACGCATATTTACATTCAATCTAAACATTCTGCCTACTTTGTTGCCTTTTGCAACCAACTTGCACTTATCTTTAAAGTCTTCTACATAACAGCCAATCAAGGTACCAAACCTACAAACCCTGCTCAATCATCTGGCCAACAGAAACCATATTCTTTGTAATGTTCAAAACATGTACATCTGCAAGGTACTTCACTTTACCATCTTGCATAGACAATGGCACATCTCCAACATGGGCAATTGGATGAGATATGTCATCCCATGTTTCAATAAAACCTGGTCTTTGACACAGCATTAGCCACATGTTGCATAAAAAACAACCTCTCATTATCCTCATTATTTTTGCTAGAGGATGCATAGTTGTTTTGCTACAACTTTTCATTTCGCATGTCACTCTGCTTCTTATAGCAATCTGCCTGCACATGCCTAGGCTTACCACAATAAAAACAGCCTCATGTATCATTGTGTTGCCTTTTCCAATTACCATGAGCTCGTTGACTCCCCCTTCCTCTAAACTGGCCTCTTCCACCTGTATGTTGTTGTTGTGAATCCTAGGACTGTTGCTGCCTGCTGATCATAATTCTGATTACCTGTTCGGCCACCACCTTGGCCATGTCCACAACCTCTACCTCATCCTCTACGTGCACTTGTGTAGAAGGCTTGTTGCTCTGAATTGTTTCTATTTTGTGAATACTACTGATCTTCACCCACGTTCTTCTCTTCAATGATCAGCATTGAAACCAAATCTATGAAGTTGGGAATGTTCTCCTGAGTCTGAATAGACGTATTGAATGCCTTGTATTGTGGTCCGAGACCACACAGACACACTTCCACCTTATCATCATCATCAACAGAAATACCAATTGATGCAAGGGATTCCACAATGCCCTTGATCTTCAAAGCATAATCATTCACAGACATATTCTTCTTTTCCATAGTATGAAGCTCATTCTTCAACTAAATTTTTCATGCCTTGGTGTTGGTTTCATACAGCTTCACCACCACCGTGTCCCATGCCTCCTTAGGTGACTTGGCATTCTGTATATGCCCAATCATAGTGTCCTGTATGCTGATGGAAAGCCAATAGATGACTTTTCTTGCTCCTTGATTCCAATCCTTGAACTCTTTTACACGTGCAGCACTCGGATTAATCTCCGGTATCTCCGGTGCCTCCTCATGTTCACCTCAATGTAGTCCCAGCAGTAACCTTTTCACATCAAGAAATTTGTCAATCTAAACCTCCAAGCATGGAAGTTGTTCTTGTCGAGCTTCTCTGCAACAATCTGGTTTATTCCATCATTTGACATCTTTTCTGCAACACAAATTTACCAACCGCACTCTTGCTTGATTTGCACAAACTGTTGTATTCTTTGCAATGGTACTATAACCAAATTTTCACAACCAGTGACCTTACTTTGCATACATATGCCCAATGGCAACTTTGAGACCTTTTTGCAGCACACACAGTGTCTGCACAACCAATCGCCCTTCCTGCAGTTCCAAAAACAAAGTTCTACAGAGAATCGAAACTTACCCGCAGTGCTTGTGAACACCTGCGAACTAAGAAACGGAGGTTCAGACGCGCCCGAAATGCGTTTTTGGCCTAAAAAAGTTTTGTCCAATAGGACATTATAGTTGCCCTGTAGCTTTCCTCCTGCGAAGAAAGCTCCTCAATCGGAGTTCGTTCGTCGGTGCCTCCCGAAGAGCTCCCGACAAGGGTGTAGTAGCCAACACAAAGGGGGAAGAGTAAATGAAGCTCTTACCCTCACACCACTTCCTATGCTTCTCTTGCTTGCTACTCAGCCTTTAGCATGAACCAAGCTCTGATACCATGAAAATATGCAGGGGAGAAGAGAGTTTGAGCTCTTGCAAGCACACACACACTCACACAAACCCTAGAAGAGAGCACACAAGGTGAGAGGCTGAAAATTCTTCTTCTTCTTTACACAACAAAAGAGGTCTACAAAGAAGATAAAGTGACTAACACACATAATAGATTATATACAAGTGATCCATAATATGAACACGCTAAGAGGAGTGGGTAGATGTGGACTAGTCGGCGTAGTCCAGCTATAGAATCTCTGGTGAAGATATGTTGGTGCTAGCTACCAAACCCGCCAGTTATATAAATGTCGAACAGTCATGCAAGTGCCTCATGAGTGTCAGTGCATGTTGAGCTTGACATCTCAATAAATCCACCACCTGATGGAATGTCTAGATACTCAATTGTCTTTCTACTTTCATATTGTTGTGACATGAAGATTAATCATCTCTTAGATCCCATGCATATCTTCAAGAATGTGGCAACAGATATTTGGGACTATTTAATTGGTAAAAGAGATACAAAGGATGCAAGGGATGACTTACAAAACATTGGACTCCTTCAAAGTACATGTCCAATTGAAAGTGAGAGTAGCAACATGGTCCTACTAAAGGCACCATGGGTGTTAACCAAGAAGGAGCATAATAAGGTGAAAAGTGTGATTGTCTCATTTTGTACATCAACGGGAGTAATGAATTTATTGAAGGATGCCTTCTCAAAGACCATTGGCACAAAATATGTTCCCTGGTACCCGGACAAAACCTAACCAAATTCTCAATTGGATCCCATCACTACAGTGGTTAGGCGGTTGGCTAACCCATGGGATTAGGTTAGACTGATGGATCCGTAAAATGAGACTCAATTCTCTTATAGTACAATAGATGAAGTAAATCCCCGGATAGTAATTGTTCTATGGAAAAAGAATCCACGGCCGTGCCTCTCGATGGGGAAAAAAGCATTGGTTTCTATGATCCAAGTGCAAGTTCTTCCTTGATCTGACCAAGTGACTCACAGGTTCGGTGGGATCAGTTTGGTCAGTAATGACCCTGACTACTCCATTTTGTAAATAGCCTCTCTCACCTTCTTCTCTCCACAACCAACTATAGCAATTGGAAGAATAAACTATGCATAGAAAAAAATGAAAGTTAGTATATGAGTCTACAAATTATGTACCATAAAGAGAAAATGAATAAGCGAATATTTATATACCTTGTACCTGCTGTACCGGCTGAATGGAGAGTTGTACTTGCTGTACTAGCTCTATTGCATGAAGACCCTGATTGTTTTGCTGATTCCCTTCCTGGATAGCTACCCCCAGAGAGGCCAGAGGATCATTGTATTGACACGATCCCTAGTAGCTCTCCTTCTAACCGACCTCCTTACAAGGTGAGTGCTGCCCAACAGGAGGAAATTATGACTCAAGTTAATGATCTTCTTGAGAAGGGGTTGATTAGGCCAAGTTCTTCGCCTTATTGTTCTCCAGTTTTTCTTGTGCAGAAAAAGGATGGGTCACAGGGTCCTTAACAAGATTACCATCAAGAACAGGTTTTCGATTCGTAAAATCGATGATATTCTTGACAAGATTGAGGGAGCTGCTTGTTTCAATCTCATTGATCTTAAGAGTGGCTACCATCAAATTGGTGAGGTATGAATCTTCTCTTCAATTCACTAGCTAAGTTATATTGTATATTTACTATTCTCATGCTGTGCTCACAAGTTATGCATTGGTAAATAGTACACATGATTGCTATGTATGTAGGTACATAACCTTAAAGGAGATGGATCCTACATCCAATGAGATGTCTCGTCTCAATGCTATTGAGGCAGTGTCTATGATCGAGGACAACTTTCCTAGAACAATTCTCACTAGCCAATTGCATCTTGTGGTGCATTTGGTTAATGAAGTGGCGTTGTGTGGCGTTGTTCATGTTCAATGGATGTTTTTCCTTGAAAGGTTCATGAAAACCTTAAAGAAATTTGTGAGACAAAGAGCAAGGCCAAAAGAAAGCATGGCAAAGGGATGGTTGATGCAAGATATCTCAAAACATCTATCTCGCATAGATCCTTCCATGTCACGATTGTGGAGTAATGAGAAGGATGACCGACTAATCACTAATGTGCCTCAGGGAAAAGGAAGGCAATGAAGACTAGATGAAGCATTATGCCACAAGGTGAATAGATTTTGCATTCTTAATAGTCCCATCATGGAGAAGTCTATTGAGAGATACAAGAGAAAAGGATGAGAGAAGAGCTTTTAGAAGAGCAAATAGACGCTTGCCATTCCTGCTGCCCAGCTTGAAACCTCTACCAAATGTGATCAATATAGAATGGCTTCGTGTGGTATCACAAAATGGAGAGATAATCACAAGAGACAAGCATGAGTATGCAAGAGGATGTGACACTCAAGTAAGTACATTCTTCATCTCTGTCTCATGTATATACCTTGTTTAATGCACTATACTAAATGTTTTGCTTTTGTTTAATATTAGTACAAACTATATAATGCAATATGGTTAGAGAGAAGGCACTTTTGCATGGATTGTGTGGATTCTAAAAGAAACACATTTGATTGTGGTGTGATGGCAAGCAAGAAATTCGAGCTAGTAGACATGATACCAATGTCATAGTGGACAATCTTGAGTATTGTTGTGGAACTATTCAAGATATTCTTGAGGTTGGATTTAGAGCATTTAGTCTATTCATCTTTGATATCAAATAGTTCAAGGTGATATATAGAGGTGCTCAATCAGTTGAGTGATGATGAGTAGCATGCCACGTCATGAGTTCTGTAATCCTCTTACATTTAAACATGTGTTGGATGCAAGGAATGATAGGGAAGTGTCTCAAAACCTTCTAGGGAGCTTTATCTCCTTGCAAATCATTCCTATAGCAGCTATCCCACATTGTAGACATTATGTTGCATCTTTATTAAACCCTCTAAATAGCACGCAATCATTGGGACATGCGTGTATTTTTGTGTAATCCATACCTAGCATAGAGAGCATTTTATGACACCCATCTCATGAGTTCGGTAATAGATTTTGAGGGGGAAGAATCTTCTTGAGAATCCTACAACATAACATAAGATATCATATGTCAAAATATTAGCAAGGATAGTATATAGAACATGAAAATTTTTCTATTTGAGAGAATAAAATGAGGTGGTCTTATAGAAGAAGACTGGTGACACTTGCATTACTCCATCCATAATTTGTTTGTTGCAAGTTTAATAGCTCCAAGTTTGCTCAGAGTGTGGAGTATAAATTGTTGGAGCTTGTAAGATTCCTCCCTCCAGCTTGAGGTGTACATGTGTAAGAATCTCCCCCTTGTAATTATTCCCCTCTTTGAAAATAAAAGAAAGATTCTGTTTTACCCTGTTTTGGCCTAGAGAGAGAAAATATCTAGAGAGAGATAATCTAAAATTGAGATATTTTTGGATATAAAAATCCTCCTAGTGTCTAAAATGGTTTCCCCTAAAATAGAAATTCAAAAAGAACTTTCCAATGTGCATTTGGAATTAATTGAAAAGAAGTATAAAGGACCTTAGCCTAAGGGTCTAGATTTTCAAAAAAAATTGGATTATGGTCCAATTACGATTCCTATGGGGGCCAATAGGATCAATCCAAGTGTGGGGAGGAGATAAATCCAATTTATAAAAGAAAAACCCCCAAAAATGAGTAAATGCTCACATAAGATGAAGAGTTGACTAAGGGCAAGGTTTATTAGTAAAAAACTATTGAGTATTACTTCAAAAAAAAGAGATATTTTGGGTATAATGATTCAATTTTGACACCTTGGTAAGGAGAAGGGGGCTCTTCAAGGAGGCGCCTATTTCACATGTGTGGTGGAGTTTTAAACTCAAAAAATATTGTGATATTTTTCTCTCTCCTACATCAAACCAAATCAAAAGGGAGCCAAACTAGGTCCAAATCTTGTCCAAATTCAGCCAAACTGAACTTGAAAATTTCTAGAAACTAGTTGGACTTGGTTAGAGGCCTCCCTCACCTATAAATAGATCCTTAGCCCTTTGTAAAAAAAAAATATAAGAACTATACCATGCCAGTATTATACTGAAATAATGATATTTTCTTATCAAAAGTTATGTCATTTCAGGTAAACAGCACTTAAAATAGGAAAACATGCAACATGCAACTCGTGCGATAAATTTTGAGTATTTACTCGAATTCATCGGAGTTTGGAGTTGAAAGTTATGGTGTTTTTCGTGCAACAAACTTTTGCTCATCTTTCGTGTGCTACACGATTTTCATGTTTTAATCCAAAAATAGTCAATTTTTGGGCTCGTCCATGTCTCAAAATAACAGTACTCCAACTGTTTTGGAGTTACTCTCTTATTACATATCACGTTTCATCTATTTTTAGGTACTACTTGCTTTTCGTAACTCGTAAATCACGTTCTATATTTGACGAGTTCATTGCCACTCTCGCTTTTCGTGCACGTATCTCATATAACTTTTAGGGTCCTCCTTATTTATGTTCTCATTTCATGGTTTGTAAATTTTGTGATCTCGTTCTGTACATATTCTCGCAATCCGAGATGGTAGCTTCTATTCTTGTTAATGGTTTTCCATCTGATCAATGATCTGTTCCCCTGTTTCAAGGCCAAGGATTTCCCGAATGGAAGGCCAAGATGATGTTGATACTTGAAGGTGATGATCTTTCTGATATTGTTTTGGGTAATCTTGTTTGTTTGTCTCAACCTATTGATGTAGAACAGGATAACGCTCTGATTATTATTGGTCCTATTTTTGAGCAATGGCAAACTGATTACTCGAATTGGATCCATCGTGATAAAGATGCTTGTCAGTGTATGTTATCTGCTCTTCATGATTCTCTTATGTTGGATGTATTCAATCTTCCTACTTCTCATGATAAACAGCAGTATCTTCTTACTACTTTTAAGAAGAAATCTGTTACAAAAATTATTTTTCTTAATTTCTTGAATAATTTAAAATACAAAATCGGTAATCCTATGACTTCACATATTGAATCCTTCAAAGACATCGTCAATCAACTTACTGTTGTTTTGGTGCTCCTATTGCACAAAATCAGTTGGTTACATATCTTCTTCATACGGTCAAGGATCCTTCATATTATAATATTTTCACTATTCTGCCTAACAAGGATGGCATTGATTTTGACACTGCTTTTATTTCTCTTGTTGAATATTCTCAGCTACATGAACGTCATACAAAGAATTTTGACATTGTTTTGAATACACAAGAAGCTGCAGATTCTGAAACGACTTGTATTGCTCGTAAGCATCCCTTTTCCCGTTTTACTCATGGTGTTCGCTCTTGTCAAGGTGACAATTCTCCTCGACTTTCCTATCCTAATAAAAATTGTTCCTATTGTGATAAGAATGGTCATACTATCTTTGATTGTTGGGCATGTCAATATGATAAGGAACATGGCATTACCACCAAGCAACCTCGTTCGAATTCCTCCAAAAATCGTACTCCTTGTGACTATTGTGTCATATAGATCATCCATCTCATTGTTGTTTCAAAAGGCGATATGATCAAGATTGCAATCGCGCATATGCTTCTCAACATACAAGTAGTGATGAACATAAGCATCAGGAGGTAAACTGTGTTCATCATGATATTTCTCATAGAAGAGTACTTGTTCAGGATGGTATTGTTGATTCTGGTGCTACTGGTAATATGACTTACCAATCTCAATGGCTTTATAATTATCATACTCTTCCAATTAAGAAATTGGTGTATCTTGCTGATGACACTACTTGTCAAGTCATGGATGTTGGTGATCTATATCTTGGCACCCTTTCCTCTACCAGAATATTTCGAGGAGTTTTGCATGTTCCAGATCTTCAAAAGGAATCTTCTTTCTGTTGCCTGGCTTGTTGATCTTGGTCTTTTTGTTGGTTTTGATCCTACAAAAAAGTGTCAAATTGAGAAAGACGGGCATACTATCGCAGTAGCTCCTCAACATGGTAATCTGTTTGAGCTCTCTTTGAATGATGATGTTGCAAATGTTGTTACTGCTCCAGGAGATCTTGATTTGCAAGTTATGGCATCATTGATTTGTCCATTTGCATTTTGCAAAGCTTCTTAATATTCATCATCGTGATCTCACTCACAGGTATGGATCTTAAAGCTCATCCTCATATGGGCATCTGTGATGAGTATTGTTCTCTTGGCAAGCAACATCGATAACCTTTTCATATCTCTACCTCTACACATTCACATGCCCTTTTAGATCTCATTCATACGGATATTTGTGGACCTTTTCCTCCCTCCAAATTTCACCTATCGTTATTTCATTACCTTCATTGATGATTTCTCTCATTTCATATATGTTTTTCTCTCGAGCATAAGTCTAAAGCCTTATCCATATTCAAGCAATATCAGAAAGCAGTTGAACTTCATACTCGTTACTCTATCGAGACTCTCCATAGTGGCAATGGTGGAGAATATAATTCAAATCTCTTCGATGACTATTGTATTGAACAAGGAATTCATCGCGTGAGTTCACTGCTCCATATTCTCCTCAACAAAATGGCATTGCAGAGTGTAAGAATCGAACCATTCTTAATGTTATAAGATGTATGCTGATTCATTCTGGATTATCCAAGAGCTTTTGGGCTGAAGCAGTTCATACAGCAGTCTTTGTTCAAAATCATCTTCCCACCACAAGTGCACCTGCTAGATAAGATTCCCATTAATGCTATAAGATGTATGCTTATTCATTCTGGATTATCCAAGAGCTTTTGGGCTGAAGCAGTTCATACAGTAGTCTTTGTTCAAAATCATCTTCCCACCACAAGTGCACCTGCTAGTAAGATTCCCATTACAATTTGGACAGGGAAAACTCCTTCTGTATTACATTTTCGCACCTTTGGATGCATTGCTTATAATCACATCCAAAAGAAATGTGACAAAATTTGGATCCTCCTGGTTTGAAAGTTATATTTATTGGATATTCTGATAACTCTAAAGGATACAAATTTTATGATCCTACTTCTCAGATAGTCATCATCAGTCGTGATGCTCTATTCAATGAACGATCGATGGGAGGTACATGGTCCAGTAAGGATTCTGATGATACACAATCCTTACTCTTCATTGCTTTTCCTTTTCTATTTGATAATCATTGTATCTCTCAAGATGTTATGCATCCTTCTTCTCCTATGAAGGATTCCGAAGACTCTACGACGAAGGATTCTAGTGATAATCTTGATATATACATTGATCTTCCCATTGACATTGAACATGGTTCAAATCATGTCAATGATGACAGTTTTGATAATGCTATGAATGTTCATGAAGATTCGGCTATCTCTTCTCCACAAAAGGATCACTGGCAGGAGGCTATATGCAAGCTGAATTTGATTCTTTGATTTCCAAAGGTACATGGGTTCTTACGGATTTGCCTACTCATCATGTTGCTATCAAGTGCAAATGGGTATATAAAACAAAGACAAAGGCTGATGGATCTTTTGATAAGTTCAAAGCTCGCTTGGTTGCAAAAGGATACTCACAAGTTGTAGGTGTTGATTATCATGATACATTTTTCCCTATTGTTTGCATGACTAGCATACGTGTCCTTTTGGCATTTGCTACTCATTTTGATTTGGAGATTTATCAAATGGATGTGAAAAATGGTTTTCTTTATGGTGATCTCAAAGAAGAGATTTATATGGAACAACTAGAAGGATTTTCAATTCCTGGTTGTGTGTCATCTTCATCGCACTCTTTATGGTTTAAAGCAGCATCATGTTCTTGGTATATCAAAATTGATCTCTTCCTTACATCAAAAGGGTTTATCTCTTGTTTCTTTGATCCTAATATATATGTCAAGTGCGAAGGTATTCTATTTGTTATTCTTGCTCTATACGTTGATGATACCATACTTTTTTCCAATAATCTTGACTTTATGCAACTCACAAAGAAGTTTTTGTAATCGGCTTTTGAGATGGTGGATCTTGGTGAGATTCACTCTTATCTTGGTATTCTAGTTCAGTGCTATCGTTGAAAAGTTTGGCCTGGTCAATGCTCATTCTGCAAATACTCCATGTCTTGTAAGCTCCACCAAGTATATATAGCTACGACTCATGAGACGAAGCATTAGTCCCACATCAACCTTATGCTAATCTCATTGGCTTCTTACAATTTGTTAGCTTAAACACCAGACCAACATCTTGCTTCTCCTTCTGTTGGGCATTGGACTGCAGCCAACGTGTTCTTAAATATTTAAAAGAAGGTACTAAAGACTTTGGACTCATCTATCGCCACCAATAAGAATCCTCTCTCTCAGATTCTTTATGTCTTCTTGGTTATTCAGATGCTGACTAGGCAAGTTCTCACTCGTCTATGCGATCTACAAGTGGAAATTATTTCTTTGTTAATGGTTGCTTAATTTCTTGGGCTAGAAAGAAACAGCGTTGTGTTGCAGTCTCTACAACCGAATCTGAGTTTGTAGCTACATCTTTAGTAGCTCGTTAATTGGTATGGCTTCGTCAATTACTTTTGCTAATCTTGGACATACATTATCGTCAAGTACTCCACTTAGATGGGACAATCAAAGTGCCATTAGTCTTGCCAAGGATTATGTTCTTTATAGCAAATCTAAGCATATTGCTATTCATTATCATTGTGTTTGACATGAAGTGAAGAAAGGATCAATAATGATTGAGCATTGCCCCACAGTTTTTATGATTGCAGATATATTCACCAAAGGACCGAGTGAAGCTCAATTCACCAAAGGACTGAGTGAAGCTCAATTCACATCATTATGTGAATTGAGCATTGCCCCACAGTTTTTATGATTGCAGATATATTCACCAAAGAGTGAGTGAAGCTCAATTCACCAAAGGACTGAGTGAAGCTCAGTTCACCAAAGGACTGAGTGAAGCTCAATTCACATCATTATGTGGAGAACTTGGAGTTGTTACAGCTTCATACTTTGGAGATTAATATTTTTCACACTCACACCCTAAATAATTAAACTTGTACAAAATGTATTTTTGTATCCTTGTAGATACTCTTTCACATTATGCACATTGATCTTTTGTATATAATGTGTATGTATAGGGGCTCAGGTTTTTCCCTTGTAATAAATCTCAGCTATATATACAAACTCATAATCAATATGAACTAGTCTTTTGGGAGTGTATACGGTGTAACTCTCTTCCGTCTTCTCTCTCTTATCTCTTCGTGTTTGTGTATTTTCAACACAAACATCTCTCATGCAAAGGGGTTCTTGCCTCTAGGCAAGGTTTCCTCCTCTTGTGACATTGGAGCTTGCTCACTACTATCATCTATGACCTCCCTCCAAAGAAGTCATTCACCATGTCATCCATAATAAGATTCTCTTCCTCCTCATGTGGTAATGGTGGAGGCACCTCATTCATTGGTTGGGGAAGATGAGTCTCAGCCATACTTTCCATATGAGCTTAAGTCGGAGTTCCATGTTCCACATGCGGGTAGTCTTTGCTTCTCCAAGGAGTGGATGAAGAGGCAAATCAAGCTTTTTCTCTCTAATAGGAGAGCAAATATCAAGAGAGCAACAAAGAATAATTTGGAGAAGTCCAACGTTTGCACACCCGAGGAGTGGAGGCACGCACGCAGCTTCGTGAGAAAGCACCCACATGCTTTTCAACAACAAGCAGCGCAAGTGCTTCCTGACTACTACAGAAGCAAGGGGCATGCTCAGGAGGAAAGTCCTCCTTCATTGCTTGTTTCGTAAGTACCTATTTTAGTAATCATTTCTTCTCCTCTTTCATTTTGTTTTGTATTATATTGTTTTCTTTAACTAATTGTATATTTTCTTTTTCTTTTTTTGTAGAGAGGTTGTTGGGGCATGACCCAAAACAAAGGGGGAGTACGACTATGGATATAGAGCCCCTTGTCCGTAATTGTGGACGTGGATGCATACGTGAGGTGTACACTTGGATGAGTCTATTTTGGGGACTCAAGCAGATGAGGTAAGTGAGCCTAAACCCTTCTCTTATCTATATCTAATTGTATTTTATTATCCTTGCTTCCCTTGTGCTATGTAGGATAAAGGGGAAGAGGAAGAGGAGGATCCTAATTATGAGCATGAAGTGGTGGAATGGAACTCAATAGGATGATGAAGACGATGATGATGATCACTCGGAATAATCCAATGAGGATTCTAGTTAGCCACCTCTTCTTTTGCATCCTCGTATGACTGCTGTGACAAGTCTTACTCATCATTTCACTAAGATTATGTGAAAATGCAAGAAAATTCTTTAGTATCAGGACCTTGGTTTTTTTACAAGAAGCTAGCAATGTTTAACAGGTCTTGAGGCATAAAATATTTGTACTTACTCAAAAAAACATGTTGGGCCCTCCTCTAAGATAGTTACCCCCTCAACCTCTCACACATAGATTGCCAACTTTTTATTCCTATTAAGTTAAGTTTGAATTCATATTTGGATAGAGCATGAAAAATCGAGCACTTTTGCTTTTTATAGGTCGTCACACCCTTCAAAAAGTCACTACAAAGCAATTTGGGGCATCCAACAAGATTGTAACCATCTAATCGAGTTGTAGTGATTCTACTTCATTTTCACACATAAGTTCTCCATAATGTAATATAACACCATTTCATTGACATATCTCACTAGTGAAAGCGATTTCTTAGACATATCTCCAGAATTATTGGGCAGACAGTGCAAATGAGTAAATCAGTTTACAACACTCTAGTTTTTATATATATTAAAGAACTAACAATATGAAGTGTTGTCTAAGTATTTTATTAAGAAATTTATATTTGTTTATTAATAATATATCCATATAAGGAATATATAAAATATATCCTACTAAGTTAAGTTTGAATTCATATTTAGATAGAGCATGAAAAATCGAGCACTTTTGCTTTTTATAGCTTGTCATCCGAGCTATGGATCAAAATTCTTTGACACCCTTGAGAAAGTCACTACAAAGCGATTTGGGGTATCCAACAAGATTATGACCATCTAATCACGTTGTAGTGATTCTACTTTATTTTCACACATAAGTTCTTCATAATGTAATATGACACCATTCAATTGACATATCTCACTACTAAAAGTGGTTTCTTTGACATATCTCTAGAATTATTGGGCAGAAAGTGTAAATGAGCTGACAACACTCTAGTTTTCATACATATTAAAGAATTGACAATATGAAGTGTGGTCTAAGTATTTTATTACATGATTTGTATTTATTTATTAATTATACATTCATAAAAGGAATATATGAAATATATCTAATTATCAAAAGTTCTTTCAATGGTGGTTCTCTTTTTATTGGTCCAAACTCTCAAAAAAAATGGCCCGAAATCGAGTCCAATTCTCTAATTCTCCCCTAATGCTTCTGCTAGTGTTGTGATTTGGAAACATTACCAAATCACTACAACACGATAGGGGTCATCATGTCCAATTGTTGGACCCATATCGCGTTGTAGTGATTTTGTTTTCCTAGTATTTTGGTAACATTATGCACCTCTAATGCTTCTGCTAGTGTTATAGTGATTTGGAAACTTTGGAGTTTAATTCTCCAATAATGCTTTCCCCAGCATTGTCGTGATTTGGAAACTTTGCCAAACCACTACAACCCGATAGGGGTTGTCATGTCCAATTATTGGACCCTTATCATGTTATAGTGATTTGAAAAACTTTGCCAAATCAGTGCAATATGATAGGGGTCGTCATGTCCAAGTATTGGACCCTTATTGCATTGTAGTGATTTGAAAACTTTGCCAAATCACTACAATGTGATAGGGGTCATCATGTCTAATTATTAGACCCTTATCACATTATAGTGATTTTGTTTTCCTGGGGCTATCTTTGTATTGGTCTAAACTCTCTCTCTCTCTAGAGAAAAAAGGCCTAAAATTGAGTCCAATTCTCCCCTAATGCTTCCACTACCAATGTTGTAGTGATTTGAAAACTATGCAAAATCACTACAACATGATAGGGGTCATTATGTTATCGCATTGTAGTGATTTTATTTTCTTAGTCTTTTGGTAACATTATGCACCTAATGCTTTTATGAGTATTGTAGTGATTTGGAAACTTTGGAGTCTAATTCTCTCCTAATGCTTCCGTCAGTGTTGTAGTGATTCGAAAACTTTGCCAAATCACTATAATGCGATTGGGGCCATCATGTCCAATTGTTAGATCCTTATTGCATTGTAGTGATTTGACAAACTTTGCCAAATCATTATAATGCAGTTTTAATGTGGCAGGGATCATCATGTCCAATTGTTGGACCCTTATTGCGTTGTAGTGATTTGAAACTTTTCCAATCCACTACAATACAATAGGGGTCATCATGTCCAATTTGTTGGACCCTTATTGTGTTGTATAGTGATTTTATTTTCCTAGGGATCTTTTGTTGTTGTTGGTCCAAACTCTTACTCTTTCTAGAGAAAAAAGGTCTACAATTAAGTCTAATGCTTCCGTGAGTGTTGTAGTGATTTTGAAACTTTGCCAACTTACAAAAACACACGATAGGGGTCGTCGTGTCCAATTGTTGGACCCTTATCGTGTTGTAGTGATTTTGTTTTTCTAGTCTTTTGGCAACATTATGCATGTAATGCTTCTACTAGTGTTATGGTGATTTGGAAACTTGGAGTCTAACTCTTCGCTAATACTTCCGCTAGTGTTGTAAGGATTTGAAAACTTTGCTAAATCACTACAATGTGATAGGGGTCTTCATGTCCAATTGTTAGATCCTTATCATGTTATAGTGATTTGGAAAACTTTGCCAAATCACTACAATGTGATAGGGGTCTTCATGTCCAATTGTTAGGCATGATCATCCTCCATACGCTCCATATTCGTAAATGTACTATACACCACCATCTGTTATTATCCACCATTGGTTCCAATATATACCCTGCACTGAGCTTCCCATGGGAGATTTGATAAAACCAGGCTCCATAGATAATTCACATCGTATTACTTTGAGAAAGAATAACACTTTAAACTAAAGTTTAGGGCATGGGCATAGCAAACCCTAAATCACTACAACAGTGGTAAAAGCATTAGGTGCATAATGTTGCCAAAAGACTAGGAAAACAAAATCACTACAATGCGATAAGGGTCTAACAAGTGGGCATGACGACTCCTATCATGTTGTAGTGGACTCGATTTTGGGCCTTTTTTCTCTAGAGAGAGAAAGAGTTTGGACCAACATGAAGAGAGCCCTAGGAAAAAAATCACTACAATGCGATAAGGCATGGCTATTTTGCAAGATGGTTCAATGTGGGATTCCTAAAATAGCAATGCACCATAGGCAAGAAAGGTTATGATTGGTCTTGATTAGATGATGATACATAATAGGTCCTTTTTTGCAAGATCTAATCACCTATAATAGCACTTGCTTTTGCTCTATAATAGAGAAATTGTAGAAACCCACCAAGTATGATTGTGTTTCTCCCGAAATGCAATGAAGAGGTTGAGAGTGATGATGTAGATGAGGTTGAAAGTGTCATGCTTTCTTGCAACAAGTATGTAGGGTGTTGGAGCAATTTTTCAATGCTCTCCCATAATCTTTAAACTAATGTATGAGAAAAAGGACACGGCCCAATGTATTTATGCTGCCTACACTTGTATACGACTCATTATATTTATGCTGCCTACACTTATATATGATCCATCATATTTATGCTGCCTATAGTTGTATACGACCCAATATATTTATGCTGCCTATAGTTGTAAATGACCCAATATATTTACGCTGCCTATAGTTGTAAATGACCCAATATATTTTTGATGCCTAAAGTTGTATATGACCCAATATATTTATGCTACCTACAATTGCATGTGATCCATTGAAATAGGACGCGTACCATTGGAACCAACCTTAGAATTGTACAAAAAAGTGAATGTTGAACAATTTGAAAGTGTCGCATATACCATTACAGTCACTTATGAAGTTGCATGTGAATCATTAGAAATGTAAGTTGAGAGACGATGGACCATTTGAAAGTGATAGTGTACCATTGGGAATGCACCATTGTAATGTATGCATACCATTTGTAACCAAATGTGGCCCATTGGAACTCTTTGGTTTGAAGACATACTAAATCCAAGAGTGAACATCACTTCCATCACCTCCTAGAAAACACTAAGGTCAATTGAGGAAATGAAGGGTCAACCGATAGGGAGGAGAGACTGTGTGAGGTAGTCATGGTGGCGAGAGAGATTCGCATGACTTACAAAGCTTGATTATTATTCAAAGGCTAGTTACATGTATAGCCTTAGAGGCCAACTACCTCAAGAGCCTATATTGAATGCACAATTAATTTTAAGAGTGGGTTCACATAGTGTAAGTAGTTATCTTACTCTTTTTGAGTCTTTGTGATTGGAGTATAACAGGGGTTAGCTATTGGCAATAGAAAGAGTTAATTAATAATCTCATAAAAAGCAAGGTTATTAATAGTGCACGAGGCCTATATAAGAGATTAAGGTGTGCACATAACAATGTGTTGAGCCAACTATCTATGGGTATGTATCTAGACTACCTTGTGAGGTATGTCATGGACTGTCGAGATTTGTAGCCTGATATGATGCATATGGTGGTTATCTAGTTGTAAGATTATCCATAGATGAGGTGGCCTTGTAATTTGGTGCTTCACCCATCTAACTCTCCCATGCTCAAGGATGGTCTAGAGTAATGAACCTATGGTTGAGTGGTGAGTCTGCCAACATCTTTCCCACATGTGGCTGGAGCTTCGGATGCAGATTAATGAAACCATGGTTATGTGTGTCAAGGTATGCCAACTATAGTCTCTACATGCACATGTCTGGAGCTTCGAAGGCAAGTTAATGAAACCATGATTATGTGTTTAGGGTCCATCACTTAACGTTCTAAGTGTATTTCGTAAGGTCTTAAGACACACTCGACATGATACAGGTGGAGAATGGACGGGGCGCTCCCAAATGCACCAAACACGTTTCACATTGCTCCGGCTACGACAGCAGCAGGAGTACGTTTGACGTTGCCGAGCTTTTGCTTATGTAAATAGTCTCTCTCTGTTGGGCGCGTGCACTCACGGGGAGGTAAAGAGCTGTTATTTTGATTTTAAAAAATAAATAAATCTGTATTTATATTACGCAGTCCAATTGCTTTTAAGGCACATAGAATTGGTATCAGGCCGAGGCTGAGAACAAGGCTTGTAACGCTGTTCTCACCCTTGTAATTATTATGAGGCATGCTCTAAATTATCAGACGACTTTAATGTTGAGCTGAACCTCATTTCATCGATCAATGTGAATTATCAATAAACAAGAAAATAATTCCTCTATAAGGACCCTGCCTTTGTGGAGAGAGAGAGAGAGAGAGAGAGAGGTTCTAAGACCCAATGTGTAGACACTCCTGTGATAGCATTCCCGAAAAGCTAACGCAAAATGAAATATATTTTTGAGCACAAGTGCCACATAATGAGTGCTGAGAGGATGTTAGTGACTCATGTGCAATTACTCTGTTGCAAGGACCTTGGAGTTGCACGGGCGAGCGAAGGGCTATGTGATGAGCTGCACAGATGTCCATGACACGCTTGGGGGCTCACCAGCCATTTTGTTAATGACATTTATGAGCTCATCTTTATAGAGCTCACAGTGTTGGAGAGCGGCCAGCCTTGTTTCACCCCAATCTTTTTTTATATTGGCTCTAAAAACCCCTATTCTATACATACTTGACCAATAAACCCTCCCGGATGAGGCAATGAAATCTACCCCGAATCTCATAATATTATGGGCAAAATGCTCCTCCATCTCAACCTTCAGACTGCAGAAACCATCTGAAGATCATAAACATGGACATTAGAGAAGTGCCAAAGAAAAAATAGCATGCGTAGAGTACGCAGGTCCTACTTGTACAATGAGAGGTTCAGTAGTATGACCAATGGTGCTCACCCTGTGTCATCCTCCCCTATGACGGTATACTTGCAGGCAATGTCCGCTACTCAAGGCGGAGCCTGCTCTATGTCGCCGAAGGATGTCCGGCATTTGGAGCTGGCGGGAAGAGGGCTTGGATCTTGGAGGACAAGGATGTCGGGCTCTCTTTAGGGTCTGTGCCTGATCTCGTATAACTCCATGTGTGCATGGTGCCAGCAGGTCGGGGGTCACGTGGTGTCCTGTCCATGATCTCCCAATTCCCCGGAGTGTCGGCGGGGCTGAGGATCTGTCAAATCCACCTGGTAGGGTCTGAAGAAGTCAATGATGGGTGGCTGAGTGGTATCCTGCTGAACATGACACTCTGTCTGTACCCTCAATATGGCCTCTGTGATGACGTAGCTTTAGTAAATAAAGCCCCAAGCATCTCTGGTCTCTGTTGTGTACCACGTCCTTGACGCGCCAAATCGCTCCCTGAAGAGAGAATAGAACCTCCCCTGAATCTCATAGTACACTGGGCATCTAAGCAGATAGTACTCCTCTGTCTTGACCTCCCTGTCATGCATAGCCTGCAAAGTGGTGCCTCTTGAGGTATACCTTCTGTTCTCCGAGTGCCTCTCCGAAGGCGGTGGGAAGATACCCTGAGACATGGGGCGTGAGCTGACCAATAGAAATTCTCATGGCATGTGACGTGTGTTGGTATATGTATTCTGGTCTTTCGTGATTCTCAAGACGTGGTCCCTGTAAAACTAAAGCTTCGTGGCAAGCTCCGTTGCGGACAACCATATCTGCCTTGTGTGGAGGCGAGCTAGGTTGAAGCGGATGATGTGGTTGATCTCTTGCCGAGAGAGATCTAGAAAGGATGCATCTAGGTTATACTTGAACGGGTGGAGGCGGTCCATTTGGATCAAACCACCTAGTGATGCGGGAGTACCCACATGTGCTGTGCCCTGCCTGCGCCAACTGCATGGATGACTCAAGTGCCACACCTTCGGGGGAGAGAGTCTCTGTCCTGTGTGTATACATGGTAGATGTAGATGACAGTCTGGAAGAGGGCATCAAGGACCAAAGGGCTTGCTCCAAACTTAGTAAGCACAATCTCAAGTGGCAGTGATGGCTTACTCCTGATCATGCAGGAGTACATCATGACCTGCAATGTCTCTATCTTCTACCAATCTGCCTCTGCCAGTCCAGTCCCCAAAACGAGGCGCCATACATCACGGGTGGTCTCACTGATGTGTCAAATAGACAGCTTTTTGTGCTTGGTTCTTGAAAATGAGCATGAAAGCACTCTCTCTCTAGGTAGGGCATTTTCCTCTCACTAAGTGGGGAGGAAAGGAAGGATGTGCCAGATGGGGTTCTCGATAGAGACGACCGTTACGAGAATGAAGGGCATTCAGTATTTTCTTTTCTCTATTTTCTTTCATCCTGGCGTCGAGCTACTATTTTTTCGTAGAGCGCCTCCCTGCAGTATCGTTACTGTGGTAGAGTTTCACCACCAAGTTCGAGATGGATTGGTGTGGTTCCTCCACGCAAGAGACACTATAATATCAACCCGTTAACGAGAAGTAGCAGCCCTAGCCAGGCTAGGCTAAGCAAAGCCTCTCCCTAGGCGGGCCTGGGCAGCCGGTCTCATGGAGAAAGTTGGAGAGAGTGAGAGAGAGTTCTACTAATGTTGCAAAGGGTCAAAATGATATGTGAGACCAAAAAACATACATAAAGACTGTCTAGGTCTTACATAGGATCTCATCCACACAAGAAGAACTTATCAAACTAAACCAAAAAAGAGGCTAAGAGTCCTAGGATTCATACACTAATCCATGCCGAATGATACCGCATCTACAATAATAGGATATGTGTTCCAATCGAGAAATTGATGTTTGGGTCGAAAATCTTGGATGAGGGCTTTTCTATCACGGGAAACGGCCCATTTGCCTTCTTGTCATGTTGCCCGAACTTTGTGAATTCGGTGCTGTTTTGAAACAGCTGTGCTGGGGTGAGTGCATCTGTGATCCACACTTTGGTACCCTTACATGTTACATCCCTAATTGGGCCTAGGGTCAGTGTCAACCGAGGGTTAGGATAACCCAAGGTTAAATGGATGTGCTAACGTAAGATTAGGGCTAGGGCTTAGTCAGATGTAACTTGCCCAAGGGCTAAGGACTAGGAAGGATGAAGTCTAGATTGGCCTAGAGTCAATAAAAAGCTAACTAGAGGCTAATTATGGGGTAAGGTCTTAATAATAAAAACAGAGGGCCAAATATACACTGGCTATTGGTATATAAGTGAGTTTTGGATCACTTATGAGGATTATCCCTTCCTAGCGACCTCCGTGCCTCCTAGCACTTCCATAAGCACCACCCTGGCAGATACGACCAGGACCTCCACTACCCCCTCGGAGAGCCAGTCGTCCCATAGACGTCCTTCAGGAGGAGTCACCCTTGACAGAGCCGCCCATACTTACCAGGACCTCGTCCACGGCCGCTTCATCACTGGTGGATTAGAACCATCATCACCCGCCACAGGAGACGACTGGCCCACCACTTTAGTCTCTCTATCTTATAGCACCCCATGAGAGAGATACTGAGATGAGCAAATTACACCAGTCTTATGTTAGTTGTGGATATTATACACTTTTGTTGTACCTCAGTAGGAGCATTTTCCTTTCATAGCTGTTTAGGACTGTTTTTAGGACTTTTTTAGTCCTTTTTGTCTTACTTTTGATGAGACACCATCAGCTATGTACTATGTTTTGGTCTCATAGGCCACTTTGGCCTTTCGTAGATGTTAATCTCTCTCTCTCTCTCTCTCTCTCACTTTAAAATCCACAAGGTTCCATCAATTGTAAGATCCACCAGGATCTTCCTAAACACAAACAACCAGAGTAGTACCAAATAGAAGGGGTGCATGCTAGCTCACCTCCTAACTGAAGATTCTGTCCGGAATCTTCTCGGAGCCAGATGCTAAGGCTCCAGTCCCATGAACCATGGTAGTTAGCACTGTGCTGAGGCTTTCAGTATGACTGGCAGTGATCTGTCGAATCCAATCATGTTCTCGCTGGTAATCCTAGTCCATCACAAACCAATAGTCAAGAGACATAATAATAAACCCATAAGTCACTTATAATTAACCATCCACTCATAAATAGCCAGTAACCATAGATTTAGTAATAATCCACCTTAGCCAGTAACCATAGATTTAGTAATAATCCACCTTATCCACCAAGAGATATAGTGACTACTGCCGCTATAATTAACCATCCACTCATAAACAGCCAGTAACCATAGATTTAGTAATAATCCACCTTAGCCACCCGTATCGGTTTGCTTTTTCTAATTTCAAGGCTCCCCTAACCTTGTCGGATTAGGCCACTAATCTCGAGGATTAGCGTTGAGTATGTAACAACCAATCCAGGTGCCTCCTACTCTCACGTGCAGGGAAAATGAGAAGACAGTGGCTCCTACATCCTCCAGGTTTTTGGGGGGGGTGGGGGGGTCGGAAGTGGTAGAGTACCACACAAACTTGCAATGGTGTCCTGCTCTCAAACTCTGTAGTGCAATCCACCATGAGACGCGTGACGAAAGCATAGTCGATCGGGTATCCCAGCAGGAACGGGGGGTCTCCTGGATTTGAGGCTGGGTACTCTATCACTGGTGAAGAGTAAATCTGGGTCTCCAGTGTGTGAGAATCTCTAGAAAAAGTGCTAGGGGTTGGGGGGAGGGGAGGCTTTGAGGTAGGATGGCGGCGGTCTCTAGCTTCGGGGGAGGAGGTTCATGAGAGGGTGGTGAGGCTGGTGGGGGGTGGGGAGGAGGCGGAGGAGGAGCATCTATCGGTGAGGGTTGTGGCTCTGACGGGGTCTCCATAGGGCCTGGGGGGTCAGCCTACGAATGAGGTAGGATGATCCACCAAGAGGTAAGGAGGGGGTCCCTCTTCTGGGGTCGTACTGCGGTCAGAGGCGCGGCCAGGAGCCGTTGCCTCCGAGAGTAAGGGCTTATAACAGTTTGTGGTGGGAACCGGTATCTCGGGAACTGTGCCTGCCTCTTAGGTAGGAATCATGACTAGGCGTTTGCAGGTGAGGCTCTTGGAGTGGGTCCTCCTCCCCTACAAGGGCTGGGGCTTCGGTCCGCACACCCTTTGCTCTCCCTCTCGCGCTTTGACCGTGCTGTGCGTGTTGGTGCTCCATATTGCATCGCTGCAACCGTTGCTGGTGGGAGGACTGAGGTGGTTGTATGGGGTCCTCCTCAATCGGCTGGGGGATTGAGCCATCCACGGGTGCTCTCCTCCTCTGCTGTTGGGGTGGTGGAGGTGGTGGAGGGGCTGGCTTGGGGGGGTGGGGGGGACAACGAGGCTCAAGTGGAGCGCCTGCTCTGAGAGCTGCAGACACTTGGGGGTGAGAAGTTTAGCCTGTCATGCCCCATTTCGGGGGGGGGCATGCGCGTTCCAAATGTCCCATCTGGTGGCAGATGTAACACTGACAAGGGAGGCCAGAGCAGGGAACGTCGATCTCTTGGGGAGGGACTTCATGGATGTCATGATGATGCGGAGTGCCAAAATGTCCGCTGCTCGGGTGACGACGGAGGTAATACCTGAGCATTATAAGGTGATCAAAATACATTCCTTACACATCCCTCCTATATGTGTAAGTAGAGCCTAATGGCATATGGGCTAACAAAGTTCAAAATAAGCCTAGTGGCATATCAGTAGAGCCTTGTGGAAAAATACATCATGGGCCCTCTTGTTCTTGAGGTTATGGTGATAAATGTGATCAAGATTCATGAAGGAGAGCACGACAATACTATTTTTGCATACATGTTTAGTGGTCATTATGCATGTAGCACATGCTTTCTTTTGTTTTTTAAGAACCTCCTTCAATTTTGTCATTGAGGCAGAGTGTTGAAAATCAGCTTGGATGGCAATGCCAAATTGTATGGTGCTTATCAAAGATGTTTGCTAGACACATGATGTGTGCAATGGAGTGCCAAAAGTGAGTCATTAATGCTCGCTTGGAGTGTACTTGATGCTTGTTATCAATGGGATTCTCTTGATTTGTGTGACTTTGCAACTCCACCAGACCTTGAGCTTTGAGATTAATCTTTTTGATTTTGCTTATCGTTTAACTAGCCCTAATCATTTAGTTAATCTTATGTTTGATCCTTCGTAGATTTTATTTTTTTGTCTACCATGATTCACTATGAGACCATGGTAGTACATCTGAAAGTACCAACAGTGGATCGTGAGGGTCTATGAATCAGGATGATACATCTGAAAGCATAAACAGCATGCACACAATGGCTTGTGAGGAAGAGATTATAAATGTGCTATATGGATGCTTATGGCAGTGTGGCACAGCAGGAAGGCTGATGTAAATTGATGCAGATGCTGAAGACCCTATAATGTGCCTGTCTGCATGCATACACGTGTGAAATTCACATATTGATGTGGTTCTGTTGATTTTTTTCGTTCTTCCAGATTTTGAAGTGACATTTTTTTGGTCAATATAATGGATGGAGCCTTTACAGATCATCAAAGTCCATGAACACAAATAAAAATGCATAGTAGGTTATCATTGTTCTTATCAATTCCGTATGTCAGAAGTTTGCATTATTTGTGATACTCAAGTGGACGTTAATCAAAAATTTTTTCTGTTACTGATTTGCAGGCAGTAGTCAGAGGGGGCTGCATGATCGTAAATATGGACAGCTTTGTCAGAGTCTCTTGGATTTGGAGCTGGCAGCAGAGAATATATTCAACACCATAACAAACAGAGTACTTCAAATTTAGCTTTGTATCTAGTTTCAATGTCAGCATTGGCCTTTTTAGAGCCAAGAAGGGATTGCAAATTTTTGTTGTGATTTGATTGATGCAGGTTAGTCTTGAACATCACCGCTTGGAAGCTCTCAAAGAGAGGATACAAGTCGTGCAGGTATCGTGGGTGCCTACATTCGGTTATATTGTCTTGTCAGGCATACTTTAGTCTTTATAAGAAAAGTTATACAGATAAGCAGAATGATTTTTTCTCAACTCTTTCTGTGTTTTTTTCAATGTAGACTCAAGTTAACTTCATAACGGGCACGAGTCGGGCAATAACGGTCTTCTCGAGCTCAAAATATCCTACCATACCTGCAGCTGAGCAAGATTTCGTGCCTCTTTTTGGAGGAAAAGTAGGAGAAACATACTCAGAATTTCCATCTAGCACACTCTCACTAAGCAGTGGACAATCTCAGGTGCTTCATTTGTCCATCTTTTTGGTAAAAGCCTGTGACTTGGCAACATGCATGAAGACAAGGTCAGCATGTTTTTCTTTTTCAAAGTTTTGTAACAAATGGGCATCTTTGCATTTTTTAGAATGGAGGAGAAGGCACTTCTGAGCTGTACAGGTTCTTTACTGAGACCAGCTGTGAATCTTGGTTGGATGTGCCAGAACAGAAGGTAGCAGACAGAACTTTCATTCGCAGAATATTTTGTGATTTGATTTTTAGGACTTTATGTTCTTTTGCAAGCATTCTTGTCAGCAGGTGCTTGCTTGGTAGCTATAGCACCATGCTGGGAGTTCAAATCCCCACACCTATATGCATAGTTGTATACATATTTACACACACATTATATATATATGAACTCCCAAAAGAAGAGAAATTTATTCTTGGTGTGCTCATACATGTAGATGCGCACTTAAGATAGACAAGACATACACATCGAGAAAGAAAAAAGAGTGGACAAGAAAGATAAGATCAAGAGGATGTGTGTTGATTACAAGGGTCTTAACAAATTAATTGTTAAGAATAAATATCCTTTGTAAAGGATGGATAACCTAATTGATTGGCTTTGTGGAGTGCGATACTTCACAAAGATTGATCTGAGAACAGGTGACCATCAGATTAGGATATTTGAGGATGATGTCTTTAGGACTAGATATGGACATTGTGAATTCTTGGTATTGCCACTCGGACTCCGTATGCACTGGCAACTTTCCAGCAGATGATGAATGATTTATTTGGTCAATATCCGGGAAAGTTTGTGATTGTCTTAAAAAAAAAAATAAAAAAATTTAATATCAGAAAGGAGACTTCTATTAAGTATGGAAAATTTTACAAAATAGAGATTTCACACCAAGCAAGGTGGAGATCTCAACCAATCAGGAGGCCTTTTTTTTTTCTCTCTCTTCTTCTTCTCGAAAGGAGACTTCTATTAAGTATGAAAAATTTTACAAAATGGAGATTTCACACCAAGCAAGGTGGAGATCTCAACCATTCAGGAGCCTTGTGCTGCCAATAGGGTCCCGAATGAGAGGATGTGAAAAAGATACCAATGTCCCACTCTCTCATAAACTGGGCGCGCTTCCTCTCCGCAGCCCTCGAAGATCCCTGGATTTTGGCCCAGGTAGCCATAATGGTGTGAATAATATCACTCCAAATCCTGCAAAGACATTGAGAAACAAGAACGGGAGTACCCTCAATGGCCTTTGTCACCAATTGGTCGACCATTTGGTCCATCTCCAGTTTTTGCGTATCGTTCACTTGAGGCCAGGCTGGTGTCTCATGTGAAGAGGCCAGTATTTTTGCTGACATGGACGGGAGCCAGACTGGTGCCACCCGTGTGTTAGCAGGATGGTGTCGTATGGACGGGAGCCCGACTGGTGCCACCCGTGTATGACCTGGACTGTGCTCGACCCATGGGATTGTCACGCCATGGAAGAGCCAGTATTCGTGCCGTGTTTTGCCTATGGGACTGTCACACCATAGGGAGACTCGTGCCTGGAACTGTGTCTTACCTATGGGACTGTCACTCCATAGGAAGACCAAGTTTTTATGTTTTACGTCGTGCCAGTTTTGTGCCGACAGATATTTTGTACTTGTTCCATGAACGGGAGATATGTCCATGTTACTTTTTGCACATGCACACATGTTTTGCATGTTTGAAACTGTTTTCGCATGACATGTATTTTTGTGTTTGCCTGCTTGATGTGTTACTTACTGAGCGGGGACGCCTGCCAGTGAGTCGTGAAGTCTGCTTTGTTTTCTGACGAGTTTTGGTGCATGTGAACAGGTGGTAAGTATATTGCACATGTTGTTTTAAATATTTTATTTCTAACCTTTTGTTTTATAAGGTTAAGTGTTCACATTCATTTAAAAGTGGGCACTCCCTTTGGGCACCCACTTAGGGGCCAAGGTGGGGAGCCCCACTTAAGTGAGTGTGGGGGTGGGCATGGTCACCTACCCACACTGTGCACCCACATGCAAGCGTGGAAATCACTAAGGTTGAACCCCACTTTAATTTTATAAAAGAAACCTTCTCCTTCAAGCGTGATGATCACCCGCTTCCACCTTCTTATGTAAGACAACCGGCGACTATCTCTCTTGCGCGTGTTTACCCACAGGCGGCTGCTGAATCTGTTGCGCTTATGTTCTACTACAGGCGGCTGTACCTCCAGAGACAGCAGGCGACCCCTAGCCAACAGCTGCCACCTACGCTTCAGCCCTGCTACAGCCAGCTGCTAGGCCATCTCCTCTTCCGGTCATAGCCAGGCGGCTGTACACTGCAGCCAGGCCACTACAGCAACACAAAGGCGGCTGCTTCTAACTTCAGCGTGCTGCCTCTGCTCCTACAGGTGACAGAATACCCACTGGCTGCGCTGCCTGTTCCTCTTGCAGGCCATCGTGGGTCACCTCCAGCTAGCATCGCATCCTTTCTTCAGCAGATTGCGCCCGTTTGCCCACAGCACAGTAGGCGGCTGCACACAAGTGGCTGTGCACAGCAGCCAGTTAGCAAGACATTACTTCTTCTCCCTCAGGCGATTGTACCCTACATGTATGGGTACTATTCCTTCTGTTGATAGCTGTGTTCCCACAAGAGGATTTTACCTCTCCTAAGGCGGCAGCTCCATCTTCTTTTTGGCAAAAGGTTGCACTTCCTTTTCAAAGGCGGCATCTTCCGTCTTCAAGTGGCTCATCTCGGTGTTTCCCTCAAGTAACGGCACACATGGGTATTGGACTTCCTTTGCCATCCGCAAGTAAGTGAATTTTCAGATTTAAATAAAGTACTTTGTGTTAAATCTGCTAAGGGATTCAGTCCCCACGGTAACACACGTTCGGTGCCGGGTAGTCCAAGCTCTATTGGCGAACCTCGGTCCAAAGGTGCTGAGATCGGGAGAGCTAGGCGTTAGTACGAGAGCGCCTGTTTGTGCGTGATCTCGGAACACCAGTGAGGCGCTCTCCGCGGAGTCCAGTGAAAGCATAGGACCGTAGAGATTGGACCACGCTAGTGGTCGTTCTGCTTCGAGTATCTACTCCGAACGTCGACTTCGAGTATATTTGTTTGGTACTGTTTTCATATGTACATGGACATCATCTGGTTCTTGGAACCCATGGAGCATTGTATTTATTAAATACTCCCAATAAATAGATCATATATTGAGGGGGGGGTTAGCCCATTCCGGCCCCAGTGCTGGTGTCCATCTTTCCATTTCATTTTCATTTCAATTTCAAGTTGAATTAAGTTTTCCATTTCAAATTGTGGTTTTAAAGTTGTGCTATTAAGCGTGTGGGTGTCCAACGGAGTCTTCCCACTTGACGGGATCGGTTTCATTGGTATCAGAGCCAAGTTGTTTCCCTCTTTCTAGTGGGGAAACGAACCTGTGTACTGGACATTCCGTCTTTAGCAAACTTAAAACACAATGGACAACCAAGGCAACCCTTTGGAAGTGCCAAATTCGAGGGGTCCATCTAGTGCCTCTCGTGGGTCTGATGCCCTGCGAGGAAGACAGAAGCCCCTTGAAAGGTTTAATGATAGTGAATCAAAGGGTCAACTGTCTCCAGGAAAGACAGTTATGCTTGAACAAGAGCTTGATGCTATGAGGGCTGAAATGGAACATATGAGAAAACTTTTGCAGGCACAAGAGCAAGAGTTAAAGTTTTTGCATGAAGATCCCCATGTGCAGAGTGTTATTGAAGCCAGGAAGGCTGATGCAATGGTAGATGTAACTTTTGAGTCTATGGCTCGGGAACGAAGTGGGCAAGAAACCAAGGGAGTTGGCACTTGCCTATCTTCTCCGCAAAGGTGATATTAAAGAGGGGGATGACGGAGAGCTGAAATTCAGAAATCCACCTCGTTTGAAGCATGGAGATCCCGCATCTCAAAGGCTGAAATCTTTTATGCAAAAGGAAGAGGTGACAGAGGATGGTTCATTGGATGGTAATCTTATGTGTGGGATTCCTAACATTAGATTCTTTAAACTAAGGTGCATTATAAGGCCCCCAATTCGAGGACAACTTGGTGTTTGCTTCCATCCTCCTTCCAACCTATCCAAACACCCAACACAGTAAGTGACTCCAAAAAGGGGTGAGCAAATACAGAGGTTTAAATGTCAAACAATCCTTACCTTCCTACCTTGCACATTGAAGCAAGCATTATTGATTCCCTCAAATCCCAAAATGTGTAGATGATCACGAACGTTCAAAAGGCTCCAGTGCTTACTTGCTTGGACAATCTCTACCTCCACATTAGGTAGGCCTATAGAGAGATATATAGGCTCTACAACCTCCTCTTGAGCTTGTAAGGGTATCCATGCACCCTTCTTCCTCATCCACCGTTCATAACAGAAACGAGTAGACAAAGTGGTACGAGCTCGTGAGAATCAGAAGGATACACTGGAATGCACTACATTGCACGTGAAATTCTCTCCTTTGTGCTCCCCCTCCACAATGCCCCACCCTTGGCTAAGAAAATTTATAATCTCTTCATAGCCTACCACCTTGCACATGTACATTGTTGGAATTTGTGTGCAAGTAATGGCCTGAAACATGTGAACAAACACATGCACAGGGCATGCCCAGCTAAGACCAGCCAATCTTGAGGCCTTTGTGTACTTCAAAGAAGAATGTATATCATTGTGGCCATCTTTGCTTTAAGAGCAAAAATAGTCCAAACATCAGGCATTGGCCATTCAGCACTAGAGAGAAGGAGAGGGGACATCTTCAAGCTTACCAAACCCATTGACCTGTGTCGAGACTACATATTTGTGGGTGTAGAAGAAAATCTTTCGACTAACAAGGTCAGAAAGGGCACTGTCATTGAATACGCCATCCCCAATGTGTGCGTGTATGGAATAGAATGTTCCTGTTAGGCTCCTTATGGTCTGCTCCTCAATGATATTGGAAGGGAAAATATCTAGAAATGAGGAAACTATCAAATAAAGTTGAAAAAAATAGTTTAAATACCATGTACACTAACATACCAAAGTAAAAGCATACAGTTGCAAGGGAAACGAGGACTATGACAATGTGGGCTCAAAGAAATTTTCGATGCCAAGTACACATGTTGCACTAGGGCCACCAATCCATCATGCCTTGTTTCCTTGAATCCTAGTAGATGCCCCTTCCAATGGTGCTCAACCACATCTTGACCTCGAACTCAATGCAGTCCAGTGGCACTGGGCTGCAAATACACCCAATCTCCCTTTTGAAATTGTTTTTCAACCCAAGCACCATGTTCTTTCTTGGTATTGTGCATGAGCAAAGCCCCTACCTTGTCCCTTGGCCTTCTCCTCAACAAAGATGCACTACCCTCCATAGTGTGTTCTGCTAGAAAGGTTTTAGGGGGGAGAGAGAAAGAAGGAAGGTTGCTTAATATAGGTTGTTGGGGAGAGGGAGGTAGATGTGGGTGTGAGGAGATTTGAATGTGTGCACACGCGCGTGATAGAGAACGCTGCAAATTTGAGCACAGTAGAGAGAGAGAGAGAGAGAGAGAGAGAGAGAGAGAGAGAGAGAGAGAAGGTTGCACAGTAGAGAGAGAGAGAGAGAGAGAGAGAGAGAGAGAGAGAGAGAGAGAAGGTTGCACAGTAGAGAGACAATGAGCTATGGAGATTTGAGGTTTGGGGTGAAGAGGATGACGTTGGAGAGAAAAAAAATGTGTAGGGAGAGAAATCTGAGGTGAAAAAATGAGTTTTTTGATATAATATGGTTTGGGTTGGGTTTGAGAGAGGAAATTGCACTTTTGAAATTCTTTTGATAAAAAATCTAAGTTTTTAGGGTTTTTTGACCCACAAGAATGTTGGGGTTGAAATTGGTGGAGCCCTTTACTTTTTAGAGGCTACCCCCTTGCTTTATGGCACCCTCCTACTTTTTGCACTTCACCTTCCTAATTTATGAAGGCCACTCTCTACTTTTTGAACCCCACAAATGTAGTAATGAGGGAGACAAGCCTAGACCAAATGTGCACTCTCTTCTCATTGGTCCATTGCTAATGAAGATCATTAGCAAAGGGCCCAAAAGATGTCCAAAGGTTTCCTAATGATGATCAATAAAAAATTTATTCTTTGCCTGGGTCAATGAGCTTGTAAGGGTCTCAACCTCCTGGCTTTGCTCAATGAGCCATTCTCCTAATCTTCCTGAAAGACACCGTATCTTTGCAGCCTTGTCACTTATATACTCTGCTCCATTTGAGTAACAAGGTCATCGTTTTCATGAATAAGATTTTGGTATTGAGACCCGAGGAGCACTAAATCAGACATTGATTTTTCGGCCTCATCTTTTTGAGGCTAGAGCTCAATTCTCAACTCTACTAGTTGTCATTGAAGCCATGAGAAGTTGTCATAGCATCATCCAGGGCTTGTAACTATGCACCTCTGCTAGTACTAGCACCATCCACATTTTTCCCGAGTGATCCATGAGGTATTAGAGCTAAACATGTATGGGTGGGCACTCCAAAGCCGTCAGTAAGCATTGAGTCATATCTTCATATAGATGTTGCAAGTCTGCTAGGCCTCTCAACTGCCATTCATCCCATTGAGTTGGCGTAACCTCATAGAGGTCTTCCTTCGTATCATTCTAAATAGCAGTGAGGGCTTCCACTCTAGCTTGCAGAGCATGCTTCTCAACTTTGTTTGCATCTGTCGATTGTCACAAAGAATTGATCATATCTAGGTGGGTCTGGACAACTTGCTACACGCGGGCATCTTTCTATGTTAGGCGATCATAGAATGTCTAGAGCTCCATCTATAAATCAATAATAAGCAAAATATTTTATATGGCTTTTTGCCCTGAGTGTCGTAATAAGCTCAGCCTCCTTAACATTGAGCACTACTCGGAGATCAACATGTTGTATGGCGAGGTCAACGTTTGTTGCATTGGCAGTAGCCAGGCTATTCTCTCCAGGTCCTTCTTAACTCACCGAACACTATCCAGTTCCACTCGTTGCTACTCCAACTCTTTGCTTTGCTCAGGATGCTCATGTTGTACCATCGAATGTATCTAGCGGAGAGACCGCAGCTCTTGTGACATAGTGGTATCTTCATTTTGGAGGCGTAAGGCGATCTCACCCCCATAATAAAGATAGTCTAGAGTGGAACCTACCCATTCTTGTTAAGGTTTGGTAGAGAATGGTGCGGGAGCCACTACTGCTTGAATATTGGTTGAAACCAGTTCAGCCATAACCTCTGGCTTGGGAAATAGGTTTAGGGGAATAGGCTCTCCTGCTTTGTTCTCTTGGTCAGAAGTTTTGGTTGCCACAACTTCAGAGGGGATTGAAGGAGGATGATCAACTTCAGAGGGGATTGAAGGAGGATGATCAACAATTGTTGAAGTAAGCTTAATTGTTGTAATCTGTTGTTCCTTCTTAGTAGGTTATTCAACATCTTTCACCATCTTCTCAATATCAGACTCTAACAGGCCTCTGAAACGACTAGATGGGAGCCATACATAAGAATTGATAAATAGGGTATTATAAGAAAGAGACATTGTTGTTAGAACCACCATAGCTCATTTTATCTTAATTTTGTGAATATAATTAATTAATATATGGAAGATTAGCATGGCTAAGTTCAAAATTGATATATTTGTGGTTTTTGATTGTATAAGATGTAATTTTAAATGTGATTTCATAGGATATGGACCACTTGTATTTTGGGTGGACCACTTATATTTGAGGTTCAAAGTAAATATTGATATACTTTCAACAAATCCCATTATTTTTTAACACATGTCCCCTAACTTACAATTATCTTATAAACTTTTAAAATATAATCTAGTTGCATATGATCTAGTCATAAAACTCGAGTGGTTAGGTTAGTATTTAAGTTGGGTTAGATCCAACCATGGTTAGTTTGTTTGTGTATAAAAGGCCATCTTGATTCCTTTTTCTTTGTATTGACCACCATCAAGAGCAAGGAGGTGACGTTCTGTCTCTATCTTTTTTTATTTTTGAACACTCATGTCTTGCATGCATCTCCCCCCCCACAAATACACACACAAAGAAAAACACACCAGCGAATATTCATTCTCTCTATCTTTTATACACATTGTAAAGGACTCTCTCTCTTTCTCTTTGTAATAGAATATATATTACCAAAAATTACTTTACAAATGGCCACATGGTCCCCATGTGATGTACTAGCTTTCCCTCACTAATTACTCCGAACCATAGGTGTAGCTTAGAGTACCCTAATCCAATATATAGCCGTGTCATTCTCCACCCAAATGAGCTGACCGCCACAAGGAAGAGACTTGACACAATAGTAGCCCTTTTATACAACATATGTGAGCTATAATACCCTTTTTGCATTAAATATAAAGGCATTCCTAGTTAACCAGATATGCCACAAACCTATCCACCTGAAAAAATGAAAGAAAACTGAATGTTTTGGGTTCTCCCCGGCCCATTCAGAATCTTGCCAAAAAATCCAATCTTTAACCTTTACGGACCTATCTGTCTCAACAAAATCCATACGCGAGAAAGGAAACCCCACACCTTCTTTGCCCCCACCAGACATGAAATGAAAAGATGCGGGCACATTTCCAAGCATGTAGTACAAAACACACAATTACTAGAAGCAATCCGCCGCTTTCACAACTAATTCCCCAATGGTAGGCCTCCAACTAGCATGCACCACAGAAACATCTTCCCTTGATATGGAATCTTAGGCCACCAGTTCAAGAAACCAGACAACATATTTAAGATACTAAAGTATCTCAGAAAATATTCTTTTATACAAAACTCTGATGGGGGGATATCACAAAATTGTTCCAGTGCATACTCATGGCTTAGATTCTTTAAACTAAGGTGCATTATAAGGCCCCCAATTCGAGGACAACTTGGTGTTTGCTTCCATCCTCCTTCCAACCTATCCAAACACCCAACACAGTAAGTGACTCCAAAAAGGGGTGAGCAAATACAGAGGTTTAAATGTCAAACAATCCTTACCTTCCTACCCTGCACATTAAAGCAAGCATTATTGATTCCCTCAAATCCCAAAATGTGTAGATGATCACGAACGTTCAAAAGGCTCCAGTGCTTACTTGCTTGGACAATCTCTACCTCCACATTAGGTAGGCCTATAGAGAGATATATAGGCTCTACAACCTCCTCTTGAGCTTGTAAGGGTATCCATGCACCCTTCTTCCTCATCCACCGTTCGTAACAGAAACGAGTAGACAAAGTGGTACGAGCTCGTGAGAATCAGAAGGATACACTGGAATGCACTACATTGCACGTGAAATTCTCTCCTTTGTGCTCCCCCTCCACAATGCCCCACCCTTGGCCAAGAAAATTTATAATCTCTTCATAGCCTACCACCTTGCACATGTACATTGTTGGAATTTGTGTGCAAGTAATGGCCTGAAACATGTGAACAAACACATGCACAGGGCATGCCCAGCTAAGACCAGCCGATCTTGAGGCCTTTGTGTACTTCAAAGAAGAATGTATATCATTGTGGCCATCTTTGCTTTAAGAGCAAAAATAGTCCAAACATCAGGCATTGGACATTCAGCACTAGAGAGGGAAGGAGAGGGGACATCTTCAAGCTTACCAAACCCATTGACCTGTGTCGAGACTACATATTTATGGGTGTAGAAGAAAATCTTTCGACTAGCAAGGTCAGAAAGGGCACTGTCATTGAATACGCCATCCCCAATGTGTGCGTGTATGGAATAGAATGTTCCTGTTAGGCTCCTTATGGTCTGCTCCTCAATGATATTGGAAGGGAAAACATCTAGAAATGAGGAAACTATCAAATAAAGTTGAAAAAAATAGTTCAAATACCATGTACACTAACATACCAAAGTGAAAGCATACAGTTGCAAGGGAAACGAGGACTATGACAATGTGGGCTCAAAGAAATTTTCGATGCCAAGTACACATGTTGCACTAGGGCCACCAATCCATCATGCCTTGTTTCCTTGAATCCTAGTAGACGCCCCTTCCAATGGTGCTCAACCACATCTTGATGCCAAACTCGATGCGGTCCAGTGGCACTGGGCTGCTGCAAATACACCCAATCTCCCTTTTGAAATTGTTTTTCAACCCAAGCACCATGTTCATCCTTCGTATTGTGCATGAGCAAAGCCCCTACCTCGTCCCTTGGCCTTCTCCTCAACAAAGATGCACTACCCTCCATAGTGTGTTCTGCTAGAAAGGTTTTAGGGGGGAGAGAGAAAGAAGGAAGGTTGCACAATATAGGTTGTTGGGGAGAGGGAGGTAGATGTGGGTGTGAGGAGATTCGAATGTGTGCACATGCGCGTGATAGAGAACGCTGCAAATTTGAGCACACGCGCGTGATAGAGAACGCTGCAAATTTGAGCACAGTAAAGAGAGAGAGAGAGACCCTCCTACTTTTTGCACTCCACCTCCCTAATTTACGAAGGCCACTCTCTACTTTTTAAACCCCACAAATGTAGTAATGACGGAGACAAGCCTAGTTGCCCCCTACTTTTGGAGGAGACCAAATGTGCACTCTCTTCTCATTGGTCCATTGCTAATGAAGGTCATTAGCAAAGGGCCCAAAAGATGTCCAAAGGTTTCCTAATGATGATCAATAAAAAAATTTATAGCTCAGTTCTCAACTTTGCTAGTTGTCATTGAAGCTCACGAGGAGAAGTTGTCACAGCATCATCCAGGGCTTGCAACTATGCACCTCTACTAGTACTAGCACCATCCACATTTTGCCCGAGTGATCCATGAGGTATTAGAGCTAAACATGTATGGGTGGGCGCTCCAAAGCCATCAGTAAGCATTGAGTCATATCTTCATATAGATGTTGCAAGTCTGCTAGGCCTCTCAACTGCCATTCATCCCATTGAGTAGGCGTAACCTCATAGAGGTCTTCCTTCGTATCATTCTAAAAAGCAGTGAGGGCTTCCACTCTAACTTGCAGAGCATGCTTCTCAACTTTGTTTGCATTTGTCGATTGTCACAAAGAATTGATCATATCTAGGTGGGTCCAGACAACTTGCTACACGCGGGCATCTTTCTACGTTAGGCGATCATAGAATGTCTAGAGCTCCATCTTTAAATCAATAATAAGCAAAATATTTAATATGGCTTTTTGCCATAGTTTGTCTTTCTGAGCCCTGAGTGTCGTAAGCTCAGCCTCCTTAACATTGAGCACTACCCGGAGATCAACATGTTGTATGGCGAGGTCAACGTTTGTTGCATTGGCAGCAGCCAGGCTATTCTCTCCAGGTCCTTCTTAACTCACCAAACACTATCCAGTCCCACTTGTTGCTGCTCCAGCTATTTGCTTTGCTTAGCATGCTCATGTTGTACCACCGAATGTATCTAGCGGAGAGACCGCAGCTCTTGTGACATAGTGGTCTCTTCATTTTGGAGGCGTAAGGCGATCTCACCCCCATAATAAAGATGGTCTAGAGTGGCACCTACCCATTCTTGTTAGGGTTTGGCAGAGAATGGTGCGGGAGCCACTACTGCTTGAATATTGGTTAAAGCCAATTCAGCCATAACCTCTGGCTTGGGAAATAGGTTTAGGGGAATAGGCTCTCCTGCTTTGTTCTCTTGGTCAGAAGTTTCGGCTACCACAACTTCAAAGGGGATTGAAGGAGGATCAACAATTGTGGAAGTAAGCACAATTGTTGTAATTTGTTGTTCCTTCTTAGTAGATGATTCAACATCTTCTCAATATCAGACTCTGACAGGCCTCTGAAATGACTGGATGGGAGCCATACATAAGAATTGATAAATAGGGTATTGTAAGAAAGAGACATTGTTGTTAGAACCACCATAGCTCATTTTATCTTAATTTTGTGAATATAATTAATTAATATATGGAAGATTAGCATGGCTAAGTTGCAACTAATTCCCCAATGGTAGGCCTCCCAACTAGCATGCACCATAGAAACATCTTCCCTTGATATGGAATCTCAAGCCACCAGTTCAAGAAACCAGACAACATATTTTAGATAGTAAAGTATCTCAGAAAATATTTTTTGATACAAAACTCTGATGGGGTGATATTACAAAATTGTTCGAGTGGATACTCATAGCTTAGATTCTTTAAACTAAGGTGACATTATGTGGCCCCCACCAATTCGAGGACAACTTGGTGTTTGCTTCCATCCTCCTTCCAACCTATCCAAACACCCAACACAGTAAGTGACTCCAGAAAGGAGTGAGCAAATACAGAGTTTTTAATGTCAAACAATTCTTACCTTCCTAGCTTGCACATTGAAGCAAGCATTATTGATTCCCTCAAATCCCAAAATGTGTAGATGATCACGAACGTTCAAAAGGCTCCAATGCTTACTTGCTTGGACAATCTCTACCTCCACATTAGGTAGGCCTATAGAGAGATATATAGGCTCTACAACATCCTCTTGAGCTTGTAAGGGTATCCATGCACCCTTCTTCCTCATCCACCGTTCGTAATAGAAACGAGTAGACAAAGTGGTACGAGCTCGCGAAAATCAAAAGGATACACTAGAATGCACTACATTGCACGTGAAATTCTCTCCTTTGTGCTCCCCCTCCACAATGTCCCACCCTTGGCCAAGAAAATTGATAATCTCCGTATAGCCTACCACCTTGCACATGTACATTGTTGGAATTTGTGTGCAAGTAATGGCCTGAAACATGTGGGCAAACACATGCACAGGGCATGCCCAGCTAAGACCAGCCGATCTTGAGGCCTTTGTGTACTTCAAAGAAGAATGTATATCATTGTGGCCATCTTTGCTTTATGAGCAAAAATAGTCTAAACATCAGGCATTGGCCATTCAACACTAGAGAGGGAAGGCGAGGGGACCTCTTCAAGCTTACCAAACCCTTTGACCTGTGTCGGGACTACATATTTGTGAGTGTAGAAGAAAATCTTTCGACTAGCAAGGTTAGAAGGGGAACTGTCAGAGAATACGCCATCCCCAATGTGTGCGTGTATGGAATAGAATGTTCCTGTTGGGCTGGAAATGATGAAACTGTTGAAAAAGCTCTGACAGGCCTCTGAAACAACTGGATGGGAGCCATACATAAGAATTGATAAATAGGGTATTATAAGAAAGAGACATTGTTGTTAGAACCACCATAGCTCATTTTATCTTAATTTTGTGAATATAATTAATTAATATATGGAAGATTAGCATGGCTAAGTTCAAAATTGATATATTTGTGGTTTTTGATTGTATAAGATGTAATTTTAAATGTGATTTCATAGGATATGGACCACTTGTATTTTGGGTTCTTGCCTATGTGGACCACTTATATTTGAGGTTCAAAGTAAATATTGATATACTTTCAACAAATCCCATTATTTTTTAACACATGTCCCCTAACTTACAATTATCTTATAAACTTTTAAAATATAATCTAGTTGCATATGATCTAGTCATAAAACTCGAGTGGTTAGGTTAGTATTTAAGTTGGGTTAGATCCAACCATGGTTAGTTTGTTTGTGTATAAAAGGCCATCTTGATTCCTTTTTCTTTGTATTGACCACCATCAAGAGCAAGGAGGTGACGTTCTGTCTCTATCTTTTTTTATTTTTGAACACTCATGTCTTGCATGCATCTCCCCCCCCACAAATACACACACAAAGAAAAACACACCAGCGAATATTCATTCTCTCTATCTTTTACACACATTGTAAAGGACTCTCTCTCTTTCTCTTTGTAATAGAATATATATTACCAAAAATTACTTTACAAATGGCCACATGGTCCCCATGTGATGTACTAGCTTTCCCTCACTAATTACTCCGAACCATAGGTGTAGCTCAGAGTACCCTGATCCAATATATAGCCGTGTCATTCTCCACCCAAATGAGCTGACCGCCACAAGGAAGAGACTTGACACAATAGTAGCCCTTTTATACAACCTATGTGAGCTATAATACCCTTTTTTGCATTAAATATAAAGGCATTCCTAGTTAACTAGATATGCCACAAACCTATCCACCTGAAAAAATGAAAGAAAACTGAATGTTTTGGGTTATCCCCGGCCCATTCAGAATCTTGCCAAAAAATCCAGTCTTTAACCTTTACAGACCTATCTGTCAACAGAATCCATACGCGAGAAAGGAAACCCCACACCTTCTTTGCCTCCACCAGACATGAAATGAAAAGATGCGGGCACATTTCCAAGCATGTAGTACAAAACACACAATTACTAGAAGCAATCCGCTGCTTTCACAACCAATGGTAGGCCTCCAACTAACATGCACCATAGAAACATCTTCCCTTGATATGGAATCTTAGGCCACCAGTCCTGTAAGATTACTTCCGTCTACCAGACCCTACTTTTCATGATGTTCCATGCCCTATTAGCCTTCTCTCTCTCTCTCTCTCTCTCTCTCTCTCTCTCTCTCTCTCTCTCTCTCTCTATATATATATATATATATATATATATATATATATATATATATATATATATATATATATATATATATATATATATATTGTGTGTACATGACTCCTTAATCGAAAGATAAACATACAGATAGATAGATAGATAGATAGATAGAGAGAGAGAGAGAGAGAGAGAGAGAGAGAGAGAGAGAGATGTTAGAGGTACCTATGTGTTACGATTTCAACCAAGAACACTTATTAGTGTTTTCCATGTATTTTGTACTCAATGTCTCATGTATGGAAGCGACTTTTTATCAATATCTCGGGGGGGGGGGGAGAGAGAGAGAGAGAGAGAGAGAGAGAGAGAGAGAGAGAGAGAAATGTTAGAGGTACCTATGTGTTACGATTTCAACCAAGAACACTTAATAGTGTTTTCCATGTATTTTGTATTCAATGTCTCATGTATGGAAGCGACTTTTTATCAATATCTTGGGGGGGGGGGGAGAGAGAGAGAGAGAGAGAGAGAGAGAGAGAGAGAGAGAGAGAGAGAGAGAGAGATGTTAGAGGTACCTATGTGTTACGATTTCAACCAAGAACACTTATTAGTGTTTTCCAGGTATTTTAATGTCTCATGTATGGAAGCGACTTTTTATCAATATCTCGGAGAGAGAGAGAGAGAGAGAGAGAGAGAGAGAGAGAGAGAGAGAGAGAGTGTGTGTGTGTGTGTGTGTAATGTTAGAGGTACCTATGTGTTACGATTTCAACCGCTCGCCAGTTTCACAAAATTGCTCGCCAAAAAAAGCACCCGAAACCCTCAACTAGTCCCTGGGGGCGGGGTGACACCAAATATGTTTAAGATTAGAGCTTATCTTGCCTTTGTCGAAACACGTGTTGTTAATGCCCATAGAGCTATAAACTGCAACTTCCAATGAGGGTGTTATGCAAGAATCCAACATGATACAAGCTTATGAGAGGGAGAAACTTGCATTCAATCCTATATCCATTAAAGAAACAATCAAGCTATGCAAGAATCCAACACAATATAAGCAACCAAGAGGGTAGAGAAGAGGGAAAACTCACAAGTATTCTATTGCAAGTAAATAAATGTGTATTCTATTTACTTGCAAGTATTCTATTGCAAGTAAATAAATGTGTATTGCTTAATGTCAAAATTGACTTGGCTAGTGTTCACACTAGCTGAGTGAATAAATGTATATTGTAAGTGTTAAAATTAACTCGGCTAGTGTTTACACTTGGTCAAACAAAACTTAAATATGCTATAGGGCCACTATTTCTAGCCTTAATCTAGGGCCACATAAGTATATAAACACAAACTATGTGACTTCCCTATTTGGTATTAAGCACGAGGAGGTTGCTTCATAATTGCCATCTTACAAAAGATGGGCTTTCATTACATGTTGGTAAGATGGAAAAACACTTTGTGGTAGGATGGGCAGGCAAAACCATGTTAACAAAGGAGTGGTTAACATCAAGGTGTGGATAAGTTACTTTAGAACTCCCATTCATATTTTGATGGTTGCATCTTGTTCCTCAAGATGTCCCCTTTCCCTTTGCTTTGCTAACCTTTTTTCTTTTTATTGCTTCTAACACCACATTTACAAACACCCTATGAACCACTTCTACTCTAATAGTAGCATTGGTGATTGTTTGCTCCATAAATTAGAATCTGTGACAATCATAAGTCTCAAAAAATGCCAAAGCATAACAAAAAAGAAAAAGGCAAAACATAAAAGATAAGAAAGGACAAAGAAAAGAAAAAATATGTAAAAGCAAGTATCAGGGAGAGAATAAGCAAACATTATTTTTTAATGAATGCCTACCCTCACATAAATCAATCCTTGAGGGATCTCCCACCAATATTTTGCTAATCGCCTATTAAAACTAACTTCTTTTCTTCACCACTAACACCTCCAACCCATCTCTTCTCTAGAGGGACATTTATATTAATTTCTTTAGGAAGGGGACTTTAATTAACATAAAGCACTTGGCTGGCTCTCAACTTTACTTAAAAAAACAACCTTGTTAAAGGCAAGCTCTAAGAAATGCGCACATTTTTTAAAGAGAACTCCATGCAAATCACGCATTAGTGCAGTGGTAATGAAGGAGCTTGAGAGTCCCTAGGATATGGTTCAAATCTCCTCCTTGCAAGCAATGGCATCTTGCCCCAAAAAAAAAGAGGAGGAAAAAAGAAAGAGAACTCCTAAACATGGTGATATATTAATGGGTCACGCCGCGCAGGGCCTAAAATTGATGGGTGTCTTACAATTTCAATTGACATGTATTTTTTATCACTCCTTTTCATACGACGTAAAATTTTCAAATGATACCCTTCAAATGACAAGCATTATTTTCAAATGACAAGCATTATTTTCAAATGAAAGGCTTTTTTTTCAATAAAACTACCATAATATATTAGCAATATTCAAACTCACAAACTTCTTTTCTACAACAAAATTATCACATTGATTAAAACAAAGTCCAAGTATTATCTTAAATTTTCATGCACAAGGGAAAAAAATTCAATAGCATAGTAGATAAAATTCAAGCCTACCTATGATAGGAGAGATGATTTGGCCTCGAATAAGAACATCTCCAAGATCGCAATCTCCAACATTGTTGCCGATGGTGAAAACTTGTCCCTTTACCACATAAAGATAGAGAGTAGGGGAGTTGAACCCCTTCCACATGGAGTGGCTACACCAAGCTCTCTTCGGGATAAGGGGAGTTGGTTCTCTTCACCATAACCATGGAAGAGAACCGACTCCCCCCCTCCCACACTAGAAAGTTAGTACAAAGTAGATAAAAAATCAAACAAAATATAAATGTTTATTTATTTTTATTTAAGATAAAACTTAGGTAAAAACTCTTACTAAGCACCTTGAAGCTCATGATACTGAACTAGTTATCATACACATGAATGAGTGAGCTTAGAAAAAAATACCAACAATGCAAGCACCACATGTACATGTTTAAAAGTACTTCCCTTCATAAACACCACATGTACATACTTCCCTTCGTAGATATGCTCGGATAAAATACATGTCGAAGATACTTTTGATACACCTGCAATGCTGTAATATACTTTGTTTCATCACCATGAGATAGCTAATACATATGTGAAACATCATGCAATGTTGCAATTTACTTTGCTTCATTACCAAAGGATTACCAATGCAATCATATACGTGTGCTACGCATACTAGAAGCTGAAATTGCCCCAAAACTAGTCTATGTAGAGTCCTCCAACAAATACATATGTTATGCATGTTCATTTTCTGAAATGTGACAAAATACTTGCTGCCCAACCATCAACTTTTCCCAAAACCAACGAGCAACTCCTTCCCAAATGAATCTTTTTCCAAAATGCAACCTACAACATGTATAGCCCAACCATCCATGACTTTTCCCAAAATAAAACCTTTGTCCAAATGCAACCTACAAGCTATACAATCCAGCAATGCATACATCACTGTAATGACATTGCCCGCTTATCTTTGCTTTCCAACCAAGTACTAAAGACATCATTCCAATGAATTTGAGACGCTTCACTTGCATTAAGTGATAACAACATCAAGGCATCAAAGGGTTTCCAAGCACAAACCACATCTCATGTTATTTTTAATAGCATTTTGACGAGAGAAGCCCCGTTCACATGATCCTGTGCTGGCCGGAACAACAATTCTTGCTTGCCATAAGTGTATCAACCCTGGATATGTATCCCACCATGTTTTCGTATTACTGTAAATTTCCCAAGAATCATACATACCCCTATTTCTAGCCACTCTATATAGCATACCCACAAAATCCTCTTGTTCACCAAGACACCTTTTGATGTCGATGATTGGACTATCAACATTCAACTTATTGATAAGCCTTTCCAACCATTCTGTGGTCTTATTTTCCCTATCAATTGGATCTAGAGGATATGTGGAAGGATTAAATAACTTAATTGAGTTGAAGACTCCAAGGTCAAGAAACATATTATTTAAAGCATCCAATACATTTTGTACATATGCTTTTTTAATAAAGATGGATTCAACAAGAGAACCCACTTCTCTTTCAACATCCTCAGGCAACACGTTCAAATTAAGCGTTGTTTCCTCATCTTTGCTACCACTTGATGCTCGAGTTCTTTTATTTATTTTTAGCTTGTTTTGGGATTGGGATAAACTTTAATGCATGTGTGTGAGTATGCCCATTACAATCAGCATATTTTAGACTCCCTTCCTTTGACATGTCTAGAAACTTAGAAAGATACTTTGAGCCCACACTAAAATTAGCATCAAAAGTTATATATCTCATTGTTAACTTCTCAAATGTCAAATCCAAATATACACCAATCATTGTGACATCAATATTCTCTCTTTGAAACTCCACATTCAACTTATTCAACTCAATAAGAACATCAGCTAGCAAATGGATTACAAATTGCACTTGAAAGATCGTAGCATAGGTATACCACTTCTTCTCATGCATTCTCCATTGCTCCAAAATAGCAGGCATTGAAGAAACCAACCTCTCTTTAACTTGCCCTCTAGACAACCATATGAATTTGCAACACTTTCAAATCCATAACATGAAAACCATGCATCGATTTTCACAGCCCAGCAAGCCTATTTGTTGACTTTCCCAACCATGCATACACCTTGTTTGCTACCTTCTCAACAAAGGCAAACACATGAGGATTTGACACAAAACCATCTTTTGCTGCGAGTGCCTACCTATGTGCAATACAATGCACACCCATGATTCATGGCGTTGATGCTTGGAATCGTGCCACCACACCAGTCTTATGACCTGTGCATGCTGAAGCACTATCCGTTTTGCAAATGCAACAAGTTTATTCATGTCTAAATTGGTCTCTATCATAAATGCTTGGATAGCATTGTAGATTGCCTCACCATACCCATTGTCTACGGGAAGTAGACCCATAAACTTACAAGTAGGTTGTCCTTTACCACCACCATTCAAATACATTGCATAGATGATCAAATGCTTCTCCATGGTTCGATCCGTACTTTCATCAATCAAGATTGAAAAAAAAGGACTCTCACAAATTTCAGAACGCAACCCCTTTCTAATGTAATCCCTCATGGCTATCAAGAATTCCCTTCCAAAAATAGGATTAGCATAAGCACCATACTCATCGGATGCCGGCATATTGGGAGTACCAAGATCCCTTTGGAGCTTACATTGAACCGCATAATTTTCCAATGCAATATCATTGCATGCACAAAAATGGACCAATTTCATGCAAGTTACAATCCTTAACTATTCAGAATGTACTATAGTTTCAATACCCTCATCTATTGGTCCTTTTCCACCAATCTTTATCTTTGCACACGATGAGCACTTGCTGCCATTTTATGATTAGCTTATTTTGCATGCTCATTCAATGCTAAAAGCTGAATGCTTTGGGACCCTCCCTCCATAAACATATTGACTTTGCCTATATCTTGACACCATGTACATTTGATCCTATCCTCATTACATGGGGACTTGCACAAGTATGCGCCCAAGGATGAAGAAGATTCCATTGATTTCTCCACCTCCTTTTAGGCTTGCTTGATGAAGACTCTGAAGCAACCGGAGCATCATTTGGACAGCTCTCACTCTCATTTCTTGCATTGACATTGACCACTTTGGACATAAATGAGGCTATTAAGGGCTGGGATTTACTCTTTTTATGTCTCCCCCTATGAGGCATTACCATAGACCTCCGACCCTCCATATCTAAATTGCCTGCCAAATACATTAGCATGAAGAAAGACTCAATATTAAATCAAGCCCAATACTTTTACAATGCATCCCCATCCTCCCAAGCAAACAACTTTAAGCTAAGGCTTTAAATATGTTAGGTTGGGATAGATGTGTAACAACAGTAACAAAGTTACCAAGCTGAATCGCCTACAAATTACAATATTACAAGAATGCATTATACAATTATTTTGAGTTTGCTAAGATTCACTTTCTGTCCACGCTCAATCATTATCAAGTTAGTCAAATGTATCACCATGAAGTAGAGAAAACTACATAAATTCAAGTTAACCCAATATAATACCTAACTACCATATCATGCACCATCATGTCATTCATTGGTCTCTCCTACAAAAACCATGTGATTGAATCTCCATCTATATTATATAATATACACCTCTTACAAAAGCATGTAGAAAAAATCATGTGATTGAATCTCCATCCATAACACCCACATCAGACACCATTAATACATCCCCTAATTTATTCAAAATCCCCTGTTTTAGGTATGGCCATTGCCCACGATTCATTAACAATTTGAGAAAAAAACAGGTACAGTAAAAGGAAAAAAAAGATTACCTGATGCTTGGCCACAGCTTTGACAAATAAAAGAGCACCACAGTGCCATTGCATGTAGCCTACAGGTCCTTCACGCACACATGCAGGCCGCGACAACGCATGCAAAGGTGAGATGAGTGAGAAGAGCAAAGACAAGGTTAGCAGTAGTTGAGCACGGTTAGGGTCAAGCTTGAGGCGACTTCCAAGAAGATGAACATTGTGAAGAGAGATGATTCACAAATATGTGATTCAAATTTCACACTACACACACAATAGGACTCGACCTACATAAAAGAAGCAAAAAATACCAGCTTTCAAGATTGCACTCCCACACAATACTATCTAAACAAATATCAAGATTAAACAAATATCAAGATTCAACAATCAAGATTAAAATATCAAGTTTAAACAAATATCAATACTGGGCTAAGTCCTACCGTCCACAAGACAGTTGCCATAGCCCACAGCAACCTGCAGTTTCGAAGATGAAGGCCCATCGCCCAAGGGATCCAGCAGGGTGGGCACTGGGTTGTGAATCATCTCTCTTCATGCAGAACTCGTGTAGGCGCTCACGTAACCAAAGCGAGCAGGGTGCCTGGTGGGTTGTGAAGCGGTGAGTTCGAAGCACTCAACACACAGAGACAAGAAGCACTTAACGTAGATGGAGAGTCGAGAAGCAAGGCAACCGCAGATGGAGAGTTGAGAAGCAAGCTTGAAGCGCCCAGCCCTTGTGAGTCGTAGATAAAAGCAGGCTGTAAGGGAGGGGGTTCGCCCCTTAACACCCATCGACCAAGGTGCCCCACTGCCCGGTGGGTTGTGAAGTTGTGAGTCCAAAGCGCTTAATAGAGACAAGAAGCGCTCAACACAGATGGAGAGTCGAGACGGAAGGCAACCGCCGCCGCAGATGGAGAGTTGAGAAACAAGCTTGAAGCGCCCATTGCCCAAGCTCCAACCCTTGTGAGTTGTAGATAAAAGCAAGCTGCAAGGGAGGGGGCTCGCCCCTCAACGGCCATTGACCAGGTGGCAGGAGGCTCAAAGCTCAAGCTATTAGCCTAATTAGTGAAAGCCTAATTTTTAAAGGCATCTAAAGCATCAAAGCATGCAAACTTAAAGAGAGTAGGTGAGTTTACTCACGGTTATAACTTATTCGAATTTCCAAATTCTAATTTCTGACCACCAGGCTCCAAGCCTCCAACAATTAAATTAAATAAAATATATAAAATTACATGCTTTGAGTTAATAGCCTTACTTAATGCAATTATAAGCCAGGTTAGTCTCCAATTTCCAAGGTATTTAAAATTTTAATTTTAAAATTCTAATTTTCAGTTTCTCCCCTTGGTTCCACATTAAAAGGGAGCTTTAGGGAATTGGGATATATTATTCTAAATCTTGATATAATATTATTTATAAGGCTTATATATATATATATATATATGGTTAAAAAATAAAAAGCAAAATTTTAAGACCAGCATTTCAAATGACATACATTCTTAAATAAAACATTTCACAATGACATGCAATTTCTAAGCTGTTACATGTTTTTTGACGTGAAAAAAAAACTTGAACCTTTTTTGACAGGTAAAAAGGCCCTTGACAGGCAAAACACCCGTCAATTTTAGGCCCCGGTCACGCGCACCCGGTCAATTTTAGGCCCCATGTACATGGGCATTTTTCAACTAAGGCACAAAAAGTCTTCATAAATTTAGGCATAGTTGAAATTGTACACATCGGTTAAGTAGCTAGTAGCTTATGGCCATGGTACACTCTCATGCTCCCAATCAGTTGCTGTGTTTTCTCTGTATACTCTGTTTTTTAATATAACCGTCATTCTCGCCTTCCACGTGCAGGAAACCGAGCCTAACCCTAACCCTAACCCTGACTTTAGCCCTGAACCCAACCCCAACACCCCAGCTGTTGAGGATCAGAAGGAAACTGAAGCGCAGGAGGACAGTGTTGACAGCGAGGAGACCTCCGAGGTGTCCAAGGTTGTGGAGGCTCAGACGCTACACCATGTAAACATGCCTTTTCTCCTTTAGCGTATACCTGCTTGTGTCGTCCATGGACGGCTTTGGAATATGTAGTCATGTGTATCCCGTGTTATGATGGTCCATAGATGTCCTTCTTCATCTAAGATTTGCACATGCATAGCCATATGTGTAGGCCTGCTTAGGATGAGACATGGGGCTTCTTCATCTCGCTTGAAGTATGCATCGCTGATGTATAGCCATGGTTTGCTCGTCTGTGATGGCCTATGGATGCTTTTCTTCATTTTGGGTGATGTTTGCATTGCAGATGTATAGCCATGGTTGCCCATCATTATGATGGCTTATGGATTCTCCTCTTTATCTCATTGGAAGTTTGCATTGCCAATACATAGCCATGGTTTTTCTGCTTATGGTGGCCCATGGTTGCTCTTCTGCCAGGAGTTGCACTTCTTCATGTCATATGATCTTTGCTCGGTAGCTGCCACACAACCCATTCAAAGAAAGAGAAAACACAAGTTGTAGGCAAAACCAAAACTGAAGAAGGCTGTAGATAGTTGATTATTGTTGAAAATGAGCACAAGGGAAGCCCATAGGTGCTTACAAGCACAAGAGATTGTTGCAAGAGCCAATGACCTCCAGCAAATATGCAAGAATGAGATGGAAATGATGAGAAGGGTGTGGACCCTTATATATGTCCCATATGAGCTAGTTGGCTCGGCTGTAGAGCAAGCTGACAGCAGTTGTGAAGCATAAATATGCTGTAAAAAGCCTAAAAAAGACTCATAAAATGGTAGAAAAATCTTGAATGATGTTTGCACTGCAGGGTCTCAGAGAAATGACCAATATAAGCATGCTAGGATACATGTAGAACATCTGGAGATGATATATTTTACCACACCTCCTCTTCAGCGCCAGATGGGCGGTCCAATACCAACACGCTGAAGTAACACCTCCAAAGTAGCTCTCGGGAGTGGTTTGGTGAAGAGATCAGCCACATTGTCCTTGATAGAACAGTAGGCCAGCCGAAGAAGTCCAAGCTTGATCAAGTCGTGTACAAAATGATAATGCTCCTCGATATGCTTGGATCGTCCTTGTATCACAATATAGCACTTTGAGAATTCGAGAAGATGGTAATCAGAGAAGTGTTGGCATAGCACAAACGCTCCAGAATTTGATGAATCCAAAGTGCCTCAGTGGAGGAGAGAAGGCAGGATTTGTACTAAGCCTCGGTGAAAGAAGTAGCAACAGTCCTTTGCTTTTGAAACCTCCAAGAAACCAATCCTGTACCAAGCATGAAGCAATATCTAGATGTAGACCTCTGAGTATAAACGCAGCTTGTCCAATCAGAATCTGTGAAACCAACAAAATGAGTACCACTGGAATAGGTGATGCCATATTTGAAGTACCTTGAAGATAACGAAGAACTCTCAAAGCTGTCTTCTGCCAATGAGATCTTCGAGCGGCTGATGAGAACTAGTTGAGAATACTCATGGGGTAGGAGATATCTGGACGGGTGTTGGCAAGGTAAAGCAATGAGCCAACAATCTGTTGGTACTCCGTGGAATCCACCAAGGGTGTATTGTCCTCCTTGGATAACTTGGCATTGGGATCTATGGGACAAGAGATAGGTGTACAGTCTGATAACCCATAAAGTGAGAGCAGCTTCTTCAGATACTTTTGCTGAGAAATGAAGATACAAACATCTTTCTGCCAAACCTCTAGTCCAAGAAAATAATGAAGAAGGCTAAGATCAATCATCTCAAATGCCTCTGAAAGCTTGGATTGAACCTGTGTGACCAACTTAGTATCCGAGCTAGAAAGGATGAGGTCATCAACATACAAAACAATGACATAAATAGATTACTGTCTGCATATGTCCTCTCGAAGCCAAGAGATAACAAGAAGGCATCAATCTTCTAATACCAGGCACACGGGGTGCTTGTTTGAGACCATAAAGCGTCTTCTGCAAAAGATACACATGGGTGTTCTGTTAGTAGTCATCTCTTGTATGTACATATTGCTCAGAGAGGGCCTTTGTTGTGGGTGTGCTTGCCCAGGAGCTCTTATCATTTTTTTTCCTTTTTTTTGGGTCGTGGGGGGCTGTATTTTCTTGGCAGACTGTAGCTGTCCTGGCCAACTAGTTTTTTTTGTTGCCCGACTCTTCATGTGCTGGCCGACTGGTTCTTTACCCCAGTCGTGTGGACATGAGGTAGTAGGTCGGTTGATTTAGGACTCCTTCCAAAAACTTCATATCCCTTCAGTCTTTATTAGTCTGTCGAGTGTAGGCCTCTTGCGCTTTAGCCAACCTGTCTTTTGCCGACTCTAAAATCTCTTGGTAAGACTCTGTCACTCTGTTCGCTTCAGGTACTGAAGACGAGGTCCTGGTCAAAAATGACTGGAATGGTCTTTTTCCAAACGCTGCCTCATATGGAGTCCTGCCAATAGCTGAAGAAAAAGAATCATTCAAAACAGCTTGAACTAAAGGCAAATAAGATTCCCACTTACCTTGCTAATCGTGGACGTAACACTTCAGCACATCAAAGGCCAATTGGTTGTATATCTCTGTCTGGCCGTCCGTCTGTGGATAAAATGCACTGGAAAAATTCAATTTAATACCGAAGTTATCAAACAATGCCCTCCAAAAATGATTAGTAAACTTGGCATCTCGGTCTGACACTATGGCTCTAAGAATCCCGCCAATCGGGTATCAATGCCGAATGAACAACTAGGCAATATCCTCGACAGTCACATTGGCCCTGCATGGAATAAACATAACAAATTTGCTAAATCTATCAACTATAGTTAAGCACTGAGTATTACACTTACTCGGACTGGGAGGCGGATTCCTGACAAAGTCCATTGAAATATCTGGGAAAGGTCCCTCAGGAATTGGCAAGGGCTGTAATTACCCTATGTTCTTTCCACGAGGATTTTTCACCTTTTGACAAATATCACAATGTTGTACATATGTAAACACATCTCGCCTCATCTTTGGCCAATAAAATTGCCGTTCCAATTTCTCCAGGGTCGAATTCATGCCCCTATGACCACCAGTAATGGCATCATGGGCGTCATGGAGAAGAGCTGTCCTGAACGATTTCATGACACATAGTCGGCCTTTGTAGGCTACAAGTGGCTTATGAGTGGAAAGTTCGGAATTCCTGGCTCACACTTAATGGTCACTGGGGCGTTTGCACATTCCGATTAATTTGGAAAGTGTGCTTGTCCCACTTGACATCAGGAATTCAACTCAAGTTTTGAAGCATAGTTATTGTGACATGTGAGGTCTTTGACCGTAGTAATCACAACCTTAGTCTAACTAAACTGCACTTAATGATGCTTAAGAAAGACAGATAGTGTCAATGCAATGCAATGCAGCTATATTAGATGATGAATGCGGTTACAATGAGATCCAAATGGATCTATGATGCTGAATATGCTGCCTATATGCTGAATATACTGATATGCTGAATATACTGCTGTCCCACTGTCTTTCCCTTGTCTCCTGGGAAGGAAACGCTGAAGGGATGGCTTTGGGACTGATGCAATGCTGATGTGATGCTGAAAACGCAGATGTTCTCCTGTTACCTGGGAAGGAAACGCTGAGGAGATAGATGCGATTGGCTGAATCTGCTGTTTACTGATGTAGATGCTGAACTGAATGCTTTGCTGGACTGAATGCGTTGAGGGCTGAAACGCTGCAGTCAGATGTTATGATGGACTGAAACGCTGAGGTCTCTATTTATATGGGGAACAGGTGCTGGTCGGCCAGCTTGGCTGCAGTCGGCCAGATGCACATGCCCACGACTGCCATATAATGCCATAAAAGGCTGGTCGCCTGACTTAAATGCTGTCGGCTGGTTTATACATGCTGTCGGCTGCCTCCACAAGCCCCCAAATGCTTGTCTAGATGGCTAATGTGATGCTACAATGCTGAATCCAACCCATACCATGTGGTACGCTGAAAACATTCATTTAAATGTCCATAAAATGCTTGATAAATCCTGATGATGCTTATGATGCTTATGATGCTAAAATGATGCCATGTCACTGGACACCTGAATGGTGTGCACGTGACATTCCCGCTGCTAAACTGTTGCTGGGTGGTATACCTGGCAACCTTCGACTCCTCTGGGGATCCTTCTCCTCCGAACCACTGCCCCTTCTGTCTTCTGCTGCCGGGACTAAGGTCGTCTGCAGGAGTGAAATCCTTTGAGCCAAGACTCTATGTACTGCGGGAACTGAATGGCAAATGCTGCTAAAACTGCTTGGAAATACCTGAGTCACCCCTGACCTGCCTGTGGAAACCTTTCTCCTACCATCTCCGTCGTTCCTGAAGGTCTGAACCTCCTGAGGCGATGTTGGAGCAAACTTCCGTCTTCTGTGGAAGAGAAACCCCCTGCTGCTGCCGGTTGAAGCCCAAAACTTATGTCCTCCTTTGATGATGGATGTCATTCTTTCCCAGAGAGTTCATGGGCAAACATGTATGCCTTGCAGATGCAAGACGGACTGCTAAGATGACTACTAAGATGACTACTATGCAAGCCATGTGCAACCCTATATGCTGTGCAAGAATGCAGATGGATGGGTTACTAATGCATACCTAAGGGAAAATCCCTAAGGGTGGCCTGCAAGATTTTGAGAACTGGGTTTAACTGTGCGGAAGTGATCAACATGATGTCTGACTGAATGACTAATGGAATGAAAATGATCTAAGGCTGGTTACCTTGTAACGCTTTGATACCAATGTGACATGTGAGGTCTTTGACTGTAGTAATCACAACCTTAGTCTAACTAAACTGCACTTAATGATGCTTAAGAAAGACAGATAGTGTCAATGCAATGCAATGCAACTATATTAGATGATGAATGCGGTTACAATGAGAACCAAATGGATCTATGATGCTGAATATGCTGCCTATATGCTGAATATACTGATATGCTGAATATACTGCTGTCCCACTGTCTTTCCCTTGTCTCTTGGTTGGGAAGGAAACGCTGAAGGGATGGCTTTGGGACTGATGCAATGCTGATGTGATGCTGAAAACGCAGATGTTCTCCTGTTACCTGGGAAGGAAACGCCGAGGAGATAGATGCGATTGGCTGAATCTGCTGCTTACTGATGTAGATGCTGAACTGAATGCTTTGCTGGACTGAATGCGTTGAGGGCTGAAACGCTGCAGTCAGATGTTATGATGGACTGAAACGCTGAGGTCTCTATTTATATGGGGAACAGGTGCTGGTCGGCCAGCTTGGCTGCAGTCGGCCAGATGCACATGCCCACGACTGCCATATAATGCCATAAAAGGCTGGTCGGCTGACTTAAATGCTGTCGGCTGGTTTATACATGCTGTCGGCTGCCTCCACAAGCCCCCAAATGCTTGTCTAGATGGCTAATGTGATGCTACAATGCTGAATCCAACCCATACCATGTGGTACATGCTGAAAACATTCATTTAAATGTCCATAAAATGCCTGATAAATCCTGATGATGCTAAAATGATGCCATGTTATTGTACACCTGAATGGTGTGCACGTGACAGTTATAAGGGCTATGAGATGCGAGTTCATGGCATCAAAACTATTCTCCATCCACTGCTGAGGCCCGATAGGGAAGGATATAGTCATGTTTGGGTCCAAAGGAACCTGAGCTGTAGTTGTTGAAGCCAATGCTGGGCCGTGGGGATAGTAGTAGGATTAGTTGATCTCCCATGGTGAAAGAAGTGAAAGGTTGAAAAAAAGGTAAATAGGGTAGATGAGAAGGGTTGTGGTGAGGCAAAGCTTCGCGGTGTAGAGGAGGAGGAGGAGGGCGTCGAGTTGTGTGACGCCCTTGCTCGTGAAAACACCTGCAGATAGGAAGGAGGTGGGAAGAGTGGTTTTGTATAGGGAGTCGTGTGGCATGTAAGAAAAGCGGGTGTTGGATTTTTGTTAAAAAAAATGTCAAACATAGGCTTTTTTAAGCCTTTGTCCTGATTTTTGATAAAAAATCACCATGTTGTGCATTTCCAAAAAACATGACGTGCTTTTTGCTTGGTGCACCAACGTGGCATCCTCTCACCTGCACACGTCACCCGACTTGTTTCTTTACTCCCACTCCTCTGCAGGTCCAACTGTGCAAACGTCTCATCCACACAAACATGTGCTCGATTTCTTCCCCCCTCTGTGCGAACTGGGCCTTGGCTGCCCGCCCGTGGACATGAGTGCCCTGTTGAAGCGTGTAGCACGGCCGCCACCAATGCACTGAGAATAGCAATGGTTGTCGGCCTGTGTGAAAACTGTCAGAATGCACAGCGGAAAATGAGACAACTGCTGTGAAACAAATCGCAGAAGTGTAGAGAGAGAGAAGCTGTATAGACTCTGCTATATACACGAAGATCCGACACAAAAATGAGTGTGGGGGCAAGGGTGGTATTTATACCACCCTAGGCTGCTGGTTGGCCAGCCGCCAGCCCAAAAACAGCCGGTTGGGTGCACACATGTCCACGACAGAGAAAATAGCCAGTCGGCCAAGACAAGACATGGTCAACTAGGAGAAAAACACAGTTGGCCAGGACCAGATCAAGTCGGTCAGCACTAGACAGTCCCCACGACCAAAAACAGGGAGAAAACATGGAAAAATGGGGAAAAAAATGGAGAGAACACCTGGGCGGGCTCACCCACAACAAAGGCTCTCACTGAGTAATATGTACAGATAGGAGATGATTGCTAACACCCCCTCTCAGCTCCTGGATGTGGAACCAACCCAGTGAGCTTGAGTGTTGCCAGAGCATTGCCTGAGGTAGAGACTTTGTGAAGAGGTACGCCGCATTGTCAACAGTAGCCCTCTCTGCTGCTTTACCTCGACATCGGGACGGCAGCCCTCTCTGCTCATTTCTTCGGGACAACAGCCTATCATCTGCCTTGGATTGTGGCCTTCTCCACCCTCAGCATTATCACAGGACAGCAGCCCTCTCTGCCCCTACAGAGTCTTGTACTGGATTTCATCATATATACACTCACTCATTTCATGCTGTGTTGAATTCCTCTGATCTCTCATACATTTGGTCCTTTCGTCCTTTTGCCCTCACATGGTATCATAGCTATCGTGAGCAAAGGGATTGAAGACCTTGAGAGCACACATCATGGATCGTCTACCCAGGATTCCAGAAGACCAGCCTTTCTTACCAGATGTCGATTCTCCTTATTTAGATATAGATCAGACGGAGGATGGGACTTCTTATTCACTAGAGAGCCCCGTTCGAGATCTTTCATTGGGAGATGACCAGCCCATTTACACCTATTCACCCTCTACACCCTTGGCATCTCGTCTTTCTTCTCCGAGCTTATCAAACTTCACTTCTAGAGGAGGATACATTCCTACAGCCAGTGTGCCAATACTGGACCCAGGTATCCAGCCTCATCTGGAGAGCCCTGCTGCTTAGTCTAGCCGACAGACAGTCTGGACTTCGGTATGGGACTTTTTCTCAGGAAGGACAGGTATCTCTTCGATCGTTGAGAGATCCATTTTCATCAACCATGCCGATGACCGCGTCAAGTTTGTATGTGCCTTTGAGTACTTATGTTCCTAATTTTTCCTGGGTGTCTTCTTCTGTATCACAGGTTCAACATACGGTACCATCGACTACCTTCGATCCCTGGAATTATGTGAACCCAAATAGAAGAGGGTCTAGGAACACAATTCACTCCGAGAGTGATGACGTAACCGTTAAGGTTGCTGAATACCGATGTCTTAATGTTGAGTACGCCACCACTGGCTCTGCCAAGTCTCAGGAAGACCAGGTTATCACTTTATTGCCTCCTAGCTTCTTTACTTTTGTCATTAGTCTGGAACCTATGCCTAACCTATATGAGTGTGAGTGCCAACTCTTGCGCTTCGCTCGGTTGCATGCCCAGTTTCATCCTAAGAAATCTTCCTCCTCTACTCAAGACAATTTACTGAGTTCTTGTAAGAACAGGGCGTTCAACGCCAACTCACCTCCACCAACTCCCTCTCACAAAATGGAGTGGTCTACCGCAAGAACTGAACTGTGATGGATACGGCATGTTCCATGCTCTTTGCAGTTGAGTTGCCTGAACGCCTTTGGTCAGAATCGGTCAACACTGCGGTGTACCTTCTGAACCGTTACCCCACGGTCGCTGTTCCTCACAAGACCCCGTTTGAGGCATTTTATGGCGAAAAACTGATTGTTTCCCATTTCCGTGTCTTTGGGTGTCGTGTGTACACTCACACTCCGAATGACACGAGAGGCGAGCTTGAGCCAAGGAGTGAGTTGCTCATTTTCGTGGACTACTCTTCTTAATTAAAGGCTTACAAAGTTTTTAATCCAAGATCGAACAAAGTCTTCATTCGTCGAGACATTGTCTTTGATTAGCGGGATTTACTTCGCCTTTCGTTGCCCATACCATCCGAACAAGAATCTCCGGTTGTGCCACATGAACCCAATCAGTTAACTATTACTCCGCCTCTTGAGGGGCCTTCCTCCTCCTGACAGCCTCCCAGGGACCCATTACCCCATTGGTACCAATAGACCATGTGTGATTTTGGCATGCTTCCCCATGATACCCCTTTGGACGGTCCTCGTCGGTCCACGAGGCTCACTCCTCGTGCCTCATTTGCCTCTGTTTTCTCCACCAACTATGTGGTGCATGATGAGCCAACATCGTGGAAAGATGCTATCCAACAGCCAGCCTGGAAACAGGCTATGGAACAAGAACTCGAAAGCATTGATCGTAATGGCACGTGGTCCCTTGTGGATCGCCCTCGTCATAAGGTCGTCATTGGAACCAAATGGATCTTTCACACCAAATTTAAAGTCGATGGTACCTTGGACAAATACAAAGCGCAGCTTGTGGTGATAGGTTTTCACCAAAAAGAAGGCTTTCACCAAAAAGAAGGCATTGACTTTGACGAGACCTTCGCACCTACTGCTCGAATGACTACAATCTGTCTCTTACTCAATCTGGCTGCACACCACACATGGCCAGTCTATCAAATGGATGTCAAGAGTGCCTTTCTAAATGGCATTCTTAAGGAAGAGATCTATGTTGACTAACCTCCGGGTTCCTTGCTCGATGGGTATGAGGACAAAGTCTTTTGCCTGCATAAAGCTCTTTATGGGCTTATGCAAGCCCCTTGAGCGTGGTATCATCGCATCGACAAATTTTTACATAGCCAAGGTTTTCAATCATCTCACTGTGATTCCAATATCTATATCCACACAGATTAGGGGATTGTTTGCTACCTAGCGTTGTATGTCGATGACCTCATCATTTCTGGTTCAAATCAAGCCAAAAGTGGCTGATATCATGGCACAACTGAGATGAACTTTTGAGATGACTGAGCTCGGTCTTCTCTCATATTTCCTTGGCATGGAGGTGGTCCGACATCCTTATGATATTTTCGTGTCACAACAAAAGTATTGTCTTCAACTCATTACTTCCTACTTTCTTGATGGTGCTATCCTTGTGGCTACCCCATTGGATCCAACCATCAAACACTCAAAGGAAGAGGACTCACCTCCACATGAAGAGCGAACCTACCGCCAAGTGGTTGGGAAACTCATATGGCTCACAAATTCTCGACCTAACATTTCCTATTGCACATCCATTTTAAGTCAGTATTTCAATGCTCCTAAGGGGCCAATCGGAGTTCAGCGATGAGGGTTGTTCGCTATCTAGTAGGTACGTATATGTTTGGACTTCACTACAGTCGTGGGATCACCCCCCGTGGTTACACAGACTCCGACTGGGCCGGTGATTTCGATTCGTGGCCTTCTCATGGTGGTTATTTGTACTCCCTTGGATCTACCCATTTCTCTTGGTCTAGCAAGAAGCAGGATACCGTTACAAGTTCTTTTGCTGAGGCTGAATAGTGGGCCCTCTACGACGCCACCACGGAGGCTATGTATCTTTGTTAGCTTCTTATGGAGATGCGTGTTCCGATTGACACCGCTTCTACCATCTTTGTCGACAGTCAGAGTGCGATTACCTCTGCTTTGGCAGTCCTATTTTTTCTAACCATACCAAGCATGTGGGTGTCCATTTTCATTTTACCAGGGAATAGGTTGAGCTTGGTACCATCAGGCTCCGGTACATCCCTACGGCGGACAACCATGCTAACATCCTTACAAAGTCCGTCGACTAGCCCATCCTCCAGTGTCTTCGCGAACGGATCAGCATTGGTCCTCCACCATCACCCTCTGCATATTGAGGGGGGGACCTTCCTCTCCTTTCATATTTTATCATTGTTGTATCGGGCACGCGAGTTAGTGAAAACCCCATGAGGGCACGACTCATGTGAAAATCCACTGCATTGCATTTACCATCTTGAATTCCCTTTGCATAGCATTCTGTTTTTTGTGTTTGGAGCACGTGTGTGAATGAAAACCCAAAAATGGGCATTCATGCATGTGAAAACCTCTTGCATTGTGGCATTGATCCAGTACTGCCCAAACTCAAAACATTCTACACTTGTTGAAGAGCACATGATCTACACCATCGACAAACCAATGCCACATTCCTCTTCATGTTCCTCTTCAACCCCTTTTCATCTTCTCTCATGGTGCCCTTTTGGCCTGAGAGGGGCTGTGTGAAACATGCCCAAACCTGCAATTTTATCCAGCCCAAAAGGGTATTTTTTGGCATTTTACTTGTCTTTGCCGCTGGCCTACTGCATATATATAAGAAGCTCAACAAAAATCTCAAAAACACACAGAATATTACAACTCCGTGTCTTGCTGCAGCCGGTGCTTCTTCATCTACAGGCAGCGCATCCTTACCTGCTGCTGCTGCTGGTGTATTCGCATCTACAGGCTGCGCATCCTCTCCTGCTGCTGCTGCTGCTGCCGGTGTTCATCCTCTTCAGGCTGCGTTTTTACCTACAGCTACTGTTCTGCAGTAGCCTTGGTATACAGTACATCAGTGTTTCTCAGGAGCTGTTCTGCACTAGCTTTCGCCTACAGTATATCAGCGTTCTATCTATAGCACATGTAGCAGCCCCCTCTGCTACAGTAGAGCTTTCCAGCAGTTTTACTTCAGCATCTACTACCTTGGGATCGCGGCCCTCTCCTTCCTCATTCATCATCACCGGGACAGCAGCCCTCTCTGCTCCTTTACGTTGACATCGGGACGACAGCCCTGTCTGCTCATTTTTTCGAGACAGCAGCCTATTATCTGCCTTGGATTGTGGCGTTCTCCACCCTCAGCATTATCACGGGACAGCAGCCCTTTCTGCTCCTTCAGAGTCTCACACTAAGCTCTTGTACTGGATTTCATCATATATACACTCACTCATTTCATGCTATGTTGATTTGCTCTGATCTCTCATACATTTGGTCCTTTCATCCTTTTGCCCTCACATGGGCTTGCCGACAGCCGCCTTCTGTTCGTGATGGCTGGCCAATGGTCACCTGAATGCACCTGGTTTGGTTGGGCCTAGTTGTCTTGGCTTGGTCGCCCCTAAAGCCCTCGTTGTTAGCACACCTACCTTGCATACCCAGGGTACAAGGAGTAGCCCAAGACCTAGAGGGTTGATCCAAGTTAGGGAGAGCTTCCAAGGCAGGAGGAGCTCCTGGGTGTGACGCTATCATAGAAGAGGGGCTTTCAGCAGATGTTTCATTGCTTGGGTTGCTAACGCTCAAACCCAAACACGAACCCGAATTAGAGAGCCAGCAAGTAGATCCCTCCAAATCCAGAGAGGAGGAAGATGAGGTCAGCCTATCAGTTTTCCAAGTCTCTCTTTAAATCCAATATTGAGGAGGATCGGGTTACATCTCTTCTAGATTATCCACTATCCAAGCTAGAGAACTTTTGTACATATAGATGTTGACACGACTAGCTGGAAGGCAGTCCTCAGCTCCCAAACACAAGCATTTGGAGATCATCACAAAGCTGTGAATCAACAAGTTATCTTTGTATGCATCAGTAGATAGGTATGCATAAGCAGGAGCTATGTCAAGAATCAAGTTCATCCTTGTAAATTTTCATGTTTTGCAATATACATTAGATCAGGTCCTTCTCTATTGTCTCTTGCTCAGTTTTGATTTGTGCTAATCTCTCATGTGCTTAGTGTTAATCTATGTTTAATTCTTTCCCATACATACTTCAAAGTGGTTTAGACGAAGAAGAACAAAGCCTTACAGGCATGCATGCAGTCACTTGGTCACTTGGTGGTTATGGTTTTAAGTGTAGCACACATGCAAGCATCGTGCAGTGAACTAACATCGAAGACATTTGTGGAGAGGCTCCTTCTGCCCTCGTACCTGAAGTTGTTTAGGACAGATTTAAAGGTTGACTAGAAGGAAAGAGAGACGAGATAACATTTACCACCAAATCCAATGACTCAGAATTCAGTTGTAGGAACGAGAGCTGAGCCAGCTTGATGCCTTCATCATCACTGGACTTCGCTAGAAATCAGTGTTCATGGAAGGCTTAGACCCCGGCTCATTTGATAAAACTTTGGTTTTGGCTTACCAGTAAAAGGTAAGCCAAAATCTGAAGTGGTGTAGGACAGAGATTTAAAGGTCAACAAGAATAAAAGACAGATGAGATAACATTTTGCCCACCAAATCCAACAAACTGAGAATTCAGTCGTAGGAACGAGAGCTGAGCCAGCTTGATGCCTTCATCACTGGATTTCGTTAGAAATCAGTGTTCATGGAAGGCTTAGACCCGGGCTCATTTGATAAAGCTTTGGTTTTGTCTTACCAGTAAAAGCTGACCATGATGAAGACCACAAAGAGGGGACATGCTTCTTTGTTCAAGCTTCAACATGAAGGAGAGAAGACTTTTAGTTTTCTGTTTGAGGAGGAGATGGAATGCCAATTTAGGGAGGACAGTTTCTTGAGTTGTCATAAAGTGGGCCATTCTCTAAGAGCATTTGCCCCAAGCTTCAAGACCTCATGATAGGCAGCCACCAGCGTATGAGGCACCGATGAGAATGTGAGCAGTTCATGTGTTTCAGTTCAGCAGCAGAAGAAGAGTTTTGTGTGAAGGTTACTACAAATGCTTTGCTGAAATGAATGAACGGGGTATGTGTTGGTGGTTTTTGATCCATGAAGTAAAGAGGGTTTGATATTTCCAGCAGTAGTACATTAAGCCAGGTTCCCAGTAACAGCCACCAAAGCACTGCTGTTTTTTCAACTGGTGTTTGCGACATGGACTCATGCATGTGTAGGGTGTAGAGTGTAGAGATCGAGATGCAATGTAGCATCTTTTGTAGGCATCATAAACCATTTCGTTCATCAGTACAACCAAGCCATTGATAATCACAGCACTCCATCACTATCAATGAGGGACTTCTAGCTTGTGTTGTTACCTGTGATGTGCAAGGGTTGAGCTTGAGTAGTTAAGTGTCCACTGTCCAGACAATGCAACTTTTACTTTCACAGGTTTTGGAACAATCATTATGAGATCCAAGTAATAGCGCTGTTGCCAAGGGACACATGTTTGGGCTAACCAGGGCTCCATACTATGCATGATGGAGTTGATGGTTTATTGTCTTGTGGTTGACTACCATGAGGTTATAAATTGCACTTTCTTATAAGGTGAATTTGGGCATGTTCTTGGATTCTCATCTAGGTATATATAACCAGAGTTCCATGCCACTTAAAACAGACTGGCCAGATGGTTTGGAGTGTCAAAAAGGAAAGAATTTCTAACTTCCCTCCAGCGAACCCCATTAGCTCATTTCATGTGAGTATAGTTGTTCACAAAGTTTCCCCTAACAGTATGCTTTGTGAGCGGGACACAGCATATTTTGAAGACTTGAAGAACATCAGTAGATTTTGACAACAGATTCAGATGGGAAGTTCTTCAGCACAGGCACTATTGCTATCAACACTAAAAGACTCAGTTCTTGTTTTATTTGCATGTGAATGAATTTGCGTTTGTTTTATTTCAATTTCTGTTTAAGATGATTCAGAACAACACATACTTAACACAAGGTGACTAGTCGCTTCTGCTAAGCTATCCAACATATGACAAGTAACATTTAACTGCTGGTGTAAAGGGCACTTAGTGATAATAGTTCAATTTTTATTTCATGTTGGAAATATGAGCTGCCAAACTTTATGGATGTGGTAGAGCAAGAAATCAAGCAGTGTATACTCATATTTTTAGGCTGACCGGATAATTTCTTAATGTTTTCAGTGTTTTTCTCTAGGCTTTTAGTCGAGTACTTTTCCTTCTGTATGTTGCTATGCTGAACTTTTGGAATCAGACCCAGCTCATCTATACAAAACTCTTATGTAGATAATGAAAGTTGGAGCCTGAAAATAATGTGTATGTAAAGAGATACATTGAATATCATGGAAACTAATTCAAAAATTCTCCATCCTTCCTGAGGATGGTCTTGAAGTATCGATGTGATCGTCCTCTCTGGCAATAGGTGGTTGGTCTCCGCTTTTAGTGTGGCTGTGCACATGATACTGATCATGCTCATCCTCGTCCATCACATCGTGCTCCTATTCTAAAAATTTAAAATATTGCAAAGTTTATTCGAAGATTATAAAGTTAACAAAAACATTTATAAATGTAGAGAAATTTTATGTTTTACCTCCACAATAGGTATCTCTCCTCTCTCATGAAGCTGTAAAACTAATGCTCGCAAGACCCCCGATGGCGGGTAGCCTGTATGTGTCCTCAATGTCAAGAAACGCCCATAATTGTTTTCCTAATTACATTGAACTGATTCCTCTATTTACTTTCTGGGAATTGATAGGGGGGCTGTGAGGGGGGGAATGGCAGTGTCGGGCTGGTGTTGGCGGGGGTGCACTTGGGGGCAATAATCATGGGAAGGGTGAGGTGGTTATCAAAATTTTCTTAGTTTGCAGTTCTTTGTTGTAGGTGCTGTTTTTCTTGCATGGTGTCAGCAATGTAAAGCATCCCTTGATTTTCTGTTGCAATAAAATTGGTTGCTTTATCATTACCTTACAAAAAATTACACCCACCCAATTAGTGTGTATAATTCTATTACATTTTCTGATTCAATGTCATGGATACGAGTCATGGCCATTATTTTCCCTGTTTTTTAAAGTCCAATAACCTTAGTTGGTGCACATTAAGCAGTTGGAGGGGGGGTGGGCCATGGCTGCCGCGATTGCTACTCCATCTGGTGCCTATTCCACGGTCATCAGCCAGAACTCTGCATCTTCTCAGTCCACATCTTCAAAGAGTGAGTTCTCATGGTAAGTTTCATTAGAGTTTCCTTTTCTCCTATTAATTTTTCTTTCAAAAATTTATTTTTCCTTCTTTCTTCCATCAATTTAAATTTAAAAAAAATGAAAGTTTGTTCCTTTCTTTGTGGAAGAGGGGGAGAGGAGGGTTTGCAACATTTGTCTTTAGTGGCTCATATGCTTAATCTTCTTTGTGGAAGAGGGGGGTTTGCAACATTTGTCTTTGGCGACCCATATGCTTAGTTTTTCATTAAAGTTATACTTTTTAAATACTTTCATATAGTAAGCTTGCCCGGGGGTCCCCAGTCCCCTCCCACCTAGCCGACCTAGGGTAAATGCCACCCAAGCCCCAAACTCAGCTCCAAGTAATGGTGAGAATCTCCTAGAGCAGCACGACCTGTGGCAGAAGCAGAGACCCCACATGAGCACAGCGCCCAAACCCATGCTCTGATACCATGATGGCAACACAGGAGGTCCGCATGGAGAGGGTCCCCAGCCCCTCCCACCTAGCCGATCTAGCCCCAAGGATACCCCAAAAGGTGTGCACAGGGAATACCCAAGGCCCCTTGCCTCTTCACCCTTTATACGCCAGGAATCCAGCACACACCAAGCCTATGGGACTAACCAAGGAGTCTACTGCCACCTGTCAGCCAGAAGAGGTGACGGTTTGTCCAACAGTCTCATGGAAAAGATCGTTCATGTGAAGGTCACTCCGAGGTAAACATAAGATGAGACAATCTCCATATCATGAAGCTCCGCATGGAGTAATTGCTCCCATCGAGCTTGTCCAAAACCCCAAATACATCCCTTGCATTTGGAGCCATTTGCAAATGCCCAAATAAAAAAATCGTTGCAAATCTGCCATCACACCTGCAATGTGTGTGCTCACTCATATACTTGGCTTGTAGCGCACAACTTTACCAAAACGTGCAAATCCCGTTGCAAATACCAAAATCGAGTAGGGTAAAGAGTTATTTGTTACCAATTTGATGACTTTGCTTTGATGATGCTGAAATGTGCAGGTACATCAGGGACACCTGGTGCAGCAGGTATGGGCAGGTACAAGCAATTCAGAGGATACAGTTGCAAGTACAGGTGTTGGTACAAAAGCAAGTAATGTGGCAATACAGACCGTACGGACTGGTACTGTACCGACTGTACGGTGTTGATGATGTGCAGCAGTGACTTGTATGGGTGGCGGCGGTGACGCGCCGAGACTGTGCGGACATGTATGGACTTGCAAGGGTGTATGGATAGGTAGGGGATATCACGAGGATTTACGGGAAAAATTTGGGCTGCTGCGTAGGGCTCAGACAAGCCAGGCTGAACCTTGGGCTCTGATACCACGGTTGGGTTAGGCTTAACCCTAATGTGCAAGAAATGGGGGGAGAAAACAGCAGAGAAAGTAGAAAGAAAGAAAGAAAGTTATATTAATGTCTTTAAAAGACGCAAAGGGTCTATGAGACCAAAATGATGTGTACATAGTGTCCATGAAATCGCGTCATGGATGAACTAAGAAAAAGCAATAGTAAACTAAAACTGAAAACTAAAAGCTAAGATCTCAGACTCTGAGATTATACAAGATGAAAAATCTAGATCCTACTATGCGAGGTATAGGGTACAATAAGTGATGGGATATGGAAGAGGTGAATAAAAACAATCAATCAACCCTGTGTGCCGAGCAAGGGCCCACCTAGGTGTAGGCATATGCTCACTTATGGTAGTGCTATGTGTGAACAGGGTTTTAACCAAGGGCACTTTTTCCCATGTGGTTTTTCCCCTTGGATATCAAGTGTGAAAGGACACTCTACATATAATATTTTGTACTTCTATATTATATGGATGTGACACACATGCAAGGGTTGACTTGCATTTTGTGGCTACCACACTTTTGGCTCTCTCTCTCTCTCTCTCTCTCTCTCTATAGTGTACCCCCCACGTCCCGCATGATATTGTATCCCCGACTTTTGCTCCTACTTGGAGAATGACCACAATAAGATTAGTGATTGCATTGGCTGCACATAAAGGATGGAAAGTGCATCAATTGGACATCAAAACTGCATTCTTAAATGGGGATTTACAGGAGGAAGTATATGTAAATCAGCCCATTGGTTTTGTAGTTCCTGGTGAGGAACATAAAGTATGCAGGTTACACAAAGCATTGTATGGGTTAAAGCAAGCTCCAAGAGCTTGGTATGATAAAATACATGCTCATCTTACCAGCCAAGGTTATGTGAATAGTCCAGCTGAAAGCACATTGTATGTGAAGAAAACCGATGCCGATATTCTCATAGTCATCTTGTATGTGGATGACATGCTCATTACAGGTACTAGCAAAGCACAAATTTCAAATTTCAAAGCTGAATTTGATATGTCAGATTTGGGGCCTTTACACTACTATCTTGGCATACAGTTTATGCATACAGATGATGGCATTGTTATGCAGCAAACTAAGTACATAAAAAGTTTGCTAAAAAGGTTTCACATGGATGAATGTAAGTCCATTTCTACTCCAGTAGAACCAGGTGTACGGCTTACTATGCATGATATTGGAGAGCCTTTTGAGACCGGCATTTGTTAGAATACGCAGTGGAGATGATGACCAGATCTGGGAACACAAGAGCCAAAATGCATGCAGAAAAATACAGCACAAGAGAGAGAGAAATGGGCGTGTAACTTTGCTCTACACAAATGGTATGGGGACTGGGGGCCTATTTATATGCCCCCATATGAGCAGTCGGCGTGCTGAAAAAGGCACTCCACGACTGCATCATCAGTCAGCCACCAATAAATGAGGCCCACGACTGCATACACCAATCGGCAAGCAGTACAGAGGTCCACGATTGCTGTTGGGCAGTTGGCGAGTCACTTGTCTGCTGATGGGCCAGTCGGCCAGCCACTCAGTGCTCCTGCCAACCTCTGGCATCCCTCCACACCACTGGAAAATGGAAAAAAATAGGGAAAAAATACGGAGAGTGGGGAAAAAACTGCCTCATCAGGAAGTTCTCGTCCAATCTGGTGTCCATCAACCAGATCCATGAACCATACTGCTTCTGAGTCAAAAAGGCATCACACTGGTCACAAGGATCAACACCTGTTACGGTGCACAAACAAGTCCTGGAAACCTTATGAAGACCATGCAAGGCCTTCTGAAACCTGTCAACCACCCCCTCTGAATCCGGAACCACAAAGCCTAGAGTATGCATCTCCTTCTGCAAGTAATCAACTGCCACTTGCCTGGCTTTCCGAAAGGTCCCCGTGGAAAGAACATCCTCATCTACTGGAGGTTCTTTGTCTCGAATACTACAAGACATCAGAGCATAAGTTACCTGTTCAGTTTCCTCTGACTGACGAAAACAAGAACTACCAACATCGGTACTGGAAAGTTCCTGCCAACTGCTGCCATCAACTGGCAAGCTATCCACCATCTGGTCCCGGAAAGCCCGCACGTGCAGCGTATCCACACTTAAGTGGCCATTACCAGACTGCCACTCATCACAAACCTGAGGACCTGGGAGAGAGAGTACTGAAAGCTTGTAAACTCCATTCTCCACTCCGCCTTCTCAAACCACTTGGCCTGTTGCTTTGTCACGGAGAGCAACAAAATGCTCATCAAACTCCACCCGTACGCCAGTCTTACAAACCTGATGCACTAACAACAGATGAAAACCAAGCGCTGGAACATACAACACCTAGGAGGAATGCTTCCCCCCTCTGCCATTGGGAACTATCTCCATCCTGCCCTCACTGTGAACTGGGATAGTGGATGTATCCCTAGTAAGAATGTGACCAGAAAGCCTGCAGAGATCCTGTAAAATGGAACGGGAAGGAGTCATGTGCCTGGAAGCACCATTGTCTAGAATCCACTCCCGAGTATCCGTTGCGGAGAGTCCTCCAATCTCCTCCCTGCCTGAAGAAAATGAAACGTCGGTGTCCACCACCTCCAGGTGCACAAAAGCCGGAGTCTTCATGATTGCTGCTGAGGAATCTTCACCCTTCTCGGTCTTCCGCTTGGGACACTGCCTCCAATAGTGGCCTTTCTCGCCACAATCATTACAGGTCCCCTCTGCCTTGAGTTTCTCGCGGTCAGTAACGGACTTCTTCTCAGAAGACTTCTCCAACGAAGCCTTCCCTTTGCCCGTGTTACGGCCTTTCGACTGTTGGCCAGTTAAGGCCTCCGAACCTCCACCCTGAGGAGGGTTCGTGAATTGTTCCTCCTGGTCCAGGACCATGGGCACAAGCTCCTCCCATGTGATGGTGCTGGGCCTGCCACTGGTGATCAAAGACGAGTAAAATGCTGAGTACGAAGAGGGCAAATGTGACAACAACGTTATGGCCATGTCCTCTGACGATATCTCCTCCCCAGCCTGAAGAACTTCCTGCTGAAGAGCCTGCAGCTTGTTAATATGCTCCCGCATCGTCGACGACTTTGCAGGGCTCATAACCCGCATCTGTACTTCCAAGGAAATCCTCTTCATGGGCGATACCCTGTTGTAAAGAGAAGCCAAATGTTGCCATATACCTCTGGCCACCGTCATATGCTTTACATGATTGATACCTGTGGTGTGCAGTTGAGAAAGATAAACGAACGGACCCTGGCGTTGACACGATCCCACATCTGTGTCTGGGCCTCCCGGTCCTTTCGGATCGACAGTAACTCCCCTTCCTCTACTTCCGGCCGTGGAATCCCAACGACGACGAAATCGGCGAGGTCGTAAGACTCCAGAACAGATTCCATCATAACCTTCCATATGCCGTAGTTGCTCCCGTCCAACTGACGGTCCACCGGGAACGTGGGGAGTGTCGGGATCTTCACATGCCTCTCGGCCATCTCAAACAGATCTGCCATTGCGGGGATGTACTCTGAAAAGGGTGGGTGGGTGGGAACAAAGAAGAACTAAAACTTGCAAGTGGCTGTCCAGCAAATCAGCCCGCCGTCCTCTTGCTTCTCCTCTTCCCGAACAGTCCCAAACAGTCCACCAATCAGCCACAAAACAGTCCCCCTCTTGCTCACACAAATCCCAAGAACTATCAGAGCCTAGGGCTCTGATACCATGTCAGAATACGCAGCGGAGATGATGACCAGATCTGGGAACACGAGAGCAAAACGCATGCAGAAAAATACAGCACAAGAGAGAGAGAAATGGGCGTGTAACTCTGCTCTATATACACAAGAAGATCCCGAATATGATACACAAATGGTATGGGGGCTGGGGGCCTATTTATATGCCCCCATATGAGCAGTCGGCCTGCTGAAAAAGGCACTCCACGACTGCATCATCAGTCGGCCAGCAATAAATGAGGCCCACGACTGCATACATCTAGTCGGCGAGCAGTATAGAGGTCCACGATTGCTGTTGGGCAGTTGGCCAGTCACTTGTCTGCTGATGGGCCAGTCGGCCAGCCACTCAGTGCTCCTGCCAACCTCTGGCATCCCTCCACACCACTGGAAAATGGGAAAAAACAGGGAAAAAGTACGGAGAGTGGGGAAAAATGATAAAACACCTCATAAGGGCGGGCACACCCACAACAAAGGCCCTGGTGTATAAAACTAGACAGGAGATGACTTCTAACAGCATTTATAGCCAGGCAGTGGGATGTCTCATTTACTTGTGTAACACGAGGCCAGACATATCTTTTGGGGTGTCTTTGTTGAGCAAATTCATGCACAGCTCAGGCACAAAGCATTGGCAAGCAGTCAAACGCATATTTCGTTATCTTCAGGGTACCCTGGATCTTGGTTTGTTCTATCCTAGGGGAGGCAGCTTGCAGCTTTATGCATACAGTGATTCAGATTGGGCTGGTGATTACTCATCGCAGAGGACTGCATCTACGAAGACCTTGCGTACTGCGCAACTGACACAAGCCCGTACCTGCACGTGCTCACGCCTTCTGCAGTGCCTTGTGCCACCCAAATTCCAAAGCCCCGTACCTGCTCATCCAACAGCTCCTTGTGCTCATCCTTACCTGCACAGCAGCAGCAGCAGCAGCATTAGCTTCTTCACAAGTTAGCAAATAAGAAGCCCAACGTCAATTTTCTGCAGTTGATGACCTGTAACCACACTACCGTCCACCTGCACGAATACAGCATCCATACCTGCACAGTCAGCAAATGCGAAGCCCTCCGCCTTTTCTGCAACAAAAATCAGCTGATTTCAGAGGTATTTGCTTCAATTTTGGAATTTGCATGTCCATTATCATCAATTGAGCAGGTACAGGTCCAAATGGCTCAGATTTTGAGCAAAATTGGCAACATTGCGTGACATTGGTCACATTCCAGGTCAATTTGCAGGAAATTGGGTGTCAACATTTGGGGCTTTTGATGTAATTGTGCCATTGGGCATTCATACATGCTGTATGATGTGAGCAATCTCACATTCGGGCCAAAATTGCAGGAAATTTGAGTGCAAATCAAAGGGCTTTTGTGCCAATTGGGTTGATTTGCATGGAGGCACTGGCATTTGATGCTTTAGGCAATGTGTTGATGCCTGTCAAGCACTCAATGTGCCAGTAAATCAAGGGGCTTTATGTATTGGATGTGTATGTGGCCAGGGGGAAGCATTGTGAAGACTCTGGATGCCTTCATGTGCATTAATGTACCATTCATGATCAGAAATTGATCTTGAATCAAGGGGCTTTTCAAGATTTTGTGCTTGTTGAGCTTGGCAAAGCCGCAGGGAAGACTTTTATGCCTTGAACCCTCAGAAATCCACTTGCAGTCAAGGGGCTCTTGCCCAATTTCTGTCCGGGACTGTTGTATGCAGTGGTGGGGACTGTCAAGGTCTGATTTTCACTCATTTGGACAGCCAGGAGAGCATTTATTGTTGCTGTACTTGTTGGTACAGATTTGGTACAACTTTGTACAAGTTTTGGCATGGCTGTACATTGATTTGAGTGAGGAAAAGGTTCATTTTCAGCTGTTGTACTTGCCGGTACAGATTTGGTACATCATTGGTGAGCACTTAGTACTGTTGTACAGTACTTTGGAAGGGGAACAGAGCACATCTAAGGTGCTGTCATAAATCTGCAGCAACCAGATTTTGGTGATTTTATCACATTCAGTGGGAGGAGAGTTGCATTCGTGCTTCCGCAGTGGGAGGAGAGTTGCATTCGTGCTTCCGCAGTGGGAGATAAACTTTGGGAGAACAACTGTGAGCATTTTGTGTGCTTTGGTGCAGTGTTTGCACATCTTGCAGCGTGTCTTCTCTTCACGTATGCTGAAAAGTAAAGTGTCTGACACTGACAACATGATGGTGGATCTTGCTAGCTCATCCATATCTTCCCATTCTTTGATGGGTTTGTGCTGCTTCTTCTGGAGCAACACATTATAGCACTGGGTTTGCCAAATGTCATAATTATGTGAGCCTTCAAGCTTCTTGATGTGAAGCAATGAAGAGCTCTCACCTGTGGTTGCCATAGCAATATGCAACCTTTGACACAGTCAATGCCTGACTGCTTGGGGAATGTGGCAAAGATTGCAGGACTTGTATGCCCAGCAAAGTGCCTCAAGCAAAGTGTATTGGTTGAAGAAACTCATAGGTCTTCAAATGAAGGAAGGGGCGTCTATGACAGCCCATCTAAATGAGTTTAATGGTGTTGTCAGCCAGGTCATTAATCAAAAGCTGGCAATGGACGATGAGTTCAAAGCCACCTTTCTCTTATGCACTTTGCCAGAGAGTTGGGACACATTCAGGACAGCCACTAGCAATTCAAATGCTATGCTGTCATATGCAGATGTGGAGGGTGCTCTCCTTCAAGAGGAGATGAACAGGAAGAACAACTCTGTTGAAAAGTCCAATGCAATGAATGCACGTGGGAGATCCCAGCAAAGGGGTAAAAGCCAAGAACGGGGAAGGAGCAAGTCCCGCTCCAAAAAGGACTTGGAATGTCATTATTGTGGCAAGAAAGGACATATCAAAAAGCAATGCTACAAATGGAAGAATGATCAAAAGGAAAAGGGCAAAGGAAAAGACAAAGACAAAGATGAAGCCAAAGATGCAAAGCCAAAGGGCAAAAGTGGAGTCAAGATTGAAGAAGTCAATGTGTCACATGCAGGTGACAGTGAGGATGAAGTCCTATTCACGTCTTCACTTGATGTCCATTCACTCCTTGCAGGAGATGGTCATGGTATGCACTCATGGATCATTGATTCAGGTGTCTCCTTTCATGTCATAGGTTGCAGAGACTTGTTTGTCAGGTATACTGCTGGCAATGAAGGAGTAGTTTATTTGGGTGACAACCATGCATGCAAGATTCTTGGCAGAGGTGATGTGAGGCTTGTGTTTTCAGATGGCTCACAGCTTATGCTCCATGATGTCACGCATGTGCCTGAGATCAAGAAGAACCTGCTTTCTACTGGACAGCTTGATGATGCTGATTATGTTACCACATTTGGTCGTGGAAAGTGGAAGATTAGTAAGGGCTCACTGGTTGTTGCCAGAGGCTCTAAGGTGGACACTCTTTACTTCATGCATGCTGGTGTTTGTCACCATGCTAATGTAAATGCAACCGAGCTGCCGGAAATCTCTATGTTGCATAGCCGGTTGGGACACATGAGTGTCAAAGGAATGGAGCAATTGTCTCGTTTTGGTTACTTGCCTTCTCTAAAGTTCTCAAGTTTTCAGTTTTGTGAGCATTGTATATATGGCAGGCAACTCCAGTGCCCCCACAAGAAAGCTCTTGGACAGAAAGATGCTCAGTTAGAGCTTGTGTATACAGATGTATGTGAGATGCCTCAGCTTTCTTTGGGAGGGGCAAAATATTTTGTGTCCTTTATTGATGATGCCACACGCAAGGTGTGGGTTTATCCCCTTCGTTTGAAGAGTGATACATTTTCAGTGTTTGAGAAGTTTGTTGCTCATGTTGAGAATCAAACTGGTAAAACACTGAAGGCTTTGCGTTCCGACAATGGTGGAGAGTATATGTCCAAACAGTTTCAGGACTTTTGTGATGCTAAAGGCATCACGAGGGAGCTCTCTACTCCTTATGATCCTCCACAAAACGGGACAGCAGAGAGGATGAACAGGACCATTCAGGAGAAGGTCCGTTCTATGTTGTCACATGCTGCGTTACCTCATGGTTTTTGGGCTGAAGCTGTTATGACAGCCGTTCATCTTATAAATAGGTCACCTAACACGAGGCTTGGTGGGAAAGTGCCAGAGGAAGTATGGACAGGGAAGCCTCCGTCCTACAAGCACTTGAGAGTGTTTGGTTGCGTTGCGTACGTGCACATACGCAGGGAAATACGCACTAAACTTGATCCTAAGTCTCACAAATGCATATTCCTAGGATATGGTGACAGAGGTGAAATGGGGTATAGAGAGGTATTATGGCTATCTCGGTTAGTGGTTGATTTGGGTTATACAGGGGATATTCCATTGTTGCATTGTGACAGTCAGAGTGCCATCCAGTTGGCAAAGAACCCTGTTTTTCATGCAAAGACGAAGCATGTGGATGTGAAGTATCACTTCATCAGAGAGGTGATAGAGAACAAGCAAATTCAGCTTGTCAAGATTCATACGGATGACAACCCGGCTGATCTGTTGACAAAGAGTTTGCCTCCAGAGCGATTTGCTCATTGCAGACACTTGATGGGCATTGGATGAGGCCAGTTTCAGCTTTGATATGGCCTTGTATATTATCATGTACATGTTGATTTTTCTTTTCCTTCATTTAAGGGCACTTTGCCTTTAAGTGGGAGGTTGTTGGGGTAAAGGCATTATGCCCACCCTTGTAGTGTGTACAAGCCCATAAGTTTTATAGTACATAGTACACTTAGTACTTTTAATGTACTAAGTGCACTATGTGTACTAGAGCAAATATACATGTGTGATAGGGGAGGCAACGGCTCTATTGTTGCTTTGTGGATTTCCGCAGGGCATTTGATACTGTGCCCAGAGAGCGCCTCTTTCGGCGACTACAGACACTAGGCATACCTTCAGACATGATGTGGGGCATATACAGGCTATATGAGCAGGTCTTTGGGAGAGTCCGATGCCCAGGAGGCTTGTCCGACACAGTTGCTAGCACCATTGGTGTGAAGCAGGGGTGCCCGCTCTCCCCCACGCTCTTTGGGCTCTATATTGATGAGGTTGTCGATTACATCACACAGGGAGGAGGCTCTGGGGTTGAGCTATCAGGTATTACTGTCCATGTTATGCTTTATGCTGATGACATCGTCTTGGTATCCGACACGCAGGTTGGGCTTCAAAGACACCTTGTGGCTCTTGATGACTTCTGCGCACAGCAGGGGCTCACAGTGAACCTTGGGAAAACCAAGGTTATGATCTTCCACACTTCACCCGCAGTCAGGAGCCACACTACTCTCACATTAGCAGGAGGGCGGGTCGAGGTGGTGAGCTCTTATGTTTACCTTGGCATCACATTTACTAGCTCAGCTGGACGCTTCACCATGGCTCAGGCAGTCCGAGACAGAGTGACCCGGGGGTATGCAGCTCTTGCTGGCCTTGAGCGTCAGTGTCATCATGCACATTTTCAGGAACCCCGCACGAAGGGGTGGCTCTTTGATACATTAGTGACACCAGCCTTGATGTATGCAGCAGCGGTTTGGGCACCAGGGCTTGCAGCCTCCACATGGGTACAGCTGGAGAGACCACAGATCTTGATGCTCACGAGGATGATACGCAGCAAACCATCTGTCCCACACGACATTGTTCGAGCTGAGTTTGCTGCACCACCTATGGCAGTGGAGGCATTGTTCCAGACGATCTCCTTTATATACAGGATGAGGGAGATGCCCATGGAGAGATTATCCCGCCGAGCTTTTGAGGCATCCAGACAGCTGGCCGAGGCTGGACACACTGGATCTTGGTATGCACAGATGCTACAGTGGTTCTCACATCATGGTATAGACATTGAGCGGTTGCCACCTTTTCAGTATGATCAGTCTGCTCCACGGGGTTACCTCTCTCTCAATGAGAGGAACAGAGTGATGAGACAGGACATATGGCAGCACTACATACAGGAGACATGGACAGCACCAGAGAGCCCACTACCACCGAAGATGCTGTATTACAGAGACCACTTTATGAGCATCTCAGGGGATGGGTTTATACATCGACCGCGGTACATGGATGTATACATGCCACACAGCTCTCGCGTTGCTATTGGATAGCTACGAGTCTCATCACATCAGCTAGAGATAGAGGCTGGGAGAGTGGCACGGGTTCCTAGAGCTGAGCGGATATGCAGATTGTGCCGCGAGGAGGTGGAGACTGAGGATCACTTTGTATGTAGATGTAGAGCCCACCAGGGGGTCAGAGATAGATATGCAGGATTGTTTGAGGAGCACTCTTCACTACATCAGTTGATGGAGGCCTCGGACCAGCGACAGCTTGGCAGACTACTACTAGAGCTTCATAGTTCTCGAGAGAGACTCCTCCAGACACCCGCTCCCACTAGGGGTGGGAGACAGTCCCAGCTCACAGATTTCTTCCAGAGAGCTATGCCAGTGCCAGCTGATGTACCACGTGGGGTGACCGCACAGAGAGCAGAGGAATTGAGAGCCAGGAGGAGACCTAGACAGACTGGACATAGAGCACCCCGACTCCGTCACCGAGAGATAGCAGCTATCCGAATGAGACACCAGATGGAGACACAGGAGAGGCTAGCTCGCTTTTATTCAGACTCAGGGTACATGTTCATGCCATTCACAGCCTCAGCATCGGCGATGTATGATATCTTATATCCCTCTTATGGCACTGGATGGAGTTAGACATAGATCTGCATAGCATGCTTGTACTACCCCTTCAGCATATAGAGATGCATCTTGCCTTAGCACTCCATCCACATCCCCACCCCCCTTATATTGTTTGTATATGGGCTCCACCGATCCATGATGATTCGCAGTTGTATCCAGACACATGCACACTTTTTCTTTTGTTTCTTTTCTTCCGATGACCGGAAGAACACAGTTGTATTATTTTTTGTCTCATAGGCCGACTTTGGCCTCCCGTAGACGTTAATATATCTTTCTTTCTTTCTTTCTTTCTCTCTCTCCCTTCTTCTCTGTGTATGTCTCCCACATGAAACCCTAACTCTCTCCCTTCAGTATGCAGGTTACACAAATCATTGTATGGGTTAAAGCAAGCTCCAAGAGCTTGGTATGATAAAATACATGCTCATCTAACCAGCCAAGGTTATGTGAATAGTCCAGCTGAAAGCACATTATATGTGAAGAAAACCGGTGCCGATATTCTCATAGTCATCTTGTATGTAAATGACATGCTCATTACAGGTACTAGCAAAGCACAAATTTCAGATTTCAAAGCTAATTTGAAAGCTGAATTTGATATGTCAGATTTGGGGCCTTTACACTACTATCTCGGCATATAGTTTATGCATACAGATGATGGCATTGTTATGCAACAAACTAAGTACATAAAAAGTTTGCTAAAAAGGTTTCACATGGATGAATGTAAGCCCATTTCTACTCCGGTAGAACCAGGTGTACGGCTTACTATGCATGATATTGGAGAGCCTTTTGAGACCGGCATTTACAGCCAGGCAGTGGGATGTCTCATTTACTTGTGTAACACGAGGCCAGACATATCTTTTGGGGTGTCTTTGTTGAGCAAATTCATGCACAGCCCAGGCACAAAGCATTGGCAAGCAGTCAAACGCATTTTTCGTTATCTTCAGGGTACCCTGGATCTTGGTTTGTTCTATCCCAAGGGGGGCAGCTTGCAGCTTTATGCATATAGTGATTTAGATTGGGTTGGTGATTATGATACGAGGCAATTCACCAGTGGGAATTGTTTTTTTCTTGGCAGTTCATGCATATCTTGGTTGAGTAAAAAGCAACCCACTGATGCCACATCTACTTGTGAGGCTGAGTACAGGGCAGTCTTCACAGCTACAGTAGATTGTGTATGGTTGAGGAGATTATTGGCTGATCTTCATGAGTGTCAGTAGACATCCACCACCATTCTCATTGATAGCCAGAGTGCTATGGCCGTGGCACGAAATCGAGTATTTCATGCATATACCAAGCACATTGAGATTCATTATCACTATGTCAGAGAAAGGTTACATGCAGGGGAGATCAGTTTATCTTACTGCCTTACACAGGATAATGTTGCAGATCTATTCACAAAGGCTTTACCTCGAGAAAGGTTTGAAGCTTTCCGCAAAGCTTTGGGCTTACTCTCATACAGAGAGTGATCTGCTACCTTGTACAGGTTCACTCTTCCACTACAGAGGGGATTTGTAGGCATATACTCACTTATGGTAGTGCTATGTGTGAATAGGGCTTAACCAAGGGCACTTTTTTCCATGTGGTTTTTCTCCTTGGATATCAAGTGTGAAAGGATACTCTTACATATAATATTTTGTACTTCTATATTATATGGATGTGGCACACATGCAAGTGTTGACTTGCATTTTGTGGTTACCACACTTTTGTCTCTCTCTCTCTCTCTCTCTCTCTCTTTCATTTCTGTGTGTGAGCTTCTCTATCCTGCACCTAACTCTAATGTGCAGGTTTGTGTGTGTGAGTGTGTGAGTCCAACACCAACAGGGCTGGCCACACTTTTATCCTTGGGCCCGAGGCACTAGGCCAGTGGCCGATGCGTAACTTTAATAAGTGTGAACTGGTAAGGTTATAAAACCTTTACAATAATAAACAAGAGTTAAATGAATACTTACCACATGTTCACATGCCACAAACCATGCCAAAATACAGGGCATTCACAAAGCTCACGGGTGGGCGTCCCTTGCCCGTGAACTGGACAGGTCTCATCTCCTGTCTCCACATAGCCTTTCACATCCATAGGCTTCATATGCTCAAACCATTTGCCATGACAAGTCATATGGTTTGATGCTCTAGAGTCCATATACCAAGTGTCATCACTGGACTCACCATTTGTCATCATAGATCCCACGACATGTTTCATGGCAAACAAGTGATTTGCGCTGCCATCATTACTGCTTGATGCAAAATTTCCACCATGTTGTGCATAATGTCCACCATGTTGTGCTCTACCCCCTCTCAAATCATTTTTTTTGCGGAAACAATCATGTACCATATGACCAAATTTCCCACAGTAATGGTAGTAAAAAGCACGCAAGGAATTCGATGAATCCCTTAAGAAATTAAAGAAGTCTCTTAAATCCTCATTTGGAGGACTATTCTTCTCTCATGTGGTGAAGCTAGCATAGCTTCAGCCTTTGCACCTTTAAAGTCTAAACATGTGTTATACCAAGACATCAAGAGCTACATAGAATAGAACTGTATGGATTTGCAAGTTTCCAAACATACCTCAATTCAAGTTGGCAAAGGACCAAGTGTACCATTATACAAATCTATCGAGATCGAAATATTCAGATAAACGATTAATTTATTCCTCATTGGAATTTGTAAATAACTAATTTAGAAATCAGTTAAGTGAATATTCAAAGAAAGAAATTCAGTAAAATAGTAACTGAATTACCAAACCTTTTCGAGAAGGATAGTTCAGGAAAAATCTTATCCGACTCGAACCTTGAATCAGACTATGACCAAGACCAAACTCTTTCGTCAATTTCAAGGAAAGAAGGTGTGACCAGTTTAGAAAAATATACTTAAAACTCCCGCCAAATCTGAAACTAAGTTGAGATCCTTCGAATTGATATGTGGATTAAGGTTATAGAATTCAAGGAATTCTAGTATGAAATTCGGAAATCCGATCAAGAAGTTTTGGGGATACCGATTCAAGAAACACTCCTTGTATTCAAAAGAAAATCAAACAGAAAACTTGCTTAGAAACCCTGTTTTCTTAAAGAACTGTCTTACGCCAGAATGCTGGAGGGAGCATTTCGTATATGTTTTTCTAAGGGAAGTTCGGTTGCAACAGCTGGTGAGGAGTGTTCAAGCATTCACACGAAAACAAGTCACGCGAAAATAGTTTCAAGTAGGCAGAGATGCATGCATTTGCATTATGCAATTGAAATATCTTCCATTCCTGGAACCTGTCAATAGTAGGTCTTCCTAAGCACGGAACTGGCTCAGTGGGAAGCCTAAGCTGGGATCCTTGACAGTGGGTTCCACGTCTTGGCCACACTACGGGTGGACACGAGGCTTGCCCCCCTTAGGTGACGCGAGTCCTGGCCTCAGTACAGGCGACACAAAGCTCCCTGGCCTCCCGTACCTTGGCACGAAATAGGGTTGTTAGTGGTACTCTCACTAACTTGTTTGTGTGATTTACCATAATGTCTTTTAATTCAAGTAAATCTTAATACTTACACATGTCAAAATTTTAGGTTCTCTGCCCGAGGAGCTAGCAAACACACCAAGGATAAATCTTACATAGTCTAAACATGGAAGTTGGGTGATGGCGGAAGAGGGTCATAAGAAAAAGATAGCTGCATGCATGTTACGAGGCGCGCCTCTAACGGTTAGAGGCGTTCAAGGCGTACGACTTCCTGATCGAGGCGTCCACATTTTTTTTATTTTTTTAATTTATTTTTGGCTGGTTTGAGTCTTTAGATGGGGGCTTTAAGGGCCCAAAGCAGCCCCTCTCACACACACTCTCTCTCTCTCCCTCATTCTCTCCCTCCCTCCCTTGAGCCTTTCTCAAGACCCAAAGTTCAAAGTTCAAACTTAAAAACACTAGGATGATGATGTTTTTTATACCCACTTTTGGAGCTTTATCTTTACTCTATCGGTTCATTTCATTTTACTTTGTACCCTTGAATCTTGATGATGTATCCAGATGATGATGATGGACTATTTTGGTCTCATAGGTCATTTTGGCCTTTTGCAAATGTTTAATAAAGCTTTCTTTCTTTCACACACACACTCTCTCTCCCTCTCATACACATCCTCTCTCTCCCTCCCTCAACACACTCTAGTCTCTCTATTATATCTATCTATTACTATATATATTATATCTATCTATCACTATATATATATATATATATACATATATAAAACAGACGCCTCTAACGTCTCTAAAAAATACGAGTCTTTCGAGGCGTGTACCATACCTGCCTCGTACCAAACGCCTCTAACAACCTTGGCTGCATGCATATCAGACATGGTCAAATCTCCATTGCAAAGTGCAAAGCAACATGCATACATGTTGGGAAAGCATGTAGGATATGGACCTAATCTAGATACATCGATGGCCAATATATAGGAATGTTCCTCATGCAAATGAAGTGGCTCATCTTGTGGAAGGAGAAGTTGGTGGAACTCCAATGTATCAAGACAATTGAGTATTAGAAGGTGATAGGAAAATTGTGCATCGCAAAAGAAGGCCATCTCATGTAATTAATGTGGAGGATAATAGTTCGTATATCGTCTGGAATATAATTACAAAAATAAGAAAATACAAACTAAGGAGAATATTTTTCATAGAGCAAGATACAACACTTTAACATGACACACTTGTAGCATAACTCTGGTGTATGTTAGATGGAAGGTGTGTTATGGAGCAATCCGTTCATCAAACATAGTGGGCAATTAGGAATATACCTTTAAATAGTAAGGTGAAATGCCTTGGGTGGATCATTGAAGGAACAAGGAGGACAAAGTGTAGTAAAATCATTGTCACTGCATCTCGGGATGGAAACATCAAACATCATAGGCGAAGGCATGGGGGAAGGTATTGCTAGTGCCACATTAAAGACTCCTGCGAGTGAATTCAACAAGATGGGCATGGTTGGGAGAAGTGGAGTGTTCGCATGAAATGGTGAAGAGGCATTTCAAGAGAAGCAGAAAAGAGAATAGATTCTGCACTGATTGAAAATGTACTTAATCAATATGAATATGAGATATTTGAGATAGAAGCAGATGGACCAGATAGGAAGTCTTATGAAGTGCATATATAGTCTCAATCTTGGTCTACATGCCCATATTTTCTGAAACGTGTAAGGGAGAAAGTCTTATGTGGCATGCAAACACATTTACTACATATTCATGCGAGTTTTAGACTTCAACAGAATATACCAACCAAAGATACCCAATCATAATGTGAGGGAAGCTCTCTCCCATCCACGGACCTATCCGTGATATGGATCTTGGATCATGACTCTATCGCGTCCAGGGCCCTTCTGTGATTTTGCACTTGGTGGAAAAGAGAAGATCTACTCTTATGACACTTACACTTGTGCTTGGATAAAATTTGGCACTTATGATTGCATAGTTTTTGGATAATATGGAGCTGATATTGTTACACTCATAGTTAAATATTTTTTTGAATAACATAAGCCTTTTTATTATGTTTTTGATTATGTAGATCTATCCACTTTGCTGTTGCCATGTTCTTTTAATACGAAAATAATATATTTGCTTCAAATGTACCATAGTATCAATATATTTTTTTTGGATAACATAAGTCTTATTTATTAGATTTTTGATTATGTAGATCTAGATATCCATTTGCCATTGCTATGTTTTTTTAATACACAAAAATATATTTGCTTCAAAGGTGCCATGGTGTTAAATAATGTTTCTTGAATTGAGATATCCTTCTAAAATATTTGGAAGAAAAACGTGAGGCCTTCCTCAAAAGCTCGCTAGATGTGCTAAAAAGCTCGCTAGAGGTGAAGCGTGGGGGGGATGGCCGAGTGCGTGAGCCTGCAATCTGAGAATGCCACGTATGGTGCAGCCTGCAAGATGCGGACACGTGGACCATTTCGTTCTTGGCAGATTTCCAAAAGGGTACATTAACTCTTGATTTTGAAGAAGCCCTTAGTAGAGTCCATAGCCTTCAATTTTGTTAATCTTGCTAGCAATCGCCATTATCGATAGCTTTGAAGCTCCGTCACCCTTGCTGTCAAGAGAGTTTGCTGTTTGCTCCCATGGAGATGTCTGCAATGTATCGTTCTCCTCCTTGCACCATTTCTCTGCAAGCATCTTTCTCTGATCAAAGACATATGCTATTCTATGGTCCCTCACCTTGCTTTAAGTCGATTAATTCCCTTAATTGTACTGTTAGTATTGGAGTTACCTTTGCATCCTTCAATCCTGTCCGCCCTAGACGATTCTCGCTTTGTGCCAAAGCAGCCTGCAATACATGCGACTCTGCCGCAGTCGAGCAAGATCTTCTCAAAGAGCTTGCTGATTTGAAGGCACAGATGAAGCAGAAGAAGAAGCAACTGAAAGCTCACATAAGCGCAGAAGCAAAAAATGGTGAAGGCAAAGGGCTGTTCTTCATCTTCTTCGAGCTCTTCTTCGGAGTCCAGCGATGGTGAGTGCGAGAAAACATGAAGCGTTTGAGGCAAGAGATGCCACAATCAAGCGCAGAGGGGGAAGCCCAGCAGTCTACGGGCGACAATCTCTTGAGACCTCCCTTTAGACGAATTAAGCTAGGAGCTCATCGAGGTGGTATGAGTTCAATTTTGTGCCTTTCTCAAATTGAGGTTAGGTGTAGGTAATTTTGGTGAATGGTGACATCTCAGTGTGTCCGGTCAAGCGAGCTTTTTAGCACATCTAGTGAGCTTTTGAGGAAGACCTCATGTTTTTCTTCCAAATATTTTGGTAGGATACCTCGATTCAAGAAACATTATTTAACACCATGGCACCTTTGAAGCAAATGTATTTTTGTGTATTAAAAAAACATAGCAATGGCAAATGGATATCTAGATTTACATAATTAAAAATCTAATAAATAAGGCTTATGTTATCCAAAAAAAATATATTGATACTATGGTACATTTGAAGCAAATATATTATTTTCGTATTAAAAGAACATGGCAACAGCAAAGTGGATAGATCTACATAATCAAAAACATAATAAAAAGGCTTATGTTATCCAAAAAAATATTTAACTATAAGTGTCACAATATCAACTCCATATTATCCAAAAACTATGCAATCATAAGTGCCAAATTTTATCCAAGCACAAGCGTAAGTGTCATAAGAGTAGATCTTCTCTTTTCCACCAAGCGCAAAATCACAGATAGGCCTTGGACGCGATAGAGTCATGATCCAAGATCCATATCACGGATAGGTCCGTGGATGGGAGAGAGCTTCCCTCACATTATGATTGGGTATCTTTGGCTGGTATATTCTGTTGAAGTCTCAAAACACGCATGAATATGTAGTAAATGTGTTTGCATGCCACATAAGACTTTCTCCCTTACACGTTTCTGAAAATATGGGCATGTACACCAAGGTTGAGACTATATATGCACTTTATAAGACTTCCCATCTGGTCCATCTGAAGTCCAGCTTAGTGCCCATATTGTCAAATAGAGCTCTCCAAAAGAGGCTTGCAGTCTTGGGATCTTTGTTCCCCACAATGGATTTAGGCATACCATGGTGTTTGAACAATTGTGCTACAAATAACTTGACCATATGCTCAGGGTTAATGGTCTTCGTGACCGGCAAGAAGTGTGCTTGCTTGCTGAACTTGTCAACAATGGTCCAAATAGCATCATTGCCTTGCTGAGTACGAGGCAAATGCATGATAAAATGGCTGTAAGGGAATAGGCAAAGGCTGATGTAAACCAGGAGCCTTTTGCTTGTCAAACTTGACTTTCTGACAAGTGATACATGAATGTACATATGCCTTTATATCTTTGCAGATTCCTGGCCAAAAGAAGTAATGCTCAATAGGCATTATACCTCTATGTCTTGCATAGGGAGGAGCATGGCATTCATCAATGACCTTTTGCCTCATGTTTGACACAACACATAGGCAGTTATCCTTCATGAGATACCTCTCTTTGATCACATAAGAGGCATGTGTATGTCCAGCCACTAAATTGCTCTATATATGCTCAAAATCAGCATCCGTATGGTATAATTCACACATGGCAGACAAGTCCCCATGTGAGGCAATTGAGACTGTAGCTACATATGGCTTTCTAGACAATGCATCTGCCGCCGCATTTTTGTTTCCTGGAGTGTGCATAATCTGAAATGAAACATAGATAAGAAGTTTGCCATCCTCATATGCTTCTCCAAAAGCTTTGTTTGCGTTAAGAAGTACCTTAGGCTTTGATGATCTGTCTTGACCATAAAAGCAGCCCCAAGAAGGGAGTGTTTCCAAATAGTCCAGGCATGAATCACAACCAACAACTCCTCCTCATAAATGCCCAAAGAAAGTTCCACATCATGGAAACGATGGCTTTCATATGCTATGGCATGTCCTTCTTGATTTAGGACGGTCCCAATGCAACTTCCGAATGCATCACACTCCGCATAGAAAGGTTTCTGTAAGTCAAGAATGACTAACACAAGCCCACTCATAACGGCGTCCTTGAGGCGAACGAAAGCCTCTTTCTCATCAACTGTCCATTTGAAGACTGCCTTCTTCTTAGTGAGCTCATGCAATTGCAAAGCAATCCATGCAAAGTGTTTGATAAAATGCTTGTAATATGAGCATAAACCCAAAAAACTTCGTACTTCATGTACGGAAGATAGCTCAGGCCAATTTGGAACGGCTTCAATCTTTGCAGGATCCATCGTGACGCCATTCTTTGATACAATATGCCCCAAATAGTGAATCCCGAAAAGATAAAATTCACTCTTTTTTGCATTAATGAAGAGCTTGTGGTTACAAAGCTCTTCAAAAACAATGGCCAAATGTTGGCAGTGTTCTTTCTCATTCTTGGAAAATACTAAGATATCATCGAAAAACACCTCTGTGAATTTTTGATGCACACGGAAAATGCAATCCATCATTCTATTGAATGTGCTAGGACATTTGTAAGACCAAACGGCATGACCAAAAACTCATATAGCCCAAATAACGTCGTGAATGCCATTTTGTGTGTATCTTGTGGTGCCACACGCACCTAGTGATACCCACTCTGAAGATCAGTGCGGGGCTGAAACATGCAGACCCATCAAGTTTATCGAGGATGTCATCTATGCGCGGGATTGGCCGGTTCTTGATAGTAAGCTTATTTAAAGTTCAGTAATCCACACACATACGGAAGGAACCATCCTTCTTTTGCACTAGCAAGACCAGTGAGCAATATGGCGAAGAGTTTGGCTGAACCAAACCTCGGTCCAAAAACTCCATCACCTATTTCATAATCTCCTCTTGGTGTGCATCTGGTGTGCATCTGCTTACCCTATATGCAGATCTATTTGGTGGGAAGCTGATGATTTTTGGGTCTCTCAGGAGGTAGCTCTCCCGGTAATGCATCTACAAAGCAATCCTTGTATGCATTTAAAAATTTCAGCCTTTCACTTGTGAGAGTATCTACACATACATCATAACATTCAACCTTATCATGAACAAAGACCAAGTAGCGGAAACACTCTTCTTCATTGCTTTATTAATCTGGATATGAGATACAACGGGGATGGAGTCTCCCTCATGGCGAGCATCTATAACATGCATGCGGCTTTTATGCATAAAAGTAATCCTATTAGTTCTATACTCCTTACATGGTTCTATGTGGTGATGCCATGGTTTTCCAAGCAATACATCACATCCATTGAGTGGTGCAACCAAAAAGTTCTCAAGATCGATGGGGTCCCATGTTCCCTATTCCAGTACCCAAAGTGGCCGCCATTTTCACAGAAATGAAATTATCTGTGGCACAATCATCAAACATAAAGAGGGCGGGCTGATTTTGAGTTGTCCCCATGCTTTACATACCACTCTCTCTTTGTGGTCATGCTTTGTATTCCCTTGCACGTCAGGAATGGCATGCACATTTACCTTTTGGTTGCTTCTCTTTTTCCTTCTTACGTTGCAGGCATTCCTGAAACATGTGATCTTTGCTACCGCATGAGAAGCATTTAACCTCCTTGGTATATTGCTCCCTTTTGCTCAGGAGCGAGGCTAAACTTGTGCTTTTTCTGAGAGGCAAAGCTCATTGGGGAGAACTAGGCCACGTTCCCTCCGTGGTGTACCCCTTGGCCTGCGTTAGTATGGGCGTGCCTGTTGGTGCACGGTCCCGGAAGACCAGTGAAAGGCAGGTGTCCACCCAATGAAGGTGGGAATGAGCCTGTGATTTGGGGCTACTCTGACCAACACCTCTTCATCGACTTGAACCAGTTTTATTTGGTTGTTTTCACTCCCTTGTGGAGAAATCTGGCCTGTCAGGCCCGTGACACTTGTACAAATATAAATACTCCAAGAAATACAAAAAGTATTGAGGGGGGGGAGCCGGCCCTTTTCGGCCCCAGTGCTGGTGTCATTTGTATTTTCAATATTTCCAGTATTTGTGTTGCTGATGTTGTTTCCATTGTTTAATATAACAGTTAAATTAAGTGTTCTAAATATGTGTATATTGTCTTCCGATTTGTAGGCCTCCTATAGGGAGCGGTCACATTGGTATCAGAGCCCGGTCGTCTCTCTTTCTCAAGAGGAGACACGGAGTTTTGAGATCGGAAGCAAGCACGAACACTTAATTCAATGGACAGCCAAGGCAACCCATTGGAAGTGCCGAATTCGAGGGGCCAATCAAGTGCTTCTCGGAATTCCGATGCATTGCATGGAAGGCATAAGCCTCTTGAGAGAGTCTATGAGAGTGCATACATGGGACAGCCATCATGTGGTAAAGAACCCATGCACGAGGAAGAGCCCAATGCATTGAGAGCTGAGTCGGAGCACATGAAGAGGCTCTTGCAGGCAAAAGAGCAAGAGCTGAAATTCTTGTATGAGGACCCCCATGTACAAAGTGTCATAGAAGCCAAGAAAGCCGATGCTATGGTGGACATGACTTTTGAGTCTATGGCTCGAGAAGTGGACAAGAAGCCAAGGGAGTTGACACTCTCTTATCTTATCCGCAAGGGTGACCTTAAAGAGGGAGAGGATGGACAGCTTATGTTCAAGAATCTACCCGGTTTGCAGCATGGAGACCCAGCCTCTCAAAGGTTGAGATCATACTTGCATAAAGAAGAAGTTTCGGTCACCTCTCGCCATGCATCCACTCCTCAGGGCACAGGAGGAAACATATTTATGCATGCTGAAGGCCATTTGGATTCTAGGTATGTACGTCATGGGAACAGTGGTCGGCATAGAAGCCGAAAGACTTTGCCCATTGAGTTGTCTCGTGGTGAGACATTGCATCGGGGCCACAGATTCATAATGCACATGCCATCGTGCCTTTTGAAACATCTTTGGTTGCCCATGAAGCCCATGCAGAGAAAGCTGCCCCGTTGGATAAGGGGAAGAGAAAAAGAGAAGAACATGTACGGTGTACCACATCCCAAGAAGCTCAAGGAGTTCAAGGCAGGGGACAAGTCCGTGAAATTTGATTCCTTTCATGGAGAGTATGATGCCTCTAAGGTGCTAGCTTTTGTGGCCCAGTTTTATATTGCTTTAAGTGATAAGGACTTCACTGAGAAGTCCAAAATTCGTCATGCAAGCATGTTCTTGAAGGGGACAGCTGCCCATTGGTGGATCACTGAAAAGACGGCCAAAGATCCCATTTGCACTTGGAAAGAGTTTAAGGATAGATTCTATGCCCAATTCTTGCTCACCCAAAAGTGGGATAGACTTGAGCAAAAAGATAATGAAAGTGTGCAGTAGTATGTCTGCCAGGTAGTTCTCCACCTAACAAACCTGCATATCGTGTGAGTGCCGCACAACAAGAAGAGATCATGAAGCAAGTTAATGAGCTTTTGGAGAAAGGTTTGGTTCAACCAAGTTCTTCACCTTTTTGCTCTCCCGTGCTTCTTGTTCAAAAGAAAGATGGGTCATCCCGCATGGGTGTGGATTATAGAGCTCTAAATAAGCTCACCATCAAGAATAGATTTCCAATCCTGCGTATTGGTGACATTTTGGATAAGCTTGATGGCTCGGCTTGTTTCAGCTGTATTGATTTGAAGAGTGGTTATCACCAGATACGAGTGGTGCCACAGGATGTCCACAAAACTGCATTCAAGATAGCTTTTGGATTGTATGAATTTTTGGTGATACCTTTTGGTCTCACCAATGCCCCAACCACATTCAATCGTATGATGGATAGGATATTCCGACCCCATCGAAAATTCACAGGTGTATTCTTTGATGACATCTTGGTTTTCTCCAAGAATGAGCAGGAGCATAGGACTCATTTGGCCACAGTGTTTGAAGAGTTGTGGAAGCATAAACTCTTCATTAATGCCACGAAAAGTGAGTTCTTTCTTTCAGAGATACACTATTTGGGTCACATTGTATCCAAGGATGGTGTAAGAATGGATCCTGCCAAGATTAAAACCATTTGGAATTGGCCAGAGTTGTAAAATGTACATCAAGTACGTAGTTTTCTGGGGTTATGTTCATATTACAGGCGCTTCATAAGGCATTTTGCTATGATTGCCACCCCTCTATATGATCTCACGAAGAAGAAAGCCACTTTTAAATGGACCCCAAAGGAGCAGGATGCCTTCTTGCAACTCAAGAATGCTATCATATGTGGACTCTTTCGGAGAAGCAGTTAAGAATGGCAAACTTTTTTTCCATGTTTCATTTTCAGATTGTACATACTCCGGGAAAGAAAAATGTGGTGGCAGATGCATTATCCGGGAGGCCTTATGTGGCTACAGTTTCAGTGGCCTCTCATGGGGACTTATCTGCCATGCGAAATTTGTATCATTTGGATGCTGATTTTTGCCATATATGGATTGATTTGATGGCTGGTCACTCACATGCCTCTTATGTGATAAAAGACGGTTATCTTATGAAGGATAACTGCTTATGTGTGGTAAAGGATATGCGTCCAAAGGTTATGGAGGAATGTCATGCTCCACCTTATGCTGGTCATAGAGGTATCATGCCTACTACACGTATGATTGAGAGATATTTCTTTTGGCCAAGCATGCGTAAAGACATTGAGGCATATGTACGTGCATGTCTTACTTGCCAAAAGGTGAAATTTGACAGGCAAAAGCCCTCAGGTTTGCTTCCGCCATTGCCTATTCCCTCGCAGCCATGGGAAAGTATTATTATGGACTTGCCTAGATCCCAGCATGGGAATGATGCTTTTTGGACCATTGTGGACAGGTTTAGCAAGCAAGCTCATTTCTTGCCCGTCAAGAAAACCATTAAAGTTGATCATATGGTGAAGCTTTTTCTTGCTTACATCTTCAAGCATCATGGTATGCCTAAGTCCATTGTTGGGAATAGAGATCCCAGGACTACGAGCCTCTTCTGGAGGGCTTTATTTGATAACATGGGCACTAAACTTGTGTTTTCATCAGCTTATCATCCCCAAACCGATGGCCAAAGTGAAGCTGCAAATTCAGCCGTGTTGGATTTGTTGAAGTGTTATGTGGCAGATCAAAAGACTGCATGGGAGAAGTATCTTCCACTTGTAGAGTTTGCCTACAACAACACAGTTCATGTCTCCACAGGAAAGGCCCCGTTTGAGATTATGGCAGAGTGATCTTGCCACCCATCCTTCGTACAAAGGATGAGATTTTTGCAGCTGATGAGTATGTGCATGACTTGGATGTGGCCTTTGCTCAGGTGCGGACAGCCATTGCAAGGTCACAAGATAAGCATAAAAGGACTGCTGACAAGCATAGAAGAGACATGCAAGTGAAGGAAGGTGATTAGGTATTGCTGAAATTTGAGAAAGCTAGGCTTCGGAAGAGGCCAGGACGAGAGAGATCATATCCAAAGCTTTCTACTCGATATTATGGACCCTTCCAAGTGATTAACAAAATCAATGAAGTGTCCTTCAGGCTTGATTTACCTAGCCATTGGAAGATTCACAATGCTTTTCATGTGAGTCTTTTGCGGAAGTATGTGGGGCCAGATCCAAAGGAGCCTGTCTCACAGAAGATCCGCCAGAAATTGATGAGCTTGAGGAGATCCTTCAGCCAGAGCAGATTATATTTTACAAGGAGAGAAAGTTACCACATGAGGAGATACCTTGTGAAATTTAAAAATTATTTACTAATTGATGCAAAGTGGGTAGATGAGGATTATTTTGGTGACTACCCTCAGCTTCTACCAGCATATCTTGAGGCTTTTCAGTTGAGGTCAACTGTTTAGAAGCCCAAGGGGATGTCACCATTTGGTCCATCTCCATTTTTGGAGCCACTTCTATGGGACTGTCACTCCATAGAGCGGCCAGATTTGTGCTATGTTCACATGGAGCCAGGCCAGTGTCCCATGTGAAAGGGCCAGTTTTATGGCGTCACATGGACGGGAGCCAGATCAGTGCCACCAGTGTGCGACCAATGCTGCGTCACATGGACGGGAACCAGTTTCGTGTCACCCGTGTGTGATTTGCTTCGTGCTGTATGGACGGGAGCCTGTTGGTGCCATGTAAGATCCCTATTCCCACCGAGCAACGGATTCGGGGTACTGGCAGCGGAAGTAGCGCTTCTCGCGCGGGACAGGGGTCCCACACTCGGGGCCTCGCCCACGGATATCCGGATAAGAGACTAATCCGTCGGTTGTTCCAAAACCGAACCCGGAAAAACTTCCTTTACCGGAAAGCACGGGCGATTCCACCAGAATAACTTTTTACTCTAACGTAGTCAAGATCATTTTTGATCGAGATGATCCGATTACATCTATAAGATACTTAGTCAGTTCAAGGAAGAAACTTGCACTTGGATCATTGGGATCAACGCTTTTTTCCCCATTCAAGAGGCACAGCCGTTGATTCCTATCCATAGAACAGTTACTGTCCGGGATTTGTTTTTTTTTTTTCTATCGTAAAAACAAAAGTTTGAGTCTCGGTTTACGGATCCATCAGTCCAGCCTAACCCCATCCGATCCCATGGGTTAGCCAACCGCCCAACCACTGTAGTGATGGGATCCAATTAAAAATTTGGTTAGGTTTTGTCCCGGGTACCAAGGAAAAGAGTTCCAAGGCCCCCTAGCCGGATGTTCATGCAAAATAAAACTAGTCACACCACTCACACACCCAATATGAAATTGCCCTTTTTCAACCAGATTCAACCAGTTTAAAACAATCCTTTAATAAAACCATAGTATCATTGATCACCATCTTCCAATTTATCCAATTGATTCTTAATTTCCCATCATTCCTTCATCAGAGTATCTATGGCATCATCGGTAACTAGAACGCTCAGGAGCCGTTTCGATAGTTCCTAGCCCATAATACTTGGCAATATAATCACTTAACAAGATGGACTCTCGTTGAAGATCAGCAAGATCAACCAACAGATCCATATAAGGAGCCATGGACTCATCCATTGAAGACCAGCAAGGTCAATCAACCAGATCCATGCTCGATTTCAGAAAACAACTCCAACTCTGTTCCAATATCTTCCTCGACGCACGCGTGGGTATCCTAGGCGACCCAGAGCCCGAGCACCGTATGGTCAGCACCCTCTAGGATCCTTCGCAGGTAACCTAGCGCTTCACGCATAGGCCGCTTCCTTGGCCCCTCATCCACCGTACCGGAAGCTCACCATTTTAATCGCACCGAGGCTGGTCAAGACCTCGGCCGACCTTGCTACGCGAGACGTCCTTCATTGACTCCCCGTCAGCAGTTGCAACTTTACCATCACGACTTTAATCACAAGACGGTCAAAATGCTCCCCCCAGCATTCTTGACATAAAACAATCATTTACAAACAGCATTTACAAACAGTATTTACAAACAGTTTACAACACAATTTCTATTTTAACTTTCATTTTTCCACATTATCTCTCATCAATCTACATTACTTATTCCCTATTCCATTTATATGTATACTCATCCCATCACATCATTTCTATCTCATCACTTCAGATTCCCTCACATCGCATATCGTATATTCACATCCATACATCCACATCTATATGCGTACATTCACATCTACATGCATACATCTACATCTACATGCATCCATCCACCTCCACATCCACATCTACATCTATACATCTACATCTACATGCATACATCCATATCTCCATTCCCATCTACATCTATACATCTACATCTACATGCATTCATCTACCTCCACATCCACATCTACATCTATACATCTACATCTACATGCATACATCCATATCTCCATTCCCATCTACATCTATACATCTACATCTACATGCATTCATCTACCTCCACATCCACATCTACATCTATACATCTACATCTACATGCATACATCCATATCTCCATTCCCATCTACATCTATACATCTACATCTACATGCATTCATCTACCTCCACATCCACATCTACATCTATACATCTACATCTACATGTATACATCCACCTCCACATCCACATCCGTATCTATACATCTACATCTACATGTATACATCCACATCCACATCTATACATCTACATCTACATCTACATGCATCCATCCACCTCCACATCCACATCTACATCTATACATCTACATCTACATGCAAACATCCACATCTCCATGCATAATAAAATTCTTTTAATTAATCTAGGATGATAGTTCCTAGAATATGGTAGGAAGTCCTCTTTTTATGCTTTGAATGAATTTATTTTATGCGTAATTTCTATAAAAATTTTGCCATAGCTCCGCTACTATGACTGATAAATCTCAATTTTTTCTAAGGGATAAAGCTCATTATTAAAGAAATAATTAGAATGGTCTCTAATTGGATCATCAATCCATAATGGTCTCTAATTGGATCATGAAGAAAACAATTAGAATGGTCTCTAATTGGATCATCAATCCATAATGGTCTCTAATTGGATCATTAAGAAAACAATTAGAATGGTCTCTAATTGGATCATTAAGAAAACAATTAGAATGGTCTCTAATTGGATCATCAATCCATAATGGTCTCTAATTGGATCATTAAGAAAACAATTAGAATGGTCTCTAATTGGATCATCAATCCATAATGGTCTCTAATTGGATCATTAAGAAAGCAATTAGAATGGTCTCTAATTGGGTCATCAATCCATAATGGATTGAATCATCAATGTGCATAAACTAAAAGCATAGCAAAAAGCCATTAATTTGGCCTCAAGCATAGCTTAATCTTGGATTAAGAAAAAGCTTTATGAAAAGCTTCATTTGGATTGAGAATGGGTCATGAGTATGACCATTTCTTGAGTGAGAGAGAGAAATTATAAAAACCATTAGAATTTAAATATAAGTGGAAATTAACTTCTATAGCATTTATTAAATTATGTAACTCTTCACTACTATTCACCAATTAACTTCAATAGCATTTAAAAAAAACCATACCAATTAAACTTCTCAAGCTTGAGAGGGGTTGAGAAGAGAGAATCATTGAGAAATCATAGAAAAGATCAAAATTTAATATACTTACCTTATGATTTGCTTGATTCTTTATTCACGGTAGAGGCCCCCAACCAATCAATTGGTTTAGTATGTTGATGGAGCCACCAATGGGGATTGAAGAAAGAGAGAAGTATCAAAAACTAGTGAATTATTAAAGAATTCACAACTCTTGGCTTAGGTAGAGTAGAGTAACAATGCATAAGACACTCTATATTTTGGCTTAGGTGGAGTAAAGTAACAAGCATAAGACTCTATCTAATTTGGCTTAGGTGGAGTAGAGTAACAAAGCATAAGACTCTATCTAATTTGGCTTAGGTGGAGTAGAGTGACAAAGCATAAGACACTATATATTTTGGCTTAGGTGGAGTAGAGTGACAAAGCATAAGACACTATATATTTTGGCTTAGGTGGAGTAGAGTGACAAAGCATAAGACACTATATTTTTTTCAACAAGGGGAGGCTTCTATTTATAGGAAAATTTGAGCTCCTAACCAAACAAACTGATTCTAGAATTTTCCAAGTCAGTTTGGTTGAATTTGGACTAGATTTGGACCTAGTTTGGTTACTTTTTGATTCGGTTTGGTTCCATTTTGATTTGGTTTGGTTCAAGAGAGATGAGAGATAAAAATATCACATTATTTTTGAGTTTAAAACTCATTCAAGCATGTGAAATATGCACCTCCTTTAAAGAATTCTCCTTCCTTACATATGTGTCAAAATTTTATTGCTCATAGTTTTTTTACTAATAAACCTTGTACATTTTCAACTCTTCATCTTATGTGAAATATGCACCTCCTTTAAATAACTCCTCTTCCTTACATATGTGTCATAGTTTTTTTACTAATAAACCTTGTACATTTTCAACTCTTCATCTTATGTGAAATATGCACCTCCTTTAAAGAACTCCCCTTCCTTACATATGTGTTTATTTACTAATAAACCTTGTACATTTTCAACTCTTCATCTTATGTGAAATATGCACCTCCTTTAAAGAACTCCCCTTCCTTACATATGTGTTTATTTACTAATAAACCTTGTACATTTTCAACTCTTCATCTTATGTGAAATATGCACCTCCTTTAAAGAACTCCCTTTCCTTACATATGTGTTTATTTACTAATAAACCTTGTACATTTTCAACTCTTCACCTCATGTGAGCATTTACTCATTTTTGGGTATTTTCTTTTTACAATTTGGATTCATCTCCTCCCTACACATGGATTGATGCTATTGGCCCATAGAAACCTTAATTGGACCATAGTCTAAAGATTTTTGAAAATCTAGACCCTTAGGCTAAGGTTCTTTATACCTATTTCCAATTAATTCTAATTGCACATTGGAAAATTCTTTTTAAATTTCTGTTTCAGGGAAACTCATTTGAATTATAAGAGATATTTTTCTATCCAAAAATATTCAAAATCTGAATATTCTCTCTCTAGAATATTTTCTCTCTCTAGGTTAAAACAGTTAGAAACAAGGTCTTTATATTTCTGAAGAGGGATTGATTACGGGGGAAGATACTAGACATCAAAAAGGGGGTTGGGGGAGGAATCTTACATGCCACCCGTGTATGGCCAGGATGGTATCTTACCTATGGGATTGTCACTCTATAGGAAGACCAAGATATATTTATTTATATTTGTCGCGCCAGTTTTGTGCCCGACAGGAATCTCTTGTACAAGTTTCATGAAAGGGAGATTTCGTCCATTATTTGTGCACATGCATTTATGCTTGCATGCATAAATTTGTTTTTGCATGACTTATTTGCGTGTGTCTGCCTATTATGTCGTGCCAGTACACTAAACGGGGACGCCCGCAATGTACCATGGAATGCTGTTTGTTGACTTGGTGGCGTGGCGTGTGAACATGTGGTAAGTATTTTCATTTTGGCCTTTTTTAAAAGGTAAAATCCATAAACTATGGTTAACTTTAATGTTTATAAGCTAATGTGTTCACACACATTTAAATTTGGGCTGGACATTTACTTTCTAGTGTGGGTGCCTATAAACTAACCTTTGATTAGAGTTTAATAATTCTAAAAGCAACTATTGCATGGAAGACTAGTACATATTTCCCACGTGGGTGGTGGCTGGATTTCTCTCTCCATCGCCTGCTTTGTTCTCTCCATCGCTTGGTATCCTCCATGCTGTACCTGCCTGCTGCCCATGCCTACTGAAGCTGCAGCTGTACCTGCCTGTAGGGTTGCCCACGCCTCTTGTACCTGCTGCTGTACAGTACCAGCCTGTTGTACCAGGCCTGTACCTGTTGCTGTATAGTACCCGCCTACTGTACTTGGCCTGTATATGTTGCTGTACAACACCCTCTTGCTCATTTATTGCCTAGTGTACCCGCTGTACCTGCTGGCTGCCCATGTGTACCTGTTGGCTGTCCATGTGTACCTGTTGGCTGCCCACATGTACCCGTTGTACTTGACTGTACTTGCTTGCTTAACTCATTATACCAGTTGTACAAACAGTACCTACTGTACCTGCACACACATGTGAAATTCTTGACGTGCTTGATTGTACCTGCTGCAAATTGTACCTGTTGAACGAGAATTGTACTCATTGTGCCAGGTGCCCTCATGTTTTCTCATTTGTGTAATTCTGAAATTTGTTAATTAAAATTCAGAGAATTCTTGAAGTTGTGTAGTGCAAGAGCAAAGCATGTATATGCTGACCATGCTTAGGAATGTTCTTCCTGGTGTGGTCAGTATATTTTCCTGTGTGGTGTTGTTAACCGCGCTCTTAGAGCTTCTAAGAGCCAGTGAAGGTTTGACTCACCAGGGAACTTGGGAGCAAAGCTTGGAGAACCAGCCTACCAGGTCACGTTCCCTCCACGGTGTACCCCTTGGTCTGCGTTAGTACGGGCGTGCCTGTTGGTGCACGGTCCCGGAAGACCAGTGAAAGGCAGGTGTCCACCCAGTGAAGGTGGAAATGAGCCTGTGATTTGGGGCTACTACGACCAACACCTCTTCATCAACTTGAACCAGTTTTATTTGGTTGTTTTCACTCCCTTGTGGAGAAATCTGGCCTGTCAGGCCCGTGACACTCGTACAAATATAAATACTCCAAGAAATACAAAAAGTATTGAGAGGAGGGCCGGCCCTTTTCGGCCCGAGTGTTGGTGTCATTTGTATTTTTCAGTATTTCCAGTATTTGTGTTGCTGATGTTGTTTCCATTGTTTAATAACAGTTAAATTAAGTGTTCTAAATATGTGTCTATATTGTCTTTCGATCTGTAGGCCTCCTGTAGGGAGCGGTCACCGCTATCCAGTCCCGCTGTCCAGCACAAGGGGAAGAGAGAGAAGCTGCACTATTGCCCACTATATGGCTAGTTGCTCGGAGAGGAAGAGAGAGAAGAAAACGTTTTTATCTACTGCCCACCACCCTCTCCTCATGCGAATGCTTCCTCCTACTTTTAACTAGCCCCAAAATAGTTGTGCTTTTCCCCTTTTGCCAAAAATAACCGGGTTGGCCCAAAAATAGCTGAACTTGCCCAAATATATCAATTTAAAGCTTTTCTTGGCTTCTACTCCAAGTTTTAGCCAAAAATATCAACTTTTATGCTTTTCTTGGTTTGATGCCCAAGTTTCATCCAGGCTCCTCTTTTTGTCCACCTGTCTTACCCATGGTTACCAGGAGATGGGGACGGGGATGGGGGACGGGAACGGGGACGGGGACGGGGGGGTGGGGACGGCTTTCAAAATTGTTAATTTTAGAGGAGTAAAGAATCAAGATTAATCAATCAATAACAACAAGCTTTCTAACTCCAAAAGTTATGAATCATGATACACATTACATTTAAAATTAAATTACGCGACGAGGTGCAAGAGTCAAGAGTCAAGACTCGCAAAGTCGGAAAAGAAAGACTTTAAAGTTGATAACATTAAATAGATATACTCAAAAGATGTTGGGGCTTGGGCGATACAAAATATAAGTCACTCGCTCTCATACTCTGCGCTCCCAATAAGAGAGGTGCTAGCCTCATGATCATGAGTGCGTGAAGTGTGGATGGGGGTTGTGTCATCCGATGAAGGCTCATGATGAGAACCATTTGTCCCACCCTTCTGTGCAGTAGTTGTAGTTGCCTCCTCTTGTTCCATCTCCCACTGTGTAAAAGTATCGGCATTGCATCTTGCACTCTTGCCAAGCATGGGCAAGTTTGCGCTAATGAAGACAAGATCATTAGCTCTTTCCACCCCAAGCCGATTTCTTTTCTTTGATGAAATGTGACTGTAGGAGGACCATAATTGCTCTAGGCAAGAAGAGCTAACGGATTGGCTCAAGATCCGGATCGCCAACTGTTGTAGCTCTGGTCCATCTGATCCGAAGTCCTCCCACCATAATGCTGCGCCAACCTTGAATTTGTCCTGCTGCGCATTTGCACATCCATATGAGCCTTGAAATGCCCTGTAATTAGAGAGCTGGTCTCTAATTTTGCGCCTGATTTCTGCATCCGGCGTGAGGCGATCCAAGATGAGTCTCCAACCGTTGCTGACCTCTTTATCACCCTCCTGCCCTTTTCCTTGGAAATTCTTGGTCCACCATAAAAGCAGCTACATGTAAAGGAGAGGAATATGAGCTCCATCTCGCCACACAAAGCGAGTGGATCTCCTCATAACTATCTACGTCTGGCTCAAGCTTCTCAAGACTCTCTATCATCCGGTCCATGGCTTCGTATACTTTGCCGATGCATGGCTGCATAGCATCAACAATCTTGAGCAAGTGGACAATGGGATGCACCATGGCGTCAGTACGCTTGAGGTCCTCCAAAAAATCAGCATCGTCGACCTTTTTCTTGCATGAAATCCCTACTTGTGTACGTGCAAAAGATGAGGAGCAAAGCTCATCACTGATGAATAGTTGCCGCATGGCACCCTGACAATCCTTCAAGCGATGCAACATAAGAAAGTTGTATGCAAAGCGAGTGTCCGAGTACTTGAGAAGGATCTTTGTGGACTGTTGGGGTAAAGGCGTTATGCCCACCCTTATAGTGTGTACAAGCCCATAAGTTATAGTACATAGTACACTTAGTACTTTTAATGTACTAAGTGCACTATGTGTACTAGTGCAATATACATGTGTGATAGGGGAGTCACACACTCATGCTTTTGATGAGTTGACTTATCCCCACAACTCTCTCTCTCTCCCTTGCTTCTCTGTGTTTGTCTCCCACACAAGTGAAACCCTAATTCTAGTTTCTCCCCATCAACTGGTATCAGAGCCCTGTCCCGTCGAATCTCTGTGCAAGCAGGCTTGCTCGTGTGAATGTGGTGAGGCGCCTACATCAACTGGTCGTGCTGAATTCTGGTCGCCTTTCTCTTCCCAGTCCAAAGCAAGCAGCATGTCGACCTCAAACGTGTAGAAGGCGCACTGCGAAGCAAATCCAAAGCAACAAGCGATTGACTTCAGGTGTGTAGGCGCTAGGCGTAGAAGGCTCTAGGCGAATACACGGCGCAGGCGAAGCAACATCACCAGCCCAAGTCGTGTGTAGCGCCAGCGCTAGGCGGCAGCAAGAATTCAAGGCGAATACAAAAGCGCTGGCGACTAGGCGAAGTCGGTGTGGCGGGCGTCCATCGAATCCTAGGTAGCTGGCGTGGAGCGAAGGCAGCATAGCGAAGGTGACGTGTCGGCTGGCTCTCAGTCGGAGGCGACTCCTTGTCGCGTGTAGCTCTACACGGTGAAAGCAGCAAGGCGAACAGCCACCCGACTCCACTTGGTAAGCGATCACCATGTCTAAGGCAAGACGAATCGCTTCTCTCTGTGCTGGGGACACAGAGACTGTTTGGGCCACCTGAAAACGCTCGCTTAGACTGGCACCAATACAATCTCAGAAGAAAGCACCAGCATTAGAAGTGCCCCCCCCCACCTGAAAAGAAGCCTGCAAGCAGCAGCATCAACAGCAAAATCGACGCTCTCCTTTCCTGCAAGAAAAATCAGAAATTTCAGAGGTATTTTTGCTTCAATTTTGCGAATTTCTTATCAATTCAAGCAATTGAGCAGGTACAGGTGCCCAAATTGCTCAATTTTGAGCAAAATTGGCAAAATTGGGTGACATTGGTCACAATCAGGATAAATTTGCAGGAAATTGGTCAAATCAGGATCAATTTGCAGGAAATTGGATGTCGAAATTTGGGGCTTTTGATGTAATTGTGCAATTAAGCACTCATACATGCTGTATGATGTAAAAAATCACACATTTGGGCAAAATCGCAGCAAATTGCAGTGCAAATCAAGGGGCTTTTGTGCCGATTTGGTTGATTTGCATGCAGGCAATCGCATTTGATGCTGTGGTTAATGTGCTGATGCCTTACACGCACTCAATGTGCCTGTAAATCAAGGGGCTTTCATGTATTTGATGTATATGTGGCCAGGGGGAAGCATCGTGAACACTCTGGATGCCTTCATGTGTGTCAATGTACCATGTATGATCAGCAATTGATCTCAAATCAAGGGGCTTTTCAAGTTTGTATGCTTGTTGAGCTTGGCAAAGCAGCAGGCAAGACATTTATGCCTTGAATCCTCAGAAATCAGCTTGCAGTCAAGGGGCTTTTGCCCAATTTCTGTTCGGGACTGTTTTATGCAGTGTTCGTGACTGTAAAAATCTGATTTTCACTCATTTGGACAGCCAGGAGAGCATTTATTGCTATTGTACCTGCTGGTACAGATTTGGCACAGCTTTGTGCAAGTTTTGGCATGGCTGTACATTGTTTTGAGTGATCAAAAGGTTCAAATTCAGCTGCTGAAATTGCCGGTACAGGTTTGGTACATCATTTGTAAGCACTTGGTACTGTTGTACAGTACTTTGGAAGGGCAAAAGAGCACATTTGAGGTGCTGTCCAAAATCTGCAGCAACCAGATTTTGGTGTTTTCATCACAAAAAGTGGGAGAAAAGTTGCATTCTTGCTTCCGCAGTGGGAGATAAAGCTTGGGAGAACATTTGTGAGCACTTTGTGTGCTTTGGGTGCAGTGTTTGCACATCTTTTGGTGCAGTGTTTGCACATTTGCAGGGAGTCAGGCATTAAAGGTTGCATATTGCTATGGCAACCACAGGTGAGAGCTCTTCATTGCTTCACATCAAGAAGCTTGAAGGCTCGCAGAATTATGATATTTGGCAAACCCAGTGCTACAATGTGTTGCTCCAGAAAAAGCAGCACAAGCCTATCAAAGAAAGGGGTGTGATGCCCGCTTCTCTTACAGCTGAAGAGTGGGAAGATATGGATGAGCTGGCAAGATCTACTATCATGTTGTCTGTGTCAGACTCATTACTTTTCAGCATTCGTGAAGAGAAGACAGCTTGGGGAATGTGGCAGAGATTGCAGGACTTGTATGCCCAACAAAGTGCCTCAAGCAAAGTGTATTGGTTGAAGAAACTCATAGGTCTTCAGATGAAGGAAGGGGCTTCTATGACAGCCCATCTAAATGAGTTTAATGGTATTGTCAGCCAGGTTATCAATCAAAAGTTGGCAATGGACGATGAGTTCAAAGCCACTTTTTTGTTATGCACTTTGCCAGAGAGTTGGGACACATTCAGGACAGCCACTAGCAATTCGAATGCTATGCTGTCATATGCAGATGTTGAGGGTGCTCTTCTTCAAGAAGAGATGAACAGGAAAAACAACTCTGTTGGCAAGTCTAATGCAATGAATGCACGTGGGAGATCCCAGCAAAGGGGGAAAAGCCAAGAAAGGGGAAGGAGCAAGTCTCGCTCCAAAAAGGATTTGGAATGCCATTATTGTGGCAAGAAGGGACACATTAAAAAGCAATGCTACAAATGGAAAAATGATCAAAAAGAAAAGGGAAAAGGCAAAGACAAAGAGAAGGATGAAGCCAAAGATGTAAAGCCAAAGGGCAAAAGTGGAGTCAAGATTGAAGAAATCAATGTGTCACATGCAGGTGGCAGTGAGGATGAGGTCCTATTTACTTCTTCACTTGATGCCCATTCACTTCTTACAGGTGGTCATGGTATGCACTCATGGATCATTGATTCAGGTGCCTCCTTTCATGTCACAGGTTGCAGAGACTTGTTTGTCAGGTATACTGCTGGCAATGAAGGAGTGGTTTATTTGGGTGATAACCATGCATGCAAAATTCTTGGCAGAGGTGATGTGAGGCTTGTATTTTCAGATGGCTCACAGCTTATGCTCCATGATGTCAGGCATGTGCCTGAGATCAAGAAGAATTTGCTTTCTACTGGACAGCTTGATGATGCTGATTATGTCACCACATTTGGTAGTGGAAAGTGGAAGATTAGTAAGGGCTCATTGGTTGTTGCCAGAGGCTCTAAGGTGGACACTCTTTACTTTATGCATGCAGGTGTTTGTCACCATGCTAATGTAAATGCAACCGAGCTGCCGGAAATTTCTATGTGGCATAGCCGGTTGGGACACATGAGTGTCAAGGGAATGGAGCAATTGTCTCGTTTGGGTTACTTGCCTTCTCTAAAGTTTTCAAGTTTTCAGTTTTGTGAGCATTGTATATATGGTAGGCAACTACAGTGCCCCCACAAGAAAGCTCTTGGACAGAAAGATGCTCAGTTAGAGCTTGTGCATACAGATGTATGTGAGATGCCTCAGCTTTCTTTGGGAGGGGCAAAATATTTTGTGTCTTTTATTGATGATGCCACACGCAAGGTGTGGGTTTATCCTCTTCGTTTGAAGAGTGATACATTCTCAGTGTTTCAGAAGTTTGTTGCTCATGTTGAGAATCAAACTGGCAAAACACTGAAGGCTTTGCGTTCCGACAATGGTGGAGAGTATACGTCCAAACAGTTTCAGGACTTTTGTGATGCTAAAGGCATCAAGAGGGAGCTCTCTACTCCTTATGATCCTCCACAAAACGGGACAGCAGAGAGGATGAACAGGACCATACAGGAGAAGGTCCGTTCTATGTTGTCACATGCTGCATTACCTCATGGTTTTTGGGCTGAAGCTGTTATGACAGCCGTTCACCTTATAAACAGGTCACCTAACACGAGGCTTGGTGGGAAAGTGCCAGAAGAAGTATGGACAGGGAAGCCTCCGTCATACAAGCACTTGAGAGTGTTTGGTTGCGTTGCGTACGTGCACATACGCAGGGAAATGCGCACCAAACTTGATCCTAAGTCTCATAAATGCATATTCCTAGGATATGGTGACAGAGGTGAAATGGGGTATAGACTTTGGGATCCCATGAATAGAAAGATCATACGCAGCAATGATGTCATTTTTGATGAAACATGCATGTATAAGGAGCCTGCAAGGCAACAGGAGCCTGGCAGAGTCATCTTTGATGATGATGGACATCATGGACAACAACAAAGGGCTGCAAATCAGCCATTACAGCAGGAAAACCAGCCCTTAAATGGTGCTGAAAATGGTCCAAATGGACAGCCAGATATGGCAGAAGATATCCCTATGGATATACCACAGTTAGAGGAGATACCGGGCATGATTTTTCAGCCTTATGGCATGGAACAGGAGCCACCAATGGGTGATATGCAGGCTGGACAGCAACCTGCAAATGATGGTCATTGGGTACGGAGGTCCACTAGACCCTCCAGAGCCCCTGACAGGTTTGTTCCAGGGGTTGACTATTTGATGCTCACTGACTGTGGGGAGCCCTCATGTTATAAAGAGGCTTTACAGAGGGCAGACAAGGCTCTATGGGAGCGTGCCATGAAGTCAGAGATGGATTCTCTGCATAAAAATGGAACATGGAAGTTGGTGCCTTTGCCTGCTGGCAAGAAGGTTTTGCCATGCAAGTGGGTATACAGGCTCAAAGTTGCATCAGATGCTAAGCCAAGATACAAAGCCAGATTAGTGGCTAAGGGCTTCAAGCAGGAATATGGTGTGGACTTTGATGAGATCTTCTCTCCAGTGGTCAAAATGACCACACTTAGAGCTGTGTTGGCTTTGGTTGCACATGATGATCTGGACTTGATTCAGATGGATGTGAAGACTGCTTTTCTTCACGGTGATCTCCATGAGGAGATATATATGCAGCAGCCAGAGGGTTATGCAGTAAGTGGAAAGGAGAAGCTTGTATGCAAGCTGAAAAAGAGTCTTTATGGGCTCAAACAGGCACCAAGAGAATGGTATCATAAATTTGATACATTCATGAAATCTCAGAAATTCAGGAGAAGTGACATAGATCACTGCTTGTACACCAAGAAAGCTTTGGATGGCAGTCTATTGATTCTCATTTTGTATGTTGATGATATGTTGATTGCCGGGAAATCTCGTAAAGAGATGGATGCCTTGAAGAAGAGGCTGCATGAAACCTTTGATATGAAGGATTTGGGTGATGCAAATCACATTTTGGGTATGCGGATACTTCGGGACAGAAATCAGCATGTGTTGTATTTGTCTCAGAAGGAATACATTGGCAAAGTCTTGCAGAGGTTCAATATGGACGGGGGGAAGAAAGCTAGTACTCCTCTGCCTCCATATGTGAAACTCAGTGCTATGGACAGCCCACAGTCGGATAGTGACAGGGCTGATATGGCCAAGATTCCGTATGCTTCAGCTTGTGGCAGTCTCATGTATGCCATGGTTGCTACTAGGCCAGACATTGCATTTGCAGTGGGAGTGGTTTCTAGGTACATGGCCAACCCTGGCAAGAAGCATTGGGAAGCAGTGAAAGGTGTCATGAGATACCTGAAGGGCACACAGGATTTGTGCATTTGCTTTGGCAAACAGGATGCATTAGTGCATGGTTATACGGACTCGGATTATGCCGGTCATCCAGATAACCGGAAGTCTACTACCGGTTATGTATTTACATTCACAGGAGGTGCTGTGTCATGGATATCCAGGATGCAGAAGTGCACTGCCTTATCTACTACAGAGGCCGAGTATATTGCAGCCACAGAGGCTTGCAAGGAGGCATTATGGCTATCTCGGTTAGTGGTTGATTTGGGCTATACAGGGGATATTCCATTGTTGCATCGTGACAGTCAGAGTGCCATTCAGTTGGCAAAGAACCCTGTTTTTCATGCAAAGACGAAGCATGTGGATGTGAAGTATCACTTCATCAGAGAGGTGATAGAGAACAAGCAAATTCAGCTTGTTAAGATTCATACGGATGACAACCCGGCTGATCTGTTGACGAAGAGTTTGCCTCCGGAGCGGTTTGCTCATTGCAGACACTTGATGGGCATTGGATGAGGCCAGTTTCAGCCTTGATATGGCCTTGTATATTATCATGTACATGCTGATTTTTTCTTTTCCTTTACTTAAGGGCACATTGCCTTTAAGTGGGAGGTTGTTGGGGTAAAGGCGTTATGCCCACCCTTATAGTGTGTACAAGCCCATAAGTTATAGTACATAGTACACTTAGTACTTTTAATGTACTAAGTGCACTATGTGTACTAGTGCAATATACATGTGTGATAGGGGAGTCACACACTCATGCTTTTGATGAGTTGACTTATCCCCACAACTCTCTCTCTCTCCCTTGCTTCTCTGTGTTTGTCTCCCACACAAGTGAAACCCTAATTCTAGTTTCTCCCCATCAGTGGACCTCTTCCCAAACTCGGATCGAAGGTATGTGTGATTGTTGATGAAGGTCACAATTGCACATGCATCATCAATCACCGATTCAATCCATGACAATTTCCCAATATCTTTCAAAAGATTATTGAGACAATGTGCCATGCAAAAAGAGACAGTGATTTGAGGATACATACTCTCAAGAATAGCTCCCGCTGCCCTATTTGTCGCCTCATCATCCGTGACGAAACCGATCACACATTCGGAGCCGATAATCTCAACAGCACTACTCCACTCAGCAGCAAGTACATCCGCACTCTTTCCCGTCCCTAAAGCATCATGTGAGAAGACAAAGTACATCTCCCCCCTTGAATATGCCACAAGGCCATGGATAGACCTTTTCCGCGTGTCACTCCATCCGTCTGCAATCAAAGAGACTCCATTGCGAGCCCATTGTCTCTTTGTGTTTGCCGCCGCTTGCTCAACAAGGCATTTCTCCTTGTCAAGCATAGTGGTCCGCAAGGTTTCGGAGGATGGAGGTTGTAGTGAGAACCGTACTCGCCAATCTTCTTCACCATCATTTTGAAGTAGTCGGACCTATTTATCATTTCAAAAAAAAAGAGGGTAAGTAATTAGAATGGCAAAATGGTGACCCGTGAATCGTGACTCGTGAGACATGATGATGAAATCATGTGAGTGAAATACGTACCGTGCCACACGAAAAGCAATGTGGTCATGGAAAAAGAAGCGGGCCACCGTGGCATCAACCTCCTCCTCCTTTTTGGGATCCCAACTCCCCTCAAGAGTACTTTGCCGACGAGAGAGAGAGAGGGTGGACTAGGTTGTGGCATTGAGAAGGCGGTTTGTGTGAAGCCTCGAGTAGTGCCACGAGGAGGACGTGATGGAGGGGTAGATGAAGATGCACCACCACCCGATGTAGAACCTGATGTTTGGGTTGGAGTGACATAAGTGTTGGGATCCACTGCACGCACCCTTTGGCTTGCACTCAAAGCTTGATGGGCGGCAAGCTTTGCAAGAAGCTCCTTTCTTATCTCCGGTGTGACCCGCTCACAAAATTTCACCTCATGACCGGGCTCATGCAACAAATGGGCCCTCATCCTATTGGCCCCACCCACACGCTTATATGGGCAAAGCTTGCATGTCCATGGACGTGCACCCCTAGCATGAGTAGGAGGCTCGAAGTTGACCTCATCCCACCATGACCACCCATCCGTTCTACTCCTACCGCCCGCACGAGAAGAGGATGCCATGAATAGTTAGTAACTTAGTAGTAGTCTAGTTATAGTCACATGGGACTCGAAATGGGGACGGAACGGGGACGGAAAAGATTGAGAATGGCCATTCCCTGTGACTATAGAGTGACATGGGACGGGAATGGGAACGGGAAGATGCTACCTTCCCCAACATTCCCGAGTCAAAAAATGCCCATTCCCTGTGACTATGAGTCTAGTAGAAGAGGGTGAAGAGAGCTTAGAGGGTAGAGTAGGAGAAGAAGTAGAGGGAAGATTGAAGTAGTCTAGTAGGAGAGGGTGGAGAGGAAGGTGGTGTAGTAGGAGAGGGAGATAGTGGAGAGGAAAGCTTGAGTAGGAGAGGGAGATGGTGGAGAGGAACTCAAGTCTTGGAAGGCTTGAGTAGAAGAGGAGTAGCTTGCAGCCCATTATATAGTATATGGCAGCTGGCTGTCTCTCTCTCAAACTCTCAAACGGCCAGCCGCCAACGGCTAGTAGTGGTTATTTGAAAAAAAAACGGTTGGAAATGTAGCCGTTGCAGTCGTCCCCGTCCCCGAATGACGACGTCTCCCCGTTCCCACGGGGGGACGGGTGTCCCCTGGTCACGTTCCGTCTGTACCGTCCCCCTGGCCGTCCCCAGGCTGTTACGCAAGTGTCCTTGCTCGGGACGGTGTTCCCACGTCCCACGTGGGCGTCCCGCCGTCCCCCTGTCACTATCATATGTCCAGCCCGTCTTTAACAATATGTGAACACACCGACTTATAAGTCACTTTTATTGATAAAAAATCCCATGGTGCCATGCTGTGTGGCCATCTATCAGGCCAAACCATGCTAGTAAAATGCTCTAGCTTCCTTTTGTGGAAAATCCCCGTTCACACCTTGGTTCTAGAGTGTGTGAAACACTGTTCAAGACTGGTGAGAGGACCAAATTGGTGACATCCCCTCCGTCTTATAAGACTGTTGTCTGCAACTGTATAAGGCTAATACCACTGAAATATCTTTCAAATATAGCAGATCCACTGTCCATCAATAGTATTACAGAAACACATCTCAAGATAGACACAACAAATATTCTCCACTCGCGTCAACAAGGGAGTTCAACATGTACAAAATTCCAAATATTGGCAAAAAGCATCAACTTGGTAAAACTCAAAGTATACTTAGGTTTTCTTTGCCAGGTTTGTCATGAAGCCAAAATAAATATCTCCTCAGCATACACATAGGATACCTTGAGATATAGCTCCATATAACTCACTTGAACAAAATTTGGTTTAAAATCCAGAATAGTCCATATGGAACGAGTGCTGAACACGAGCACATAAAACTAACTCCATACTTCGAGGGTAAATTCTGTGAATCCATAAATCCTTATGCCAAGCTGTCTACTGCTCTCTTGGACACATGAGTGCTTCCATAAGTCCAATTGTTGATCACTGTAGTACCACTTCTGATCTTTTCTCTTTCTCATTGCTAGAAGGAAGCCTCTGCTTCCGAGAAAGCCTAAGTTCTGATACCAATGAAACCGGACGACAACTCGGATGCAATGGATAGTCGCTTTAGATGTCAACAAAGATATGAAAATACAACCGAAATAACCATAAACAATGCTTAAAGGGAACACAACATTGAGCCGGAACAGCCAGCCCCTTGTAGGAACTGCTTTATTCCAACAAACGGGTTACAATCAAACCAAGGTGCGGGTGCAATATTGCACCGGATTTTTCACAAGCTTCCTCAACAAACACTTTCACAGGAATCAAAGCACAAACCACTCCAAGAACCAATACGAATCAACAGCCCGGTGTGGTGTCAAACCCAACACCGAACTCTGTGCCAAAACAGCCCTTAGAACAGAGCCTCAAATCTGCCCGAGGAGCTCTCAAATCAGTCCCTAATGTCTCCAAAACAGCCCCTAAACCGATGGCCAAGAGGGGGCGGTGAAGGGAGAGAAGAATCTGCCGTTGTATGGCCCGCGCAAGAGAGAGAAGAACCTGCTGGTTGCTATACCACTGTATGGCTAGCGAATCTGAGAGGAGGAGAAGCGACCCAGCTGCCGTACCACTGCACGGCCTATGCCACAGAGAGAGAAAAGGGGTGCCCCGCTGTTGTACCATTGTACAGCCTGTAGAGAGGCAAAAACCGTCTGCTGTACCATTGTACGGCTGGCTGAAAAGAGAAAGGAGGTGTTGCCTAGCTGCTGTATAGTTTGGGCCAAAGAGAGGAGAAGGCTCTCCAGCCCCACTGTCCACTCTACGGCCAGCGCAAGGGGAAGAGAGAGAAGCTGCACTACTGCCCACTGTACGGCCAGTTGCTTTGGAGAGGAAGAGAGAGAAGAAAACGTTTTTATCTGTTGCCCGCCACCCGCTCCTCATGCGCATGCTTCCTCCTGCTTTTAAAGGAATCGACTAGTCCCAAAATAGCCGTGCTTTTCCCCTTTTGCCAAAAATAACCGGGTTGGCCCAAAAATAGCTGAGCTTGCCCAAATATATCAATTTAAAACTTTTCTTTGCTTGTACTCCAAGTTTTAGCCAAAAATATCAACTTTTGTGCTTTTCTTGGCTTGATGCCCAAGTTTCATCTAGGTGCCTCCTTTTGTCCACCTGTCATGCCCAAAATATCATATGTCTAGCCCGTCTTTAATAATATGTGGACACACCGACTTATAAGTCACTTTTATTGACCATAGTGCCATGCTGTGTGGCCATCTTTCAGGCCAAACCATGCCTGTAAAATGCTCTAGCTTTCTTTTGTGGAAAATCCCCATTCACACTTTGGTTCCAGAGAGTGTGTGAAACACTATTCAAGACTAGTGAGAGGACCAAATTGGTGACATTTGGCCATATGACCCAGCTGGTTGCACTCGAAGCATGCCCTTGTCTTCTTTGCTTAAGCTTTTCGGCCGGCTTTTTGTTACACACCCTCTTCTATTTATTGCTTTGCTGAGGCTGTGTCGACTGAGGTTGGTCAGATGAGCTTTTCTTTTCCACCATTATGGGGCTTCTTTTCGCTTTGTTGCTCGTATTTTAGTTAAAGGTTCCTTTTATTGCCATGTGTGCTATCGAAATTCGGGGCATATTGAATGCATCCTCCAGTGTTTGAGCGTGATTTCTATACATCTCTAACTAGTAGTCTAGATCAAGTCCAAGAATAAAGATAGACATAGCATGAAGCGGGTCTGTCTTGCATTGCATCAAGGCATTGGGGAAATCCTTCAAGTTTTCGATCAAAGGTCTTGCTCTTCACATTATTTTCATGTAGTTTCTGATAGCCCACTATGTCTGTCATCCACAAAGTGCTTGTGAAAGTAGAGTTTTAGTGTTAGGGTTTGCAGGTGTAACTAAGGATGGAATATATCCATAGTGTGAGTGTGTGCAGAGAGAGAGAGAGAGAGAGAGAGGCAATGCTCAGATTGTTGCATGGCTCAATGATAATTAGATTGATGTGTTATACTTGCCAAGTACAATGCTTTTGTAGGCCAAGGAGTAGCCTTATCTTTTGACACATTACTAGAGACGTCGTGACGTCACATATTGGACACACTTACACACATTAATGACACGTGGCACACTTATTCTATGACTCCACAACAAATCGGAGTGAAGATGGAGATGCTTGAGGAGACCTTCAATAGCCATGGTGATTTGGGCTTTAAATTACAACACGTGATACAAAAGAACAGATCGTGCTAACACTTGAAAGTTGAAACTCTCCTATAAGGCTTGATATAAGAGCTTGACCACACGTGACTGCACCTACAGGAACAATCCCCCTTGTCTCTAAGTAGGGATATGTGAAAAGCACGGAGCTTTTTAAAAAACAAGGATTACAAGAAAAACACAAGATTATTTATCAAATATTGGGGAAACACTGAGAACCCTTGACTCATACAAAGTAGGAATTAGAAATTTTTTGGAAGTTTTAAAAACTTCCTGATGATGTGCCGATGAAGATTTGTCCTTTTATGTCGGCATTGCCAAGTGATTGACACTTGGGTTATCATTTTAGGCTTAGGGGCCAAGATAGAGAATGTGTAATTGCACAAATTGGGAGATGCAGAGGGAAAAACCCAAATTTTCGTTGATGCATTGGCTCCAATTTGATGGACGAGGCTTATTTTTGAAAAAAACTTTGTGGCTTTGCAAGAGCTTCAATTTGATGATTTTTATCATACTATGGTTGGCCGAATATAGGCCCATCTTGACCAAGTTAATCTCTGACAGCATAATGGCATCTCCTTGGAAGTCACACCCATGTACCTGTTCTCGGCTGTCCGTGCATTAAAGTCTCCCAACAACAGAGAGAGAGAGAGAGTGAGAGAGAGAGAGAGGATCAAAATATCTACTATATTTCTTTTCTTGCAAGTTCATTCTTGAATTTTTACATAATCTCTTTTCTTGCAGCGAACTTGAAATAGAATACCCTTCCCAAGAGATGGCAAATATAATTCAAGCTTCTCTCGCTGTTGATGCTGAGGTATAGAATTTTAATTTTGGTGATGGTTTGAAGCTTTCTCAGTGGGATTGGATGATGATATTTCAACCTTAGTCTTCTCATCGCTATATAAAGACTTTCCCATGCAAAAAACATTTATCAGTTGCAATGAATGATAACCTTTTGATCTTGATTTTCTCCCATGCAAATTTTTGAGTGGAAGGTTTTGAAAGCTCTTTGTTACCTTTCTTTACATGGGTTTAGTAAATCACTTAATTTGAGAATCAAGGAATGGTTTTCAAATCACATTCTTTTACATAAAATCTCCACAGTTGTAGGTATCGTTGGAGGACTGAAATCTGACCTTTATAGTTGATGCAATAGAAGTAAATGTTTTTGTTGACTATGTGTGGAGCAAAGCGACCCTAAAACAACCCACCCGCACAGGCGAGGACACACACCTTGTGCGCTATGGAGTCGACAACGGTTGTGTCTCTCCCAACATTTGAGTTGACAAGCTCCAGGGCTGAGTTTTATTAATGGCAGTAGTGCTGGTACTATGATAGGTGGAATCAACATAGAATACTGGGCAGGCTGTCAGGGATCAGTGCAGCCGATCACAAGGAAGGGGTTCGTAACACTCTTCCAGCGATGAAGATTGGGAAGACCTCGGACAGGATGCAGGAACGACACAGAATCAATCAAAACTCACGCGACAATTTTACTAGCCAGCAACTGAGGGGTTTCTAAGCAAAGTGGAGGCGCAAGGCACTGTGATTGTGACATACTTAACAGGCCTCCACCTCTCATGCCCACGGTGGTTAAAATGGTCAGATTCTGGGGGCTAAGCTTGGTGAGCAGCATCACAGTTCCCAGCAGGTCAAAGGTCTTTGCTCAGGCAAGTAAACTGCCTGGTACTAACAACCTGGTAGGACATGACTGTCAAAGCACACATATTGATCTTTAAAACTAAAACAAATTCAATAAAGCTTTCTTACAAATCCTTATGAAGATCACATTCTAGTAAAAGCTTCAACTAGATCACTCTAGGTCTACAAGGCACTTCTATCTTTTCAGTGCCTTAATAACTTCCAGGTGAGATGGATATTCTTTGAGGCTCCTCTGTGCGGCTTAGGACCCTGTTTTGAGGATCAATTTGCCACGAGCCTCTTCCACACATGGTAGCTCCTCCGTCCATCCCTGATTTAGGCTCCTCCCACCACCCAGGAGGAGCGGGACCGACAGCCCCTCACATGGAACCCCTATTTTCACATCTCTTTTGGCCACTTGGTTGCAAACTTGCATGACCAGTCTCATTTCTTGTGGGGTCAAGTCTGCGAGGGGCTGGCCCAGACTTTGGGCACATGGCAAGGTTTCTGTCACCTGCCAAAGTAGACTCAGTAGGCTCGCCTTCTTGGCATGAGAGAGACCTCCACTATGATCCTCAGCATCAACACATCATCCCCCCCAACTATCACCTTGCTCCAAAGGATCCCCCCAAGACGAAACGAAACGTGTCGAAATGACAAAACAACAAAACAGACAATGCATTTCTTGTGACTATGCCATCAACCCTCTGGTTAGAAGCGTTCCATCGTGGCATCTATGGCTTTGGGAGAACACCCCTCTTGTTCATGTGCAGAGACCCAAGAGAATGGCACTGGTGCGATCCCCCCCCCCTCTCCCCAAATGCACGCACACACGCATGCAAGGGCCACATTCCTATCTTCAATTACACCGCCCACATGGGTAGTTGGATTTTACTGCAGTCCATTGATGGCACCAGACCAAAACGTGTCGAAATGTTGCTTGTGACTATGCTATCGATCCTCCTCTCTCGTTAGAGGCATGCAATCAAAATGACAAAACAGACAAAACGTTTCTTGTGACTATGCCATCGACCCTCCTCTTGTTAGAGGCATCGCATTGTGGCATCTGTGACTTTGTCCCTCTTGTTCATATGCAGTGGGTGAAACCGGCCTCTGGTATAAACCAAAGTGTGGTAGACTGGCAGTCACCCTTCCACTTGTAGTCTAGATATGAAAACAAAATAGATTGGAGCTAGAGTGCCCAAATCTGAAAACAAAGCGACACCTGTTGGCCCCAAAGCTTGGCGCCCCTTGCGGTATTTATTTATTCAATTTCAAAAGATATGTAAGGCTGAGTACAACAAAATCAGCCAAGAGAGTACACCTGTATGTCCAATCTGACAGCCCACAATACCTCTTAGCACAGAGGATTCACACACACAGATCTGTGTCTCAAAACAACACACTGTGCCTCCCTCTGATCAGCCAAGACCATTTAGCAGGGCAGCCATGAGCATACATCTGGCATATCTCATGCACATGATCCAACATCTCAGCACAAACATACATTCACTGTTCAATCTCTGTCTCCACCCTTTTCAATCTGCCATACCCCTCCTCTCACAAGGGGCCAGATAGCTCAAATCTGCAACAGACATAAGGCAATAGAAAGAGAGATAGATGAACAAATTCAGAGCTTACCAAAATCAGCTCGTGGATCTGCACCGGAGGAAGTCGTTGTACCAGTCTGTACTTGCAACAACTCTGCTTCACACGTGTGGGTGTACCTGTCTGTACCTTCCTCTCTGCTTCCACTTCAGTGTTGTACCCAACTGAACATACCTGAAAATCTGTACTGCACCAATCTGTACAGCCTCTGCACACGTGTCTGAATCTGTCCGTACAGAACTGTACGGACAGTTCTGCTGTCGCCTGAGGGTACTGGTGCGCCTACTCCTGCTCCTGCTCCTGCTCCTGCTGTACCCGACTGTACCTGTTGTACAGTTCTGTACCTGCAGTACAGCCACTTGACAGCAGTCGTACGATTGTACCTGCTGTACGGCTTCTGTCAGAACCCACAGCTCCTGTGCCTGCTCAACATGTCAGCGCCGCCTGCACCAACAGAGAAAACTGCAGCAGCCGTACTATACTTGGAGTCGTACAGGGCTGTACGGGCTGCACACGTGGACTGTACGGCTGGATTTGCACAGAAAAACAGCAGCAACACAGTATTCAGCAGTCGACTTGTTCCCTCTTGCTCTCCACGCTTCCCAACAGCATGTATGCTACACGCTTTTCCAAAAAGAAGAGAGAGAATGAAGAGAGAGAGGCATGCACTCCAAAAGTGGAGTTGCCCCCTCCCCATACTTGTCCTAGGGCCCCAACTTTAATAAATATTAAAGTTCCCTAGGGGCAACCTTCAATAAAACATTAAAATTTTAATGTTCTAGTTCCCCCCTTCACACCTAGGGATGTCCACACATCATTATCTCTGTCCGGGCACCCCACATGTGAATCATTTGATATTTTGACTCAGCAACCACCATGCCCACACTTGTACTGTTCCATTTTCATAGGGCCATGACATAACCCCCTCTTGAAAAATGGCAAACGTCCTCGATTGCATTCTGGTGATACAGCAAAATATCCAAAGTGAAATATACAATATGGCAAGATCAGCGTCCCAATCTCTCTAAGCCATGCACATGTATCAACATTCACTGCAAACCAATGGCGTAGTAGTAGTCCAAGTTGTATACCACTGTGAACCATACACAACCACAATATCCCATGTGACTAGCGTAGAAGTCCCATAAACAGATGTACTATCAGCCTCAGTACCTTCGGGTGAGATAAAAACTGCACCAAGCGACCTCTAGATGTCATCTGAACCTGTCTGTATCAAGGGAGTGGAGGTGCTACCCCCCTCTTGAGCATCAGGCAATGCTCCAGACCCATGCTCTGCTGAACCTGAATGAGCCACAACAAGAGTCAGCTCTAAAGGCATCGAGATAAAGCTGCAAAACCTGAGGTGAATCTGTTAAGTCACCTTCCTCCATCCACTTCGCATCCATCGGTGAATAGTTCTTGAACTTCACAAGATAGCGACGGGAAACTTTACCTCGTACCTTCCTTTCTTTATGTGCCAGTATCTGCTCTGGAATCAGAACCTCATCAAGTTCCTCAACTTCCGGCTGAGCCTCATCTGATACATCCTCAGGCACATCCCCACGGAAAGGTCGAAGGAGACTCACGTGAAAAGCATTGTGAATCCTCCAATGATCTGGTAGCTTCAAGCGATAGGCTACCTCACCAATCTTTTCCAATACCTGAAAAGGCCCATAATAACGCATGCTCAACTTAGGGAATAAGCGCTCTTTACCCTTCATCTTCTTGAGTCTAGCCTTTTCAAAGCCCAAAAGAACCCAATCACCCAATGCAAACTCTAAATCACGTCTATGACGGTCTGCGGCTTTCTTTTGCTTCTGCTGAGTTTTCTGGAGTGCCAACTTAACTCTGCGATAAGCTTCATCCATGTTTTCCACATACTGATCAGCCTCAAAGATCTTATCCTTTGTATGCAAAATGGGTGGTACCTTCTTCCCTCCTTCCACAATCTCAAAAGGCGCCTTGCCTGTCGAGGTATGAACAGTGTTGTCATATGCAAACTCCACCAAAGAAAGATACTTTTCCCATTGTTGCTTGTGCTCTGACACATAACACTTAAGAAGATCCAACACTGTAGAGTTAGCCTCTTCTGACTGACCATCTGTTTGTGGATGAAATGACGATGAAAACTTGAGAGTTGTACCCATGTTGTCAAACAATCCTCTCCAAAACAAACTCGACATCCGTGGATCACGGTCACTAATGATAGACGTAGGCAAGCCATGATACTTGAAGATGTTCGCCATGAGCAACTTCACCATATGATCCACTTTGATCGTCTTACGCACGGGAATGAAATGAGCCTGCTTACTGAACCTGCATATGATAGTCCAAATGCCATCATTGCCCGTTTGTGTCCGTGGAAGATCGAATATAAAATCCATGGCAATGCTCTCCCAAGGTCTATCTGGAATATATAAAGGCTGTAATAACCCTGGTGTCTTTTGACGGTCAAACTTTACCTTCTGACATACGATGCATTGCCTCACAAAGGCATCAACATCTCTTCTCAAGGTTGGCCAATAAAAGAAAGTCTCCACTGCTTTTACCGTGGCGTCAATACCTCTATGACCTGCATACGGTGGAGCATGACTTGCAATCATAACCTTCAGTCGCAATGGCCTGGTAACACATAGTCTGCCATGCATCAATAAAAATCCATCTCTGAGAGTGTAGTGCTCATGCCGCTGACCCTCAGACATCTGATCATACAACTTTTCAAAGTCCTCATCATGGGCATACTGCTCTTTCATTTCATCAAGCTCGTGATGATAAGCAAGTGAAACTGCAGAGACCTGTGGCTTGCGTGACAAAGCATCTACCACTACATTCTTTTTGCCTTCCACATGCACAATCTGGAAGTGAAACATAGGCAAAAAGTTTGCCCAACGCATATGCTTCTCTGAAAGCTTAGTTTGCGTGAGGAAATAACACAAGGTCTGATGATCTGTCTGCACAGTGAAATCAGCCCCAAGCAAGTAGTGTTTCCATGTAGAAAGAGCGTGAATTACAGCCAACATCTCTTTCTCATAAACCTGTAAATGCTTCTCGGCATCTTTCAATATTCTACTCTCATAGGCGATCACATGTCCCTCTTGCATGAGAACTGTGCCAATGCTGCTTCCGCATGCATCACACTGGACAACAAAAGCCTTTCGGAGGTCCAGTAACACCAATACTGGATCCGAAGTAAGCTTTTCTTTGAGCTTTTTGAATGCTGTAATTTCCCGATCAGCCCATCTAAACGGAGTTGCCTTCTTTGTCAAGGCATGAAGAGGCGAAGCAATTTCAGTAAAGTACCGTATGTACCGCCTGTAATAGGAGCACAATCCTAGAAAGCTGCGTACATCATGCATGGTCCTCAAAGCTGGCCAATTAAGAATTGCTTCCACCTTCGCTGGATCCATACGGACTCCATGCTTAGACACAATATGCCCCAAGAAATGTATCTCTTGCAAGAAAAACTCACTCTTCTTACCATTAACAACCAGCCAATGGTTTCTGAGTTCTGCAAACACAATGGCCAAATGCCTTCTGTGCTCTTCCTCAGTTTGTGAATGCACAATCATATCGTCAAAGAATGTGCCCACAAACGCTCTATGAGGCCTGAAAATCCTGTCCATCATTCTGTTAAATGTGGCAGGTGCATTTGTCAAACCAAAGGGCATAACCAAAAAACTCATACAATCCAAACGTGGTTCGGAATGCTGTCTTATGCACATCCTCAGGTCTAATTCGTATCTGATGATACCCGCTTTTCAAGTCAATGCGACTAAAGACTGTGGAGCCCTGTAAGCGGTCCAAAATGTCATCGATCCTCGGTATGGGGAATCGATTCTTGATGGTGTTCTTGTTCAGCGCCCTGTAGTCAATACACATGCGCCAAGAACCATCCTTCTTTTGCACCAAGAGTACAGGTGAGCAAAAGGGTGATGAGCTAGGCTGTATCAACCCTTTATTCAAAAGCTCCTGCACCTGACTCATAATTTCACCGCATGTACTCTGTGGTACCATGGCATCCCCAACAAAACATCACAGCCATCCAAAGGCATAATGAAGAACTCTTCGCTGTCCACATAACCCTTAAAATGAAGCCGAAGCTTCCCAATGATAGGAGTAACGGGTTCTGCATACCCTGGACAAGCCATATTAGCCTCATGTAACGGCCCATCTCCTCTGCACGAATCCCCAATCGGCCAGCCAAATCTGGTGAAATGAAGTTGGCTCTAGCACCTGTGTCAAAGAATATCAAGGCATTCTGATCTCTCACTTTGTCCCATGCCCTGCACAACTCTGTCTCTTCACCACCTGGCTGTTCCCCCACAAGATCAGGAACTAACCCAGCAGAAGGCTTTGGTTTCTTTGACTTGGGCTCTCCTTTATTGTCAGAGTCCTTTTGGGACTTTCTCTTGGGACAATTAAATGACATGTGTCCCTCTTCAGTACAGTAAAAACATTTACGAGCATCTCTCAAAGCCCGTCTTTCCTCAGAAGTTCTCTTGGGCATTGGCAACTTCTTATACTTCGTCTCTGAAGACCCTTTAGCATCACGAGAAGCATGCCCAGATTTTTCAGCTTTCTTGCTCATGTTCTTACTTCCTTTAAACCCAAATGAACCTCCAGTGAGTAACGCATTAGCTGTCATAGCATTTTCAATCATTTGTGACATGTTCGTTACTCGAGTCTTGATACAATAATCTCGCACCTCCTTGGGCAGCCCACAACAATACTTCTCTACCTGCTCAGACAATGGCACTGCATGGTAAAAAGTCACTGGGAGTAAAGCTTCCCAAAACTTCTTGTTATAATCTTCCAAATTCTCACACTTTGAAGCATCCAATTTGTGCCATGCGGTCATTACATCCACCTCAAATGTAGATGTGAGCCATACAGAAGAGGACCTGTTTAAATTGTACCCAAGTAGTGGGTGCTATGCCCTGCAAAAGAAGAGTAGACCACCACTGCAAAGCATTGCCTTTGAGAAAAGTGGCAGCTTTCCTCACCTTAGAGGACTCTGTGTAATTCCCACCAGAAAAAGCAGCATCAAACTGCTGTAAAAAGGTAGCAGCTCCCCCTTCCTTATAATCTTTCGCCTTTCCCATAGGCGTTAGATTATCATATGGAAGTGGCTTCGCAAGATTGCTGCTCCCAACATTCATGCCCATCATTGGGTCAACATTACCCATTCCCACACCCGGCATGCCATACATTCCAGCCATGTTTCCAAACATACCATTATGCATACCTGGCTGCATACCACCAAACATATTGCCTTGCATTCCAGGTTGCATGCCCTTAAACATATTTCCTTGCATACCGGACTGCATACCACCATACATATTCCCCTGCATACCAGGCTGAAAATTTGCTCCAAAAGGCCCTAGCATACCCATGCCTCCCTGAGGGTAACCCCCAGTCATGGATTGGAACATAGAGCCACCACCAAAATAACCTGGATGAATATTCTACTGAGGAATAGATGGCTGTCCAAAGAAGGAACTCTGAGAGTTAGCACCATAAGCATGCTGCATGTTCGGAAACTGGCCAAAAGATGGATCTTGTGGGATGGCACCACTATGACCCTGAGGAAGGTTCTTAGAACGAACCTTCTTCTTCTTCTTTTCGGGCTCTGTACGGGATCTCATAAATTCAGCACTTTGAGTGAGCTGCATAAATACATCCATAACACCAGCCAAACGATCTTTAAACCGAGCATCATCATCCTCTTTACCAAGTACATCTTCTGGCTGTGTTACATCCTCATAAGGCTCAGCATCTGCAGCCTGTTCTCCTGCAAAAATGTCCTCAGATACATTCCTCTCAGGAGAAGTCTCTTGCTCTTCCTCTTCATGATAGAAGTACTCATCCTCTGTATCAGACATGTTGCTGAATTTTTCAGCAATGACTTTCCTCGAGGCAACCACGAGCTCACCCCCTTTAGAAAGTTGATGATTGGTCCCGGCAACGGAACCTTGAAACCGGCCTCTGGTATAAACCAAAGTGCGGTAGACTGGCAGTCACCCTTCCACTTGTAGTCTAGATATGAAAACAAAATAGATTGGAGCTAGAGTGCCCAAATCTGAAAACAAAGCGACACCTGTTGGTCCCAAAGCTTGGCGCCCCTTGCGGTATTTCTTTATTCAATTTCAAAAGATATGTAAGCTTGAGTACAACAAAATCAGCCAAGAGAGTACACATATATGTCCAATCTGATAGCCCACAATACCTCTTAGCACAGAGGATTCACACACACAGATCTGTGTCTCAAAACAACACACTGTGCCTCCCTTTGATCAGCCAAGACCATTTAGCAGGGCAGCCATGAGCATACATCTGGCATATCTCATGCACATGATCCAACATCTCAGCACAAACATACATTCACTGTTCAATCTCTGTCTCCACCCTTTTCAATCTGCCATACCCCTCCTCTCACAAGGGGCCAGATAGCTCAAATCTGCAAAACAGACATAAGGCAATAGAAAGAGAGATAGATGAACAAATTCAGAGCTTACCAAAATCAGCTCGTGGATCTGCACTAGAGGAAGTAGTTGTACCAGTCTGTACTTGCACACTTGTTTCAACAACTCTGCTTCACACGTGTGGGTAAACCTGTCAGTACCTTCCTCTCTGCATCCACTTCAGTGTTGTACCCAACTGAACAGACCTGAAAATCTGTACTGCACCAATCCGTACAGCCTCTGCACACGTGTCTGAATCTGTCCGTACAAAACTGTACGGACAGTTCTGCTGTCGCCTGAGGGTACTGGTGCGCCTGCTCCTGCTGTACCCGACTGTACCTGCTGTACAGTTCTGTACCTGCAATACAGCCACCTGACAGCAGTCGTACGATTGCACCTGCTGTACGGCTTCTATCAGAACCCACAGCTCCTGTGCCTGCTCAACATGTCAGCGCCGCCTGCACCAACAAAGAAAACTGCAATAGCCATACTGTACTTGCAGTCGTACAGGGCTGTACAGGCTGCACACGTGGACTGTACGGCTGGATTTGCACAGAAAAACAGCAGCAACACAGTATTCAGCAGTCGACTTGTTCCCTCTTGCTCTCTACGCTTCCCAACAGCACGTATGCTACACGCTTTTCCAAAAAGAAGAGAGAATGAAGAGAGAGAGGCATGCACTCCAAAAGTGGAGTTGCCCCCTCCCCATACTTGTCCTAGGGCCCCAACTTTAATAAATATTAAAGTTCCCTAGGGGCCACTAAGGCCTAGGGGCAACCTTCAATAAAACATTAAAATTTTAATGTTCTAGTTCCCCCCTTCACACCTAGGGATGCCCACACGTCATTATCTCTGTCCGGGCACCCCACATGTGAATCATTTGATATTTTGACTCAGCAACCACCATGCCCACACTTGTACTGTTCCATTTTCACAGGGCCATGACAGTGGGACCCAAGAGAGTGGTAGTGGTGCAATCCGATGGCTGCCCTCCCATCCCCCACTCAAGGGGACATTTCTTTCTTCAAGTACACTGTCCACCTGGGTAGATGGATTTTAGTGCATCCATTGATGGCACCCCTGCCGCCCAGTCACACTGGCAGGCCCAGGGTGTGCCTTCCTCCTTTGTGCTTGGACCGTGGGACCCTTCCTTTTTAGGAAGGACGGAGGAGTTTCCAGCATTATAGGCAGCCACCCAGTCAAGTAGTCAAGCGTTGCCCACTAGCTCCCGCCTGGTGACTGCCCTGATCAACACTGTCTTCATCTCAACGTGGCCATCCTTTTGACTGACCACCTGTGCTTCGACTTCCACATCTTTGTGTGTGAACCACCTCTTAGAGGGGTATCAATGATTTCTAGATATTTGTGTGTAATGTGACATAAGCAATGATGTCAAAAGGTCAACTTTTGTAACCTATAAAGGTACTTGTACTTCATTGAATCAATCAAGCAAGTATCACATCATTCAATCGTGTACTCCACTCTTTCTGTGAGAGCTTTGGTCTCTCTCTATCCTTTTGTACACACACACTCCTATGAGATGAAGTTCTTATGATTTTATTGCCAAACAAGTTCTCTAACTTGTCCCATACCTCTTTTGAGCTCTTGTTGAAGTCCACATGATGCATTAGGTTGTTAGACAACCCGAGCTCAATGACTACCATGGCTTTGTTATTTCGATCACTCCAGGTGCGAATCTTCTCATCTCCTTCTCTTGGTTAAGAAATCACACACGTTGAATGAGTGACACACAGCACACGCCCTATCCACAAGACCACACCTAAGGGTGGGTTCACACACACACACACACTCATAGGGAGTGTTCACACACAAGGCCCCGAATCCTTACAATAGTAATGTCCTGAAATGGTTCCTAGTAGGGTGTGTACAAAGGTTATTTCCTTCCCCCATCAACTCCGTGGCTGGCTATTACTTCTTGCAGGCTATCCCGTTGGCCTTCTGGATAATCTGTCACTTCACAGTAGGTTCACAGTAGGTCGGGTAGGTAGACTGCCTCTCTCTCGCTCATGAAGCCTTTAAGGAGGATCTTGGCACCTTCATATGGAGAGTTCGGGTTGTCAGGCACACTGACCTGTCACATGATGTCTCCGTAGCAGAAGATGCTTCTCAGCAACTTTGGCTGTGAAAATTAGACCCATTATACTTGTTCAGGAGGCTCTGTCAGCACATCTATTTAGGAAGCTCACATGGAAAACATTGTGAATTCTTTCCCAAGCAGCAAAAATTTTCTCTTTGGTAAGAACCTTGGCTGTGCCATTTTTTGAGTACTCTGCCTGGGTGGGAAGTCACATCCAACTGTGTCGCTCTTGCAATGTGATAAACTTCCTATGATTGACAGCTTGTAGTGACCATGCAATGGGTTCTTTGATTGAATACCATGCATAGATCAGCCACTTATTAATGCTATTGACAACTGTAGGAGTGCTATGGACTGCTCAGCAGCACAGTGCATAGTATTGCTGCCATTTCTAAGGTGTGTTTATTTGGCTATGTAAGCCGGCATATCTTACTGATGATGGTATCAGTGACCTACAGAAGTAGAGTGCTTTTTTGTAGAGTAGCAATATTATCAGTGAATTACAGAAGAAGTGCTTTCTTTACGTTTATGATTAAGACTACAAGCTGGCTCTTGAACTTTAGTTACACCATTTGGTTTGACATTTTTTCATCAGTATTTGGTTTGTTTGAAGTCTTTGGGAACTTGGTAAGGGACACGGTTGGCAAAGAAACTGATCAAGGGTTAACCATCACAGCTGCAGCCAGACAAAGTATACAGGGAGATGTATGTGAGTGGCAGGCTTCTTATCATGTAGGAGGCACTCACCTCTTCAAGTTTCTCTCTTAAAGTTCTTTACGAATCGTCTTTACTTGACCATATTCACAAGCCTTTTGATTTTCTTTTGTGTCGCGGTTTGGCAGCAAGTTTGTGGCAGTAGAAGCAAGGTATCTGCGAGCATCTTTCAGTGCATTCATGGATGTGCTTGTTTTGGCAACTCGAACAATAGAGGAGTTTGGGCCACCATGTAGTAGTTTTTAGGGCCTTAGGCAGAAGGTTAATCATGTGTAAGTGAAGAATACAATATGTGATGGGTATCTTGCTAGGGAGGAAAAGTCGTGTACAAAATGTGCTCAGGTTGATTAAGGATATTGCCACTGAACTTTTGTCATTCAAAGTTGGTTGTAACATTCAGTAACCTCTTAAGATAACTTCTTGAAGAATCAAGGCTTTGTATAATGGCCAGCTAACTTTTAAGCATCTCTGGCCATTGAGCTAACTTTTAAGCACCTCTAACCATTGGATCAAAGAATCATTAGGACAAGTCCATGCAAGCTCTGGATGAATAGTAGTATCCCGTTCGCAATCACGAGGTTGGTTGGCCAAGGAACACAGATGTTACAGAACTTCTCTCAAAAGAGATCTCACCACATAGAAGTAACTAATCAGTTCCTACTTAACAAAAAGATTTTACAATGTAGCATCTAAGCTTATTTCTCGTTCTTGATCGTCATTATAGCGAGATTCACTTCAATCCATTGTGATAAAAGCTAACACAGAAGGTAGCTTAATATAGATAAAGCTTGCAATTTGCACATAACATCATCTCGTAATCTAACTATCTTGTTTTCTCTCAAAGGAACGTGGTAAATATTTATGTATCATGGCTTCTTAATTTACTTCTCTCCTATCAACATGAGAGGGCAATCTTTATTTGTATACTCATTTTAGATCGGAGGATGCCAAGTTGATCCCATGATAAAAGGTTTATAAGCTTATCCTTTTACTCTTGTTTTGTTTAGTATGTATGCCTTTGGTTGTGTGTAAGAAAGAAGATGGATTGACCAAATCACAAGTCGAAATTGGCAAAATTTATTGGGAATCCAACCGTACTCCATGAAATATAAACGCAAAATGAGCCCACTGATATAAGCTTCTTAGCGTGATAATTAGAAGTTTTAGAGATGAAGGTTGAATATTGATGAAGGTAGATAATAAAAAAGTTGAATTTTAAGGAAGGGAGCTAAGCTTACCTCTTCTAGTCATGGCCCTTTTGTTTGATAGTATTAACACCTTGCTAATATTAGTTTGAAAAGTTATAATACACAATTGATTCTTAACACAAAAAAGTTTATTTTTAGTTTTAGCTTAATAGTAAAACTTGTAAGATTGTGAAGCCTTGTGTTGTATATATGAAGTAAAGACCACGTTTCTACTCTTATGAAAGATGGTCTCTTGGTATTTGTTGCGTGAGGAGCCATGAATAATGGCCCACATGACCATGAGGACGTGTATGATATCCTACTAGATTATTGAGAGTGATTGAGAGGCACAAGTGATTCCCATCAAGAGCCTTTGTGCATTTGGATCTCGAGATCTACTATGTAGTAAGATTGGCAATGATCCCCCATGAAGGCAATGATCTCCCAAGATGAGCCTACAAAAGTAGATTCATGAGATCTATGCATAATCAATATTTAGGGTCCAAGTGATGTAGGAAGTAGATGTCTTTAGCCTAACAATCAACTTGCCAGATCAAAGCATGCTTATGGAAGATTAGATCCATTGCGATAGGAAGGCCACAAAACATGGAAATTAATGTCTCTTTCATTATCATCTTAACAATCACCTCCAAAAAAGAGCTTGGATGGCTAATGTGATGCTAGAGGTCTTCCATTGTAGAATGAGATCTATGCATAAACAATATTTAGGGTCCAAGAAATTGAGTAAATAGAATGGTAACCTAGTGACCATGACCTACTATAAGGCGATCGCTATGCTTGCCTTTAGGTCCATTTCTAGAATCCGAGCTTGCACTCATCAATAAGAAATTGAGTAAATAGAATGGTAACCTAGTGACCATGACCTACTAAAAGATGATCGCTATGCTTGCCTTTAGGTCCATTTCCAGAATTTGAGCTTGCACTCATCAATAGATGCAACCGCGTAACCTTTTGCCGATAAAAACGGTTCACCATTAAGCAACAGCAAGAGATCGACAATCTTGAAAGCGGTTGACTTTGATGCAAGAGAGGGAGAAGTCCAAAAAACTTGACCACTTTAGTTAGTCTCAACACTAAGGGTTTCAACCACTTCAACAAATGGAGGAGGCAACGATGTAATTCAATCACTAGAAAATACCAAGCCTTCATTCGACCTCGCAGAGAAAGATTCATATTTCTCGTAAACTTTTTGAGCTTCCTCAAATATTTTTTTCCTCTTTTGAGATCGACTCATACCCTGAATGGTTGGATCTTTAGCCATCTTTTTTAAAGCAGTAATACCCTCTTCTTGAGGAGAATCTCCAGTCTCTCTTAATATCTCAGCATATGAGGGCAAAGAATGTTCGTTAACAACAAGACTGGCAAAAGTAGAATGAGATCTCCGGTCTCTCTTAATAGCTCATCATATGAGGGCAAAGAATGTTCGTTATCATCAAGACTGGAAAAAGTAGAATGAGATCTATGCATAAACAAAATTTAGAGTCCAAGTGATGTAGGAAGTCTATGTCCTCACCCTAACAATCAACTTGCCAAAATCAAAGCACACTTAAGGAAGGCTAGATCCATTGTGGTTGGAAGGCCATTATGATCTCAACAATTGCCTCCAAAAAAAAGCTTGCATGGGTAATGTGATGCTAGATGTCTTCCATTTTTCTCTTTGGGTGGGTTCCATAGCAACAAACTCTAGATCCAGACTCTTGTAGCATTCGTGATTGTATAATAAAAAAGACAAGGGGGAGTCTTATGTGGGAAAACAGTGCATCCCATTGCCACCACTCCTTTGAATCCCATAATAGGTGCTGGAGAGGACACCCACCATAAAGCCAAAGACACCATGAATTACCCATGACAAGAAATGGATAAGGATCGATACCATACATTCCCACGTAGTCACACAAATTGCAACTGATCTCTACTCCTCTCTCCACAACTAGCCCCTCCACCCTAGCTAAATGTAGAGCTCAACACAAAGTTTGGGAATACATGTCTAGCCTAGCCACAGCAGAGATGAGGACATTTGGATGCTCCCTCACTTCTTGTCCTACCAAGAGGCAAGTGGACAAGTGTGACAATGGCATCACTACTACTCTTTTCATTAATCTTCATGATTTAAGTGAAGCTACCATCATTTCAACATTTAAAGAGATTTGGAAGAGTGGTGTCATACCTCCCTTCCTCTTAGGGACTCATTCATGTCAAGGGAGGGATATGAAACCAATTTCTCAATAGAGTCCTATTACCCTTCTTGGCACTCCCTACAAAATCCTCGCCAAGGTAGTAAGCCACAGATTCCATAGTGTCTTCTTTGGATCTAAGCTTGTTTTCTCTCCGACTCCTTTGATTGGACATTGGATCTTACTTCTTTAGGTGTAGTTTCCACTTACTTTCTCTCACATCTTTTCTTTATCTTGTGTCACCTTTCTAACTTTAACTTTGTGTTCTTAGTCAAAGCTTGACCATTATCACTCTATGCCTGATCTTTAGGTCCTTCAAGTTGTAGCACTTGTGCTCTTGTCACCACCAAGAACTCCACTTGTTCCTACGTTAGTTTTTTTGTTCCTCATGAGGAACTCAAATTTGGTTTCATGGTGAAGAAGCTTCTATAATAATGGGCTTCTACAGAAAGTGGGACTTCAGCTTGCTATGTGTGCGCTTGCTATTGGGTGTTTTATGGAACACTTGCCTAGTGGTACAATAAAAGAGACATATCCTTAGATTGCCATAATTGTAGTTGTTGGGCTGCTTGGTCGTGGTCAGCTTAGGACAAACCCAACTCAAGATCGACACCAACTACCTGAGGGAGAAAATCTCGAGGTTCTTAGTCCTAGTCCTACTCCTTCACTAGATTTTCCCCTAAAGATAGGGCGGTTTGATGATTCAAGCTCCTTATTAAATTGAAGCAAGCATTGCAACAAACCAATAAGCGTGGCAGAATACAAATGGCTATAAAGGATAGATAAGTAAGGATGACCCAACACCACCAGAGCTATGGGAGTGTTTCATCAACACATGTTTTAACTCCGTGACATGCTTCTCTTGGATGAGCACTTCCTTTAAATAGGAAGAAACGGCTATTTATAGAGCTTGTTTGTGACTTGGGGACTCATCACAGGATCGTAGCGGCTCCCATTTCTAGGCATTCCCTTCTTCCTTTGCTCATGTCTACGTTTAAATGGCTCATGTTGTCCCAAGTCTCCTCGCTTGTATCCAAAAGAATCTTGTCTTTTTAACAGGGAGCACTCTATGAACTGATGGTTATTTCCTCAAACCAAAGGCTGGGTGGGTTGATGCACTATAATCAATTGTATTGTCATTTCTAATAATTAATCTGGGCGGAGTTCACATCAAAGGGTTTCACTCTAGTGAAACAGTCTCTAGCGCTTCATAAAGTACTAGAGATCAAGTTCGCAATAAAGGATTCCAATCCAGTGAAATGGTCTTTAGCTCTTCTGAAGCAAGTTTGAACATGATTTTAGAGATCTTATTCAAGTCAAGAGCTTATCTTAGCCTTGTCGAAGCATGTGTCTTTGGGTCTTACCTTAGTATCACAATTACAACTTTCCCATGTGGGTGCGCTAGCTTGTTCATCACATCCTCACTCTGTTGATGTTGAGATATTGAGCTCAACTAGTGCTATTGACATTGATGATAACCTGCCTATGTGATAGCTTCCGCACACGCCACTAGCACGGTTGGTGAGATTATGGTTGATATGTCTCGCCCAGTGGTGGATGACATGCTATGTGATAACCATATTTAGATTACTAAAGTATGGCATAGTTATAGGTAATTTCCATTAAAGTATGTCCTCTTATTTCTTTATGTTAATGGTTGTAGAGAAGAGAAGAAGATAGAAGAAAATTCAAGCATCCATCTCTCTCTCTTACAAGGAACTCAAGATAGAAGAAAATTTAGTCATCCATCTCTCTCTTATGTGTGTGTGTTTGCTTTACAAGGCACTCAAGCTCTCCCTCTCCCCCCACATTCTCTTTATGGTATCAGAGCTCCGGTTTGTGTGAGAGCTAAGGAGACAAGCAAGAGGCAAATGGCAAAAGACTGATATAAAAAGCAGAATGATGTCAAAAGTGGAAAGTTACAGCAAGGAAACTATGTATTATCAAGTAAACAAGGTGGTAATGGAGAAGAAAAAAGTTATGTAGATCAAATGCCTAAGATCGATGGTGGGGGAGAGTTTTTTTTTCCAGAAACAAGATGCTATTATTTAACAAAAAAACAACCTTGAAGGGCTAAATATACAAACTCAGTTCCATGTATGGAGTGAGGATCAAAGAACAAAAGGGGAGGAACAATGCACTTCTCCTAGCCACTCTATGAGGAGAAGGCTATCTCATACAAGGGGTGGGGGAGGGAATAACCACATAGGTGGTTCTCTAGTGCCAAGTGGGCTTACCACCTCTATATGTAAGAAAAAACCCAGGTTGCTAAAGCCTTAGGAATGTGCTCTGATGCTTTCGCATATACGGTTAGAACCACCATTCATGAAGCTTCCCCCACCCACCACTAGCTGCGGAGGGTATGAATGATGTTGAGCCAGATGCTCCTGATGGACTCTGTAGTAGGCAAAGTGTGGGTGCCTTCAATGACTTCGCTACATCGAGCTCTCCGAATATGCCATGCGACAATGCTGCTGTACAGATCTCCCATCTCTGGCATGCACCAGGAGTCCAATGACCAGTAGATGGGGCTGGGACTAGCACTTTTGAAATGCAAAGGTGAGAGACTTGAAGGGTTAGCCCCCCACCTTCCTCCTTATTATAAGCCATGACAACCTTGGCCTCAGTGGCCCAAGTGACAGTGCCCCATGTAATAGTACGGGAAGAGTCTTGTCCATAGTGAATATGCAAAGAATCCGCTACCACACCTGCGAGCCTTCGAGCAATCCCAAAGACAATGTCGCTCTGCGACTCTTGGGGATGGCGACATCTCGCACATGCTATTGGTCTACCTCTAATGGCCAACCATGTGCCAACCACCAAACTCCTATGTGCCAGCAAACCACAAAAAGAGGGTGATCTTCCAAGGTCAAAAACTGTCCCAAAACCTCTTCCAAAAATCTGAGAGAAAACGTGGTGAGAGGCTCTGAGATTGTTGGCATCCTGCTGTGCTAGAGTGCCCTCAACCTCGGGCATCTAGATCCTATGGCCAAGCCGTGCAATGTATGTGAAAAATGGAGTACCCAAAGTCTCCTCCCTATCTGCAGGATCACACCAAGTCCACTCCCCCAAGTCCCACCTTGGAGGAGCGTGATGGGCTAGCTCTCCTAGATCCATAAAGCTAGAGTCTCTCCTTGACCACCTTGGCTAGAGGTGGGTCAATGTGCCACTCATGTGCATGAAATTCGATCACCCTCACCACCCTGTATAAGGTGCATCTATTGAAGGCATCCAAAGGGGGGCCTTGGTCTCGCTAATCTGCCATGAGGTCCAATACAAAAAGTGAGCAAGGTGGAGCTCTCATCTGCACCATGAATTGTTAGGAGAATATCATGCCTGGTACCCAGCCAGTATAGGGTCAGGGATAGGGGTCAGCCACTCCAAAGAAATAGCAGAGTCGATGTCAAGGGGCTGAGTCTGTCTCTGCCCCGAATTCCAGACATGCCTCTTCTCTCCTTAGCCTCTGGGAAAAGCTGTCAAAATGCAAGCCAATCTCGAAGGGACTTAGCAGGTCTCATGCTCAATGCTCCCCAAGATACATGAGGCTAGGCCCCTAGCATGTGGCCACTAGGTAAACGGATCACGAGGTTCCAAATCAAGGGCTTCCAAAGATGCTCCTTGGAGGCTACCAGAACTGACTTCTGGAGGGCTGGTCTGAGGTGATCCCAAGCTCGTAATATGTGGAGTGCAAATATGTCCTCAAAAGTAGGCCTAAAGTCATGGGCCCACATCTTCGGGAAGATCCATCTAGTGCTCTATGGCCATGGCCCCCCAGGCTCGGTGTACGGGCTGAAATCCTAGCCAAGAGGAAATTTTTCCATGGCTCATTGCCTGGGAGAAGTCCTCTAACAATCAACTTGCCCAGCAGGGCATGACTCTAAATGGCAGGGTCTATGATGCCTAGGCCTTGGAGGGCATGGCACCGCAGGGGGGGTCCATGGCACAGTTGTATGATTACTCTCTAGACCTCCTTGGCTTGAGAAGGCCTCCCATCACTACTGGCCCACAAAAAATTACGAATCAACCTTTGAACCTGACTAATGCATGCCTGGGAGAAGTCCTAGCAGGAAGTAATATACCACATGGTGGCAAGAAGAACCTGGTTTCCCACCACCACCTGGCCAAGGAAAGCCTTGCTAAACTCTAGTAGAGAAGCTTCTTCCAAATACTCAGAAGAAGAGGGGCTCGATGCTCCTCTGGGGTGATATCGATGCTCACCTGGCATCCAAGATTACAAATTGGAGTGCCCCTCGAGATCCACTAGAAAGTCTCAACAACTAGATGCCAGTTAATCTGCGCTCCTGATGTGCGACAAAAGATCTCTATTGTCTCTGCAAATCTCTGAAGATTCCCCACATCTCTGGATAAGTGTGCTACTATGTCATCTACAAACTCGAAGTCGAGCAACTCCTCCTCCTGATGAGTATGGATGGGGAGACGCAATCCCTGGAGCCCAGTCTCTTGAGCTTAGAGAAAATTTCTCATGGCCTCGGCGACGAATAGAAAGAGATAGGGTGCTAGAGGGAAGCCCTATTGAACCGATCGAGAAAGGGAAAATCTTCACCGCTGGCTCCTAAATGAGAACTTGACTGTGAGAGGCTGAATAAGTCCAAAAACACCATGGATCCACTCCATTGGAAAACCCATCCGGTACACCATGCCCTCGAGAAAGCCCCGGTCAACTCTATCATAGGCTTTCTCAAAGCTGTCGCCTCCCAATAAGTGAAGATATTGTCCAGAATGCTCCGATCCTGAACAAAACCTATTTATCATGGATCAAGTTGAGGAGGAAAGGATGAAGTCCCCGGCTGAAGGCCTTGGCCAAAATCATGTAGGGGGTCCCAAGGAGGGTGATGGGTCTCCATTGCCAAATCTCTAATGTGTCACCGCCCTCCTTGGGAATCAAGTGAAACATACCCTCTAAGAGCCTGTCTCACATGGTGCATGTGGTCATAATCTTGTTGAAGGTGGCCTTCAACGTTGAAGGCTACTCAAAGGCCATCTTCCATGAGATCCTAGTGAGATGAAGAAAAAAGGAATCTGGAAGCCCACCCGCTCCCAAGCATTTTCCCCTAGGAAGAGCCGCCACTGTCAAGGCCTCCTCAACTCCTTAGCTATGAAGGGAATCAATAGGAAGGTCTGAAGAGCGAGAGAAACCACCTCTTTCATGTGCCGTCGGACCCTCTCTCGCATCCACCACCACCTCTGAGGATAATGGGCCACCCGTGTGAGAGAAGGGATATGAAAAAATCTATGGCTATGGCTCTCCCATGGGGGGGATCAGAAACGATAGTTCCATCCTGGCCTCGCAGCCTATAAATATCATTACTCCGCCTGTGGGGGCTAGCAATCTCAAAGAAATTCCTAGTTACTCTATCTCTGGCCTGGGTGTCCAGAAGGAGGCTCTAGTGTGGTATATGTACTCCATGCTCCTATCCTCTATAGATCTGAGCTCTGTACGAGCGACAACAGCTAGCTGACCCTAAATCCACGGGCTTCCTCCGAAACTCTCCTAATGTCACTTGAGAGAGGCAAGACCCTGATGAATTCTCCTCGTGTACACATGGAATCAAGCCAATATGCTCTATGCTGCCTCCTGTAGTAAATTGCTAATCTCACCAAGGCCTGCATCCAAGGTGCCTGCATGACAGAACCTGAGAGAAAATCTAGCCCCTCCCATATCTGCTCTATCCTGCTACATATCTCGAAGTCCTGTAGTAAGAGGCTGTCCAGGAGCCTAGTGCTCAAGTGTCTATCCTGCCTCCAGGGGTCCTCCCCAAGGACAAAACAACCAAAGCATGATCGACGAAGGTAGTGTCTACCAATATACCAATCATGCCCCCATGACCGCAAGCCCACACATCTACATAGAATCTATCGAGTTGAGAAAGATCGGGGCTGGTGCTCCTCTTGTTAAACCACGAGAAGCACATAATCCCAACGCTACGTCCAAACTCTATCAAGTGGCAAGGGTCTTGTCACCTAAGTGATAGGATCAACTCCTCCCAAGTAGAGTACTCTAAGTCAGAATTGTAGCCATGTCTCCTCGAAGTCTATCCTCTATTAACTTTATCATGTTAAAGTCTATCCTCTATTGACTTTATCATGTTAAAGTCCCCACCCATGCACCAAAAGTCAGCCTGAGGAAGGGACTAGAAACGAATTGTAGTCCAGAAGGTGGCTCTGCCTGCAACAAAATTCGGAGCATAAATAGTTAGGAAGCCCACACAGTTCTCGCCAATCCTGATGGTAACCCACTAGGCCCCACAAGTGTGAATGATGCATCTAAGCCAACTACTATGGGCAAGAGCTGCTTGTTTTAACAGAAATACAAACTCGCCCTTACGTCCCACAGAGGCCAAAAAGTGACTCTTTCCTGGTAAAATCTTCTTGCAATGATGGGTACGCCCCTCAGAAAGATGGTGCTCCTGGAGGAAGCGAATATCAATGGATCCCCCAACTACTACTCTATGGAGCTCTCCTCTAAGGCCATCGCACCTCTGAAAACACAAAGTCCCTCCCAAACCCTCAATGTTCCATGAGGCAATCTACAAATCAATCTCTGTGGGAGGCGGAACTATTGGAACTACCATCCGTTGAGTCTTGGGTGTAGGTTTCAAGCAACAGGGAGTAGTCACAGTCAATCCTAGGATGAAGGCACACCAGGTGGGCATAGGTTTTATCCTCCATGTGCCGCCACTCTGTCCAAGCCGGAGTTGACAATGATGCTAGAGAGAGTGGCAGACCATTGGTCCGTGACAAAATTGCTAGAGCCAACTTCCAGAGTGATGCCGCAGAGCGTGCCATGCGGTCAGAGCACAGCTTGCACCCTTCCTCTCCAGAGAATTCCTCCCTTCTCCTCTTTGCAGCTTCCCCATCCCCATCCCCACCCCCTCCTCGTCTCCAAACCCCCCCGTATATAGCAGGTCCCCTTGACCGTCTTCTTCAGAGCCCGCCCTTCCCGCTCCCTCCTCCTCTCTTGAGCATTCTCATTGGCCTCCAGGCACGCCAAACTTGGAGCGGAGGTAGCCAACAAGCTCAGCTCGTTGCTTAATTCATTGCTTCTTAGAGCCGGATTTCACCTCCCTAGTGAGGGCTCTCCCGCCAGAGTCGCCAAGTGACCCCCCCAAGATCCTGGGGTAGCCAGTGGATTACAATTTCTTTTGATGTCTCCCTATCAAAGAAATTGATATTTTTGAGGAGACAGTGGCTCCCATTCGGATTTATGTGGTGTTTCATTACTCTAGGCCATCCACGCCAGAGAGTGGTGCGATGATCTTCTCCTTCCCCTTGAGTGCAGCCCCGCGGACTCGGAGTCGGTGTTTGCTGCCACAACTAGGGGTAGGCAGTGGATATTTCTCAACATCTACATGATCTGCGCAGCACCAATGTGCTTACCCATCTTTGGCCCCTGGCTCGGATGGAGTTGGGAGGCTCAAGTGTACTCTAGCTTGGAGGTGTTGCTCTTTTTATTCCTTCTTCATATCTCAGTAGTAGTACCCCTTTCCCCCTCCTACAAGTACCTGCATTGGGACAAGTGGAGTTCAGAGTATGCTTCTAGGTCCTTGTGCTCTGTTGCCTAAGGGGCTAGCTTCCTTGCTAGCCTTTTGAGGAGGATCTAAGCTGGGATCGGTGGGGCCATTGGGGGTGGTCTCCTAGACTAGTGGCGCTTTGAACAAGCTCTAGCAAGGTGTCCCATCTACCTGCATATGAAGCATTGGCCTGGGTGGCCAAAGTACTCTACCCTCTACAGAGTGGCTCCCCAGAGGCAAGAGATATGATATGCGGCACTATCTCTGGAGAGGCTATGCAAATGTGAAGGGATGGAATCTCGGTCGCCCAAGCAAGAGCCGCATCGGTAGTTGAGGGGGGGGGATTCCATCAATCTCCCGATAGCGCCACCTATCACCAGGAGAAGAGGAAGGTATTCCTTCCCGAGGCTTGGGAAGCAGACTATCACGAAAAAGCTTGAAATGCCGGCCAGTGGGCCGGCCGTGCTGGGTCAAAACTGTGTTTCCACCTCGCAAAGAAGGCCACGGCCATACGTAGTGCGATGGGGCTCAGCTATACGACTCTATCTGACATCGCTGACGAGTCAAACTCAACCTGGTAGTAGCCATGCCCCAAAGGATGAATATTAGTAATCTTTCCAAGCGCACCAAGGACGCTAGCCTACAAAAGATCCCTGAGAAATCCGCGCGTCGGGCGGCTACCAACAATCTCCACTAGGGATGCGACTGTTGAAGCGAGGAGCAGGAGGTCTGCTTCTAAAAAGGATAGGCAAGGGACGACGACCTTGGTTGAGGATGACGGAGCGACTACCATGGAGTCCTCCTGGGTGATGAAGAACAAAAGAGGCCGAAGCTTGCCAAAAGATAAAGATGCCCAAGAACCGGGAGGAGAAGGTAGGTGGGCGACGATGAAGAGGCAAGGGGGGGTGGAGATGGCCGAGCACAAAAGGTGGAGAGAGAAGCGGCAAGGGCACAAGCGAGAGGCAAGTAAGGGGGGAGGGGGAAGGCAAAGGGAAGGGGGGGCGAAAAGGGGCAGGTTCAGGTTCAGGTTCAGGTTCAGGGTTCAGGGTTCAGGTTCAGGGGAGGAGGGGGTGGCTAGCAGGAGGGAGGGGGGGCTAGTAGGAGGGGAAGACATAAGGTGCAGGGCGAGAGAGGCAAGGAGAACAGGGGGGAATAGGGGTAGAGAAAGGTGGACAGGAGGGGGGGATGGCGTAGAGATGGGGGTCGGTAGGGGAGGGGGCGAAGGCGAAGCAGGGGAAGTGAGGGCGAGCAAGGAAGGGCTGGCTTCATCAAAGCCACCAGCAAAACTATAAGCGACCCCAACATTAGAAAGCCCACCTTCGGCGATCCCGCAAGGTCTCACTAGCATATTGGCAAGATCAAAGTACCGGCCACCACCAATGACGTCAGTAAGGCAAAAGCTACAAGCCCCTAGTAAAAGATGGTGATGTCGAGGACGTGTAGCATATTGGCAAGATCAAAGTACCGGCCGCCACCACCGATGTCAGTAAGGCAAAAGCTACAAGCCCCTAGTAAAAGAGGGCGTGTAGCATATTGGCGAGATCAAAGTACCGGCCGCCACCACCGACGTCAGTAAGGCAAAAGCTACAAGCCCCTAGTAAAAGATGGTGATGTCGAGGGCATGCCCACCCCGAAGCCAGCATGACCCGAGTAACCCTTGAGGGCTACAAATTGCTAATGCCACTGGTGATTCCATAAGGTCACCAGCATACTAGCAAGCTCATGACAACAAGGTAAAACCACCGTTGGTAAGAAGCCACTAGTGAAGAAGACATCATCCAACCACTACGGGCATTCTGGCAACATTGATGCCCCATTCTTCCTTTTAAGTAAAGGTATAACACTTCTCGACTTCCTTTTACTAATAATCACTCCTAATTGGATAGAGCGTTCTGCATGGAGGAGGGTAGAGTTGGTACAGCTAGGTTTATTTGTAGGTACCCTCCCAGACAATCCAAAAAGGACCTCGAGAAGTCTAAAAACCTCCACCAAATAGTCCAAAACCCTTTTTGAACATAGCCCACTCACTACACCACTTCACACACACCTGGCACTAACATGGCACTGCCCACATAATGACCATGCATGTAGTGCGTCAAACTATGAATTTAATCCATTACACAAGGAACCTTTGCACACACACCATGGTGTATGGTGCCACCTCCACATCCTCATCACCAGTGTGCAAGGAGCCTAGAAAGTGGCCTTTGGATCTTCCAAATCGCAAAAAAATCTCTCACAATTGGGATAACTCCTACTTCATCGACCTGGAAATGCTCCACACCATCCAAGGATGCTTACTTCATGCCCAAGTCAAAATCCCCCTTGGCAATCTCTTTAGGGTTGCCTACTACCTACCATCGGTAGAATGTCATGCCGTATTCCATTTACCTAAAATAGCCCCTTACATCAATAAAGTTGGCCTTACAGCCTTTTCTGTAAGCACCATGGGGCTCGGATCTCCCTCATACCCTACAGTACATTGAGTCATACAATGATACAGACAATTCAAGGGAGGTTAAGATATCGGATAGGTCACTTCATAAGATCCTACTCACAAAGGATCTTGTGTGATGATCCCTACCTCTCCGTGCCCTCCCACACATCCAAATTCCACAATGGGAAGGGAGCCATGTTGCCCGAGATGCAGCACCTACAAATGATGGCCTCAATTCCAATGGAGCTAAATTTGATAACATAGTCATCCAGGAATAGTTGCATGCATGTTGTATTGTCTATTATTTTAGGCTAAGCTAGTATATTTTTTAAACCCATTTTGCATAGCCTCTACTATCTTGGCAAGACAAAATACTGGACTCGCTCGGTTCATATCATAGTCTAAAACTGAGCGATGCTATAAATTGAGTAGACTAAAAAACCCAATCCAAAACCATTCCTCTATGACACCAGTGATGTGGAGGGAGGCCATTGCATTTGATCGCTACTTCTGGGACTATCTTGTCCACCACATCATTGAAGTGCCATGTGGTCCCACAGAGAAAAGTGTGGATCTTCTAATAGTGGTCTTTCTATACAGACTGACGGATGGCTCTTAGATTCTCTACGGGAGATTCTTTGAGAACATTCTATTGCCATAGATAATCCAAGACATAGTGATACACCATTATGTGACTCTGTTAGGTCATCCTTCTGATATTATGGTCCTTCAAGCCAGTGAGGAACCATGACCACAAGTTTTGATGAGCTTTGTGGGTAAATTTTGCATCTTCCTCGCCTTTTTTTTTTGTAATGCGAGATTTTTATTTGTACCAGCAGTGTGGTAGAGCAATTGGTGAAGCGCATGTGTGTTTGGGATAAGGTCTCGTGATCGAGTCTTACTTCCAGCTCGCATCCGTAAGGACACTGCTTGTCATTGTAGTATTTTTGCATTGTGTCTTCTTTTTGCTTCATTTTTCCCTTCAAGCCAGTGAGGAACCATGATCACAAGTTTTGATGAGCTTTGTGGGTTGCAGTGATCCATCCTTCTGATATTGTGGTCCTTCAAGACAGTGAAGAACCATGACCAGGAGTATTGTATAGGTGTGTGTGAACTAGGCCCTAAATAAAGTGGTTTCTATGTGTGAACAACCGCTAAGTGTAAGGGTTCTTTGTGCATGGAAACAACCGGCAATGATGCATAAAGGTGACACCTCAGCGAATACTTAGCACCTGATCTTGACATGCGGACAGTTGGCACCTCATCTTCTTGACATGTGGCATATGTGATGGCACCCTATGGCCACACCTTATAAGTAATGATGCGTAAAGGTGACACCTCAGTGGACACTTGGCACCTCATTTTGACATGTGGCATATGTGGTCACAGCCTATGGCCACACCTTGTAAGGGCAGTCTCTCCTATTTATAGCTTATTTACAGGACCTCATTATAATGTAAATAATACTTTTTTGCAAAGATGTCGTCTCCGTCTTAATTTAGGATTAATATCATGTTAAACATTTTTTGCTCTCTCTCTCATTCTCTCTATATTCGGTGTACCACACAGAGCCGCCTCTTGCACCACCTTCCCTCTACTAGAATGGGCAGCAGGGGCATCTCAGCTCCCTCTCCATCTAGTCTCGTCTCGACATGTATACACTGCTGCTTGCACCCTCGTTTTTGACTGCACTGTTCATTCTGCTGCTTTGCAACCTCCATTCTGCAGCCTCTGTGCTCCTTAGGCCCTCTCCAGTGCAGCCCTATGGCCCTTGCCGTATGCCATCTCGTTCCCTTTTCATATCTGGGCCAGACGGCCCAATGCGAAGGCCATTAACTGTAGAAGGGAGAGTGCTCTCCATCACAGAGTTCCTAAAGATGGTGGAAGTTAGTTCAACATAGTAGTCTTGTCCACCTACTGGTTGTAGTCTCACCAACCTGCTGCTGTAATCTCCTGTTATTTTGAGGTAATGGGAAGCAACCAAATCTTGATTTAGTTCTTGTCTTGATCTAGATCTCGTACCTCTACCAGTTTGTTGGCTCTAGAATCTTACCATTCTTGTAACTGTCTCTGGAGATCTTTGTCCTATATTACTGCTTAGTCTTGGTGGTGTTTTCGAGGTTAGGTTTCTCAGGCTCTTCTGAGTCTTAGGCTTATCTAGTTTGTTTAGCCTATACACACACTTCACATGTTACTCCATCTTGATTCCCTTGCTTATGATGGAGTAAGTTAGTCCTCCGCTTCAACCTCTCCATCCCTCACCATTCTAGGCCTTAAATAAGAAAAATCAATGTAAAAGGAGTTTTGTATAAGTGTGTGTAAACCAGGCCTTAAATAAAACGACTCTTGTGTGTGAACAACCCTTTAGTGTGTAAGGGTTCTTTGTACATGGGAACAGCCCCTTAAGGACTTTTGTAAGAAATGATGTGTAAAGGTGACACCTTAGTGGGTACACTTGGTACCTCATCTTGATATGTGCTGTATGTGGTGGCAACCGATGGTCACATCTTGTAAGGGGAGTCTCTCCTATTTAAAGGAACATCATTATAATGTAAATAATACTTGCAACGATGTAGTCTCTTGTGCATCTTCATTTTAGTTTGGGATTAAGATCATGTTAAGCTTTTAATGCGCTCTCTCTCTCTCTCTCTCTCTCTCTCTCTTCTATGCGTCTCCGCCCATGACCTAATCCTGCTCATCAACATCGGTCAATCGTTATTGCTCCAACTCACAATGGTTCGATGGTGGATCCGGGGTTCCTTCATTTCTTCTATTTGGTTTCCATTTTCCTGTAGGATCCTTGACAAGAGTCTGGCCTTGGTTTCCCATTAATGCTTGGCCATCTCTATCCGTCCTTATTGAGTCTCTAATTGGCCATGATGCAAAAAGTACTTCAGCTTCTAACCAAATGGTGGTATCATTGATTTGGGAAAACAAGGAAAAAAAGCCTACCAAAAGAAATAAAGCTAAAAGCTATATTTAATCAACTGGAATATTCAAAGAGTTAAAATTATTCATTTTTGGATCCTATGCATATATTTAAGAGTGTTGTAGATTCACTCAAAAAAATAAATAATAGACCAAAAATATAACATTGTAAAGATATTGAAGTATCAACCACCAATCAAGATCTCTTAAAAAAATACAATAAACAAAGAAAAAACACAACATGTGAAACAACTCCATGGAATCTCACAACATATTAAATTGAGTTGGTAAAGGGAGATTGAGGACCCTAGATTCTCCATAAGAGGGTTGGAATGGCAAAGGGTAAAAATCAGATAGACCCTTGCATTCCTCATTTATTCTCTCTATCAAGGCTCAAGTGTTCCCAAATTGACGATGAACACATTTCTAGTAGGTGGGACCGATGGCAACTTGAGTCCCATTGAATCTCAACATTAGTCACGTGTGTGCAAAATGAGCACATACATGAACATCCAAGGTCATATCCCACCTTGTGCCCCTATTGCTCCATTTCAAGAAAAACTTATAAACCTTGGCAACGTAAGGGGAAAGGACAAGAAGCTTCACTGAGAAGACCCCTGGTAAAAGGAAAAAGCAAGGAAAGGATCTTTGGAGAAAAGGATGCAAAAAGCTTAGCTCAATGCTTCTATAAGCTTAGCTCAAAGCTTCTACAAGTTTAATACATGAGCAAAAAAACCCTTTTCCCTTCAAGATAATGGCGCCAATCATTCTACATAGCGGAATTCACTATAGGACATCTCTAATTATGTAGGGTGTTTATCAATAACTTAGAGCTCTTACACATGCAAAGACGTAAGGACTTGGTGTGTAGAATAGGGAGCCCATTCCCTAAGAAAAAGGTTTTTGTTCACATGAAAGCTTACGTTTTCTTAATCATAACTTTTGGAATTAGCACAAGGTTTAAGGCTTCCATATCAATGTAATGAATAAATCAAATGTATTTATTGTATTGAGCCTTTTCAAGTATACAAAGCCCAAAAATCTTAACCTTTCACAAGTGGGAGGTAAGAAAAAGAGGAGGTTTTTGTGTAGAGATGTTTCGTGAAACCACAAATTTGAAGAAATATCATTGGTTTCCATGTTTCTCTTCTCGGCTCTCTAGGACATCCGAAGGCTAAACTTTTTACTCCATCTACGACTCAATTGAAATGTGCCACTCGGACCATTCAACTTGGAGTATTTCCTGTAACAGATAAGGAAAAATTTTACATTTATAGTCTCACACTTCAATTTCCCAACTTCTCTATTTTTCTGTAAAATTCATGTTTCTATAGTAAACTATATGCAACCACCTATTGTTCAAGAGAAAATATATATAATGCATAAAAAGAAGCTATTTTTTGGTCATAATTTAAAATTTTTGTAGCTTGGGCATAACTTACACAGTCCAAGGCCAACAAAAGGAATATTCAACATTTCAAGGCTCAATTTAGAGCTTCAAGGAGTCAACCACCAACCAATTCAAGAGAAACTTAATAGAGTTTGCAACGTCAACAAGGCATCCATGTCATTTTTCCTCTACATTATTTCTTTTGGACGTTTGAGGTTTACTTTTTAAACGTCTTTCAATTATATTTCAACTAATCTTTTATTAAAATTTGTAGTTCTACTTATGCTGGTCTCTAGAACCATAGTGGGTCTTTACACATAGTATAATCAATTTGGAAGGCATACATTTTTTGAATTTGTTGCGGGCAAAATGACCAAGAGGATTTCTATACCTTGTATTGTTTACTGATTTTGTAATCTCTTAATTCCCTAAAAACATCTAGTATTGGACATATATATGTATTCATTTTGAAAACATTTAATCTCGAGAAAGTCTCACTCGGACCTATATTTGCTAGGCTTTCCCATGATGAATTTTGTATTAAAAATGGCATGGCCTTAGTATGCCCATCAAATTCTGTATGATAAAAAACTGGATTTCTTAGCACTATCTTTGTTCAGAATAGTTATTATCATCGATATAGCTTTGCTATATAAGTTAACACTTTTTCCAAGCAAGAGGAAAATTGTCAATGAGATGAGTCCTTGAAGGGAAAATCGTTAGCATTGACCTTCAGTGGCATGGCTGCCACTTTTGCTATAAGAAAGAAGGAGAGATCATTAAAGATGACTAGAAACACACTAGATATTCCACGAGATGCTACACATAAATGACCTTTCTAAGCATAAACATGGACTGGCCATAGTGACCTTTACTTAGATAAAAATAAATTTTAAAATATTACTAGACCGTAAGTTCTGAATAGCCTAATCTAGAAACTTACAAAATACAAACTTAAATAGTTGTGGTGATTAATGGCTAGTACGTATTCTCTAGAGTATTCTCTAGACGTGAAAGAAAATACACATTAGATCATTTACTATAAGTGTGAATAGAAAATGATGCACACGTCTCACGGTTGGCCATTGACGAGTATCTGTTACTAAGTGTCCTTTCACATTGAAAGAAACTTTTAGAACATTGATCTTTGTTATTATCTTTTTTCTTGATGTCATACTGGTATGGATGGTATAGAAGTTATGATATTAATATCACGATGTCATATGCACCGATTAGATATTCTTTTAATAAATTTATTTGTAGACTAATTGACGATAGAACATGTGATTATATATTTTGTATATGTACCATCTTAAATAAAAAACATGCCAACATAATAGGTCCAAACGTGCTGCAAGTTAAAGACGATACAAATATCATGATAATCCAAAGTTCAAGCTAAATATCTCATGAGAACTCAAGACTACAGTGGAAAAAAAAAAACAGCCTTAAAAATAAGATAACGGGATTAGGATTAGGGTTACATGCTCAAGGATTAGGGTTAGGGCTATAGGCTGCAGGATCAGGGTTACTGTTACAAATTAGGAAGCATAGTCATTAAGAGCACTTTCACTTTGTCATGTCTGTCATAATCATCATCCCCACGGACATGAGACTGTAAGAAACCGTTACTCAGCTTAATAAGCATTTGTGCAACACCAAGCCATCAATACAGCCAGCCCCACACACACGTGCCTACTTTGATTGCACATCAGTGAATCATCACAGGTTGCATCCAGAGTATGAGTCTCTCGCAATATAGCAAAATAAACCTTCAATAGTGCATCTTGCCATATAATAGACCTAACCCCATATCCATGAATTGTGCACCTGATGTACATTCATAGACTGCTTTCTTTGACATCTCATTAGCAAGGCGTTACAACTTGTCAGCATCAAGCTCAAAAATATCACAAAACCCTTATTAAGTGGCTCCGTTCAGTTACCTTTTACGCAAATGGAGTTCATGTACTAGTGGCTGTTGGCTTCACAAGCAAGGCACATGTCCATGCATAAAACGTGAGTGAACGGTGACACAGGCACAGAAAAACCACAAAATTGTCTCCTGCTTACATGAAAAATACAATCAGAATACAGGCAGCTTGGGCATTATTCTTGATTGTAACATGCAGTTAAAAATAAAATACGAATGCCAATACATGGAAAGGCATTGAGTATGCTCTTAAAGTGAGTAACCCACTAGAAAGATACATTGAAAACATATTCAGATACCCATTTCAAAATGATGCTGGGATAAAACTGACAGCAGACCCCACCCAGAAATTTTCAATATACCAGAAGCCTATGATTTTTTATTCACTCCCCGAAAAAATGAATTAAGAAATTTTTCAAGGGTTGAAAAGACAGGTACCCTATTTTGCACGAAAGTCATGCCGAAAGATGGTCAAGTTTTGTGTGAACTTATCCCGGTTTTTGGGTTCTAGTGTTCTAGTTACATCATTCATCAATTTGTCAAAGCACCCAGCAAGGCGTTGCTGCTGGTCAGGAGGCTGCATCACCAAGATACCAGCAGGTCATTACAAGCAAGAAAAAAAAAAGTACACTTGGAGTTGCTTGGCTTACTCACTCCAGGTGGGACAGGCAAGAGCATAGGAAACAAACCTGGGATGACAAGATTTGAGCTTTCAAGTCATTGAATATCTGCAGTGGCCCAACAAACAACCAAGTCAATGAGAAAAATCCACTAGCTAGCACTCCTTTGGTCAACTTCAGCTCTCAAGTGACACTTATCTAGCACCAACTTCACATTGACACTCCTTCACTGGCCAACAGCCTTGCAAAGCTCAACAAGCATATGGACTTCATGGGTCCAAACAGCTACCAGTCACACTGCCCTCTCTTTCTCACATACCACACCTACTTGCACTCAAATTTATAGAACAAAAAGAGTACCTGCTCATTAATCAGAATGAGACTAAGCATTGGTCTACTCAAGCTCCATTGATTAGCACAGTCTTCGAAAAGCACGATTTCAAAGAGAGATTTCAGTATCTGCAAAGCATGACGACAAGCACCTTTTTAACATAAAAATAATGGATGTCATATATACAAAAGTGACGACGAATTTCTGCAATTAAGCACATTCTCTAAGACTTTTGTGGCACAAAACAAGGATATATAATCAAAAGTCAAACCTCAGGGAAAAGAGTTGGGCAATCTGCAATGTGTCTTGCCATCTTCACAGCAGCAGGAGAAGATGGATTCTCTCCTGATGTTATGTTGTTGAAATAGAAGGCTGCCAGATTATCAACAGCAGATGCACACTGAAAAAAATAACCTTTAGTAATCAGATAAAGCCAGAACCATACCAAGGGTTGAATCATGCCATAAGATCCATATCATGCTTGCTAAAGTCTACAGAGAGGCAATGCTCACCTGTGTGGAAATGCTGACATCAAGGCACTTCAATCCTGCCTCCAATGAACCAACAATGTGTGTAAACGTTGAAGTCTCCAATATTACAATTACACTAGTGTGATTATGGCATAAAACCTCCAACAGCGCAAAATAAGCCCTGGCAAGCTGGGGAAAACGGGTAAATTTGAGCCCTGGAAAAAGCAACGTTCAACCTCTACCAAACATGCACAGAAAATATCAATACAGCTTAAGAAAAAAAAATCAGCAGCCTTAGCTTGACATACCTCAATCCTCAATATACTGAAGGTTATAGAATCAAAGAGGAAACGGTACAATGAAAAAATGAATAGCTTGTAAATTAGTCATTTGAGCCACAGTCACGCCATATGAGCAGATCACTAGTGGTATATGAAGGAACACCAGCTTTCAGAGCCAGTTTGGAACACAATTGGGTAAGGCAATGCAGATTCATATGTCCATGGGTCTGCTCCAGGCATCATGAAGAAAGCTCCATGTTGAGATGCAGTATCAAGAGAGCTTCCATCTACATGTCAGAACCGAGAGCTGCAAATATCAAAGTATGCTTGACATTGAAAGCCAGGACCACACCGTTCCTCAATGCCCAGCATACTATGAGAAAAGAGGCCCCTTTCATAGCCTATTCACAGAGAGATTTGGCTGTCTTTGTGGACTCTGGAGTGACGACCTATATATATATAGGTCTTCTTCTTGACAGAACTGATACTTATGGTAAGTAATAATTTGAGTAGGGGTCAGTGGTGGGCTGTGAGAGCTTGCTAAAAGAGGTGGCAATTGTTAGCTCCTGGCACGAGCAGGAGGACATGGAAATTATGAATATCGGGAATCAAGAGGGAAGTATAATTGGCAAAAAGAATGGAGGTGAGGCCACGCTTTGCTGAATAACCTTTGCAAACAAGTTATCGAAAAAATTCCTTGGTCATGAGTCATAATGTAACAGGGGACTAAGACAAATGCAAAGGTCTTGGATCAGTTGATTTAAATAATCTGGGGATGCAACCTTAGAATCAAAGCCATCAAATGAATTCCGGCACATCAGGGATTATAGGTTCAACATAGAGCACCGTGTTGGTGTGATGATCAAACGGTTTGCCCTCACTTTAAAACAGCCATGCATGCATTCTCGAATTGTCATGTTTTGAAAAGGTGGTAAAATTGGATCTTAAATTGCAGCAGAGTTAAAAGGAATAACCTAATCTTTGTAAGTGAACCAATCACAGGGGTTACCACCAAGACCTTTATCGATCTGCTGGAAATAAAATGTTCAGTACATCAAAAAGTCAACATAAGCCTTATTTTAAAAAAGGTGTTAGTTTATGTGTATAAATTCACAAAAGCTGTGATGTAATCTAATGCCAGATTATGATCTATTGCTGTGGGCATATCTTCAGATGATGCCCTATTTTTAATGCAACTTTACAGCAAATTGCTCTCTCAGTGGGTGTTTCAAAAAGACAGCTCTAGCGTGTCGGAGAACAAAAGGCAACCCCTTTTTCATGTCGGCTTCAACATGATTTACCAATTCTTCTATGTAGTGCTCCACAGAATGCTGCTGTAGTTAGTAACCACTTGCTGTCACTTGTCAATCAGCATGCCATGAAAACGAGTTACCATCTTCTTAGTAAGCCTGGAGGTGAATGTAAAAGCTTCTTGCAATCTGCTTCCAAACCCACTGAGATCGTTGGTGATGAGCATGCACAGCTGATTTTTTTTCATCCTAGCTACCATCATACCACAAAAGGACCAAGATGTTACAAAGACTGGTGAGTATTCAGGCATGGGCAGACTTTTGGCAGCTTCAGAGTTGATTTTAATGGCCCATTCATGGAAGATATCTTCACAGTAACTGGTGAACACCTGGAGATGACAGCAGCAGGTTACAACTTCTCTGTCAGAACTTTAGAACCTTTTTATGGCTGGTGATTGCTGGGTGATAGCGTTTGGTTCATGTATCACTCAGAAATGGTTTCTTTTGACTACACAGCTTCGTCTTGTTTCAGAGCCTTAGGGGGAGTTGTAACCGAAATGTAACGCGTTATAAATAATATGATTACCTATTTGCAGGGGCAGAAGGGGGGGTGAACATGAATACTACAGGATCTCATTACTCCTCATTGGTTGCACATACGACATGGTCTCTTGGATCCGTGCAACGTTCAGGCCAAGCAATGAAGGAAAGTTCGTGAGAAGTCAAAAATGTATTCCTCAGATAAAACCTCTAGAAGAATTTTCATACTAAACAGCCATAAAGTTTCGAAGAACCTAGTTCACAAGATACAAACAAGGCACATTAAGGGCTCAAACACAATGATTATTTGACAAGGCAAACAGCTTGTATGCAGCAATTATTACAATCAATGCCCACATCGAACTTCTTCAAACCTTCAAACAAGTTGCCCAAATATTGCACCCATAAGTGCACATGCTCCTTCCCGCCCACACACCACATGCACATTTTTAGAAAAAAACTCCACAGCATAACTAACCTTGCGAAAACCCATAATGTCTTCTAGTGGAATCCACAATGAAATTTTGAGACCAATATCCAAGGCATCTGCAAGTGCTCGATCTCCATAGAGCTCAAACACACCAAAGTTCACATAGTTTCCTGCCAGTGCTGTGGTGTAGCAAAAAACATCCAGTGTCCAGGTTGAAAGTTAACAATACGAAAGTCCCATCTCCCAAAATGAAACATTGTAAGAAAGTCTTCTATGATCAAAACGACTGCAAAACAAATTCTGACCCTCTTTGCATTGCTAGTTACATTATACTAGCAAGATGGCAAAAAGCCCCCACACTCCCCCGCGGCCCTCACACGCGGGGATGCGGGTGCCTACATGAATTGAAAAGCACTTTACTTTCTTTCGTCATGAAAGCATAGAACGGATACACTTAAAAGGAGCATCCTGTGGTGCAGCATTGATTTCTTCAACTCTTATTCTTTTTCTAGTGAATGACATATATTTTAAATGTCAAGGTCTGAACTCACACTCTTCTGGCAGTGTGGTTCAATGGCCACTCAAACAAGAGCCCACTGACTTTTCAAGCTTACAACTTTTTCTAGCTTTCAAGTAGCCAAACACTTCTGTATACTCACCTCTTGTAAGGATAATCAGCATGATCCAAATTCCCTTGTACTTGTAAGAGTATGAGTCTGTTGGTGTTGGAAGCGCCATTACTCCGGTACCATAGGCTACAATTAATTTGCTCACTTCACGAAAAAGAAGGATCCCGTTTGGAGAGGAAGAATCAAAAGTCAGCCGCTGACTTTTATTGAAGACAAATTCTGCCATAAACTTCAACAACGGTGTAGTGACCTGTCCAAAAAAAAAAGCGATAATTGCAATCACCTTCAGCGTTGGATTGCTAAGGTGGCTAATGCACATGGAAGCTGCCAACATGGACTTCAATCATAACATCTAACCTACTATGACCAAACTAGCTATTTGTGTTAGGCCATTAGACTTGCCTGCTGGGACTCCACTGTAAAACCTCAAAATATATCACAGATAGTTGCATGAGCTAATATGAACTACTTTTTCATGAGCAAGGCTGACTCATCATACAAAAAGGTCCTTATTACATGCCAGTGCAAAGACTGGGTTATGTCCCAAACTTAACAAAAGCTTGAGTGCAATCTTGACTCCATGAGAGTCTACTCGGGAAGCTTCAAATCTTCTAACCACCATGCATAGCAAAGATTACGTGCATCCCCACTCATGTCATCAGCACCCAAGAGTAGGCACAGGTTCATGTATAAAGATATGTCACCATAGTAGACAAATCTTCATAGATAAACCATCGAATCGGGTTTCTATCACTTCTCTGGAGGTGAAGGGCAAGAAGTCATGTGTGCCCACTTGAGTGCCCACACCCACTTTTTGCCACTTGGGAGGTCACCTCCCACTTACTGGGTGCCCATCTCACACTATGGCCGCCAGGGTTGCACACACGGTGCCCACCAGCTCGGCCCCGGGCACTTTGATAAATTGTCCACCACTCGCTCACAATGGAGGTGACCGCTAAACATAACACACACCCACTCAAACACTCAGGTGGCTGGTTGGGTAATTCCACTGCTTTGAACCAAAACAACTAATTTTAACCACCTGGCCACAACTTAGATGAAGACTTCAAAATCAATTTGCATGTCCATCGTCCACTAATACAGCATAATGTTATTTCCCAAACAAACTAAAATGTGATTTTGACCCCATGAGAGCCTACTCACAAAGTTTCAAAGCATCAACTCCATCGTGCATAGCATAGACTAATGATATGACATCCCCACTCACATCAACACCCAAGAAAGTCTTCTATTCTTTAATTAAGATAGGAAAAAACTACTCTTTCTCACTACATATAGCCCTTAAAAACAGCACTAAAAGCACACTGTTGAAGAAAGTCCAATTAGCAGACTGGTAATTTGGCCCAATCACAGTAAATTCCATGGGCACTCCTCAGAAACCATACTGTTGGAGGAAGCCCAATTAGTAGAATGGTATCTGCCACAGCCACATGGAACAGGAAAGGTACTGGCCTGAAGAGAATTGATACAGCTAGGAATGAGGACAAAATAATATGGCTAGGGAATGGTTAACATGAAAGAGAAATTAAAATTTTCAAAAAGGAAACTAGACTTATGAGTGCGTATGCAGAAAGATGGGGCAAACAAAGAGCAGCAGAAGCAGGAGGAGTGCACAGGCAGTTGCCATTCCTACCCATTTCTAACAAAGAATGTCCATTTCCTTACCATTCCCTGTCAAATGCTTTTTGATAATATGGTCAATGCAACCCATATCTTCCACAATTCAGGAGTTCTGGTGTTAAGGAAAGGCATTTCCTTGCTCCTAGTGCTTGAAACATTTCCTCCAAGAGAATCATTTCCTGCAACATGGCCATTTCAACCTGTTTCTTTTGCGCTTTCAGAACAGTGTCTTCCTCCGCTCCTAGGGCCTGAAATGGCCCCTCCTTCTGACCTCTTCGAATATACATGCATACAAGTGAAATGCTGAACATTTTGATCTAAGAGATAAGAGTGTGCCTCTGAACTATATAAGTACATAGTTCGCTGCTCTTAAGCATACCCAACAAAATATCTACAAAGAAAGGCAACACAATGCAAAGCACTAGAATTTTCTGGGGTTGCCCACCAACAAATGCACAAAACAACAAGAGCCCAATGAGCATGGCAACTTTGGACCCTTCATAGATATAACTGCTATTATTATTGGCAGGCAGCTAGACTATACACCCGAGCTCAAATCCCTAGCTTGCAAACAATAAACCTCTGTTGTCGATAATTTATGGTTGGTTTAATGAGTCATATATCGTTAATGATGCGCTTTGTCCACAATGGAGAGGATGTTTGCATACGTAACAAAGAGTTAAACAGATAAATAAGATGCTGAATGCTGAATATATCGTTCCTCACCTCCGGAGTGTCAGTCCAGTGCCCAATAGCTCTCAGAAGCAAAGGCATGTGAGCAGGATATAGCCAGTCGAAAAGTAGACCGTGAGTTCTCCGACTACAAGCAAACTCAAGACCCATCAATGATATTAAAGGCATAAACTGTTCTCTACACGTTGTCTTTCTTTAGTTAGCCCCTGACAAATCTGAATGTAACAATTTCAAGTTACTCGACGCGTACCTATTTGTTGCCATAGCAATGCCCCTCAAATCACGCATAAGCCCAATTAAGGTGAATTTTACGGCATCTGATCTAAATGTGGTATCAGGAGTTGCTTCCAATGTCAACAGAACCTGCCAAGTTTCACAAATTACAATCTTGGATAATTATAATGCCATGATGCAAACAAACTGAACTTCTGCATGCAGAACACCACCACCATAAATGCAAAGCACTGACATGCATGCTAGCTTTTCAAACACTGATGGATGAACATATGCATATAAATCATAGAAAGAAGTGAACAAAAAAATGCAAGGACAAGCACTTGCATTCTGTCCAACAAATCAAATACACCAAGCTGCAAGGTACACATGTATGCTTTACAAGCTTGATCAAACACACCAGACTTCAAGGTTTACATGGTTAAAAGAACAAACGTATCAAAACTACAGTATCAACACGAACAATGTGAGAAAAAATCTTAGCTAAAAGAAAGCATATATAAGCACCTGTTGTATTGGCTCCATTGAGGCCTTGAACTTCACAGGACTATCTTCCATGAAAAGCAGCCGTCCCAATGTGAAGTAAAAGGTAGTTCGGTTTTGAGAACAGCTGAAATCATCCAGGAACGGAAAGTATTCCCTCTGTCCCCCCACAGCACCCCCCACCCCCCCCCCCCAAAAAAAAAAAGAATAAATAAATAAATAAATAAAAGCAACACCCAATTTTCATTTTTTCCACATAAAAGATAAACAAAAGTATAACACCTAAGAACTCAAAGTCTCAATTGACAAAGAATATTTTTTGCGTAAGAAAACCATGAGAGACAATAAGCATTATCAAGCAGCATACACATGGCCTGAGGAATTCAAAAATGTACAATGCACAGAGAAGTTTTGAGTAGAGCCTAATTTAGTCATTTGCTTCTCATATTCTCAGGTTTGGACTCGTATGTATTGTATTCTCCTGAGGCAACTTGATATCTATCATGAACCATGTAAGACATACGATGGGACCTTATAATTGGCTTTCACTTGAAAGCATTTGCAACCCACCTACAAGGCAGACAGCAGCCAAGGCACATTGTGGGCCTGCAAACAAAGCTTGTGTAAGCAGACATGGGCAGCCCGCAGACCAAGCATGTGCAGACCAACCTGGCTAAGGTGCGAAGGATTTGTCACCTTTTAGCTCAGAGGGAACACATTGTGTGACTTTTATGAAACTTTTTGTAGGGTTTGCAGTTTTGCAAAAGGCTCGCATACTGAACATGAATTTGCATGTGAATAGGCACTCCAATATTCTGCACTCAAGGCTCTTTTGTTATCCTGGAAAAGAGATCCTTCTATTAGTTACCAAAAAAACGGCCATTCAGGCTAAGTACAATCTCAGCTCCATGGAGGGAGCGATAATCAAAGTGATAAAAAGAGAGAGGAGGAGGAGGGAAAAGGGCAGGAGGGGGGGAGGGACAACCATACCGGTGGTCTATAATGCCAAATGGGCTCACCACCACTGTCAATGAGATGCCAGGTCCGTAGGAAGGCCTCATGGTGCTTCCGCATGCAATCAAAGCGATCGTGAAGCTTCCCCCCAATGGCAACACAGGGTATGAATGATATCAAGCCATATGCTCTGGATGGACTCCACTGGTGGGGAAGGGGGTGCCAGCGGGTCTGGCTACAGCGAGCTCACCAAATATGCCACACAACATACTACTACAAATCTCTCATCTCTGGCAAGAGATTCGAGTCCAGTGAACAGACGAGGGAACTGGAACTGGAACTGTCAAGATCCAGTGATGAGCAACCTGTAGTGCCAGTCCAACACCATGCTCCTCATATGGCATGGCTGCTTCAGCCTTGCTGGCCCAAGCAACTCCGTTCCAAGTAACTATTCGCGTGTGTGTGTAGGGGGGGGGGAGAGTCCATAGTGAAGATGCAGAGAATGCTCTGCCAAACCTACTGAGCCTTCTAGCAATCCCAAAGGCAATGATGTTGGGACTCCTCTAGATGGCCAAACCTCGAACAAACAATAGATCACTTGGGAATCAATCATAGTTGTTTCTCATATCGGTACAAACCCATTCGTACCGTACGATATCGTACGGTACGATTATTTTTATTTTTATTTTATTTTATCCCCCCCCCCCAAACTTTGAGAAAAAAATTCCAAATGCTTAAAAAAGAATACAGAAACCCTACTTAACGAAGATCCCAAATGCCCACAATACTTCGCAACTTTCGTGTCCACTCAGTATTCCATAAGGGGTTGTTTAGAGACCTAAAAAATCTGGCAAGGTAGATTGATAGTGTACACTTGATTGGTAGGATGAGAGAATCTTGCTACATCACTTGGAGATCCTTGGTATAGGAAGGCTAGACAATCAGATTCTCAAGTTATGTACGAGGGAGGGAGAAGATTTGGACATGGCCATTTTGATCTAGAGAGGAGTCCCTAAACCTATCACCCTAGATGCATTGCTCATATTTGAGCAAGGACGGTCCCTTAGTCATAAACACTACACTGGGAGACCTTTGGTATTGCATTACCCATCCAGGTTCTTTTTTGGACACAATCGGGAGATCCAAATGGGATCCATGTTTTTGTTCCTCAAGCACTGTAGACTCCTCCCCCCCAACCTTCCCTCACATTCAAGCTTGAAGCTCCATAGGTTGTAAGTGTAAAAAGAAAAAACCGTATTTCACTGTACAGTATCCGAAAATTTCATATCATACCAAAAATTCCCGTACGGTATCGTATTTTCGTACCGTGACAACTATGGAGTCAATCTTACATGTGTGTGGATCCACTCTTATGAGGTAGTGTTTTTGTGAGTGAACCACCTCTCAGGGATATTTGTATGTACTATGACATAAGCAGTGATGTAACTGAGGCAACCTTTGTAACCTACAAAGGTACATGCATTTCCTTGAATCAAATATGTAACGATCACATCATTGAGTCGTGCAATACACTCTCTCTCTTGAGCATTGTCTCCCCTCTCTAACTCTATCTCTCCCTATTGCTCCTCACACAGCCATAGCAATGAAGCTCTTCAAGCCTCTAGAGCTTAGGACATTCAACATTTTGTATCAAATCTCCTTGATACTGCCTCGAGTGTTAGTGCCCTGTCCATATAGTCACCAACAATCCATACTAAGCAGATCCGTACCTGTCCATACTGCTAGTATGGTCGTACTAGTGTGCAACAGCTCCCGCACATGCCACATCAGCACTGCCTTTGACTTGCTGCAACAGCAACAGCCATTAATTCTGCTATACTTGCGCCAGGCTGCTCCAACGTGGCATCTTCAGCATTGTGGGTCCCTACGCTTTTTGCCAGTCGTCATCTGTTCTTGCATATCAATGAGAGAGAGAGAGAGAGAGAGAGAGAGAGAGAGAGAGAGAGAGAGATGTTAGCAGTCATATCTTGTCCGTTCCATAGGGAGTGAGGGCCTCTGTTGTGGGTGTGCCCGCCCGGTTAGGAGCTTTCTACATTTTTCCTCACTATCCATATTTTTCCTTGTTTTTTCTGGTCGTGGGAGACTGTTCTGTGTTGGCTAACCTGATCTGTTCACTAGCCGATTTTGATCGAGGTGCAGGGTGGTATATAGTAGAGTGTATACAGCTTCTCTCTCTCCTACAGTTCTGCATTTCTATTCTCACAGGTGTTTGTCTCATTTCCATTGCCCATTCCGACATGGTATCAGAGCCCCAGGTGGCTTGAAGCTTGGAGACAATGAGAGCTTGAGGGTTTGCTGTTTTTGGTTGCTGATTGGAGAATTTTTGGGCCGTTCGGGACATGGAGAAGCACGTAGAAGGCGGCCATCATTGCTGGACAGCCACCTTGCATAGCAATTGCAACCTCTTCTTCATTTTTTTCCCACCCACCCTCCCTTCACAAGACCTTGTGAACCCCCAAGATGGCAGATTTGCTAGAGATGGCTTACAAGCATGTGAAGATCCCCACCCTCGCGACATTCCCGGTGGACCGACAGTTGGACGGGACCAACTATGGAATCTGGAAGGTAATGATGGAGTCTGTCTTTAAGTCTTATGATTTGGCTGATTTCATTGTGGTTGAAGTTCCAAGGCCAGAGTTGGAGGAGGAGGAGCTTTTACTTCCTACTAGGAAAGAGCAGGAGGCTCTGGCATACTTGTGGGATCGTGTCAATGCCCATGTGTGTTCTTTCATCTTCCTTAATTGCACACCCCCAAGTGATCAATCACATCAAACACATGATGCTGGCCCGAGGGATTTGGCAACACTTGGCTTCTTTGTACAACAGGGTATCACCCAATGAAGAGAATTTCCTTGGAAGTGCAGATGCGAGTGATGAATCCTGAAAAGTCTTCGACGATGCAAGAGCACATCAACAAACTCCGGGCTCTTCAGCAGGAGTTTCTTCAAGCTCGGAAAGAGATATGTTCAGAGGATATGGCCATCACTTTGTTGTCTCATCTTACCCCTTAGTACTCAGCTTTCTATTCTTCTTTGGTCACCAGTGGGAGGACACAGCACCATTACATGGGAGGAGCTTGTGCCAACGATTTTCAACCAGGAAGATCAGTTTACGAGCCCTCCACATGGCAGAGGATCTGAAGCTTTGACTTGCCAGCGATCGAAAGGCCGCAACAACAACAACATAGGCAAAGGGAAGTCTTCACACACGAAGTCTTCCGACTCGGATTGTGATGCCTAATGTAACACGCGGAAGCTCTGGGTAGTCTTCTTTCAGCCCTAAACACTCTTGGAAACCTTCTGATGCAAAAACGCACCATCTGATGCAAAAACGCAGGTAGAGAGAGAGTAGAGAGAGAGAGAGAGAGAGTGAAGTGCTGGAATTTCAGTATATACTATGGTACAAAAAGGTACAGATCTTTGCAGCCATGGGCTGCCTTCATAAAAAGGTTCCTAACCCTAAATTCTGTCCCCTATGGGACCTCCTATTGACTCACACCCCTAGTGGGTGGAATGCCTAAGACATTGAGCAAGGGGGCTATTTATAGCCCCTTGGAATAAATGATGAACTGGCCGACTGCTGGTCGGCCAGTTACAGCTTCATAAAAGTCCCTAAAATGCAGCCGACTGGATCTGGTTGTTGTCTTTGATGCGCCTGCTGCTGCCACACCTTCTGGTACAGCCAACCACTCAGCCGACAGCCATCTGGTACTGCTGACGTCAGCCTCCATGCAGCCAACAGCCTTCTGATCCATGCTTGGCTCCAAGTTCTGCTCCATGTCCATCTTCTACTGGTTCATAGTCTTTATCTGCTTGCCCTCTTCTGGATCTAGCCCTAGAAATGTCCATGGCATCTGTGATGCACATGACATCCCCCTCTGCTAAACTTGATGACGGGAATCCAACCTGCTCTTGGATGACTGTCATCATCCCAATCCTGTCCCGAAGTCCCTCTGTCATCATCCATCCCTGGCAAACCTTTTTCTCTGAAAATCCGTTCTGTTCTCCAAACCACTCTGTCTCTTATGAAGATCTATGCATCTGGTCTTCCTCTAGTCCACAATCCATTCCTGCCCTGACTCTGAACACCGTCTTGGTCTTCGTTCCTGGAACTGAGTCTGGCACTCTCACATCACCCTTGGAGGATCAACCTCCCTTGGGACCGTTCCCTTAGAACCTATCTGGCTCACGGAACTGCCATCCCCATCTGGCACTGTGGAACACCACCAACAAACCTCCTGGGAGTTCTTCCCGCTTCTGTGCTCCTCGCCTTGGGCTTCGAATCCGTGTACTTTCCTGTACCTTGGACCTGTACACCATCATCTGGGACTGATTCAGCGTTTAGCTTTGCTGAGCCTGATGCTCTGATACCAATGTAACACGCGGAAGCTCTAGGTAGTCTTCTTTCAGCCCTAAACACTCTTGGAAACCTTCTGATGCAAAAACGCACCATCTGATGCAAAAACGCAGGTAGAGAGAGAGTAGAGAGAGAGAGAGAGTGAAGTGCTGGAATTTCAGTATATACTATGGTACAAAAAGGTACAGATCTTTGCAGCCATGGGCTGCCTTCATAAAAAGGTTCCTAACCCTAAATTCTGTCCCCTATGGGACCTCCTATTGACTCACACCCCTAGTGGGTGGAATGCCTAAGACATTGAGCAAGGGGGCTATTTATAGCCCCTTGGAATAAATGATGAACTGGCCGATTGCTGGTCGGCCAGTTACAGCTTCATAAAAGTCCCTAAAATGCAACCGACTGGATCTGGTTGTTGTCTTTGATGCGCCTGCTGCTGCCACACCTTCTGGTACAGCCAACCACTCAGCCGACAGCCATCTGGTACTGCTGACGTCAGCCTCCATGCAGCCAACAGCCTTCTGATCCATGCTTGGCTCCAAGTTCTGCTCCATGTCCATCTTCTACTGGTTCATAGTCTTTATCTGCTTGCCCTCTTCTGGATCTAGCCCTAGAAATGTCCATGGCATCTGTGATGCACATGACATGCCTTGAAGGCTAAGTGGACTTGTAACCATAGTGGCCAGAAGAGTCATTACTGGAGGAAATGTCTTCAGCGGAGCACCGAGAAAGGTGTTGATTCCTTAGTTGGAACCGTGCAGACTCTAGCTTTTGGGTGATTTGTAGCATTTCCGTTTTAGCCACTTGAATGTGCTGTGGCGGGCTTTCCGGGACCAAATGGTGGATGGCTTGCCAGATGTTGGCAACAAGTAGGGACACTGTAGTTCTTGCATTCGTGGGAAGCAACACAGGGAGTCTTTTCCGAAGCACGCTACCAGGCGCGGGCTTCAAAACCTTTGGAGTTGGTACACACTAACTTGTCTGGACCTATGCAGACCCCATCTTTGTGAGGTTCCTTGTATTTCAAGCTACTTGTGGATGATTGTAGCAAGTTCACATGGGTGTATTTTCTTTCCCAGAAGGACCAAGCCTTTGCTTGGTTCAAGGATTTGCATGTTATGGTGGAAAAGGAGTCTGGTTTGCAAGTGAAGACTGTTCGGGCTAACAAAGGAGGGGAGTTTTCTTCTAATGCTTTTGTGCAGTTTTGTGTGGAACGTGGCATTAAGCGGGAGCTAGCCAATACAAGGTCGCCTTGTGACGAAGGCTGCCTTGTCAAAGGAGTTTGAGTGAAACCGATCCCGTCAAGTGGGAATAGACTCCGTTGGACACCCACACGCGTAATAGCACAACTTAATATCACAATTTGAAATGGACAACTTAATAACAATTGAAATTTGAAATGAAATGAAATGAGATAGATGGACACCAGCACTGGGGCCGGAACGGGCCGACCCCCCCCCCTCAATATATAATATATTATTGGGAGTATTTAACAAATACAATGCTCCGTGGGTTCCAAGAACCAGATGATGTCCATGTACAAATGAATACAGTACCAAACAAGAGGCTCGAAGTAGATGTTCGAAGGAGAGCGACCACTTGAGTGGTCCAGTCTCTACGGTCCTATGCCTTCACTGGAATCCGCGGAGAGCGCCCCATTGGTGTTCCAGGACCACGCACAAACAGGCGCTCTCGTACTAACGCCTGGCTCTCCCGATCTCGACACCTTTGGACCGTGGTTCTCCAAAAGCTTGGACTACCCGGCACCGAATGGGTGTTAACGGTAGAGAGAGTCCTTTATCAGATTTACAACAAAGTTCTTTACTTAAATCTGAATTTACTTACTTGTAGCTTGCAGATGGAAGACCAATACCCATGGTGTCTGTGTGCAGCTACTTGAGGTGCAGCAGCATGTCGAGGAGAAAGAGGAGTAGCTGCCTGGGGGAAGGTATAGCCTCCTGGAGAGAAAGGAGATGCCGCCTATGTAAAGGAGACGCAACCGCCTGCAAAGGAGAACAATCACCTGCTGTGCAGGACACAGCCACCTTCTGTGGCGGAGAAGGAAGAGGAGTAGCTGCCAATCTGAAGAGGAGCCGCCTGCTGTGGTAAACGCTGCCTGCTGAAGATGGAGCGTAGCCTGTATGCTGGAGAGAACAGCCACCCGCTAGAGGTGAGCACTCAGCCGCCTGCAAGAGGCGGTGCAGCCTGCTGGTGATGGACACACAGCTTGTATGGTCGCCTGGCTGGAGAAGTACACACAGCTGCCTGCAGAAGATGGTACACAGTCGGCTGTATGAAGAGGCAGCGCAGCAGTTCTTGAAGTGGAGGAGGAGGCACACCCAAAGCGTCTACAGTAGACAGGCGCAGCCTGATGTGCAGCCGCCTGAGAGCAGAAGCGCAGCTTGCTGGAGGCGGGGCGTGTGTAGCTGGCTGAAGAACAAGCGCACCTTTTTATATCTCTTGGGGTGGTCGTGGTGCTTCTTTTGTAGAGGTTGGAGAGAAGTTGCACGACTACAGCAGGCCGGCTCCCCACGTTTGCATGGGGGCGGCCAACTTCATGGTGGTGTATGCACCCACCCCACACACAAATGTGAATATACAACCTTATAAAATAAAAGGTTAGAATTAAAACTTATTACACCAACAAGTGCAATACACTTACCACCTGTTCACATGCAACAAAACTCGTCAGAAGACAGAGCAAGCTTCACGACTCACTGGCAGGCGTCCCCGCTCAGTAAGTGACACGTCAAGCAGGCAAACACATGCGAAAACAGTTTCAAACATGCAAAACATAAGTGCATGTGCAAATAGTATCATGGACATATCTCCCGTTCATGGAACAAGTACAAAATATCTGTCGGGCACAAAAATGGCACGACATAAAACATAAATCCTGGTCTTCCTATGGAGTGACAGTCCCATAGGTAAAACACAGTTCCAGGCACGAGCCTCCCTATGGAGTGACAGTTCCATAGGCAAGACACGGCACGAATACTGGCTCTTCCATGGCGTGACAATCCCATGGATAGAACACAGTCCAGGTCATACACGGGTGGCACCAGTCTGGCTCCCGTCCATACGACACCATCCTGCTAACACACGGGTGGCACCAGTCTGCTGGCTCCCGTCCATGTCAAGCAAAAATACTGGCCTCTTCACATGAGACACCGGTCTGGCCTCAAGTGAACGAGACACAAAACTAGAGATGGACCAAATGGTCGGCCAATTGGTGACATCCCCCAGGGCTTCTAAAGAGTTGTCCTCAACTGAAAAGCCTCAAGATATGCTTGCAACAACTGTGGGTAGTCAACAAAATAATCCTCATTTACCCACTTTGCATCAATAGGCAAATAATTTTTGAACTTCACAAGGTATCTCCTGGAAAGCTTTCCTGCAGGTAGCTCTCTCTCCTTGTGAAAAACAACCTGTTCTAGCTGGAGAATCTCCTCAAGCTCATCAATCTCGGGCGGATCTTCTGTGACAAGCTCGTCAGGATCTGGCCCCACATATTTCCGAAAAAGACTCACATGAAAAGCATTGTGAATCTTCCAATGACTAGGTAAAGCAAGCCTGTATGACACTTCATTGATTTTTTGAATCTGCTTGAAGGGTCCATAATAGCGAGGAGAAAGCTTAGGATATGATCCTTCTCGTCTTGGCCTCTTCCGAAGCCTAGCCTTTTCAAATTTCAGCAAAACCCAATCACCTTCTTTGACTTGCATGTCCCTTCTATGCTTGTCAGTAGCCATTTTATGCTTATCTTGTGACCTTGCAATGGCTGTCCGCACCTCAGCAAAAGCTACATCCAAATCACGAACATATTCATCAGTTGCAAAAATCTCATCCTTTGTATGAAGGATGGGTGGCAATACCACTCTGCTTTAATAATCTCAAACGGAGCCTTTCCCGTGGAAGCATGGATTGTATTGTTGTAGACAAACTCAACAAGTGGAAGATACTTCTCCCATGCAGTCTTTTGTTCTGCCACATAACACTTCAACAAATCCAACACGGCTGAATTTGCAGCTTCACTTTGGCCGTCCGTTTGGGGATGATAAGCTGATGAAAACTCAAGTTTAGTGTCCATATTATCAAATAAAGCCCTCCAAAAGAGACTCGTAGTCCTAGGATCTCTATCTCCAACAATGGATTTAGGCAGACCATGATGCTTGAAAATGTTAGCAAGAAAAAGCTTTATCATATGATCAATTTTAATGGCTTTCTTGACGGGCAAGAAATGAGCTTGCTTGCTAAACCTATCCACAATGGTCCAAATACCATCATTCCCATGCTGGGATCTAGGCAGGTCCATGATAAAATCCATAGTAATACTTTCCCAAGGTTGCGAGGGAATAGGCAATGGCTGAAGCAAACCTGGAGGTTTTTGCCTATCAAATTTCACCTTTTGGCAAGTAATGCATGCACGCAGATAAGCCTCAATGTCTTTACGCATGCTTGGCCAAAAGAAATCTCTCTCAATCATGCGTGTAGTGGGCATGATACCTCTATGTCCAGCATAAGGTGCGGCATGACATTCCTTCATAACCTTTGGACACAAATCCTTTACGACACATAAGCAATTATCCTTCATGAGATAGCCCTCTTTGATCACATAAAAGGCATGAGTGTGACCAGCCATCAAATCAGTCCAAATATGACAAAAATCAGCATCCAAATGATACAAATCACGCATAGTAGTCAATTCCCCATGTGGGGCTACTGAAATTGCAGCCACATATGGCCTCCTGGACAATGCATCTGCTACCAAATTCTTCTTTCCAAGCTTATGTCAATACATCCACATTCACATCATTATGTTCTATCTTTTCACGAACAAAAAAAAAAAAACCAAGTACGCAGAAAGACTCTTCTTTATTACTTTATTAATATGGATGTGTGATACAATAGAGATGGAATCTCCCTCTTTGCCAGCATGATCAACACTACCCTGCATATCGGGAACTGCATGCATATTAGGCTTAGACTGCTTGTCCTCTTGCATCTTGCTTACGTTTGGGGCATTGCCGAAACATATGCTCTTTGCTTCCACATGCAAAACATTTCCCCTCTTTCGCATATTGCTCCCTTTGCTCAGGAGTCAAGCCAAACCTGTTCTTCTTGAGCACACTATCCATGGATGAGGTATTTTCAGCTTTACCTCCCTTCTGGACCTCCCAGAAGCTCTTTTTAGGTGGTTGTCTACCTTTTTGCAGGTTTGGGACAGCCTTATCTTTGCCCTTAGAAACCCCTTGATCTTGCTTAATTTTGAGCACCAATTGCTCCGTAGCAAGAGCAGAGGCTATAAGCTGTTGCAAAGTGTGTTTCGGGTGCAATTCAATGCCCGAACGATAAGCTGATTGCAATCCGGAGCAAAACTTCCTCTTTCTTTCATCCTCAGTGATTTGCATAAAAGGAGTTACCTCCAGCAACACTTTCCAAAACTTGTTGACATACTGTTGCACACTTTCATTATCTCTTTGCTCAAGTCTATCCCACTTTTAGGTGAGAGTTTGCTCCGCATTTGGTGGCAAGAACTGAGCATAGAATCTGTCCTTAAATTCTTTCCAAGTGCAAATGGGGTCTTTGGTGGTCTTTTCAGTGATCCACCAATGTGCAGCTGTTGCTTTCAAAAACATGCTAGCATGGCGTACTTTAGACTTCTCTGTGAAGTCCTCATCACTAAAAGCAATGTCAAACTGTGCCACAAATGCCAACACTTTGGAAGCATCATGCTCTCCATGAAAAACATCAAACTTAACAGACTTGTCACCTGCTTTGAATTCCTTGAGCTTTCTGGCATGAGGCTCATGGTCCTCTCTTTTTCTTTTCCCTTTATTCAACGGGGCAACCCTATCTACATGGGCTTCATGGGCCATCGTGGAAGTTTCATGAAGCACGGTGGCATGTGCTTCACGAACTTGAGAATCAAATGCATGTGACTTTCCTACATAAGGCAATGTCTCTCCATGAGACAACTCAGAAGGCAAAGCTCTTCTAACGGTAGACCTGTCACCCTTACCATGGGATACATGTCTTGAATGCATGTGACCATCATGCCCTCCATGAGCACTAGCATACATATACCTGTCAGCTTTGTGCCTTGTGGAGAAGATGCATGACGAGAGGTGACTGTCACCTCTTCCTTTTGCATAAAAGACCTCAACCTTTGAGATGAGGGATCTCCATGCTTCAAGCGAGGTGGATTTCTGAATTTCAGCTCTCCGTCTTCCCCCTCTTTGATGTCACCTTTGCGGAGGAGGTAAGAAAGTGCCAACTCTCTTGGCTTCTTGCCCACTTCCCGTGCCATGGACTCAAAAGTCACATCTACCATTGCATTGGCTTTCCTTGCTTCAATGGCACTTTGCACATAAGGATCTTCATGCAAAAATTTCAGCTCTTGCTCTTGTGCCTGCAAAAGCTTTCTCATATGCTCCATTTCAGCCCTCATTGCACCAGGCTCTTCTTCTAGCATGACTGTCTTTCCTCGAGACAGTTGTCCCTTTGAATCACTATCATTTACCCTTTCAAGGGGCTTGTCCCTTCCTCGTAGAGCATCAAAACCACGAGAGGCACTAGATGGACCCCTCGAATTAGGCACTTCCAAAGGGTTGCCTTGGCTGTCCATTGTGTTAAGTGTGCTAGAAGCGGGGTGTCCAATACACAGATTCGTTTCCCCACTAAGAAGAGGGAAACAACTGCGCTCTGATACCAATGAAACCGATCCCGTCCAGTGGGAAGAGACTCCGTTGGACACCCACACACGTAATAGCACAACTTGATATCACAATTTGAAATGGACAACTTAATAACAATTGAAATTTGAAATGAAATGAAATGAGATAGATGGACACCAGCACTGGGGCCGGAACGGGCCGACCCCCCCCCCCCTCAATATATAATATATTATTGGGAGTATTTAACAAATACAATGCTCCATGGGTTCCAAGAACCAGATGATGTCCATGTACAAATGAATACAGTACCAAACAAGAGGCTCGAAGTAGATGTTCGAAGGAGAGCGACCACTTGAGTGGTCCAGTCTCTACGGTCCTATGCCTTCACTGGAATCCGCGGAGAGCGCCCCATTGGTGTTCCAGGACCACGCACAAACAGGCGCTCTCGTACTAACGCCTGGCTCTCCCGATCTCGACACCTTTGGACCGTGGTTCTCCAAAAGCTTGGACTACCCAGCACCGAACGGGTGTTAACGGAGACCAATACCCATGGTGTCTGTGTGCAGCTACTTGAGGTGCAGCAGCATGTCGAGGAGAAAGAGGAGTAGCTGCCTGGGGGAAGGTATAGCCTCCTGGAGAGAAAGGAGATGCCACCTATGTAAAGGAGACGCAACCGCCTGCAAAGGAGAACAATCACCTGCTGTGCAGGACACGGCCACCTTCTGTGGCGGAGAAGGAAGAGGAGTAGCTGCCAATCTGAAGAGGAGCCGCCTGCTGTGGTAAACGCTGCCTGCTGAAGATGGAGCGTAGCCTGTATGCTGGAGAGAACAGCCACCCGCTGGAGGTGAGCACTCAGCCGCCTGCAAGAGGCGGTGCAGCCTGCTGGTGATGGACACACAGCTTGTATGGTCGCCTGGCTGGAGAAGTACACACAGCCGCCTGCAGAGTAGGCAGCGCAGCCTGCAAAAGATGGTACACAATCAGCTGTATGAAGAGGCAGCGCAGCAGTTCTTGAAGTGAAGGAGGAGGCACACCCAAAGCGTCTACAGTAGACAGGCACAGCCTGATGTGCAGCCGCCTGAGAGCAGAAGCGCAGCCTGCTGGAGGAGGGGCGTGTGTAGCTCGCTGAAGAACAAGCGCACCTTTTTATCTCTCTTGGGGTGGTAGTGGTGCTTCTTTTGTAGAGGTTGGAGAGAAGTTGCACGACTACAAGTGGCCGGCTCCCCACGTTTGCATGGGGGCGGCCAGCTTCATGGTGGTGTGGGTAGGTGACCATGCACCCACCCCCACACACACACAAAGGTTAAGTGTGGCTCCCCACCTTGGCCCCTATGTGGGTGCCCATAGTGGGTGCCCACTTTTAAGTGAATGTGAATATACAACCTTATAAAATAAAAGGTTAGAATTAAAACTTATTACACCAACAAGTGCAATACACTTACCACCTGTTCACATGCAACAAAACTTGTCAGAAGACAGAGCAAGCTTCACGACTCACTGGCAGGCGTCCCCGCTCAGTAAGTGACACGTCAAGCAGGCAAACACAAAAAATACAAGTCATGCGAAAACAGTTTCAAACATGCAAAACATGAGTGCGTGTGCAAATAGTATCATGGACATATCTCCCGTTCATGGAACAAGTACAAAATATCTGTCGGGGACAAAAATGGCACGACATAAAACATAAATCCTGGTCTTCCTATGGAGTGACAGTCCCATAGGTAAAACACAGTTCCAGGCACGAGCCTCCCTATGGAGTGACAGTCCCATAGGCAAGACACGGCACGAATACTGGCTCTTCCATGGCGTGACAATCCCATGGATAGAACACAGTCCAGGTCATACACGGGTGGCACCAGTCTGGCTCCCGTCCATACGACACCATCTTGCTAACACACGGGTGGCACCTGTCTGGCTCCCGTCCATGTCAAGCAAAAATACTAGCCTCTTCACATGAGACATCGGCCTGGCCTCAAGTGAACGAGACACAAAACTGGAGATGGACCAAATGGTCGGACATTGAGATGACGGATTTAGGATTATCCCATTTCTTTTTGGGATTGGAGATTTGGCAGACCCAAAGGGGGTTCTTTGTCTCTCAGCAGCGGTATGTTCATGAGTTGCTGGAGGCCTTTGGGATGGAGAACTGCAAGCCTATTTCATCTCCGATGGACCCAAATACCAAACTTACCATACATGATCCTTGTGAGCAAGTTGATGCCTCCTTGTATTGAAAGCTTGTTGGTTCACTGATTTGGTTGCTGAACACCAAATTAGACTTGAGTTTTCCAGTGGGGTTGTTGAGTTTATTTATGCAGACACCTTTGAAGACTCATTGGGACGCAAGATTGCGGATCTTGAGAGCGATGGCTGTATTTTCAGTACATTCATAGATGTACAAAAAGGGTACAAATTGTTGGCTGCCTTGGTAGCCCCAAAAACCCTAATCTAGACCTCTAGGGTCCTACTTTAAACCTATCTCCAAGAGGGAGATGAGATAACAAACAATGAGCAAGGAGATGCCTTTTATAGGCCCAAACATGCCCAAGAAGCTGACCGACTATTGATCCACCAACAAAAAATCTTCTTGGAGTGCTCCATAAAAGCTTCTAGGGCAGCCCCAACTGGCTACCAACTCTCATGAAACTCTCCCCTTGGATTTTCCTGACAGCAACCAGCTTTTGGGGGTCTTGACACATATTGCGTTTCTCTCCTTGGAACTCTGCACTTCTTCTCGAACACCAAGGACACTTAGGATAGCTGAGCCTAATGCTTATACAATGTTGCATGGTCACCACACCACGAAAAAATCAAGACACAGTAAATGGTTTTATCCATACGTGATGCAGTAAGGGTGGGTGGGACATAGGGAGCAACAATATCTCAAAATCAGCTTGAAGCTCTGATACCACTAGTAACATAAGGAAGCTATGGGAGTCTTCTTTCAACCCTGAGCACTGCATAGGATTACTTGATGCAAGAACAATCAGCATAGATAGAGAATAAAAGAAGAGATGGCCATATTTTCAGTATATTCATAGATTTACAAAAAGGGTACAAGTTGTTGGTTGCCTTACCAGGCCCAAAAATTCTAATCTAGACCTCTAGGGTCCTACTCTAGACCTATCTCCAAGAGGGACATGTGTGACATGCGAGGAATTGATAGTCGTAAACAGCCTTAGGCTGATACTAAACTTCACTTAATGATGCTTAAGAGAGAGACAAAGTCGTCAATGCAATGCAGCTATATTAAATGCAATGGTTACAATGAAGATCTGTAAATAGATCTATGTTGTCCTACATGTATATCTATCTCGGGAAGAGAGAGATATGCTAAATGTTGCTGATGGATGACTGATTCCTTCTCCAATGCTGAGGTCCACACTTAGATGCTGGCGTTTCTCTATGTAGGAGGTAGGAAGATGACTGAATGCTGCTGAATATGCTGGATGCTGATGATGTTGAATGCTGAACTGTTTCCCCTTGTCTCCTAGGAAGGAACTCTTGAGAAGATTCAGATGATTGATGCTTGAATGATGCACTTCTTATATATGAGAGCATTACTGCTGGTCAAGTACCTATACTGGAGTCGGCAAGCCTTTTGTACCTTCATGACTTGCAATAAATGCTATGAACTGCTGTTGGCTGCCATAAATGCCCACAACCTGATGCTATTAAATGCCCTAGATGCTATGAATGCCTTATGTGCTGAAGATGGGGCTGAAACAGTCCCATACATGCTATGATAATGCTTTGAATAGATGGATAAATGCCTGGATTAACACTTGATAATAGTGAATGCTATCTACTAAATGCTTATGAATGCTCTGATATGCCACGTCACTTGTACACCTTTTGGGTGTGCACGTGAGCCCCTTTCTGACTTCTTTTGCCCGGACTGAGGTCGACTGCAGGAGTTCAATCCTTTGAGCCAAAGACTTCTTTACTGTGGGAACTACATGGCAAATGTTTATACATCTGCTCGGAAAACCTAAGTCACCACTGACCTGTCTATGGAATTCTTTCACACACCATCTCCGTCATTCCTGAACCTCTGAACCTCCTGAGGCAATGTTGGAGCAAACTTCCATCTTCTTTTGTAGAAGAGAACCCCTTGTTGCCAGTTGAAGCCCAAAACTCCAAGTACTCCTTTAATGATGTAACATGCAGCAGAATTATGCGTAATGAAGGATCATGTTGCACAAGTCTCACACCGCCTTCTTTATCCTGAGTTTTGTGAGTCTTTAGTAATCCACTTTTAGTACTTCAAACTTTAAGAGATTAGAGAGAGAGAGAGAGAGAGAGAGAGAGAGAGATCTGTACACCATATGGGGTCCCCAATTACCCACTGAAGGGCCCCCTCCTATTGCTAGGAGTATTTGCTTTATTAACTTTCAAGAGAATGATTTTGGACTAACTTTGGACTGTAGAAAAGCCAAACACAAGATCTCTGAAAGACCAAGAGTCGAGCTGAACTGTACATGACTGTAGAAGCACCAATGAAGACCAATCTCAAGCCTATGCATTCTTCCCAACGGAATGTAGGAAGGTTGCAAATTTGAGGCTGAGATATGGGCTGATTGGGACTGTTTCTAGGCTCTGAATGAATGCTGAAAATGAATGACTACATGCGTTTTACCTTCATCGAATGGCTGTAGCAAAACAATGATGATATGAATGGTGGAAACTGAGTATGTGCTGAAAACGCAAGGTTCTATGTGGGCTGGATGCTGTACGCTGCTGTGTTTTGCTGATGGAGGACTGAATGCTCAAGCGATGATGCTCCTTGTGCAGACGGATGAAGCGCTTGAAGGCTTGAAGGCTAAATGATATGATATGAATGAATGATGGGGAATTATGCTATTTATATGGAGTCTAAGGGCTGGTCGGTTGGCTGTAGAGCTGGCCAACTGGTTCCCTACAGCTACACGGCTGAATATTATGTGTAATAATGGTATTAAATGCTAGAAAAATTCTAAATAAATACTATAAATATGAGAAAAAATACCATATAATATTTTGAGGCTTCTGCAATGGTCTAGATGCCCTGAATGCATATGGAATGAATGCTATGCAAAAATGCAAACATGTCCTGATGCAAACTCTAAGGCTTCTATGACATCTATATGCCTGAATGATTCTCTCCAAGTAGGTTAAGGGTCCTTGACTGACTCACTCACTCACTAAGGCTGAGGAATGACCTACGTAGCTCGTGCTTGACATATCCTGGACTGAGGATTACAATGGGGTCACGGCGTACGATAAATATCAAATCCTATAGGTTCTACTGCTATAGAGTGTTGCATTGATGATGAGCCATCTTGTCACCATGCACTACAATGCAAAGTGCATGTGAGATTCCCTCCTCCTTAGCTTGGTGACAGGTTCATGGCTTCCTAGTAGTCCGCCAACAACTGGGGGTACTCTTGAAAGAACTCTTCGTCTAACCAAACTGCTTCATGGGTACCTCGATCTCAGAACTTCGTGTAGAACCGACGGAGTCTTCGACCGGAACCATGCTTCCAACAATGAAGAAGAATCTACTCAGGCTCAATGACTTCTGATTCGTCTACCACGTCTGGCTGCTGTTCATCTGAAACATCAAACACTTCTGGTCCAACATATGGTTTTAGCCAAGAAACATATCGATGAGATAGAAGCTATCTGAGTATAAATCAATGCTCCTTTTGCTCCCTTGCAGATAGCTTGTCAGGCCTGGAGGTGAGAAATCATAGGAATGCCAAGAATGCTCCTATCGCCACGAATCATGACAAGCTCAGTAAAACCTTTAGAGATAATAAAGGTGTCTTGCCCCCAATTGGAAATAGGTTCATACTGGCGAAACCACTGGATTCCTAAGATTATGTCACACCCCAAAAGAGGAGAGAATGAAATCTCGCTGGAATGAGGCCTTTTGAACTTGAAAAGAAAACTGTTGTGCCTGTTGAGATATGTGGGTGCGGGTGTAAACCGTCCACCTCCAAATAATAGGGCACTAAGGTACAACTCATGTTGGTAGCCAACTCGGGAGAAATGGTGTCCTCAGAACTGCCCGTGTCAAAAAGGACTATGAACTAGCGGCCCTTGGCAGAGCCATAAGCTCTCTTTGGAGGCTTGCTCCGCTTGCCATTTTCGACAATCCTTCTTACCATGCCCAATGGTATGACCAAAAAAACATATGTTGTCCGACTGGTACTTCCTTTGCTCCTCTGGAGAAAGATATCCTCCAATGATGCCTGCTTTAGCCTTTTCCTCATGGGTTTTCTTAGGCTTGGATTCCTTACCCCCCCCTGAACTAGAGCTAGGATAGTATTCTCTCTTAGTGTCTTTAGAAGACAGAGTACCCTTCACCGGTTGGGGTTTGGTACTAGACTGCGCCAATGCTGCCACCAAGTGACTATCTCACCCGTAAGATGGAGAGCCGCTACGTGGACTCTATCCTAAGGGTATGTGATCCTAGCTAAAAAAAATGAGCATTAAATTGATGAATAAATTGATTAACTACTAAATGATCACACTTATCATCATACTTACTAAAGTTCGGTTGAGTTTGGATGACGGTAGTTGATGTCGCAAGATGTTGACTGGTGACACCTATGGGTGGAGAAATCTGAAGAGAGGTGCTGATACTTCATATGTATGGCCTCCTTTTCCCTTTGGTGTTCGAGTAACATGCACTTTTGATCAAGCTCTTGTTGATGCTCCCAAGCGACGAGTTCAGCCTGACGCGGGTCTCGTCTGTCTGCTTTTTCTTCCCGCCATCTGGCTTCATCCTCTCGTCTTTGTTGTTCTATCTGAAAGAAGAGGATGATGAAGTCAGGGGTAACTAGAGGAGTGGGTTTTGCTGTTGTTGCCTCCAAGAGTTGGAGACGCTCCATAAGAAGCCGGTTCTATGCTCAGAGTAGGGCGATGGCATCTGTAGTAGGCGGAAGAGCAAGGTCTCCTTCCAGGGAGACGTCTTCCTACTGATGTGTACTCTCCTCTCTAGACATGTTACTAAAGTCGATGATCGTGCCGGAGCAAAGTTTGACCATCCAAGGATGCTCTCACACTCGGATGCGGTGTGCGTGGACAAGTTGAATCTAATACCAATGTAACATGCAGCGGAATTATGTGTAATGAAGGATCTTGTCATGCAAGTCTCACACCGCCTTTTTTATACTGAGTTTTGGGAATCTTTAGCAACTCACTTTTAGTACTTCAAACTTTAAGAGATTAGAGAGAAATGAAATGAAATGTTATATTAACGTCTTCAAAAGGCCAAAGTCACCTATGAGACCAAAGTTACAACCATGTGACATCTGATACACTGTCTGGAAAAGAAAAGAAAGAACTGAAGGTAAGTATCTAGCCCCACAATACATCAATAGGGGGCGTCAGTAGTAGAGAGAGAGAGATCTGTACACCATATGGGGTCCCAAATTACCCACTTAAGGGCCCCCTCCTATTGCTAGGAGTATTTGCTTTATTAACTTTGAAGAGAATGACTTTGGACTAACTTTGGATTGTAGATAAGCCAAACACAAGATCTCTGAAAGACCAAGAGTCGGGCTGAGCTGTACACGACTATAAACGCACCAATGATGACCGATCTCAAGCCTATGCACTCTTCCCAATGGAATGTAAGAAAGCTGCAAATCTGAGGCTTACATATGGGCTGATTGGGACTGTTTCTAGGCTGTGAATGAATGTTGAAAATGAATGAATGCGTGTGTTTTACCTTCACCGGATGGCTGTAACAAAACGATGATGATATGAATGCCAGAAACCGAGTATGTGCTGAAAACGCAAGGTTCTATGTGGGCTGAATGCTGTATGCTGCTGCGTTTCGCTGATGGAGGACTGAATACTCAAGCGATGATGCTCCTTGTGCAGAAGGATGAAGCGCTTGAAGGCTTAGCTCTGATACCAATGTGACATGCAGGGGATTGATCATTGTAAACAACCTTAGGCTAATACTAAACTTCACTTAATGATGCTTAAGAGATGGACAAAGTTGTCAATGCAATGCAATGCAGCTATATTAAATGCAATGGTTACAATGAAGATATGTAAGTAGATCTATGCTGTCCTAGATGTATATCTATCTCGAGAAGAGAGAGATATGATGAATGGTGTTGATGAATGACTGATTCCTTCTCCAATGCTGAGGTCCACCCTTAGATGCTGGCTTTCCTCTATGTAGGAGGTAGGAAGATGACCGAATGCTACTAAATATGCTGGACGTTGAATATGCTACTATTGCTTATGATGTTGACAGTTGAACTGTTTCCCTTTGTCTCCTAGGAAGGAAACGTTGAGAAGATCTGAAACCGGCCTTCAGAAATTTGACGGGCGGTGAAACAAACACTCGCACACAAAACACTTCATCACCCATGGGGACCTGGAAAAGGAAACAAACAGGGGGAGCTAGAGTGCTCCTGCAAATAGTACAAGGACACCGATTGGCCCCAAAACGCAGTGGCACCCCTTGCGGTATTTCTTTACTTGACCAAAATTTCAGTATAAAGTACAACTTGTAGAATCCTCTACCAATAGGATCCCTTATAGTTTCACCCAGGACTTCCAAATAAGAACTCTCGTTATTACAGCAAAGCATTCCATAGAGAAGGCACAATTGTACAACACCTCCCTGCTTGAAAAGGTCTTCTCCATCGCTACCATGGATCCCTCAAACCCTTTCCCAAACAACAGTAGGGCTATACCGAACCATATGTCCCTCCCTATAGCCACAGCTTGCATGTAGCCTCGAGAAAACTACAACCTGTTCACATGAATCCAAAGACATGCTTTCCGCATGAAACCAAAGACCTGTTTCCTCGATACTAAAGTCCTGTTTCCTCTCGAAAACCAATGTCCTGTTTCCATGACAGATATACCATCCAATCATGGTTGCCAAAACCCAGAGAGAGAAAGATAGAGGACGTGTCAAGCAATCCCTGAATACACATAAGTCCAAGACGAAGAGCAACAACACATCTCTTCCAAGAACATCATCCTGTGCATCTTAGCTTGATCCTCTGTATCCCAATCTCGTAAACAAGGCCTGCAATCCACGATGAGAGAGAGAAAGAGAAAAGCCTATCTCTATTCTCCTGTACCAAAAAGGGTTTGGGAAAAAAGAGCCACTGTGAAGTTCGGGTACCACAGTATCACCATGATCAGGCGGTCTCCAACTGAAAAGGAGCTCTTGCGCACTAAGCGCTCTGCATCTTCTACTGCTACTAGCTGCAACATGAAGATACCTCTACCCATAAGGACAACCTCCTCGATGCGACCGGTTGTAATTTGCATGGAGGCCTCCAACCACGTTTTGATCTCTGAATGTGAAGGTGCATGGCCTATAATCCGTCCATAGATAGCCGTCTGAGCTAGAATGTTCATAGTACCTCGTATCTCTGTGTGTAGGGCACACACACTAGAGGAGGGGCCTCGCTCTACAAAGCAAGCAATGGCAAGCACAACAAGCGCCCAGCAGCCTCAGCCAATCAGCATGCGACCACACCTGCTCGCACAAAGCTTTGCGCCCAACAGAGCAGCGCGCTCAGCAACACCATCTGAGGTCATGCTCGCCATAGCCGAAGGAAAACAAACCAAGCGACGACCCTCTCTCTCTCTCTCTCTCTCTCTCTCTCTCTCTCTCCTTGAGCCCTTGGGCACGAAAATGACCGCGTGATCAAGATGGATATCATCAGAGTGGACACAGAGAGGACATGGACTAGCCCTTGGGCACGAAAATGACTCATTACAAGAGCCATTTTCTACACCTCTCCACCGGTGATTTTATCACCCGCCCGGCGTACATGGATGTACACCTATCACATGGGATGCGTTGTGCCATTGGACAGATCCGGGCCTCATCACACCAGCTACGGATTGAGACAGGGCGATATGTGCATCAGATCGTGGATGACCGCATTTGTCAGCTATGCTACCAGGAGGTAGAGACAGAGGAACACTACATTTGCCGATGTACAGTCTAATATGAGATCCGAGGGAGATATCATTGCCTCTTCCGAGAGGGTTTTGGGCCGTTACGCAGGGTCATGGAGTTTGAGGATCAGAGATGCCTCGGATTGTTTCTACTTGAGCTCAGGAGACACAGAGAGACCCTCTTGGCAGACAGGAGGCCGAGCCATGATGTACCTAGACAGAGGACCCTGGCAGATTTCTTGGGCACCAGCACCAGCAACCCAGCCCACACACCTCCTGACACCTCCTCCATTGGGCCATTAGGGCACCGACTACGCTCCCAGGGAGTCACCACTGATAGAGCAGTTATCTTATATCATGCTCGTCGGCCACGCCCACCAGGATCCCGACCACGGCATCCTCACCATCGCCAGATCAGAGCCATTATTGCTCGGCATCGGAGGCGCCTACCTCGCTTCTACGACCTCTCCATTCTAGACAGCCCCATGGCGGAGATACTTGATCTAAGGAGAGGGCAACAATTCAACAAATCAACATACATGGATCTACCTGATATACATTTTCCAGTATTTTCTACTCAGTATCATCTCGGAGTCTTGCAGTTTTGTTCTTATAACTGTAGGACAATCAATTTATTGTACTTTTTAGTCTTGTTCTCTTTGATGAGACACCAACTTCAGATGTACTCTCAGTTTTGGTCTCATAGGCCACTATGGCCTCTTAGAGACGTTAATATATCATTTCATTTCTCGAGTGCCACCTGTGCTAAGGTTCTTCGTGTCGTTTTGCTGTCTAGCGACCAGCCATGCGCCTACATACACCACATGACTCCACACGCCTCATGACGACTTCTGTAACCAGCCCACGTGAGAGAGAGAGAGAGAGAGAGAGAGAGAGAGAGAGAGAGTCAGCCTGTGATCGCAAGGTGATGTGCCACACCCACACGGCACTCTCTAACGAATTCCGCCAACCTTTGCTTTTTATAACCAAAGATGCGATTTCAAACGCTTTTCTCCAAAAAGCCAAGAGCAAATATCAAAACGCATGCTTACAAAAATAATAATATTATTTAAGCCTTCAAAGGCTTAAAAACCTTATAAACTCAAAATCCCTTTTGTCCCCTTTCACACTCGGGCTGGCCACAAATGGGTTTCCTTTTCATATGCAAACTGATGCCGTTCACACTGTCCATCCCGTGCCCTTGCCCACTTGCTTGTTGTCCAGAGAAAAACACAGAGTCGTAACAAGATCCAGATGATTGATGCTTGAATGATGCACTTCTTATATATGAGAGCATTACTGCTGGTCGGGTACCTGTACTGCAGTCGGCCAGCCTCTTGTACCTTCACGACTTGCAATAAATGCTATGAACTGCTGTCGACTGCCAATGACTACTGTCGGCTGCCATAAATGCCCATGACCTGATACTATTAAATGCCCTAGATGCTATGAATGCCTTATGTGCTGAAGATGGGCTGAAACAGTCCCATACATGCTATGATAATGCTTTGAATAAATGGATAAATGCATGGATTAGTACTTGATGATATTGAACACTATCTGCTAAATGCTTATGAATGCTCTGATATGCCACGTCACTTGTACACCTTCTAGGTGTGCACGTGACATTGATGAGATGACAAACAATGAGCAAGGAGATGCCTTTAACATGCCCAAGAAACTGGCCGACTGCTAGTCGGCCACCAGTAGAAAATCCCAAATATTCCTATATGCTGCCGACCTGCTCCAAAAGCGCTCCAAAATTGGCCGACAGGGTCCTTGTCCTCTGGACTATTTTTTGTGCTTGTCTGGCCCCGGCATGAACCCTAATCTAACTGTTTATTTGTTGCTTATCAAGGTTAGCCTTAGACTATGAGCCATGTACATGTGTGCACATGACATCATACATGTTGCTTAAATAAATCAAGCAACCAACAGCCTGCTAATATAATGTCTGATCAAAAGGCTCTCTAGAATCCTGAATGCTAAGCTTGGCACGCATCTCAACTCGTGTAGACAAAAGCTTACAATTTTCTTTTAAGCAGTCTCTATATGTACTTTGATTGCATCATGACTATGCCATCATCACGCTGTAAAAACTGAATGCCCAAGTAAAAATGCAACTGACCCAAGAGCCTAACCTAGAGGTGCAAGGGGAAAGACCATCAACCCCTAAAGGAGTCAAGGAGTACCCAAATGCGAAAGACGAGATAAGAAGCTCAAAGACGACAAGACCTTAGTGGAAGAATGTCAACGACTTCAGGGATACAATGTATGCAAGAAACGAGCCAACAAGGGAAAGAGAATTGGACGCACCTACTCCAATTCCAGAAGAGACGGAAGAGGGATCTCATGGGAATACAATGTCAAAAATGTTTGAGGAGGATGCGCAGGATGAGTCCATCCATTCCTTCCCTGGGGATGGATATCAGTCACACCCATGGAAGGAACCCTCAATTGCCAGAGAACCCAGAGACATAGAAAGCCTCGCAACTGCAATGTCCACGTCTGTGCAAATTTCATTAGGACAATTGCTACACAGTTCACCAACACTATGGGCAGACATAAAGGAATGGGTAGAAGGTGGACTAAGGCCAGCCGACACTACAGAGGATATTCTGTCACCTCTAGCAGAGAAAGAACCTTAAAACACACAAGGGAAACAACAACCAGAGTCTTCAAGATACCAATTAATCAATTGGGACGTTATTATGAAAGTGACGACACGAATGCTACAATCCTGATTCATCATACGGGTACCAGGCACTGGCCATCCTGGATGGTGGGGCGGGGGTTAGCATCATCACAAAACGGTGTTGGAAAAATTGCAAAAAACCCGATCTAAAAAGAGCACATCTAATTGTTAACATGGCAAACGGAACATCTTCAAGACCCATTAGGCTTTTAGAGAATGTGAAACTTACACTCTTTATGTTTCGCCACCATCATACATTTGTAGTAATGGACTTCCTGCGCCAACCAGACTCATATGACATAATATCGGGAAGACCCTTCATGAGGGAATCCAAATTGGTGCACGTTTGGGCATGGGCATTAGATCATATGTAAATGCGTAGGGATTCGCAAATTTTAAAGATAGAACTAAAGCAGTACCTCGTTGGCTGTTGCAAACCTTACGGGACAGCCATGTTGATGAGGCTCCTTTGCCAAGGAGAACGTGTGCAAGTTCTCACCATGCATCAGGGCACCTTGTTGATCATGCTCTCATGATGAGCACCTTGTGCAATGAAGAGGAGCCTATTTCCTTTCAGGAAGCATATGAAGCTCATAATTGGATGCATGCTATGCAGGACGAGTATGACTCCATACTCAAAAATGACACATGGTACTTGGCAGATTTGCCTTCGCTAAGGAGGTTACCCTCATCATCAAACTCGGGCTCTCTAAGCCCAAGTGACACACCAACGGATGCATCCTCATCTACAACGATAAATGAGCGCGCCTCACATAGGTCTGCACTGAAGTTGAGCAGTCCATGCTATTCAAAGTCGAACTTGAACCACGGTAAATAGTCACTCCGCGGCCACCTACTCAAGCACCTCTACCACAAGCTCCACTCCCACACCGAGTACAAGTAGCTCGTCGATTAACTACCTCGAGCTCTCTGTAGAGCTGTGACTTGGTTGAACACAATGCTAATCAATACACTTAAATACACTAAGATTTGATGGACACTTGCTCAAATACAAGAAGTAATTTGCTGAATTGACAAGAGACACACAATGAGCCGGAACGGCCGACCCCTCCCTCAAATAAAGTATATTGATCTTGGGAGAATCAAGTACATAGTGTCATGGGCATTTCTGACCAGATTTCCATACCAATGCATATGAATACAGTATTGCAAACAAGTGGTTGTCGATGTTCCACACTACCCTCTCAAGTGCCCATGTTCCCTACCATCTGCTCTCTATTGTTCCACCAACACATGGTAGCAACAATATGCAAGAGAACACTACACAAGGTATGTGATCGTGTAATCCGGTTCCTCCCTCCTGCTACTTGCTTCCATCTTTAAGCATTAAAGCTTACCAATTGCAAGTAGAGTCGATGACAGCGGAAGTCTTCGCGATGAAAGTCCTTGGAGTGATGAGATCTTCGATTTGTCGCATTTCTTCGCCACAAAAGTCTTCAAGAGGATGAAGGGAACCTTGGGAAAGCTTCCCCTATGGTTCAACTTGAGAAAGGAGGGCTGAAATTAGGGTTTTCAGCAAAAAGATAAAAAATTACAGTAATAAAGAGAGCTGTTTTGCTGAATTTCAGTCATTGGGAGTGTGTAGGAGAGTGATTAGCATGCGGAAACACTCTTGGAAGCTTGAGAAACACCTTAGCAAGCTTGGAAATGGAGTTGGGAAGGAGAAAGTGTAGAAAATGCAGCCCAACAGTCCTCATGAAGGAGGCGCCAATCTCTAGAGAGAGGAGTGAGGTGGTGAGTTGTCCAGTGTAGGTGGCACGCAGGTGCTTTGTGGAGCAAGCTAGAGTGGACACATGGCTCGTAGAGGAGTGAGGTGGTGAGTTGTCCAGTGTAGGTGGCACGCAGGTGCTTTGTGGAGCAAGCTAGAGTGGACACATGGCTCGTTACTCCCTTTGTACAAAGGGGATAAGGTCTGGGCGGTGGACATTGGGTTATGTCCACCTCGGGACATCAGTGTGTGTGAACACCGGGCTGGTCATAATTTATAAGTGAGGTTTGGTCGACCAAAACTTAATGAAGTGTGTACACACTCGCTTATAAATCGGTGCTAACTCCTAAGGCTAGGTTTATGACCAATACTTACCACCTGTCACATGCCACATAACCATGTCAGCAAACAGTTTCACATGCACGGTTTGCGGGAGGGCATCCCCTTACCCGAAACTACACATTGGTCAAGCAAGCATGAAAACAGCATGCAATTTCAATTGCAAGCAAGCACATAAAGATGCTATGCAATGCAACATTGGTATGGACAATCCCCGTTCATGAGACTACCAAAATAGACGTGCTCCAGGCAAGTACACGAGATACCATATCCAATGGAACACCAATCCACCAAGCATTTCCGGTCATGTACACAGAGGCACAAGTCCCAACGGAAAGCCAAGTCCACAGTATCACATGAGTGGCATTAATCTTCGGCATAAACAACTGCCATGGACACCAGTCCAATGTACATACATGATAAGAAGCACGGGTGGACCAATTCGGTGGCCAAATGGTGACATCCCTCTCAGCTTCTAAATAGTTGTCCGCAACTGAAAAGCATCCAAATATGTCTGAAGCACATGCGGGCAATCTCTGAAGAACTCTTCATCTACCCATTTAGCATCAACCGGAAGATAGTTCTTAAACTTCACAAGGTAACGCCTCACAACTTTGCCTGCAGCAAGCTTGCGTTCCTTGTGATACACACTCTGCTCTTGCTGCAAGATCTCCTCAAGCTCATCCACTTCTGGTGGATCCTCAATGACCGTCTCACTCGGCTCCAGCCCTACATACTTATGAAGGAGACTCACATGAAAAGCATTGTGTATGTGCAAATGACTAGGTAATGCCAATCTGAACGCCACTTCATTGATCTTCTCGATCACTCAAAAAGGCCCATAGTACCTAGTTGCAAGCTTAGGATATGCACCCTCTTTGCTAGGCCTCTTTGCAAGTCTTGCTTTCTCAAATTCAGCAATACCGAATCATTCTCTTTAACATCCAATTGCCTTCTATGCTTGTCGGCAGCCTTTTTATGCTTGTCTTGTGACCTTGCAATGGCTGTCCATACCTGAGCAAAAGCAATATCCAAGTCTCTAGCTGCAAATATCTCATTCTTTGTGCGAAGGATACCATAAACAATCTCAAACGGGGCCTTTCTCGTAGATGCATGCACCGTGTTGTTGTATGCAAATTCCACAAGCGGTAAGTACTTCTCCCAAGAAGACTTCTGATCCACCACATAACATTTCAAGAGATCCAACACAGCTAAATTTGCAACCTCACTTTGCCCATCCGTTTGAGGATGATGAGAAGTCTAATTTGGTGTCTATATTATCAAATCAAGCCCCCCAAAAGAGACTTGTTGTCCTGGGATCTCTATCCCCCACAATGGACTTCGGCATTCCATGATGCTTGAACACTGGTGCAACATATATTTTAACCATATGCTCAACTTTGATGGTCTTTTTCACTGGTAAGAAGTGAGCTTGCTTACTAAACCTGTCCACAATTGTCCAAATTGCATCATTACCCTGTTGGGTTCGTGGCAAGTCCATAATGAAATCCATTGTAATACTTTCCCATGGCTGCATGGGAATAAACAATGGCTGAAGCAAACCTGGTGCCTTTTGCTTATCAAATTTCACCTTTTGACAAGTGATACATGCACATACATGTACCTCTATGTCCTTCCGCATACCTGGCCAAAAGAAATACCGCTCAATCATGTGCATAGTAGGCATTATGCCTCTATGACCAACATATAGAGGAGCATAGCACTCATCCAAAACCTTTTGCCTCATGTCAGACACCACACATAGGTAATTATCTTTCATGAGATAACCCTCTTTGATCACATATGAGGCATGGCATGACCAGCCATCAAATCAGCCCACATAATGGCAAAATCAGCATCCGTATGATACAAATCATGCATGGCAGACAAGTCCCCATGAGAGGCAACCGAGATAGCTGCTACATACGGCTTTCGTGACATTGCATCTGCCACTACATTCTTCTTTCCTGGGGTGTGCAAGATCTGAAAATGAAACATAGAGAGAAAATTGGCCATCCTCATATGCTTCTCTGACAATTTAGCTTGGGTAAGAAAATACCTCAAACTCCGGTGATCTGTCTTCACAGTGAAATCAACCCAAGAAGATAATGTTTCCATATAGTAAGTGCATGAATTACAGCCAAGAGCTCTTTCTCATAAATGCCAAGAGATAGCTCTACATTATGCAATCTACGGCTCTCATAAGCCACAGCATGTCCCTCTTGATTAAGGACAGCTCCTATGCAATTTCCATATGCATCACATTCCACACTAAAAGGCTTTTGCAAATCCGGAATGATCAACACTGGACCATGAGTAGTTGCATCTTTTAATTTGAGGAATGCATCCCTCTCTACATTAGTCCATTTGAATGTGGCCTTCTTTATCAAATCATGCAAAGAAGAAGCAATCCATGCAAAGTGCCAAATGAACCTACGGTAGTAAGAGCATAATCCAAGAAAACTACGGATCTCATGCACCGAACGGGCCAATTCCGAATTACATCAATCTTTGCAAGATTCATCCGCACTCCATCTTTAAACATAATATGCCCAAGATAATGTATCTCTGACAAGAAGAACTCACTCTTCTTTGCATTTATGAAGAGTTTATGCTTACGGAGTTCTTCAAAAACAATGGCCAAATGAGCTCTATGCTCTTCTTCGGTCTTCGAGAAGACTAGGATGTCATTAAAGAAGACACCTGTAAATTTCCTGTACCCACGGAATATGCGATCCATCATTCTATTGAATGTAGCCGGGGCATTTGTAAGACCAAAAGGCATAACAAGATACTCATAAAGCCCAAATGCTGTCCTGAAAGCAGTTTTGTGTACATCTTCAGGCACTACACGCACTTGATGATATCCACTCTTGAGATCAATTCGGCTAAAGCATGCCGATCCATCCAACTTGTCATCAAGGATATCGTCTATGCATGGAATCGAAAACTGATTCTTGATGGTAAGCTTATTCAAAGCTCTATAATCCACACACATACGAAAGGATCTATCCTCCTTTTGAACCAAGAGAACGGGTGAACAATATGGAAAAGAGCTTGGCTGAACCAACCCCTTCTCAAGAAGCTCATTCACCTGCTTCGTGATCTCCTCTTTTTGGGATGCACTTACATAATAGGCTGACCTATTAGGTGGTGAGCTACCCGGCACGAGATCAATGCGATGATCTTCCAGTCGTACGGGTGGAAACTCATTTGGTAACTCATCAGCAAAACAATCATTGTGCTCTTGCAAAAATTTCAACCTATCATTACTAAGAGTGTTTACATGTACATTATTTTCCTCAACATGATCTCGTACAAAAATCAAGTATGCAAAAACACTCTTTTTCATTACTTTCTTAATTTGTACATGAGATACAAGGGGATGTCAGAATATGCAGCGGAGATGATGACAAAATCTGGAAACATGAGAGCAAGCATAGTGCAGAAAATAGAAAACACAAGAGAAGGAGAGAGATAGGCGTATAACTCTGTTCAATATACACAAGAAGATCTCGAATACAACACTGAATGACAAGGGGGCTATGGGGCCATTTTATATGGCCCCAATACTGCAGTCGGCCTACTCATAGGCAACCGACAGGACCTGTAGATCTCCACGACCAACAACTACACCCAGTCGACAAGGTGTGTACTGTCGGCCAGCAACTGTAGGATCCACGACCTGTGCAAGACAGTCGGCCATCTCCAGCAAACACGCAGATGCAGTCGGCCAAGATCAAGGTCCTCCTGCCACCACAAGCCACAAAAAAAAATAGAAAAAAATGGAAGAAAAATACGGAGTGTTGGGAAAAACGAGAAAACACCTAAAAGGGCGGGCCAAGATCAAGGCTGCCACCCAAGCCACAAAAAAAAATAGAAAAAATGGAAGAAAAATATGGAGTGTTGGGAAAAATGAGAAAACACCTAAAAGGGCGGGCACACCCACAACAGAGGCCCTGGTGTATAGATATAGACACGAGATGACTTCTAACACCCCCTCTCAGTTCTGGCCGTGAAACCATCCCCAGGGAGCTGGAGTGCCGCCGGAGCAACACCTGAGATAGCGACTTCGTGCAGAGGTCCACCGCACTGTCCTCCGTCAAACAGAACTCTAGCAAGATGTCATCAGCAACGATCTTTTCACGAACAAAGTGCCTCTGGATAACCAAGGATTCCACCAGCGGAAGCCCAATCCTGCCAAGTAACCCTTGCAACCTCACCATCTCTAAAGCAGCACCATAAGCAACCCATGGCTGCCTCTTACTGCTCCATAATACTGCTCCTGAGCCGAGGGTAAAACTGTAACCTGAAGTAGATCTCCTCGTATCTGGATCTCCTCCCCAATTTGAGTCACTCCATCTGTGGAGTCGGACTCCATCCATCAATCCCCCTCCTGTGTAAGAGAGTCCAAGATCCTTCGCATGCTGCAAAAACCACAAGATACGCAATCTTGCCTCCCAAAGAGTCATCTGCAACCATGAGCTCAACAGCCTCATCAAGAAGCTCCCGTCCAATCTGGTATCCATCAACCAAATCAATGAACCATTCTTCTTCCGAGTCAAAGAGGCATTATACTGCTCACAAGAATCAACACCTGTTACGGTGGGATGCCAAGTCCTGAGGAAACCTGCTAAAGACCACTCAAAGCCTTCAAAAACCTGTAACCAACCCCCTCTGAATCCGGAACCACAAAGCCTAGAGAATGTGCAACATCCACCTCCTTTTGCAAGTAATCAACTGCCACCTACCTGGCTTTCCAAGAGGTCCCCGTGGAAAGAACTTCCTCATCTACAGGAGTTTCTTTGTCCCGAATGTTACGAGACATCAGAGCATAGGTTACCTGTAAAGTTTCCTCTACACAAGAACTACCAACATCTGTATTGGAAAGTTCATGCCAACTGCTGCCATCAACTAGCAAGCTATCTTCCAGCTGGTCCGAGAAACCCTGCACCTCCAACGTATCCACGCTTAAGTGGCCATTACCAGACTGCCACTCATCACAAAACTGAGGACCTGGGAGAGAGAGTGCTGAAAGTTTGTAAACTCCATTCTCCACTCCACCTTCTCAAACTACCTCGCCTATTGCCATCCCGGAGAGCAACAAAATGCTCATCAAACTCCACCCGTCCGCCAATCTTGCAAATCTGATGCACTGACAACAGATGAAAACCAAGTGTGGGAACATACAACACCTCCTCTGCCATCGGGAACTATCTCCAACCTGCCCTCACTGTGAACTGGGATAATGGATGTATCCCTAGTAAGAATGTGACCAAAATACCTGCAGAGATCCTGTAAATCTGAACGGGAAGGAGTCAGGTGCCTAGAAGCACCACTATCTAGAATCCCCTCCCGAGTATCCGTAGCGACGAGTCCTCCAACCTCCTCCCTGTCCGAAGAAAATGAAACATCAGTGTCCATCACCTCCAAGTGCACAAAAGTTGGAGTCTTCATGGTTGCTGCTGAGGAATGTTCACCCTTCTCAGTGTTCTGCCTGGAACACTGCCTCCAATAGTGGCCTTTCTCGCCACAATCATTACAGGTCATCTCTGCCTTTAGTTTCTCGCGGTCAACGTCGGACTTCTTCTCAGAAGACTTCTCCGGTGAAGCCTTCCCTTTGCCCTTGTTACGGCCTTTCGACCGTTGGCCAGTTAAGGCTTTCGAACCTCCACCTTGTGGAGGGTTCGAGAATCTTTCCTCCTGGTCCAAGACCATGGGCACAAGCTCCTCCCATGTAATGGTGCTCAGCCTACCACTGGTAATCAAAGACGAGTTGAATGCTGAGTACTAAGAGGGCAAATGTGACAGCAACATTATGGCCATATCCTCTGACGATATCTCCTTCCCAGCCTGGAGAACTTCCTACTGAAGAGCCTACAGCTTATTAATGTGCTCCCGCATCGTCAATGACTTTGCAAGATTCATACCCCGCATCTGTACTTCCAAGGAAATCCTCTTCATAGGCAATACCCTGTTGTAAAGAGAAGCCAAATGCTTCCATATACCTCTAGCCAGCATCATATGCTTTATATGATTGATTACCTGCGATGTGTAGTTGAGGAAGATGAATGAACGGACCCTGGCGTTGCCACAATCCCACAACTGTGCCTGTGCCTCATGGTCCTTTCTGGTTGACGGTAACTCCCCTTCCTCTACTTCCGGCCGTGGAACCCCAACAACGATGAAATCAACAAGGTCATATGACTCCATAACAGATTCCATCATAACCTTCCATATGCCGTAGTTGTTCCCGTCTAGCTGACGGTCCACCGGAAACGTGGAGAGTGTGGGAATCTTCACATGCTTCTCAACCATCTCTAATAAATCTAACATTGCGGGGATGGAACTGAAAAAGGGTGGGTGGGTGGAAACAAAGAAGAACTTACACCTGCAAGTGGCTGTCGAGCAAATCAGCCCGCCTTTCTCTTGCTTCTCCTCTTCCTGAAGAGTCCAAAACAGTCCACCAATCAGCAACACAACAGTCCCCCTCTTGCTCACACAAGTCCCAAGATTTATCAAGAGCCTAGAACTCTGATACCATGTCAGAATATGCAGCGGAGATGATGACAAAATCTGGAAACACGAGAGCAAGCACAGTGCAGAAAATAGACAGCACAAGAGAAGGAGAGATAGAGGCGTGTAACTCTGCTCAATATACACAAGAAGATCCCGAATACAACACTGAATGACAAGGGGGCTATGGAGCCATTTTATATAGCCCCAATACTGCAGTCGGCCTGCTCATAGGCAGCCGAAAAGACCTGTAGATCTCCACGACGCAGTCGGCCAAGATCAAGATCCTCCTGCCACCACAGGGCTACCACCCAAGCCACAAAAAATATAGGAAAAATGGAGGGAAAATACGGAGAGGGAGGAAAAATGAGAAAACACCTAAAAGGGAGGGCACACCCACAACAGAGGCCCTGGTGTATAGGTATTGACAGGAGATGACTTCTAACAGGGGAATGGTATCACCCTCTTCACCAACATCAATTACATGCTTTCGGCCTTTATGCATGAAGGTGATCCTGTTGGTCTTGGAAGCCTTGCACAGATCAATGCGTGTATGCCAAGGCTTTCCAAGAAATACATCACAACCATTCAAAGGCGCCACAAGAAAATCCTCATGATCCACATAGCCTTGAATGTGTATGCGTAACTTGTCAAAAATAGGCATGACCTGCACTTCTCTACCAACAAAGGCAGCCCCTGCTTCAATTTGAGGATCCATGTCGTCCACGTCAATACCCAAAGCAGTTGCCATCTGTGTAGATATGAAATTCTCAAATGCACAATCATCAAACATAAACAAAGCAGGCTGATCCTTGAGCTGTCCCCAAGCTTTACATACAACCCTGTCTTTGCTATCATGTGAAGTATTGCCCTGCACATCTGGAACCATATGCACATTAGGCTTTGATGTATTTGCATTATCACGCTTCTTCTTGTTTGGGAATGCCTTTGCAATATGCTCGGTGCTACCACAGGTAAAGCATTTCCCCTCTCTCATATATTGCTTTTTCTGCTCCGAAGTGAGACCATAGTCTCTCAGTTTGAAGGGACGCTTCTTGGTAGTGTTATTTTCAACCTTTGGACCATTTTTATCTTGGTTTTGGTCCTTTTTAAGTGGCTATCCATTATTTTGCATGTTTTGGATAGCCCTCTCTTTGCCTTGAAATGAAGGTTTAGCCTTATTGGATCGACTCAATTTGAGTTCCAATTGCTCGGTGGCGGTGGCGGTGGCGGTGACGGCTACAATTAGTTGGTGTAAGTTATGACCAGAATACATTTGTAGTCCCGCTTTGTAGAATGGTTGCAATCCCGATTGAAACCTTCTCTTCCTTTCCGCCTCGGTAACATGCATAAATGGAGACACCTCCAAAAGCACTTTCCAAAACTTTTGTACATATGCATTTACCGATTCCCCCTCATTTTGCTTCACCTAATCCCACTTCATTATTATCACAATCAATGCATTGGAAAGCAAGAATTGAGCATAGAACCTCTCCTTGAACTCTTCCCATGATCTAACAAGATTCGGCGAGAGCTTCTCCATGAGCCACCAATGCGCGGCAGTGCCTTTCATAAACATGCTTACATGCCGGATCATGGATTTCTGAGTGAAATCCTCATCCCTGAAAGCAATATCAAACTGGGCAATAAAAGCAAGCGCTGTTGATGCATCATATTCCCCATGATATGTGTCAAACTTCACAGATTTGTCTCCGGCTTTGAAGTCACGAGACTTTGATGCATGTGCCTGCATCTCAACATGTTTTCCCCCATGTTTGTCCATTGGGACAACCCTTGTGACTGGTATCATTTTAGGACCAAAAGGTGATGCATAAGACATAGATACATGTGCCCAGTAAGCATGAGGCATGGCTAGCCCCTCAACATGCATTGATACATTTTCAGCCATAGCTTCTCAGCCATAGCTTCTCCATCACGAGCACACTCGAAGGCATGAGTGGCATGAGAGATACGCGGAATACCTGCACCAACAGAAAATTGCAACCCATGTTGCATGTGTTGTGCATGCACATTTTCAAACGGCAATGGCATTTGACATACATTTTGACCACTACCATAAAGATTGTATCCTTCATGGGCTACATAAGGTATTCCTGCATGGCGTGAAGTCACTGATTGTTCCTCTCCCATTGCATGGACATTCATCCTCTTAGACATAAGTTCTTGTTCGGACACTTGTGGGAATTCCAAGACATGTGGGATGGTTGCCTTTTCTGCATAGGCATCCTCGGTACGAGCCAAGTATGCACGTGCTGCATCCCTCAGTTGCATGTGCAACTCTTGAGCAATCATTGCCATTGCATGATTCATATAAGATTCAACATGAATCCTCGCGGCAGTAGAGATTCAATTCTTCTTGTTGCGCATGGAGAAGAGCTTGCATACGAGTAAGTTCAGCCCTCAAGACTATGGGACTCTTCTTCCTACATCTTCTCTTTGCCACAGGACGGTTGTCCCACATATTCATGTTCGCACCACATGAGTTTGCTCATCCTATAAAGCATTGGAGGCATGCATTTCATTGTCCCTGCCTCTTGTGTTAGCATCTCCAACATTCATTGTATGGCTGTCCATAACGTTCTAAGTGTAGAGATAGCTGGTGTTCACAGCAATCGTCTTTCACGATAGAAGTGAAAGAGAACCGTATGCTCTAATACCAATGTGACTTGGTTGAACACAATGCTAATCCATACACTTAAATACACTAAGATTTGATGGACACTTGCTCAAATACAAGAAGTAATTTGCTGAATTGACAAGAGACACACAATGAGCCGGAACGGTCGACCCCTCCCTCCAATAAAGTATATTGATCTTGGGAGAATCAAGTATATAGTGTCATGGGCATTTCTGACCACATTTCCATACCAATGCATATGAATACAGTATTGCACACAAGTGGTTGTCGATGTTCCACACTACCCTCTCAAGTGCCCATGTTCCCTACCATCTGCTCTCTATTGTTCCACCAGCACATGGTAGCAACAATCTGGGTATGTGATCTTGTAATCCGGTTCCTCCCTCCTGCTACTTGCTTCCATATGTAAGCATTAAGCTTACCAATTGCAAGTAGAGTCGATGACAGCGAAAGTCTTCGCGATGAAAGTCCTTGGAGTGATGAGATCTTCGATTTGTCGCATTTCTTCACGACAAAAGTCTTCAAGAGGACGAAGGGAACCTTGGAAAAGCTTCCCCTATGGTTCAACTTGAAATTAGGGTTTTCAGCAAAAAGACCAGAAATTACAACAATAAAGAGAGCTGTTTTGCTGAATTTCAGTCATTGGGAGTGTGTAGAAGAGTGATTAGCATGCGGAAACACTCTTGGAAGCTTGAGAAACACCTTAGCAAGCTTGGAAATGGAGTTGGGAAGGAGAAAGTGCAGAAAATGCAACCCAACAGCCCTCATGAAGGAGGCGCCAATCTCTAGAGAGAGGAGGAGTGAGGTGGTGAGTTGTCCAGTGTAAGTGGCAGGCAGGTGCTTTGTGGAGCAAGCTAGAGTGGACACATGGCTGGTTACTCCCTTTGTACAAAGCTAATAAGGTCTGGGTGGTGGACATTGGGTTATGTCCACCTCGGGACATCAGTGTGTGTGAACACCGGATTGGTCATAATTTATAAGTGAGGTTTGGTAGCCCAAAACTTAATGAAGTGTGTACACACTCACTTATAAATCAATGCTAACTCCTAAGGCTAGGTTTATGACCAGTACTTACCACCTGTCACATGCCACATAACCATGCCAGCAGACAGTTTCACACGCACGGTTCGCGGACGGGGCGTCCCCTTACCCAGAACTACACATTGGTCAAGCAAGCATGAAAACAGCATGCAATTTCAATTGCAAGCGAGCACATAAAGATGCTATGCAATGCAACATTGGTATGGACAATCCCCGTTCATGAGACTATACCAAAATTGACGTGCTCCAGGCAAGTACACGAGGTACCGTACCCAATGGAACACCAATCCACCAAGCATTTCCGGACATGTACACAGAGGCACAAGTCCCAACGGAAAGCCAAGTCCACAGTATCACATGAGTGGCATCAATCCCCGGCATAAACAACTGCCATGGACACCAGTCCAATGTACATACATGATAAGAAAGCACGGGTGGACCAATTGGGTGGCCAAATGGTAACAAGAGCTCCACAAAAGACATCTCCTTTGAAGAGTCTCCCATGTTAGCTTCAACTCATCCACGTTCACCTACATTCATGATTCATTAAATTTTTAATGAGTTATGAAACATTTACTAGTTAGGTGATAGTATGATACATCACGAATCACCATTCACAATTCATAAAGGCTAAAGCGCTTAGCACACAAATACAAATGCATATACCTGTCTAGCACTATCCATGCTATGCATGGCCTGCACCATGTGCAAGTAAGCGTGGCAATAGACTAGCCACTCTAACTGTCGTGTGCTGAATTGATCGCGTAGCTTCGTGTGTATGAGTGAGTAGGCACTCAAGTTCCTCTCACATGCACCCGAAGAGCAATCCTACGCTAGGAGCCTCCAAGCCAGCTTTTGAAGAGTACCGAGCATATACCCATATGTCTCCAACCAGAAAAGGGGCTTCACAAGTGACTCCCTCTTCCAACAAGTGGGAGATGTAAATGCAGCCCCTCCTCTCTAATCGTTGTAGCTAATGAGCTCTTGAAGGAGAGTCGTGTCCATCTCCACGAGCAATGCTTTGGCCAAGTGGGCATCCCGATCTGAAAGCAACTCCACGTCGGCGAAGAGGGCATGCGATTTGTAAGCCAGATGCACCAATGCAGCAATACCATGGATGGGTTTGTGCATCCACCTCTGTATCCTCTCCACATTGCGCAAGGTGGCCCCCTCCATGTCTATCATGTGCAGCACCCTATAGAAGGGAGTCATCACGATGACGATGGCTCGCACTGGCTAACTTATTTCAATGCGACTACCACCGCTGAGTAGCTTGAAGACTCCTGCACGCACCCCTATGCTCGGTTCAGCTCTGTTTTGGCACAAGCTGAAAATTTGCAGAGGTGTTTTGGAGGCCAAAACGAACTCTGATTTTGGCAATTTTTGCCTGCTACAACACCCTACCAAACTTATGTTAAAGTTAAAAAGCTAAGTCACAGCCTCACGATATCCCTCGGGAGTTATATATCACAGCCTCATGACATTCAAGGCTGCAAAAGTGAGCTAGATACTAAGTAAAAGAAGCAGCAAGGTAGGGAAAACCCATGAGTGATGTTCTGCATCAGGTTGAAGTCTTTGGACCATAAAGGGTTTGCAGGGCTCAAGGGCTCCCAGTCAGTGCTGCAGTTTGAGCTCAGATTTCCTACTACTAAATCAGAAGCACCAAGTCGATAACAAATGCATCTCATTTGTTTAAATATGCATCTTGCATCAGCATTACCGTGTGATGCCCAAGAATGTAGTTCACAGCATCCAACTTTAGCAGCAACTTCCCACTCATGTACCTGCACCCATGCCACAAGTCAACAGAGCAATTACATAATGTCTGAAGCTCCATATTTTAAACACACAGTAGTTCTCAAGATGAGTGATGTGAGTAGTTACCCAGCTGCAAGCTCTTGAAACAAGTTCAAAGTCTGTTCAATTACATCACTAGTCTGCACAAAAGCCAATCTCAGGAGTAAGGTACTGATGTGAAATCTCCTCTTTTTACTCTTGTAAAAGAAGGCCTGAAAAGTATGATAACTCACCTGAGTGTAGCATTTTAGGTTGGTGGCAATTTTGCCCACAATAACGTTCAGCACTAGCAAATGATCTTGTAGCCCTAGAAGCTCAGATAGGCGTGCATACAGTTGCTGCAATGTCACAGCACACACTGAGTTCTTTCTGTCAGAACAACCCTAGATTTGAGAAACTAGGTATGCCCAAAAACCAGACTAATTGATACTAAGATTTCTTCTGATACCTTGGAAGAGTGCATAGCCTGGTCTCCAACATAGACCTTACGGAAGTTTTGAAAAAAACACAAGATTGCAAGGTCTAGCCTCTGCTTGCTCCTTTGTACATAGCGCTGTTAACAGCACCATCATATTCAGTTTTAGCCTGTTGAATGCTAGGCAGCATCAAGAGTAATCTTAAACCAATGCCATGCAGCAGGATCTCCCATCAGAAAGTATGAGGTAAAGTTGCTCTCACTTGGATATGTGAACCCGTGTCTATAACTTGAATAAGTTGGAAAACACGAGCTGCGAGCTCCCCATCAATAATTTCTTGTGATTCTGCACTGTATTAGAAAGTAACGTTGTCAAATAATGATCTGATGCAGCTTGAGCACGAATCATAGATGCATCCAGCCCTAATTGCTTCAAGGTAGGTTCATACCCACTATTGGAACTTTGCCTCCCCTTGATGATAGCCCCTATGATATGAACCAACCAGGTCAGTCGCCCTTCCATCACGCTCAGCTCATCGTTTGCCACGCTTGGAGTGAGCTTGGCAGCCTCCTACACAGGCAGAACAGATTTCATGTAGCTTTACAATCAATGCTGTTAAAAAGACAGCCATAGAGCAGCTTCGCAATTTACCGTGTATGACTGCAAGATAGGCTCCATAAGCTTGATAACATACATGCTTGTCTTCTCATACTACAAGATAGAACAAAATCGAATTTAGTTGACTCTATACATAACAACACTCACACCTCTAGCATTGACATGATTGCTTTCTAATTAGCATGTAAGTGACTCTAAAGAGAATTTTGAACCTGAAAACGACATAAATATGGAAGGCTATCCAGTTGATCTTGCAGAAGCTCCTCATTGTCCAAAGGATCCTCAGCGATATTGTTCTGCAATACAGCCTGACAAGCCTTCAAAGTACACACATGCAACCAGCTTCCTCTAATAGCCAGGCATGAGCATGGTATTGCTATCAAATCATACCTGTACCGAGTCAAACCTTGATGTAATATAAGCTTCAGTAATTTTTGGAACATAACCATCAAGTAGAGTTGGGGAATCACTCTTCAAGAAGGGCACAGAGGACACCAGCCTTGACCATAAGCCCAAAAGGTAATACACACTACTGCTAGCCCACTGCATCCATATGTTAAAGATCTCAGGACAGAGCTGTAGCACATGATTGAAATTGAACCTAAAACAGAAACAGTATTCTGTGACATTGAGGTAGTCAATGCCATTCCAACAAAAAACTAGGATGACAAAATGGCTAACTGGCCGACCATGGATACCCTCAAGTTGCAATGCACAAGAGTCATTGTAGTTGAGACTCTAGAAGTTAGATAAGCCCATACTTTCAGAAAACTAGTCTCAGGTTGTGTATCAGAGGCTCGAGTATCAGACCATTAGAAGTCTGTCTAAACTTCAGACACCGACCAACTGTCTTCTGTCATCTGATAGCTGATCTTTTGCAGAAATTAAATATAGACAGACAGGTTTGCTTGAATGGAAAAGTCATAATTTTTCTTTATAAATTTGTTATGTAGAGAGCCAACAAGTTCCACCATCCCACGCCAGCCCCGAGTTGCAGCAGAAAGTATGCCAATCATTCACCATTGCATATGAAACGATTTCAAAGCAAAGCACCTCTGGTGCAGAGCAGCAGGTTCGAATCATTGTTTGATGCACATGACTGATGCCTAAAGAAATTCATGACGGATGTCTGAGTGTGTCCTGCTGATCCTATCTCCTTGTGTGGCCTCAATAAGGCCTCTCTGTATCAGTCCTGTGAGGGGGGCAAACCCCTCCCTGAACAGACAGTGAAACCTCCCTCATATCTCATAGTATATAGGGCATCTAAATGGATAGTGCTCCTCAGTCTCTACCTCTCTAGTCATGCATAACCCACATATCCGTGCCTCATGTACATAGCTACAATGAAATGTGTTTCACACCCTGCCATAATATGAAACGGTTCATAAAAGTTAAAAACATACGAAACATTTGTTTCACCAGGCAAAACTTTTTAATGTTTATTTTTGCTGTTAATAATAGCATAAAACATGAATGGGATATATTATGTATGATGTATCATGCAAACTGCATGCAGAAGTGTGCAACCAGGCCCCAAGGGCCAACTTGCTACATGTCAGGAGTCAAGAGTCAGAACTCAAGAGTAAGGAATCCGAACTCAAGACTCCTCATCTATGCATGTTTTTAAGTGTATTTCATGAAGTTTTTGAATGCTCAACATTTTGTTTAAGATGTACTTCATTATATAATCAATATTCTCATTTTTTAGACCTTGTACCCCCTCAACCCCCCTTTTGTATGAAACGTTCACGAAACGACCAAGAAAGGTATGAAATGTTTATGAAATGTGTTTCATGACACACCTGGCAACTATGCTCTTGTAGTATGCCCTCTACTCTACCAATCTCTATTTGGAGGCCGTGGGAAGACACCCTCAGGTTACCACCCGTAATCTTCGTGGAATGAGACATGCGCCCATATAGATAGCCAGGTTTCTCCATGAATCCATCCTCAGTGACTCAAGAGGTCTAGGCAAATGATGCAAGTTAACCCCTTGCCGAGAGAGATCCAAGGAAGGTACAGTCATTCAGGGAAGGGGTGGGGTCCATCCAAAGACCATGTGAATCGTAAACTAACTAATGATGCAAGAATACCATGTATGATGTTTCTCGTGTGCCAACTGCGGGAGATGCTAGTGTGTGCAAATTCTAGAGTGTATATATGACATGTAAGTGATGATCCGGAAAAGAGCTAATCTCTCTATCCTCCTCCAATCTCCCTCATTGTACCACTATACCCATACAAGTGAATGGGTGCAAGCGGGCAGAGAGAGGAGATGGCGAAGAGAGAAAGAAAGAAAGAAAGAAAGAAAATTGTATTAATGTCTTCAAAAGGCCAAAATGACCTATGAGACCAAAAGGTTACATCATATCCATGAGGTACATCATCTTGGGTACAAAATAGTAATAAAGAAAGATAACAAAAATCTAGAACTATAAAATCTGATCTAGGTACAGGAGCTGAGAGCCCTCATATCACCCTAATACATCCATCATAGACCACTGTGACATGGTGCTCAAGGTGGTAAAACTGAGCCAGCACGAGAAGGTCCTATGATGATGGGAGATGATGGCCTGGATCCTCCTATGCTGGCGCGGCCGTGGGTGAGGGCCATGGGATCTGGCGCGTCAAGCTCTGCATAACTTAGTGGCTCAATCAAGTCTCACACCTCTCGGCCGAGCTCTTGCACTAGCCTGTGGTCCGGGTATGGTGGGTGGATCGGCCCTCGGAGTGCTGGTATGGAAGAAGTCGGTGAGAGCTCTCCATGTTGGTCCTCGAGCAAGTACAGTTGATCTAGATCTCACTAAGGACTCCCTCTGTCTGCGGAACTCTAGAAGAAAAAGTCCTAGGCATCTCTGATCCGAGAAGTCCATGATCCTGGAAAGTGGTCCGAACCCAGCTCGAAAGAGGCAATGGAACCTCCCTCGAATCTCATAGTATACAGGGCATCGGCATATGTAACGATCCTCTGTCTCAGGCTCTGTGTGACAAAGCTGGCATATCCTGTCCTCTGGTGCGACCGCCCTAGGCCCATATCTAGCAGTCTCCACTCTCAATTGGTGGGACGAGGTGTTGATATGGCCGATCGTACGCTAAAACTGGTGATGATGCTGATGATGCTACTGAAGATGATGATGCTGATGATGCTACTGAAGATGATGATGCTTCTTCTCATATTAATGCTTCTGCTACTACTGATGCTGACAATAGATGTTGTCCTTATTGCTACCCTAATCAGGGATTAAGCCAATTCATGCCAAAGATTAGCCATGGCACAGGCGTGCACATGACATTCCCTTCTGCTAAACATGATGACGGGGTGGAACTCTATCATCCTTCCTCCTTGGACTTGACTTTGAACTACTATTGCTTACTGACTTTGACTGCTACTGACTAATATTTTTGGTATGAACACCTTCATTCTTGATCTCCACTTCCAAGTCTTTGATAAGAACTGAGCATCTATTCATTGTTGTCCCCATGCCTGCTTTCCCTTAACCTTGACACAGCGGTGAGTCACCTGCCGAAACTAATCATGCCTGTTGCTAGGCCTTTGGAACTGATCTAAGAGCTTACTAAGGTATTGGGTCTATGTACCTACCCTCAGGGACTGCATCTTCTAGCTTCACCTGTTGCAAACCACTCCATCTGCTACCCTGTTATATCTTTCCTACTGGAACTGTGCACCTTCCTTGGGACATAGCTTAGTGGGCTAAGCCTAAATGCTCTGATACCAGTGTTGCATGCCGCAGAAGCCTTGCTATACTAATCCAGATCCCCAAGCATACTTGAGAACATTGATGCTAATTACTTATGATTAAGACAGAGAGGAGAGAAGAAGAGAGAGATTAGTGTTCAGGTTTTCTTGTATTACTATGCTACAAAAGGTAACTGATTTGCTTGTACATGAATTAGGGCTTTGGTCAGCCCCAAGGGGTTGCCCTTCTACATATCTTCTATTTGATGCTAGAGGACTTATGAATGATCTAATGACTTGTGTCTTTGCTGAAAATGACATGATGCTTTTATATGTACTAAGGGAGGCAGTCGGCCAGCAATAATTCCCTGTCGGCCTGCTTTGTGTGGACAAAAACATGCTGATTTCTTCACTTAATGCTGCGATTTATTGAATCTTTCCACACTTTATGTTGGCCACTGAGCGTGTCTTAGCCACCTGCTGTATGGAGCTCTTCTGCCAGCCAACAGGCCCCATACCTCCTTACCTCCTTAATGGCTGCTGATGATGCTTATGTTGCTGAAACTGGTGATGATGCTGATGATGTGCTGCTAATGTTACTGAAGATGATGATGCTTCTTCTCATATTAATGCTTCTCCTACTAATGCTGACACTAGATGCTGTCCTTATTGCTACCCTAATAAGAGATTAAGCCGGTTCATGCCGAAGATTAGCCATGACACTGGCCACGGGTGTGCACGTGACAGGTGAACTCCATGTCCTCTAAGTATCCAGTCTGACAATGTCTTTCCTGGTAACCTTGTTCCGCTCTGTGCAGCTGAAAGCAAATGACAAGGCCTCTATGCTCTACTGGAACAAGGGAAATGCCTCCATCTGCATGCCATGCATGCCAAACCAAGTGCCTACATGTGCATTGTATCTCCCTCGAGTGTCAGCTATCTCGAGGACTCAAGGGCTAGCCACGGGTATCTATCTAGTGGAAGCTCCCATTGCCTGTGCCAATATGTCACTGTTTGGAATAGAGCCTGTCACTGTCGATGCAGCCCCCATCTCTGCCCGCACAATCTCATGTGGCACTGATGGCTTACTCCTAATCATGCGCGAGATCATCGCCACTAGGGGACTCTCCATCGGCTTCCACCCATCATATACCTCCAGGCTCCTATGTATCTATCTCGGCCGGCTCTCTCCTCTGTCTCCTCCTGTGGTATAAGCTGCGGCCCCAAATTGGGGCACCATACAGTAGTGCATGTGTAACTAGAGTATCATACAGCCAAAGCTTCACCCTCAGCACATGAAACTGTATTTGTGAGAATTGCCTCTCTAGCGAGCCAAGGGCTGCATATCCCCTCATCTGGCCGCCTTCTGCATCGAGAATTGAGGTCCAACAAAAGTGATCCCAAGGTATATACATATGAGGTAGCATACTCCACAGGCTCTCCACTGTATGTAAACAGTACTGCAGATCTACCTATCCGCTGTGGGGAGGTATTAAAGATCATGACCTTGGTCTTCCCAAGGTTCACAGTGAGGTCCCGGTCCTCGCAAAAGGCCCGTAATGCATCCAAATGCCTCTACATCCCCTCTGGTGAATCAGAAATAAGAACAATATCATCTGCATAAAAGAGGATCGGTATCAGGACTCTTGCTAAATGTGCTCCTGGTCCTCCATGTCTGTCTATGTAATTCGAGATCTCGTCAATGTATAGACCAAATAGAGTAGGAGACAAGGGGCAGCCTTGCTTTACCCCGATAGTGCTGTGTATGATCCCTGAGTCACCTCCTAGAGCCCGTACTCTAACTGTGACTGACTCATAGAGTGTAATGATCCCCCAAAGCATCTCTGCTGGCACTCCCATATCCTGCAGTCTCCTCATCAAGCTAGCCCGTGGGACGGTATCAAAAGCTTTGTGGAAATCCAAAGAGAGAGAGAAATGAAATGAAATGAAATGATAAATTAACGTCTTCAAAAGGCCAAAATGACCTATGAGACCAAAAAGGTTACAACAATTGGTGGATCTGATACAATGTCTGTGTAAGAAAAGCTAAAACAACTAAACGACTAACTGAAACTAAAACAACAACTATGAGGAAAAGTAAGGTACTAGGAGCTCCTAATGGATAACATCTGGGAAGGAAAACTCCAGCAACAAAGGTAAGCATCATATACATCACTACTCAAAGGTGTCTCTCATCAGTCAATGGCGGATATCCTCAATGTCCTCCATGGTGAGTACTCTGACTGGACGTCTCCCATGCCGTGCTAGTATGGTCCTGATCCTCTGATGTTGTCTCCGCCGGTGTCGAGATGGGCCTCTCATCTTGGGGCGCCTGGGCCACCCCAGCTCTATAACCCGATCAATCAGTGAGAGCGATGGAGACCTCCATCATGATTAACAAGAGACTACATCTTGCTAATCTTGAGTTCAAATAAAAGTAAAGAGTTGAATACTTTTCCATACAAAAGTACTTCTTAAATAGGAGCTTAAACACTTTAAATAATATTGTCAACTGTATGATCCTATGCTATTTTCAGTGCTACCCTTCACTTTTGTGTAGCACACAAGATGTCCACATAATAAAGCATTCAAACCATCCAATGGACAACCACTCCAGTGAAATAGGGTGAACGAAATCAAACATCAACCATAGGCTTGAAAGCTCTCTACCTAAGTGTGAGAAATTTGAAATAAGAGACAAACTACAGTGTAGACAGCTCAGGTGTAGAAATTTTGAAACAGAGGAAATGGAACCCAATTGTACTGAGGAAATGGAACCCAATTGCACTGACCTGCCATGACTGCAAGGACCTGATTGTGAATTCGGCAACTAAACGAATCCAGTCACTGTAACTTTCCACGCTGACCAGCTCTGAAAGCTGTGGCATTGTCACATGCATCAGATACAGAAGTCAAGCAGAGCCCAGCATGTCTAGGAGAGGAGATTGCAAACTAGACATGATCTGCAGCTACCTGATAGTTTATTTTGAGTCTATCCAACAAACGGCAATACTCATGATAGTTGTCGTGATCAGCAAGGCCTGCAAATGTACATGTGAGCTTGAATTCCAAGTAGAGCTACAATGAAATATTTGAGAAACAAGAAGGTTTTTCAATAGGCATGCCTTCAATTTTCAAAGACATTAATATTAATACATTTATTGATTTGTTCATTACCTAGCATAGACTCATTAATGAAAAAAAAAACCTCACTTATTTGTATTGATAAGGAGAACAGTTATTAACATTTAGATTAATTACTATATATATATATATATATATATATATATATATATATATATATATATATATATATATATATATATATATATATATATAGAAAGAGAGAGAGAGAGAGAGAGAGAGAGAGAGAGAGAGAGAGAGAAAATTATATTAAACGTCTTCAAAAGACCCAATGGGTCTATGAGACCAAAAGTGATACAATAGTGTCCACGTAGTCTCATCGTGGTACAAAAGAAAACAAAGACAAGAGCTATAAGCTGGGAATGTCAAATACAGCCATATGATACCAAATGGGATCGTCATTATCATACAGCCTATGGAGCTAACCCCTCGGTATGAGGAGGGGGCCATCAAGGATATCAAGAATGGGGGTAGACTGTAGAGGGCTCTGCAACTCCACTAGGCATGGGAAGGTGGCTCTATGCCTCTCCAAGATCTCCTCAAGCTGGGGCTGACGTTGATACCAGAAAAGATGGTGGAATGGGGACTCAACAGGCAGGCTCACTGGATTTACAAACCCTCAATGAACATGGCTTGCTGCACTCCAGTCAAACAAACCCAGAACTATACTCAAGAAAAACAGATGCAGTCAGAACCCTCATAATCCAAACTCCTCCTAAACCTGCTATACACAGTTCCATTCCTTTTCCTAGACAAGTAACATGTTTGGCTTTGATAGAACTAGTCAACCCTCCACAGTTCCAAACAATAGGGAACTTTTAACATTTTGAGATTTTTTTTTTTTTTGAGAAACCAAAAAAATTAGGAGTTTCTGAAACGTTTCTTGCGTTTCGGGGTTTCTCACTCCAGAAACGCGTTTTCATGTGACTAATAGAGCTGCATCTTCGTGGGAAGCTGTGGAAGGTCCTGTCTCCACTTTGACGCGGAGGGATGAAACATGTATCTAGGTGGCCAATCGCAATCCACATTGCACGAGACATGTGAACACTCAAGTAGCCCGGCTACCGGGTGAATCCATTCTCAATGAATGAGCCTGAGGAAGTGATCTTTGTAGAAGTGCATCTTCGGCGGGCACTCAAAAGGTGTGATCCGTGTGCAGTGGATGTTGAGGCTGAGAAGATAAAACCGGATAACCCGGTCGGTGTCCTCATGAGAGCGCTAGAGAAAAGGGGAGTCCAAACTGTACTGAAGGGGTGGGAGGTGGTCCATGTGGAGCCCATATCCTAAAAACCAAGAGGAAACTCAAGCATACCATATTCCAGGGTGGCCCTCGAGTGCTAGCTGTCTCGAGGAATCAAAGGCAAGCCTTACGTACATGTGGGGATCCATCTCATTGATGCAATGGAGGTATGTGATTGTCTGGAGGAAGAGTGCATCCACTACCATTGGGGTTGCAGCAAACTCTGCCTAGATAATCTTGTGTGGGATTGATGGTTCGCTGCGGATCATATGGGAGAACATCATGACTTGGAGCATCTCAACTCGTTGCGAATCCTCATTAGATAAATCTAAATCTGGCCTTGGAAAGCTGCTCCATACATCAAGGCTAGTGTGACAAGGGTGTCAAAAAGCCAACCCTTCATCCTGGATTCCTAAAAATGTGCCTGGAAGCACTGCCACTCAAGTGTATATCCCTTGGGTCACTCTGGCATATGCTGTGAACCATGGTGAAGCATGCTCCACTGAGAGAGAGAGAGAGAGAGAGAGAGAATGAAGGGAAGAAAAAACAAAATTACTTTCTGAGTTTTTTTTTAGCCGACTCTGAGGCCCAAAAAAAAAAAGGTACTGCTTAGAGTAACCTTTTACAAAGGCAGGCCAAAAAACCACTCTACCATCTTTTACCTTGTGCACTCTGCAATATATCCTTTGTACCATTCATCAAGTGAGTCAGAAACTTGGAGCGTTCAGCTTCACCCGCAAACAAAGACCTCCGAACTGAAGCAAGCCTCACTAGACACTCTAATGCCTATAGAACAAGGACAGGTGACCAATCAGCTCCATCGTATGGTTCAAAGTTGCAAACCCATTCAAATACATCAGGTTGAGTACACATCAGTATGAAAAGTTTCAGATCAACTACCTCTTTTGAAAGAGGAGGCTTCGTTGCTGCATAGTACTCAAAGAACAATTGCAGTGTTGCAGTGTCCTCCAGAATTGGCCTCCATGAAGATGGGATCTGCAAAAGGGAGACAAATAACAAATCAAACCCCAATTTCTTCTTGCACTGCTAGCTCCAAGATCTGTCATCATTGACTTCTGCACTCACTCGTACCTGAATTGTTCCAAGGTCTTCGGAACTTTCATCTAAAGACGTACCAACAAAGTCATATGACAGGCATTTTAATGCCAAATTGATGGCCTGCTCTTTCAACCTCTCGTCAGCTGCAAGGCATTTCACCAAAGCTAGTTAGTTCCCCAGGATTCTTGATGACATTGAAAGCTCTACAAGTGAATCCCACCCTGACACCATGCAAAAGCTTTATAAATAACTCCACTTACTTCCATCACCCTTCAGCTGGCGTAAAGAGGTAAGAGAGATCTGAAAAATTTGAAAGAGGGCCAGGTCTCGAAATGAGCAAGCTATTTTCCGATGGTGCATCAAGGGAAGACCTCCATTTGCCTGCAATCTCAAAGCGGCAGAGCATGAGAGAGCACTCAGCAAATTAATAACAAAAAAAGGTATCAACAACGATCAGCTACCAACGATCAGAAATTCCATCAGAAGTCTATATGCTCCTCCCAAGAGGCAAAAGGGGCATTGAATCAGCCATTTGACTCAAAGAGAAACAGTGCAGATGAAAACTTTCAATTCTGAAGCCATACCTGGTTCATTTCTGCAACAAGCTGGTTAAGGATCTTCAAGCCAATGTAAAAATGTTCCGTTGTAGCCTGCAAACATGAGCTAGATAATCAGGAAGGTGACATCTCTATCATCCCCCCCCCCCCCCCCCCCAAAGGGCCCAATGGATCTAGGACCTATGTATTAAATTTGAGCCCTTTAAAGCAGGTGATGCCTTCTAATGGACTACAATTTGAAGATTAGTATGTAATAGCATTAGATAACATTTTAAATAGTGATCAACTGGACTTTCAGAGCAACTACACACCTCTTCAACTTCTTGTCTATATAAGTGATACATAATAATATCCTCATCGTTTATTTTCTTTGCCAGAAACATAGATCGTTGCAACTTTCATCTGCTTCAACACCCCTTCCTGAACTTCAATCTTCCTTTTCCCCTTACTCTTCCTCTCTTTTTTCACCCTCATATGAGTAAATTTCTCAGCTTTATTTCCTCTATTCAGCAATAGCACACCAGAAGAAACTACCTGAACGCTCCTTACTTCTATATCGGCAAGAGCAAGGAATGATAGTGGGCAACATGAACACTTAATGAGGCCCACTGATACTAGACTCGTCCTAAGACATATTAAGGATTTGCAGCATCCCACAAACTGAAGGTATGCAGAAATGAGATATCAAAGAGCCCAAAGGAACCCCAGCCCAAACAAAAGCATAAATCAAACATATGTCGCCCAAGGTTTTCCATCCAAACCCTCAAAAGTCAAAATTCTCTCCCCTCTTTGTGATCCAATTTATTTGATACAAATAGTGTGTGCAGCCTCAAACCTTCTTTTTTTATCTGTATTGCCATACATCCATTTTCCTTTAATGTCTTCTTGCACTAGCTCTTCTAGGCATCTACTACTACACAATTCCCTAACTTTGGTCTCATAAGCTGTTTTGGCACATGTAGACTTCACAAAATTTTCTTCTGTTCTTATGAATTGAGAGCCATCCTTGATTGGATACCTTGTCTAATGAGCCTTTCATAATGATTGGCTTCTACTTAGGGTCTCCAAGAAATGTGACAAATCACAGTAGAATTAGAAACCCAAAGCTCCCAAATCAAGTATCCTGTTTATGAACTTGTAAGCACGTAGCCATAGGATGAATGCGATTGCCAATCAGACCTATGGCATTTCCTACTAACAGTAATGTGCATAAGACCTTCAAAATAACAAAATCCAGCTGAAAGTGATGTTTTCGAAACTACCCCAACGGTACTAAAATAGATTTCTTCAAGAAAAAACTATTGATGCACATACCTGTGTCAAGAATGTCATCGCCTCTTTCACAATGTCTCGAAACCTGTCATCATCATACCACGCCAGTTTTGTGATGCGACACAATAACTGAATCAGAGAAGTTGTCACAAATGACTGCAACTCTCTGCCTCTTGACGCAAGGTAACTGATAACATAGTTCCCTGAAACCATGTAGATCATTAGAGCCAAGTACAAAAATATGTAGGATAATTTCACCTAACCAGGAAATGAAGGTAGCGAAAAGAAATTTGGATGAAAAATTCTTACGAATATCAAGGCGCAGTTGCAAAGATAGTGTATGCTCAGTGACCTGCTTCACCAGGCTGGAGCTGGCCAGCATCTGTGCATAAGGGGAGGAGGTGTTGTCCAGAATAAACTGGCATTGTGAGATATAATCTGTGTTGACAGAGAAGCATTGCAAAGTGCTCTCTGCATGGGCTCGCTCAGACGAATCTTGTGAATTATACAGTCTCTCGCATAAAACTTCCAGCTGTGCAAGGCTCTCCATGTCTGAAAAAACTATAGCAGACAAAATCTCTTTCCTAGACTCATGTAAATGTGCCCAAAAAGCTCTCCTACCATATGACAACACTCAGAACTTCACCTCTCATCTTTGGAGAACTGAGGATTCAGCCATTTGGCCCCAAAAGACAAACGCAACTATGAATTTTCATGCTGATCAGCTGTACTTCAAAATAAACTTACGAAGATGGTGACCAGTCCGAGTTCAGCTGTACAAGCACAGAACCTAATCACAGAGCCCCTTACAGCCTTGTCAAAGAGAACGAAACCCGTCTTTCTCCTTGCAGCCATTTCTTGTCATGCAAATCATCATCCTTGTCTAGCATCCTGTATCCACTTTGTAATTCTGTACAAGCACAACCACCTGCACCAGAAACGAAGTTGTAAACATGGGGCAGAGCAATGCACAGCATAGCACCATGCTTACATTGATTAATAATACTCTCCCAGCATAGAATGTAGACAACCATCTAGCTATGTTGTAAGTATGGCCTGACAAAAGCGATTAAGTTGTTGAAAGGTCGAGATCTCATTGAAATGTAAGGGCATCTGAAACAAAGCCTAATTAATGAATAGAGGATAGCATGAAAGCAAGTATAAACCTTGCCTGCAGGTTTGAATGCCTCCAAGCAAGAAGAACAGCTGTTACTCATGCAACCTATGCTGAGTGCAACATATGATGCACGCCACATGCTGCACGTATGAAATGTCACCTACAACCTATAGTAGGTGTGCCACCTATGATACAAATGTGAAATATGCTATAATTACTGAAGTACGCAAATTATCTATATCTTGATCCGTACAACTTTTTGGTGTCCAACCAATTGGGCTTGACATATACAAGCTGGTTCTGATTAGTGATAGGACCATTTGTTTGTTTCAACATTCACAGGTCACCTTTTCAACTGAAACCACAAGGTTTAATTAAGTGTGAAATCCTTGCCTAGATGTTTGTGTTGGAGATAATGTCAAATTAGCTCAAAAACCATGCCATGTCACGTGATCATGCTCGATCAACTTCCATGTAAGCAATGATGTCATATAGGGTCATGTCGGGGTCAAGGCTCATATCCAAAGGTCAAGGTGAGCGTGGGGGAGTTTCCCTTGGCACCCACCTTTCTCTATAAGGTCACCACCGCCTCCAGGATTCCTATAAAGGTGGTGAGCATACCTCATATAGTGCTGAGTTTGTACTCTGGAGTCACATACTCTCAATTCTAGTAATCATAGTTTGTTTCTTGTGCTCATAAATCTCTTGTTTTCATCAGTTTGTGTTTGGTAAATGATTATTTGATTTTGTTAGTGAACTAGTCTGTGCTATAAGCACTGGTCTTTCCTACGAAAGTCCATGCAACCACACCCGAAGGAAGCCATCAAGTCTTTCACCAGGGTGTGAATTTGTGGTGCTTTTTCATCCAGGCAATTTATTTGAGACAGGTCAAAAGACTTGATTTCCATAGTTTTACAGAGCTTGTCAATTGCACAAACAGCACACCCGTCAAATTTTGCATGTTTCTATCACGAGCAAGAGGCTACATGCACATCTATAGGGCATAATACTTATAAAGGTCCAACGAGTATAAGTAGAATATAACGGAGTAGGAAAAGAAGAAAGTGTGGTGTCAATTGCACAACATCCAGAAGGAAGGATCTTTCAGCACACAAAAACTCGAAGATGATTGCAAAACACAAGACAATGTATGAACCAAGCTTTAAGTGCTGCATTGCTTACAAAAGTTGGCAGAGTTTTGCGGTGCCAGGATCACTGTAAGGGCAAGGGAGGACCCACCCGTTATTTTGTTGGGGGGGGGCAATGATACCATGAAAACATAATGCACACACAATGATCCACAAGAGATCAAAATGCGTAAGGAAAAATATTAATCACCCCTGTACCTAGGAAAAAAAGAGGGCTGAAATCAATTGGCAAGTGTGTGCTGCAATGGAGGAGAGAAAGGCTGCTGAAAAAGTGGAGGGAAGTGGAAGGACAGGGCAGAGCGGAAGCGGAGGCGGGGACAGAGGTTTGCTTTTGATAGCATCCTAAAAATCAAAAGGTGTCACAGCCATGTTTAAGTGAGTTGCAGCGAGCTGACTGGCATTCATGGCTTGCTAGACAGGTCCAACCTTCCATGTGGCAGCCAAACTGCAGCCTCCCAAGCATAGTAACAGGAAACGGTCATTTCCTAGCCAGGAATATGAAAACTCCATTTCTCTGGAGTTCGTTTCCCTTTTCCTAAACCCCTGGTTTCACGCCATTTCCGTTGCAAAGACATCATCCATTTCCATTGCATGCATCCTTCCGCAGGGGCCATGCATCACCAGACAAAGGTCATCTTGGACCTGATGATAAAACAGCAGATACACATAGGTGGTAAGATCTGAGAGACAAGAAAGCCCATTTGACCAGGCAAAACCAGCAGGGAGAGTTGCTGAAGCATTGTAGGCTGCATTGGAAGGAGATGAAGCCAAAATCCCAAACATATCGCTGCTCAGACATTGCTTCTCCTTGTAATGGAAGCCTTTCAAACACATCCTAGCATGTGCCTCCAACCTGGGGTGAGTGCATATGGCGTGTATGCTTTAGAAGCCTTGATCAATTCAGATGTGCGTGCGTGCGTGCGTGTGTGTGTGTGTTACACTCCCATGGATTGAGAACACGAGAGGTGCATTCAAATAAATCTCAACACCTGTTTTCTGTTATCATATAGTTTAGTGGCACATTGGCTGCATGGAAAAAAAGATTCAGGCAATGTATAGTCAAGAGTTTGTCAAAAGTGAACCAGCATCACAAGACGGCTGTGGGGAGAGCATGTGAACTGGCTGCGGTTGCATCCAAAGAGGCAGCAGATGCATATGGCATCACAAAGAAATATAGTGACATGTATTTCTCAGTACGTAATCATAGTGGCAAAACAAAACTCAAAAACCATAAAAGTACGGCAGACGACAGCCATGTGTCCAGCAGGGACAAGTCGAACTCCGGACTGCACACTATTTCCCAAGCACAGAGTCTTGGAATGCTGGTGATACAGTAAAGCAGGCTTCATGCAGTAAAGGTATTAGGTAAACTGAAAAGTGATCCAGCATGTTTACCCTAATGTTGGCCATGATACATATTCGAAAAACTACAAGAGTGGTTTGACCTTAACCTAAGATTATTGATATGATAGTGTGCCAGTTGCATGGCATTCAAAGGGGAGAAAATACTGTGTGGCAGCATTCGCTATGTCCATGGCTTACAAAGGGCAAAAACACTGTGCAACAGCAGTTCAAACTAAGCTTTTTTCAGTATGATGGCAGGTTTTTGTTGATCTTATGAGAACATTGCAAAGCTTCGTGCCATTGCGCCTGTGCGTTGGAGCGATGGTGGCGATACTCAGCTGTTGATCTGGTGTGCAAGATGAAATACAGGGGGGAGGTGAGAGAGAAGCTCAAACCGGGAGTTTGGAGGAGACGATCGGCAGAGCTGTGAATCGGATGCGCCGAGCCTCCAGGTGGAAGAAACCCTAATCTGTTGGAGAAAGACCCTAATCTATGTTCTTTGGTGTTCTTTCTCTTCTTCTATCTGCCTGTCTTCTCCTGCACAAGCTCTCGTGTTTATATGCGCTATCAGAATCTCTTCGCTTCTATTCCTCTCTTTGTTTGTTGTTTTTATGCTTGTTGAGGAGTGGGAGGAAATAAGAGGGTTTAGGGCATGTTGATCTCCTTTTACTCGCTTTTAAGGTCACATGTAAAACAAGAAAGAGCACCACCACAAATGTATTATTTTTGTGAGAAAGGAAATAATACATTTTAAGAGATATATATAGAGTTTGCTTGGGTTTTAATTCTAGCAGATTTTTTCAGACTTCATATCTCTCTTATTGGATGCAACTTCATGGGACTTAGACACCTTCTTGTCCACCCACATTTGAGTTCAATGTGGCAAGTAGTTGAGATTAAGTCTCTCTAGAAACAATAAATATCTCAAGTCAATTTTGTGGCTCTCTCTCTCACACACACACACGCACGTACACACACAACATTGAAGAATGCTAAAAACATAAACCCTCCACCTCCCCCTTTTCCTTGCCTTCTCATCAAGCCACTTCTTTAATAAAGAGATGTGCCCTATGGGACCTAATCGATTCTATGCATATGATTTTGGAGGTTGTGATATGTAGCCATGGAACAAAGGTAAGGGCTTGCATAAGGGTAATGCAATATCCTAACACCTCACTTGAGATATTATAGAGGCCCTCTTGGGTGCCTGGTCCTCTGCTCTACTAAAATTCGTTGAACTATTTCACAAGCCCCTTTAAGTGTGGCATGGACCTCCTTTCCTTCTCTTTCTCTCCCAATAGCTTCTAGCACTCACATACACTCCCTTGAGAAATTGTGCAAGCCCATTTAGGTGTTAAATACGCCTTTGTCCCTTTTCTCCCTCATCTCTTTTGGAACTTGCTTACTCCCTTGAGTTGTTGCATAAGCCCCCTAAGGTGCTACACAAGCCTCCTTTCCTTTGCTTCCCCTCTTCGTGGCTTCTAACACCTGCCCTACAACTATGATGATCTAATGGCTTTAGATATCGACCCCTTACTATACTACTTCAATTGGTTGGCTTCTCTTGTTAACCTTTTGTTATGAGGATTAGTCAATGGGTTGCAAACGTATGAAATTTCTTGAGAGGATGAGTTCCGATGGGTTGCAAAGGTGAGAAAGTTCTTGACCAAATGGACTCTAGATGCAACTCAAGACCTAGAATCCTATAAGGCTTCTCTTCCAAACATTGTCAATGATTTGTTATCTATGGATAGCCTTGCCACCTTACCTATCCCTCTTGAACTACAGAAATCAACCCCTAATCCATTAATTGATCTTAATAGCTTATCCTTTGCTAACTGTTTCCCACATGACTGTGTCTTTCTATTTTGTGGGATTTGAAAGCTATGGTCCTCAAACTTGTTTCTTAGCTTGATTCCTTTGCTTCCCCTAGATCATTCACAAAGACTTAACCATGTGTTGTTAAGTCTAGAACATGAGCTATCAAGCTCCTTTTACCATTACTTCTCTCGTTTTACAATCAGAAGCCTATGCCCTTAAAGGCACTCATTTTGTAAGACTTAACCATATGCTTTTAAGACTTAACCATATGCTTTTAAGTCTAGAACATGAGCTATCGAGCTCCTTTTACCATTACTTCTCTCATTTTACAATCAGAAGCTTATGCCCTTAAAGGCACTCATTTTGTCAATTCTAATTTTGACTTTGAGCTCAAATTTTTATGTTGATCATCTGTACTATACGTGAATTCCAAAGTCTTTTTTGGTTCCAAAACCCCTAACTTAGAGGTTCCTGGAGATCCATATTACGTTGAAACCTCTTGGGATATTTTTAGATATTATATTAAATGTGGTTTCAAAATCAATGATAAAAATTCCCCTACTGTTATAGCTTGATCATGTACTTTATTATATCTTGAATAACCCTGATAAATTTTTCATCATCCCTTCCTACCCTACTATAATTTTAATATTGGGTCAAAAGCTTACCCTTAGACGCCCACATTGTTGTGGCTACACACATTGGAAAGGGCTTTGGATTTAGGAAATCCTTTTGGTGTTGCTATCCTCCCTTACTTAGGTAACGCACCAACTATCACTAACCTCCTTTACACTTCCTTCAGGACCCCAAAAGTCTCTATGCAATAAGGACCTTTTCTAAAATCCCCCCTCACAAGAAACATCGTGAAATCCTCTACTAAGAAGCATCAATGGAGAGGAACACAAACTAGTGATGTTGTATGTACTTCTAAAAAGATTTGACTAGAATGTTTAAATCAATATATTGGCGATGCAAATGGGATCGTATACTCTATTTCTAAATGCTGTAATGATAAAATGCTTGAGTACTTCTTGTAAAAATTATGGAAGAATTATTCATATCACTTTTGTTAATTAAATCTTTGATTTCATTAGACTTTAAAATGTGCTCTACGAAGTTCCTATGAGTTTTGAACCAAATAAAGTTCATTTCTTTAAAGTTTAAAAGTTTGGGCGGAAGTATAAAAGGGTTGAGACACTCCTTTTATAACCCTGAAGAAGTTTTTCTTAACATTTTATTATTCTTTGGGTGGAAGTATACATAAGGTTTAAAACACTTCTTTTATAAATCTAAAGAAGCTTTTACTATTCATTTCTTCAAAGTTTAAAATTTTGGGTGGAAGTATAGAAGGGTTGAGACGCTCCTTCTATAAACCAGAAGAAGTTTTCTTAAACATTTTATTATTCTTTGGGTGAAAGTATATAGAAGGGTTGAAACAGTTCTTTTATAAACCTAAAGAAGTTTTTACTATTCTTGCATTGCTCGTCTAGCAAAATGTTCAAACAATTTCTTAAGACGCTTGAATGGTTTGGTTTATATGTGCTCTCTTTTAATGATACCTCTATTCTTCATCACCCCTTTCTGGTGGAATCTCTCCTTTTTTGATACCTCTATTTGCCATTACCCCTTTCTAGTAGAATCTATCCCTTTTTTATACCTTTTATTTGCCATCTCCCCTTTATAGAGTAGAGTGTCTCTTTAAGGTCTATGACTTAATTATATATCACCATTGCCTATTGACCCATATTTTGCTTTTAATGCTCTTTGGTAAGGTTGTGGCTCTTAGCATCTATGTAGAACTTTTCTATTGTATTAAACGCAAAAGCCTTTTAACAAATTTCCTTAGAAGTTTGATTGTTATTTTTATAATAATTGAGCTTGGTTCCTAGATGCACTCATCATGGATAAGATCAATTGACTAACTTCACATTTGTTCATTGATGGTCTTGATAAACTCCAATCTTTATGCGTAAAAGTGTAATTAGATATGATAAAATTAATTAGTTACATTTTAAAAAAATTATTCAATGGAAAAGTTTTAAGATCTCTCTCTCTCTATGTTAACATGTAATTCTAGCTTTTTCCACACTTACATTTACCCTCTCAAACTTTAGCATGGGATTTTGAGATTTTGATAATTTGGTTCAATTTCATTGGTCCCCTTGAGTTGATTTTTTGAACTATTGGTTTGGTTCTCACGTTGGATCCCTTATATGGAATTTAATGTTATACATGTGGTGTTGATACATTGTGTTTCTCAATGACACTAGAATTGAATTAGTGCTGCCCAAAAACTATTTATATACATATACATAAAGGACACTCGTGGTGGTGGGTCAGCCCAAATTGTAAACTATAAACTTAGTACGTTATCTTTATATTTGTTAAGGCTCCTCCATGTGCTCGGGGCTTACTTTATTTGTCGTTTGAGGACTTGCCCACCAGCCGGAATCGTAGGTCGCTACTTCCGTTGAGGGGAAGCCTGGCTCCTTCTCCTCTCCTCTCGTAGTCATCAACAAGGGTAGTGTTGAGGTAATCACTCTCCCTCACCTCTCACGCTCACCAACTAGATAATCACAAGCTTACTAATTAGCTAATCACAACAGGGTCTTCAACACAAGTAATAGAGTAAAATGGGAAGAGCCCTTAATTATTATATAAATTTGATATATATACAAGGCAATAATGTTCACACTCACTCAAAGTGTGTCCACTCAAGATGCCCAATGCAATATGCAATGCTTGGCTCATAATTTGGCCTTATACAATATGCAAATACACTTCTCATAATACATTCTTCATTCTTTATCCTCAAGAAGCTCTTGCCTCTTGTTGTTGTGCGAACATGTCACTTATGACAATAGACATGCGTGGGGCGACGCCATCGGATTGGGCGATTAAACTTTGTGTAGATGAGCATAATTCATGTTTGTCATTGCTGACTGGTGTCCAAAACCATGCTACCCAAGGTGGTTAACATACCCCCGTTCTTGTTGTGTAGATTTCGTCCTTGAAATCTATTATTGTTGGTGAAGATAAGTTGATGCCATATGGAGGAAGTTATGTGTTGACGAGCATTCATTAGATATGCAAGACAAGAAGACCAACAGTGAAATGTTATTGAAGTAGACACATAAACATGAACATTAACATAGCAATTATAATTGCACATACACATATCGCAAATACAACTGGTCTTCATCTCTTAAGTTTGATACTAAAATGAATCATTGTTGCTCGGGCTAGGTTACGGAATAGGACTAATCTATCAAAACTTAAATAGGATTTAAGAGCACGCCTATGGTTATGACCTTAGTCTCTATCATATTTTTTAGTTAAACCAACCCAATCATATCTAGCATATATGTGAAGCTATTATGTGGTAGGGAAATGTTTTACTATTAATGCTCTTTTTCTTCTTTTTTCTTGTTTCTTTTTCTTTGGCTTTTCTAGCCCTTTTAACATTGTTTAGACACAAGGTCCCACCCCATGAAGACCTAGGCTTTGGTCCCAAGGCATCATCATAAGTGTCCAAAAGGCCTACCAAGCATCTTCATGTGGCGATGGTCCCAAGGCTCGTCTCATCGAACAGCCATAGCTAGTAAGCATGTGGTGATTTTGTGTCACTAAAGCCATCTTCCCCGTGATTTTGTGGCCCTAGGAAGATTTGGTCACGCGGTGGCACATGGCAATGATGTAAGTGCCTCTTGACTATGAAAAGGCATGGGTATGATTGGTAAATGACTAAGGCAGCTTTGTCCATGGAAGCTATCTTTGAAATCAGTCACTGTCTCCCAAAAGGCACAAACAGATGGTAACATTATATCATAGAACGATGGTGTGAATGCATGACGCCTTTCCCTTCGCCATTACTCTATAAGTTCTTCTTGTTGAGTTTTTACTTGATAGGGCCCACTAACAAGGTAGAACACACTAATGTCATCATGTCTTTGTGGGGTTTCTCCTACCATCGATTGCAGTAGTCTTGTCCCATAGCATTGCAAATATGTGCAACAAGATGCTGTGCAGATAGCATGCGAAGTTCACAAGCAAAGCATGGTGCAATGGGATGGAATCACAAACAAAACAAGTTAACAAATACACTCTCACAGATAGCATGCAAAGTTCACAAGCAAAGCATGGTGCAATGGGATGGAATCACAAACAAAACAAGTTAACAAGTACACTCTCACAACATCTCTCTTCTAATGTCGCATAGAAATAACACGAGTGGGTCTGGAAAGGTAACTCCCCATTCCATGCAATCTACATCTAGCAAGGGTACGCTCGTGTCAATCCAAGTAAAGTCCATGACCTACATTCAAGTTAGGCTTATTGACCATTCTTTTAGTTGTTATGTTGATACAGGCATTGCATATTTATCTTTTTTTAAATGGTTTTTTTAACTATTATATTTTTCCCCTTTTTCTTTATTTTTTTTCTCTCCCCTCTAATGTATCTGTACAATTTAAGTTGATGGTATGTACAAGGGAAAAAGTTTGAAAACAAAATTTTACTACCAGACTGGTGTGTGGTAGCGTCGAGCTAACCATTGAGAAAATTGTGAGGAGGGGGTTGTTGATGCACGTGTGTTAGATGAACATGATTTTATCCACCTCCAATCATGCGCAACTTTTGTAGGCTGCTTCCCGGGCATGATGATTGGCTTCATGTTTTGTAACATAATGTCGGTATTCTTTTTGAGAATTTCCCTCTCTTGATATAACAAAGTTGGTACATTATCTAGTTTGGGAGGAAAAGAAAGCGGAATCTCCTCATAAATTTCATTTTAATTTTGAGCTAGTTCGACATGTTAGGTTTCCATCTCACTTGTAAGATTGACCATGTGAACAGAAATTTTTGTTCTTTTTGGGGGTTTTGATTTTTGATGTTTCTTTTATCATGCTAAGGCCTCTAGCTTGGTTTTTTGTTTCTCGAGTTCAGCTTCTTTTTTTTGCTTTTTATTGTTTGTGCAATTGCATTAATGCATTGTGCGTTAGGGGTCCATAGTAGTGTTTGACTTTGTTACCATTCACATGCTCTTGCATTTCAACTCCATCAAGGGTGGCAAGCCTTACCGATCCCTGTGCTGTGATATCAACAACTCTAAATGGTCCCAATCCTCTATATTTCAATTTTATTTTACTACTTTTTACACTATAGAAGAGGACCAAACATCCTATGGATATGTCTTTATCCCGAAGATTGTTGTCAAACCACTGCTTAAGCTCTTTCAATTTAGCACGTATTTTGGCATCAACTTCCGCTTTTGCTAGCTTTGTTTTGGTAGAGTTATTTGATACATCATCTTCTTGTGGTGCCACTAAATTGGTTGGAACGGATACATGGCTTAGGTCAATTTCCCACTTTTTAGCAAATGAGGTATGGGTTTCAATTGCGTGAAGGTAAATCAACCAATGAGAATTTGTTTACATTGGAACTACTTGGGAAACTTTATTTCTTTTTTGGTTTATCTAATGTTGGTGTCTTTGGTATGTATTTGATGATCTTGTGGAATAATCACTATCTATCAACAATTCCGAGGATACATATTCACTTAATGAAACTATTCTTAAGCCATATACTAAGGTGATTTCCGTCCCATCAAGTTGATTAAATTATGTGCCTTGTTTTTGAGGTAAGGTATCCATCATAGCAAGAATATGCATCCAATTTTCTATGTCATTGGAACTTAAGAAAATTTTGACTTCTATGGTTTGTTGTCCTTGATCAGTTGATTACAAGCTTGGCACACATTGATTGTTATAGTCCTAGCCATAGTATGAGATTTATCGAAAATAATATTTTTGGCCATTGGGTGGGTTTTCCAAGTTCAAAGATCAACTTTGATTGTTCGATTTTCCTTTTGCAAAAATAGATTTGATTAGTGTCCCAACTAAATAGATTTGATTAGTGTCCTAATCATGCACTAAATGCGCTTGACGCATGTAGGGTCGATCGAGGATCATTTCATAGAAACTTGGCCTCTCAAAATTCATAACCATAAAGGTGTTCATAAAGCTCATGCCTAAGGTTTTGATTTTTACATCTTGGAGAGTGCCAACTATTTTAGCTGTGTTTCCATCTGCTACCTTCACAATCACTTTTGTAGTATCAAGAGGTGGTTTTCCCCAGGATTCCCAGCGTTGCTTAGTAATGATGCCGACATCAGCTCCACCATCCAAGATTACAGTGACTGGATTGTCCTTAAAGATCACAGGTAGAACGGCATTAGATTCATCTCCCTCGAATAAATGCCCAACGTACCCTAGCAATCTCAAGCTTCACTTCAGGTGATGTAGATGCTTGTGAACTTAAGTCATCATCGAGCTCCTTCTGCTCGGTTACACGAGCTCGCAATCTTCCTTCCATCCAGTCTCTAAGATCCACCCACAAGTGGGTGTTTCCTTGCAATAAGGTTCTGATCGGGACCTAGATATGGTTGGATAGAAAAGCTGTTAAGCATGTTATGTCCCTAGTTCTATTATTGTGTTCACTCGATGGGGGACTAGGGCCAGCAATGGTGTACCGAATCTGAATAGGCTCTTTCCTTGGGGGAAATTTTCCAATTTCTTGCGTTTCTATATCGTCTAGAAACTCATCCTCGGTTACTTGTGAAAATAGGGTGTGTTGGTCCATCGATAACTCATCTCTTGTGGTGGTGGTTCTAATGATTCTTGAAGTAAATATGGGAGAAGAGCTTACTCACTTTGAAGACTCTAGAGAAGTGGTAATGCTTGGCTCGTGAATCGGGGTTTGATTAGGCGAGGTTGGTGAGGGTATGAAAGTAGGGGAACCTTGAACTTGCTCAAGCACTGGTTCCATCTCTTGTTGGAGTTGATGGACAAGTTCTTGGGCTTGTTCAATACGCTCTTTTTCCACAATGGGATTAGGATAATCAGGTTTTCCTTTGAGCTTGTTTGGGGCTGTTCTCTGATTAGGCAAGGCTTTAGCTTTTTCTTCAAAAGCTAGAGATGCAGCATCAGAGTCTTCTGAGCTGCTTTGAATTGAGACCTCTTCCTAGCCTTCACCTAAGGTTCTAGCTGCACGCTTTCAAGCATTCCTTGTGGTTTTGAGTTTGGTTATGGGGGTAGACGTTTCTTTGTTTTTGTTATTGGATTGAGCACCAACTTTCATTAATTTTCCTTCATTTCCCTTATTCTTTGCTTGCAGTCTTGTTTCATTACATTAAGTGGAACCATGCAAATCATGCCATTTCTCACACTTAGCAAGTTAAGGCTAGTGGAGGGGATTAGCTCACTTGTAAGTGCAATAGGTGCCTTGAGTGGGCATTCTTTGAACAAATGAGATACTCCACACTCATTACAAGTAGTTATAGGTGCTAATGGATTTGATTGTTGAAGTCGGGCTTGTGGTGTAGCTGGATTAGCTATTAGCGTTCCCTTATTTGGACATTCAACAATTCTATGTGGGCCTTGACAATGGTAACATTGAATGGGTTGTCATCGCACAGGTGCCGTGGGCATTGTTCCTCTTACTGGTGGGCCAATTTGATAGTAGACTGGAATAGGTTCAGAAGATTCATCTTGTACCCAGTAGTAGCTCAATTTGGGTAGCTCTAGGTATTTAACTTCTTCTCCTTCATACTGCTCAAAGTCATGTGCCACTTCCACTCCAACTTGGTGCATAGGGGTCACTTGTGGAATTGGTGGTTAGGGTGGTAAGACAGGGGGTGGAATGGGTGCTTTTTTTCGAAAGATGAATCAATCCTCTTTGTTGTGGTATTGGTGCTTGTTAGACTATAGGACCAGTGGTTTGCTACATTAATTAAGGTGTAGGTAGTGCCAATGGTTGTCTCAAGGGAGGCAATTGCATTTGTCTAGGTTGTTGTGATTGTTGGTAGTAGTAACGAGAAGTGTTGTGGTTACCATACCGTTGACAATGAGCGCAATACAACCGTGTTCTAGCTCTCAAATGTGGACACTTTGTGCTCGAATGATTGTTTCTACAAACTAGGCACCAAACTAATTCTCTTCTAGGATACAATTGCTGATTTACCATGGGTTCATGTACATTATTTTCTTGTAGTCCTTTTAGCAATGAATTACTAACCTCATTAACCGTCATTTTACTCACTAGCCTATTGGCAGATATCCTAAGGCTAGTGTCTTCCAATTTTCTGGCTTTGGTTAAAATAGAATGAGTAGTAGAATCGATTCCTTGTTCCTCAGTATCTTTCATATTATCATCCATTTTATTGCCAATTTACATAAGTGGCAGAATTTTTAAAATTTTAATGTTTTTTTAAAATTGTGTGTGTGTGTGTGTGTGTGTATGTGTGTGTTGTGTGTATATGTGTGTGTGTGTGTGTGTGTGTGTGTGTGTGTGTGTGTGTGTGTGTGTGTGTGTATATATATATAATTATATTGAATTCAATTTTGTAACTTTTTTATCAGATTTTTTTATTGATTAAATAATTTTTAAAGTTTTGAAATGAATAAGACTTAGTAATGTAATTATGATAGTATAACTATCTTTTAGCCTTAAATCTAATTTATGGATTTAACTCATAAAATTACCATAATTTACTAGCATATAAGTGTAAAAAAACCATTTTCTTACCCTCTAGCTTCACAAACCTAGAGTTTGATTTGTGAATTGAGAATTTCTCCATGAGAAGCATCAATTGAATAGAGAATTGGTTATAAGAATGACCATTCTTTGGGGGAGAGAGAGATAAACATAAAAGCATCCTAATTTAAGCATAAATGTAAACTTTTCTTAATTATTCATTACAACTCTTCAGAAAAGCATGGTTTGCATTATAAACACTTAATTAAGAGACTTCTCAATCTTGAGAGGGGTTGAGAAGTGAAAACATTGAGAATAGTAGAGAAAAACCATAAAATTACACTTTACCTCTTGTTTTTTTGCTTGCTTCTCTATCATAGAAGAAGCCCCCAACCAATCAATTGGTTTGTGTGTTGAAAGGAAAGCTCCAAGGATGGTTGAAGATAGAGAGAGGCTCCACTCTCTCCAAAAGTAGAGGATTTTTAAGGGATAATAAAAAATATCATTATTTTAGTATAATACTAGGATGGTATAGTTCACAGATTTTTTTACAAAAGACTAAGGATCTATTTATAGGTGAGGGAGGCCTCTAGCCAAGTCCAACTAGGTTTTAAAATTTTCCAGGTTCAATTTGGTTGAATTTGGACCTAGTTTGGCTCCCTTTTGATTTGGTTTGATCCAGGAGAGAGGAGAGATAAAAATACCACAATTTTTTTGAGTTAAAAACTCCACCACATGTGTGAAATAGGCGCCTCCTTGAAGTCCCCCCTTCTCCTTACCAAGGTGTCAAAAATGTATCATTATACCAAAATATCTCATTTTTTTAGTAATATCTCATAGTTTTTAACTAGTAAACCTTGTACTCAGTCAACTCTTCATCTTATGTAGGCATTTACTCATTTTTTAGTATTTTTTTAAATTCATTGGATTTATCTCCTCCCCACACTTGGATTGATCCTATTGGCCCATAAGAACCTTAATTGGACCATAATCCAAAAATTTCTGAAAATCTAGACCCTTAGGCTAAGGTCCTTTATACACATTTTTAATTAATTCCAATTGCACATTGGAAAGTTCTTTTTGAATTTCTGTTTCAGGGGAAACCATTTTAGACACTAGGAGGATTTTTATATCCAAAAATATCTCAATTCTGAACTACCTCCCTCTAGATATTTTCTCTCTCCAGGCCAAAACAGGGTAAAACAGGATCTTTCTTCTAATTTAGAGAGGAATAATTTCAAGAATAGAAGGGGAGGTTCTTACTCCTTTACATCTCAAAAGCTAGAGGGAGGAATCTTACAAGGAGTATGATGCAGAACAGAGACTCTTGTGGATTTCGCCACCACAGGCCAAGCTTATGGTGTTAGTTGGGAAAGGATTGTCCAATCAATATTTGGGGCCACAACAGAGAAGGAATGATTGATCTACGATTGAATGTATAGGATCATTGAACATGAAAGGATGCAAAGACCTGTTGCAGAAGTCAGGACATCCGAATCAAGAATGCTCACAAATGAGAGAAATGATAATACCTCAGTGGATCATACTTTTTTAGTATCATCTGGCTACACGATGGACCAAGCCCCAATTTCTGCTAGTGTTCCTCTAGGTTACATAGGACTCCAAGAACCTACAAGCACAGACTTCACATTCCAAAACTGCCAAAACTGTAATAGAAAGGTACCAACCCAAGATGTTAGCAGCACAATTCTATATTCTGTGGTGATGGGTTCTACACCACTCAGAACAAAACCACCTCTATTAGTTTCTTGCCCTCGGTTATAACTATGGTAACCACAGTTGCAGCAACCCCTATAATAATGGCTCCAAGCCTAGTTAACACATCCACCTCATCGGCTAGGGCCACTGAAGGAGGAACCTTCACCCAAGATTCTCGATTCCTTGGATCTTCCTCTACTTTGCAATGCACCCTAGAGCAAGGGGCACATCCTCACAAATGACTAGATGAGTGGTGCCCTTGGCTCATATGCCATCGGTACCTGTGGGAATTCCTATACGACCCCCCACCTATCAGACTCATATTATTCCTCTGGGATTCATGCCATTATGCACGCAAGCAGCACCCTTCATACCACATGTTGTCCCTGCTATACCAATACCTCCAGCAGTAACCCTTCTAAAAAAATTGATCCAATAGCCTTTACGCAAGCATTGGGGAGAGCTATGGCTGAAAGTATAGGACCAGTCTCATGAGAGATAATGGACGAAGAAGCAGCTCTGGAAAGGCTGCACGAATTGCTAGCATTGTTGACACCTCAACAAATGCTAGCCCTTATTCCTATAACAAGCTAGGAAATGGTCCTATCAAAAGGCATGCACCATGCACCCAATGTGCCATTACCTCCAAAAGTCTTGGGACTCAACCACCTCCACCAAGGGTGACAAGTCTTAATCAAGTAAGCTTCAAGGAACCTATTGATTACCAAGAATATGAGGTGGATGTCGAAAGGATCCCACAGAGCTTCATCCCGACTATTTTGTAGTGGATGAGAGAGGGGGAGTCGAGCTAGTTTACTAACTTGCTGCGATCAAAAGGGGACAGGACATTAACGCCATAGCTAGAAGAATGCCTCTTCAATGTTACCACTATTAAGGTCCCCATCGAGTTTTAGAATGCCCTCTAAAGTTTCCTCAACTCAACCAAGTAGTGCCCTCAAACATGTCCCTGGCTACTAATAACCATTGTGGGATAGATCATTGGATTGAGGACTGCCCCAACAAGATTGTGGTGACAAGTCCACATACGGGACCCATCATCACACCGCTAACACGATTGGGGTAAGTAATCAAACTCAAAGATAGATCCCAAAAAATCTAGATCACATATCCTTGAATGATATCGCCCAGCTACAAGCCCAAAACCAACATGTTCTTGAGCAATGATCTGTGGCCCTGGTAGTAGCAGAATCAAAAAGAAGAAGGGAAACATGAGAAAAAAGTCAGTTTAAGAATGGGAAAATAAAGGAAACCAAAAAGACAAATCTTGGGACACCTCAAGAGCCAGTCCTCATTAGGGACTCGGACTCCTTAGACATAAAGGCCAATTATGAACACGGTAGAGAAATACCTTCCAAGACCAAGAGCACAAGGAAGGAGACCCCATAGGAACCTGTAATTCCTGAAACTAGATCACACATGATAAAACTTGGCTCTTATCCTGACCCTTAGAAGAAGGAGATTGAGCAACTCCAAGAATTTAGTGATTTAGTTATGAAAAAACAAGAGGAGCTCAAACCAAAACCCAAGCAAGTGAGAGTCTCAGATATTATACACCCTAGTACCTTAACATGTAGTGCTGAGATTTGCAAACCTCTAGATGTGCCGAGTGTCATCATGGAAGAGACTGAGGCCTCCACCTCTCATGTTTGATCCCTGATTGGTTCAAGGGACAACTACTATATGGAAACCCTAAGCCCATCTCGAAGATGGATTTTCCAATCTCACCGACACCTATTTATGGGGAACGGAGGTCATGAATGCACCACCACTAAATATCCCCAAATTGTTAGAATTTATGGCCTCACAAACCATTACAACTATAACCACCCGATTAAGTGGAGATCCTGAGTTGTTTGAAGTGATGAGAGCTCTTCTTAATGGAGAACTCAATGTTGGATTATCACCATTTGCTGACATGCATAAGGCACGTCCCCAATATACAATGGAGACACCTTGAGTTGTACCTAAATTAATAGTCCCAATAATGGAAGAATAAAATACTAAATCTATGGTTAAAATTCCACTTAACAAATTGGGACAATACTTTGAAGGTGATGAGTCTAACACATTACTACCACCGCCAAGGGCATCACAGTAATGGCAGTCCTAGATGGTGGTGTAGGGAGCATAATCACCAAGAAATGCTAGGAGAAGAGGGCCAAGGTATGTCTAGAAGTCTCATACATCATTGTCAAGATGGCTGATAGAACTGTCGTCAAGAAATGCTAGGACAAGATGGCCAAGCCACGTCTAGAAGTCTTAGACATCATTGTCAATATGGCTGACGGAAATGTCACCAAACCTATTGGGATGCTACGAGATTTAAAGATTTAGGTTCTCAAACATCATACCTTCATTGTTATGGGCTTTTCCAAACAAACAAAATCATATGAAAGGATCTTAGGATGCCCATTCATGAGAAAGGTAAACATGGTACATGACTGGTCTAAGAACCATGTCTACCTCCAATTCAATGATTCCATCATCAGAGTTGATCTTGTGACTGGTTGCATACATCCTATGGGTAGTGGAGGACTTTTTAAAAACCATTGAGACACCACCATTTATTCAGTCCCATTGCAATACACTATACTTATAGAGAAAAGACATCTTAGTGGTTGTGTATATCCTATGGGCAGTGGAGGACTTTTTAAAAACCATTTAGACACCACCACTTATTCAGTCCCATTGCAATACGTTATACTTGTAGAGAAGAGATTTATGCAGCGGGAAGAATCTAGCCCACAAGGATGCTGACAAACAAGCTATTGAGCCTGAAGATGATCTAAATTGGATGCATATGATGGCCACAATCGATAGCTGGGAAACAAGCTATTGAGTCTGAAGATGATCTAAACTGGATACATATGATGGCCATAATCGATAGTTGGGAAACCAGAGGATCTACATAGGTTACACTTGATGGTGAGGAGCTCTCTACGGTTGTGCCACTACAAATGATTTGTGCTCTATCCTCTAATGTTATGGGGATTGGATATGAACTTGAGTCCACATGGGATAACTCAAGCACAAGCACCAATTGTGGTGATGAGGAGTCTAAAATAGAGACTAAAAGTAACACCAACTCCTTGGTTACCACAACCAAAACAAAATTGATAACATCATAAGAAACTATAGGAGTAGCTCCAAATCTAATATGGATTCCCAATCTAAAGAAAGGGATGAAGTTCTTCAAAGAACCAATGAGCATCTCCGAAGATGGTAGAGACGTAAACGCTATGCAACTAAGCATCATAAAAGGCTACAAGAGAGGACAACTACAACCCAATGGTTGCAGTATGTTCGTGCATTCGATGCACATCGCAAGTTTATTGACAACTATAGGAAGAGGAATTACAAAAAGTTATGTATTGCAAACCTCCTTCCACTGAGTTGATAGTCAAAATTGATGTTGCACGGATGAACCAAAACTTATCGTTTTGCAAGATGGAAGAAAAACAAAGAGTTCGCCTAGAGAGAGAGGGAAGCGAATGCTGTAGCAAGGCAACTGAAGAAGATCAAGAGCCAACACCTAACTTTCTCCCTACCCCGAGAGAGAGAGAGGGAAGCGAAAGCTGCAATTAAGGCAGCTGAAGAAGATCAAGATCCAACACCTAACTTTCTCCTTACCCTCAAGTATTATAGATCTTTTACGATTGGGGACCTGTTTGATAATGCCACATGCAAACCCATAAGTGAGGCAGAAGGAGTTTATGATGGTCTTGCTAACGTAAAATAAGGAGACTTGTATAACCTGGGGAAGACCCTAAGCCAGTCTTTATAGAAAAATACCTCACTCCAAATCAGGAAGCTAAACTCATTGAACTCCTCAAGGAATATAAGGATTGCCTCACATGGACTTACCATGATATGAAGGGAGTACCTGCTGAGGTTGTGTAGTAGCACACAATCCCCATAGTACCAAATGCTAAACCTATCCATCAACGATGAATCCAAAGTATGCTAACATTGTTAAAGAAGAGATAGGCAAGCTCATAAATTGTGGATTCATCTATGAAATTGAACATTTGGACTAGGTGTCACCCATTATGGTTGTGCCTAAAAAGAATGAGAAATTACAAGTATGTGTCGATCTCAAAAAGGTCAACGCAGTAACAAAATGAGATTGTTACCCCTTGCGGTATTCAAAACACGTACTCAAATGAGTAGCTAGCAAGGAAGCATAAAGCTTCTTGGATGGGTATTTAGGATATAATCAAATTTCCATTGCTCCGGAGGATCAAGTGAAAACTGCTTTTATAGAACATGGAGTTTATGCTTATAGAGTTATGCCATTTGGCTTAACAAATGCACTCGCCACATTTCTAATGGCTTTTGAATACTATCTTTAAATATTTTCTAAAGATGTTTTTGGAAGCTTTCTTAGATGATTTATGCATTCATTCGTCATGGAAGGAGCATTTATCCTATTTACGAAAGGTATTTAAATGATGGAGACTTTATCATCGCTGCCTATCTCTAAACCCATTCAAATGCCAATTTTGGGTTATACATGGAGTCATATTAGGACATATAGTGTGCAAAAATGGGATTTCTAGAGATGAGAGTAAAATCAAAATTATCTTGAAACTATCCCCACCAATAAACTATAAGGGAGTCTAAAGGTCTATTCGACATGTAAGTGCGATTTATCCTCTTGTATGTTGAGATTGCGTGTCCCTTGTACATGCTTCTGATTATATTTGAGTGGACAGAAGAATGGCAACAAGCCTATGATACGCTCTGGGATTGCTAGGTGATGGTCTCTATAACATCACCAGCAGGCACACAAGAAGAAAATGTAAAGGGATCAGAATTGTAGGACACCAAAATCCCAGCTCCTAGGGCACTAATCAACTCTGAACTTATCCTCAGTCCTTTAGCCGGCTGACACCCTTGGACACCTCAACACTCCTCAAAATGATTTGGCTGATTCCTTTAACTATCCTCCTTGGTCGAATTTGACCTTTAATACCTTTGATCTTAGGCCTCAACTTACCCCCTTTGATGTGCCTAGCTGACCTGTATCCTTCCCCGCTGACATCTAGCTGACTGTAAACTAATCCGGAAGGCTGATGATGCTGACTCCGGTCCAAAATGTGTCATCCAGGCTCTTTAATTGTCCTCTAGCTTCAGCTTAGCTCAAATCCTCAACCCCAAAGCCCCGTTGAACACTCTCTTGATGCTCTATGGACATTCTACTGACATCTATATGTCTGAACTTGTCGGATACAAATTCAGCTAACTGAGACAGACTCAGCCAACTCAGCTTGCCAGAATTACTCCAATTGCCATCACCACCGGTGCCTTTCGACATCTCCGACCGCCGTCACCATCAATGCCCTCCGATCGCTTCTGCCCCCCCTCTCGCCGACCACACCCCCAGCCCCCCTCACTCCTCACCCCACCAACCCCCCTCACCTCTCTTTTATGCGCGCCCCCCACTCCTCCGTCACCCTCCGCACCCTCACTCCCTCACCTCCCCCTCACTCCCTCTCGTCTGAGAATGATAGCATAAACACCGAGTCCTCACAATCCGAAGCATCATCATCGATGTGTAGTGGGAGATTAACTTCACTGGCTCAAGGCATGCATGAAAGGAGAGCCTCTTGATCCTCTTGTTGGAAACTTTATCCTAGAGATTGTATCTCTCTAGCTTAAAGATGAGGTTCTCATTTGGTTCTAGATGGTAAATTGTGATGGCTATTCCCCTAGAAAGAGTTTTTGGAGCATTGAGTTCTTGGTAAAATGGAAATCTTTATAGAAAGCCTTCAAATTAACATTCAGCTGACTCACAACCAACTCACAACTCACTCTGAAAGATCAATTAGACCACAAACCCGACTGTCTGACTCTTGGGGTTGACTTCTGTATAGCTATTCTATCTCAACAAAATCAATCAAAATAACTCAAACCGAGCTTCATATTACAAATTCTCATCAATCACAACACATATTCAGTTGACTCACAACCAACTCGCAACTCACTCTGAAAGATCAATTAGACCACAAACCCAACTGTCTGACTCTTGGGGCTGACTTTCTGTATGGCTATTCTATCTCAACAAAATCAATCAAAATAACTCAAACCAAGCTTCATATTACAAATTCTCATCAATCACAACACATATTTAAGCTTTGAACTCAACTCTCTTCACGAAAACAAGGATAGACTTTGTCTCAACACCCCTAAGACATGGGTTCAAACATGACAAAAGAAAACACATTAAAAAACCTAAGGATCCTTCACATGCAGAGCGAACAACTACTCTCCCAAAGCATCAACTTCACCCACAAATTCACATTGCAATGAATTAGCAGCCACAAACTGTAGGTCTTCCCAAACAGATGCAGATCAGCATTTAGCTGACTGAATAGCAACTCTACAATTAAACAAAACTGGACTAAGTCATGTCTCCAACAGAGTCACCACACAAAAATCATAGGGAAAGCACCTTCTATCTGATTCTCTCGTCCACGGTGCATCCTCTGCTCTAGCTTATCCAATTTCACTTATGCTACACTAAATTTCACTTCTTCAACCTTCAAAAAATTGTAAGACCTTTGTATGTAGGTAGTCTCTTCACTGTAGTAACTTCACACTCTCTCTTCACTCACTCTTCCCTCTCTTGCTTCTCTCTTCTGTGCTCTCTTGCTATCCCCCAAAAATCTTCACAATTTCCCTTCTTAGGCCCACCCCACCTTGCCACCTTCTGGAATGTTATGTTGCATGGTTCCCTTGTTCTCCCATACACCTTCTATTTTTGTTTTTTTGCACATGTGCTTATCCACTTTGGTCACCACACTATCTCTGCCAGCTAGGATTCGCACCACTCTACATACATTACATGCTTCCATACACCATATTTGGTTTCATTTCTAGACTCCTCTCACATATTTCCCCAACCTCTTAGTGAAACACTTTCAAGTGTTGCACTGTGTATTTCCTGCTTCACATGATTTTGATATGATATGGAGGCCTCCATCTCAGGCCATTACTTCCACCGACATGCATTTGACCTCTTAGGTCTTGCAACAACTAATAAGTTCCATTAGGAAAAACTTCATGTACAATAAAATGCCCTTCCCATCTAACTCTAAATTTGGTATGAAATGTAGTATCAAGAGCATTATTGTACCTCAAAACCAACATTCCCTTCTTCAGATCCTTGCTTCTCAACTTATCATTAAATGTTTCAATCCTACTTTCCAATGTGCAATTGGAATTAATTGGAAATGGGTATAAAGGACCTTAGCCTAAGGGTCTAGATTTTCAGAAATTTTTGGATTATGGTCCAATTAAGGTTCCTATGGGCCAATAGCATCAATCCATGTGTAGGGAGGAGATAAATCCAATTTGTAAAAGAAGATACCCAAAAATGAGTAAATGCTCACATAAGATGAAGAGGTGAAAATGTACAAGGTTTATTAGTAAAAAACTATGAGCAATATTAAAAATACGACATATTTTGGGTATCCAAAAATGAGTAAATGCTCACATAAGATGAAGAGTTGAAAATGTACAAGGTTTATTAGTAAAAAACTATGAGCAATATTAAAAATATGAGATATTTTGGGTATCCAAAAATGCGTAAATGCTCACATAAGATGAAGAGTTGAAAATGTACAAGGCTTATTAGAAAAAAACTATGATGTAAGGAAGGGGAGTTCTTTAAAGGAGGTGCATATTTCACATAAGATGAAGAGTTGAAAATGTACAAGGTTTATTAGTAAGAAACTATGAGCAATATTAAAAATACGAGATATTTTGAGTATAATGATTCCATTTTTGACACATATGTAAGGAAGGGGAGTTCTTTAAAGGAGGTGCATATTTCACAGGCTTGAATGAGTTTTAAACTCATAAAAATTGAGATATTTCATCTCTCCTCTCTCCTCATTCAAGTCTAGTTCCAAAAAGTTAGCTTAACTGACCTAAAAATGGTCAAATATTGACTAAACTGATTTAGAAAATTCTAGAATCAGTTTGTTTGGTTAGGAGCTCAATTTTTCCTATAAATAGAAGCCTCCCCCTTGTTGAAAAATGGATAGTGTTTATGCATCGTTACTCTACTCCACCTAAGCCAAGAACTGTGAATTCATTAATAATTCACTAGTTTTTGGAGCTTCCCTCTTTCTTCAATCCCCATTGGTGGCTCCATCAACATACTTAACCAATTGATTGGTTGGGGGCCTCTACCGTGAACAAAGAATCAAGCAATTTGTAAGGTAATTAGTGAATTTTGATCATTTTCTATAATTTCTCAATGTCTCTCTCTTCTCAACCCCTCTCAAGCTTGAGAAGCTTAATTAGAATGGTTTTTGAATGCTATTGAAGTTAATTGATGAATGTTAGTGAAGAGTTACATAATTTGATGAATGCTATTGAAGTTAATTGATTAATGATAGTTAAGAATTACATAAATTTCTATTTATGCTTAATTCTAATGGTTTTTATGTAATTTCTCTCTCTCACTCAAGAAATGGTCATACTCATGACCCATTCTCAATCCAAATGAAGCTTTTCATAAAGCTTTTCCTTAATCCAAGATTAAGCTATGCTTGAGGCCAAATTAATGGCTTTTTTCTATGCTTTTAGTTTATGTATTTCATGAATATTGATGATTCAATCTATTATGGATTATTGATCCAATTAGAGATCATTCTAATTATTTCTTAATGATAAGCTTTATCCCTTAGAAAAATTGAGATTTATCAGTCATAGCAGCGGAGCTATGGCAAACTTTTTATAGAAATTACGCATAAAATAATTTCATTCAAAGCATGAAAAGAGGACTTCCTACCATATTCTAGGAATTATCATCCTAGATTAATTGAAGATATTCATTGTAATCATAGAGAAATTGATTTTTATATTATGCATAATTGATTTTCATGCATAGAGGTATGCATAAAAGATTATTATTTTAACATAAAAGTGTTACTTTTATCATAATTAGATTTCATGCATAGAGGTATGCATAAAAGATTATTATTTTAATGTAAAAGTGTTACTTTTAGCATAATTGAATTTCATGTATAGATGTATGCATAAAAGATGATTATTTTATTATAAAAGTGTTATTTTTATCATATTTGGATTTCATGCATAGAGGTATGCATAAGAGTTGATTATTTTATTATAAAAGTGTTACTTTTATCACGATTGAATTTCATGCATAGAAGTATGCATAAGAGTTGATTATTTTATTATAAAAGTGTTACTTTTATCATATTTGGATTTCATGCATAGAGGTATGCATAAAAGTTGATTATTTTATTATAAAAGTGTTACTTTTATCATATTTGGATTTCATGCATAGAGGTATGTATAAGAGTTGATTATTTTATTATAAAAGTGTTACTTTTATCACAATTGAATTTCATGCATAGAAGTATGCATAAGAGTTGATTATTTTATTATAAAAGTGTTACTTTTATCATATTTGGATTTCATGCATAGAGGTATGCATAAAAGTTGATTATTTTATTATAAAAGTGTTACTTTTATCATATTTGGATTTCATGCATAGAGGTATGCATAAGAGTTGATTATTTTATTATAAAAGTGTTACTTTTATCACAATTAAATTTCATGCATAGAAGTATGTATAAGAGTTGATTATTTTATTATAAAAGTGTTACTTTTATCATAATTGGATTTCATGCATAGAAGTATGACAAAAAAAAAGATATTCTTTTTTTATTAAAAGTGTGATTTTCATCATAAATGGATTTTATGCATAACTTAGATGCATAAGAGAAATTCTTTTATTCTAAAAGTGTAATTCCTACCAAATTGAATTTATGCATAGGAAGATGCATAAAAGATTGATTCAAAAGTGTCATTCTCATCTAAACTGAATTTATGCATAGGAAGATGCATAAAAGATTGAATTTTAATTCAAAAGTGTCATTTTCATTTAAAATGAATTTATGCATAGGAAGATGCATAAAAGATTGATTTTACTTCGAAAGTATTAATCTCCTTAAATAGAATTTATGCATAAATAAATGTGTAAAGAAATCTTATATCAAATATAAGGATTCTCTTGTATTCTATAAATAGATATGAGATGTAATGGGATGTGATAAGAGGTGTATAAGATGTGATAAGAGGTGATAAGATGCTTATGAAATAAGTTAGGAGGTGATAAGATGAATTAAGATGTGATAAGATGTGTATGGGATGAGGTAAGAAGTGTATGTGATAGGATAAGATGTATATGGGTTGTGATAGGGCGAGAATGGATGTGATGTAAAAGATTAGATGTGAAGGCATATGGGGTTATATGAATGGGAATGTGAAAATGGATGTATGTATGTGGATGTGTGGATGTGGAGATGGGAGTGTGGATGTATGAATGTGAAAATGGATGTATGCATGAAGATGTATATGTATAGATGTGAATGTGGATGTAGATGTGGATGTATAGATGTGAATGGGAATGTGGATGTGGATGTAGATGTGAATGTATAGATGTGAATGTGGAATGTGGATGTAGATGTGGATGTATAGATGTGAATGGGAATGTGGATGTGAATGTATGTGAATATGGATGTAGATGTGGATGTATAGATGTGAATGTAGAATGTGGATGTGGATGTATGTATGTATATGGATGTAGATGTGGATGTATAGACGTGAATGGGAATGTGGATATGGATGTATGTATGTATGTGGATGTGGATGTATGAATGAGGACGTGATAGTGGATGTATGCATGTGGATGTGGATGTATGGATGTGGATATGGATGTGTATGTATGAATGTGGATATGGGATGTGGATGTATAAATGAGGATGTGAAAATGGAGGTAAGCATGTAAATGTGGATGTATGGATGTGAATGTGGATGTATGGATGTGAATATGGATGTGTATGTATGAATGTGAATATGGGATGTGGATGTATAAATGAGGATGTGAAAATGGATGTATGCATGTAGATGTGGATATATGGATGTGAATGTGAATGTGAATGTGTATGTGAATTAATGTGTCGTCGATATGAGGAAATGGATGAGAATGAGTACACACTGAATGGAATGTGGAATAAGTAATGTGGATTAAGGAGGGATAATGTGGAAAGACGAGAGTTCGATTTAGAAACTGTATTTTGTGACTGTTTGTAAATGACTGTTTTATGTCAAGAATGCTGGGAAAGCATTTTGACCGTCTGGTGGATGAAGGTCATGAAGACCTAACTGTTAAAGTTGCAACTGCTGATGGAGAGTCAATGGAGGACGTCTCGCATAGCAAGGTCGACCGAGGTCTTGACCATTTAAATGGTGAGCTTCCGATACGGTGGATGAGGGACCAAGGAAGCGGCCTATGAGTGAAGCGCTAGGTCACCTGCGAAGGATCCTAGAGGGTGCTGACCATACGGTGCTCGGGCTCTGGGTCGCGGAAGATACCCACACGTGCGTCGTGGAAGATATTGGAACAAGGAATAAGAGTTGTTTTCTGAAACTGGGCATGGATCTGGTTGATTGACCTTGCTGGTCCTCAACGGATGAGTCCATGGCTCTTTTATATGGATCTGTGGGTTGATCTTGCTGATCTTCCACACGGAGATTCCATTCTATTATATGAATATATTACCGGTTACTATGAGCTAGGAACTATGGAAAAGGCCCCTGAGAGAACAGGTGGTGAGCGTTCTGGTTGCCAATGATGCCATAAGTATACCGATGAATGAATGACTGGAAATAAGGATTCAACCAGAGACTTTGAGGATTGTCATCAGTGACATAATGGTTTCATTAAAGGATTGTTTTAAAGTTAGCTGATGCTAAGAAAAAGGCAATTTCATATTGGGTGTGTAAGTGGTGTGGCTAATTTTATGTTTGCATGAATTTCCAGCTAGGGGGCCTTGGAACTCTTTTTCTTGGTACCCAGGACAAAACCTAACCAAATTCCAAATTGGATCCCATCACTACAGTGGTTGGGCGATTGGCTAACCCATGGGATCGGATGGGGTTAGGCTGGAGTGATGGATCCGTAAATCGAGACTCAAAAATTCTGTTATTATGATAGATGAAGTAAATCCTGGATAGTAATTGTTCTATGGATAGGAATCAACGGCTGTGCCTCTTGATGGGAAAAAAGCGTTGATCCCAATGATCCAAGTGCAAGTTTCTTCCTTGATCTGACCGAGTATCTTTATAGGTGCAGTCGGATCAGATTGATCACTAATGGTCTTGACTACGTTAGAGTAAAAAGTTATCCTGGAGGAATCACCCGTGCTTTCCGGATAAGGGAAGCTTTTCCGGGTTCGGTTTTGGAAAAACCGACGGATTAATCTTTTGTCCGGATATCCGTGGACGAGGCCCCGAATGTGGGACCCCTGTCCCGCGCGAGAAGTGCTACTTCCGTTGCTAGTACCCCGAAACTGTTGCTCGGTGGGAACAGGGATCTTACAGTTGGTATCAGAGCCTTTAAAGATCAATTGAGAAGACAAATATGTCAAAAATTTATCAAGAAACACAAAAAGGTTGTAATTGTGTGATATAATTCATACAAATTGATATTCAATCTGAAAATTCATAAATTAGTAATTGGGTCTGCAAATGGAAGTACCGCAATTGTATGGAACCCTGACTTGCTTGAGGCCTAGACATGATGGTATTTACCTTATAGTTCCAAGTATTATGACGACCCGTATATACCGAGGGTATAACTGCAGCTCTTTACCGGCAGTATATACGAGTAAATCCAAGACTTGAAATTATAAGCGTTAATGCTATCCAGATGATGATTTTGAATGTGGTTGATATGATTTTAATTTTGTTTGAGAACTGATGAATTGATTTGGATTCTGATTGAAAAATGATGATTTCTGAAATTTAGTTGAAATATAATAACCTGAGCAAAACTACAATGAGGATGAATGGGACGAGTCCCTGTGATGATAAATGATGATAATGATTTCAGTAAATCACTATGAGATTAGTGGATTGTGATGTCAAATTGCTACTGTTAACACTTGACCGTTAGATCAAGTTAAGGGATGACAAATTGAGAACTTACTTGACTGAAATTCCCGTGGAGGAATGTTCAGAAGGAAATTTTTCGGTCTAATGGACCATTATCATGTTAAAGATATGAATGATATGATTTGAATGAATTGTTATTTAATGATGAGTTCTAAGGGATATTTATCCCAGTATTCTGTTGGGTTGACCAGAATATAAGGAACCCCAGAATAAAATTAGATCTTAAGAAAAAGAGTTGTCCTCTACCTTGCGAGATGAGGACATCTCGCACTTTTTTAAGTGGGGTAGAATGTAAGATTCCTCCCCAGCCTTCGAGGTATACAGGAGTAAGAATCTCCCTTTTTGATCTTATAATTATTCCCTCTCTAAAATAAAAGAAAGATTCTGTTTAAAAAAGGAAGACCCTCTCCCTAGAATACTTCTCAAGAGTCACGCCTGTTTTAAGGATTCAGAACAATGAGTTCAGAAGTGAAAATCGGTGTTTTGGATACCAAAGTTTTGGTTTTCATTCGAGTACGGCCCAAAAGAAGTTCTTTATCTCTTGGGGAGTATAAGAAGTTATCCCCCAGATATTGTGAGTCTTATATCTGAATTCAATGAAAGTAGGTGACTTAGCCTACAAGCTTCTTTTACCTCCACATCTCAAAGTTCTTAATGTATTTCATAAAATTATGTGCCAAACCCAAATCATGGAAAGACGGTAAAACTTCAGTGGCAAGATACCGTTGGCTTCTAAGTTACGTTAGTTCCTTCCTTTATATAAGTCATAACTTTTACCTGTCGCTCACAGTAATCTTACTTCCATCGATCTCCCTTCTTCTTAATCTCCTTCATGGCTTGGCAACAGGAATTAGTTTTATCCATGATGATTTCTCACCTTCAAAACGCAAGCGAGTCTGTGAAGAAGGATTTTATAGAACAGTATGAGCGCTCACTTTTTCCTCACCTAGGAACTTCTGTAGCTCAGACCAAATGGCGGACCTATCAAGACATAACTAGGGTAACACCTTGGGGTCAGCAGCACTTTCGTAACAATGTCCGCTTGGCCATGGTTATTGAAGCTTTGGGTTTGGGTCCCCGATACTACTGCATCATGAGATCAAGACATCTTGGGTTTTCTGAGCGAGTCTTCTTACTGGCGTGTTTTCTTCCTCATCAGAAGATATACCTTTATCCCGTTTTTGGCTTGCCTCTCAGAGGTCCTTTTGCTAGATCACCTCATACCACTGAGATAGGTGCGGCAATAACCAACAGAATTATTCCTATAAATGAGTTACCTTATACGTGCGCAGCTTGTGAGTGCTGCTTTTGTGATCATATGATGGACGGACTTATGGAAGTGTAAAGAGTTCTTCTATCTTTACTATATATGTTCCAAGAATGAATAAAGTTTAAATCTTGTTCTTGTCTTGATCCTTACTCTCTTTGAGACTTTTTTAATTAGTGGTTAATCTTAATTAAATTTTTCTCTAAGTCTCATGTTCGTATATTTTGTGAAATTATCCCAAGTTTGCGAGATGAGGACATCTCGCGTTTTTCAAGTGGGAGAGAATGTAAGATTCCTCCCCAGCCTCTCAAAATGTCCAGCATCTTCCCCTGTAATCAATCCCTCTTCAGAAATATAAAAGACTTGTTTCTCACTGTTTTAACTTAGAGAGAGAAAATATTATAGAGAGAGAATATTCAGATTTTTAATATTTTTGGATAGAAAATTATCTCATCTTATTAAAATAAGTTCCCCTGAAACAGAAATTCAAAAAGAACTTTCCAATGTGCAATTGGAATTAATTGGAAATGGGTATAAAGGACATTAGCCTAAGGGTCTAGATTTTCAGAAATTTTTGGATTATGGTCCAATTAAGGTTCCTATGGGCCAATAGCATCAATCCATGTGTAGGAAGGAGATAAATCCAATTTGTAAAAGAAGATACCCAAAAATGAGTAAATGCTCACATAAGATGAAGAGTTGAAAATGTATAAGGTTTATTTGTAAAAAACTATGAGCAATATTAAAAATACGAGATATTTTGAGTATAATGATTCCATTTTTGACACATATGTAAGGAAGGGGAGTTCTTTAAAGGAGGTGCATATTTCACAGGCTTGAATGAGTTTTAAACTCATAAAAATTGAGATATTTCATCTCTCCTCTCTCCTTATTCAAGTCTAGTTCCAAAAAGTTAGCTTAATTGACCTAAAAATGGTCAAATATTGACTAAACTGATTTAGAAAATTCTAGAATCAGTTTGTTTGGTTAGGAGCTCAATTTTTCCTATAAATAGAAGCCTCCCCCTTGTTGAAAAATGGATAGTGTTTATGCATCGTTACTCTACTCCACCTAAGCCAAGAACTGTGAATTCATTAATAATTCACTAGTTTTTGGAGCTTCCCTCTTTCTTCAATCCCCATTGGTGGCTCCATCAACATACTTAACCAATTGATTGGTTGGGGGCCTCTACCGTGAACAAAGAATCAAGCAATTTATAAGGTAATTAGTGAATTTTGATCATTTTCTATAATTTCTCAATGTTTCTCTCTTCTCAACCCCTCTCAAGCTTGAGAAGCTTAATTAGAATGGTTTTTGAATGCTATTGAAGTTAATTGATGAATGTTAGTGAAGAGTTACATAATTTGATGAATGCTATTGAAGTTAATTGATTAATGATAGTTAAGAATTACATAAATTTCCATTTATGCTTAATTCTAATGGTTTTTATGTAATTTCTCTCTCTCACTCAAGAAATGGTCATACTCATGACCCATTCTCAATCCAAATGAAGCTTTTCATAAAGCTTTTCCTTAATTCAAGATTAAGCTATGCTTGAGGTCAAATTAATGGCTTTTTTCTATGCTTTTAGTTTATGTATTTCATGAATATTGATGATTCAATCCATTATGGATTATTGATCCAATTAGGGATCATTCTAATTATTTCTTAATGATAAGCTTTATCCCTTAGAGAAATTGAGATTTATCAGTCATAGCAGCGGAGCTATGGCAAAATTTTTATAAAAATTACACATAAAATAATTTTATTCAAAGCATGAAAAGAGGACTTCCTACCATATTCTAGGAATTATCATCCTAGATTAATTGAAGATATTCATTGTAATCATAGAGAAATTGATTTTTATATTATGCATAATTGATTTTTATGCATAGAGGTATGCATAAAAGATTATTATTTTAACATAAAAGTGTTACTTTTATCATAATTAGATTTCATGCATAGAGGTATGCATAAAAGATTATTATTTTAATGTAAAAGTGTTACTTTTAGCATAATTGAATTTCATGCATAGATGTATGCATAAAAGATGATTATTTTATTATAAAAGTGTTATTTTTATCATATTTGGATTTCATGCATAGAGGTATGCATAAAAGTTGATTATTTTATTATAAAAGTGTTACTTTTATCACGATTGAATTTCATGCATAGAAGTATGCATAAGAGTTGATTATTTTATTATAAAAGTGTTACTTTTATCATATTTGGATTTCATGCATAGAGGTATGCATAAAAGTTGATTATTTTATTATAAAAGTGTTACTTTTATCACAATTGAATTTCATGCATAGAGGTATGCATAAGAGTTGATTATTTTATTATAAAAGTGTTACTTTTATCATATTTGGATTTCATGCATAGAGGTATGCATAAAAGTTGATTATTTTATTATAAAAGTGTTACTTTTATCATATTTGGATTTCATGCATAGAGGTATGCATAAGAGTTGATTATTTTATTATAAAAGTGTTACTTTTATCACAATTGAATTTCATGCATAGAAGTATGTATAAGAGTTGATTATTTTATTATAAAAGTGTTACTTTTATCATAATTGGATTTCATGCATAGAAGTATGCCAAAAAAAAGATATTCTTTTTTTATTAAAAGTGTGATTTTCATCATAAATGGATTTTATGCATAACTTAGATGCATAAGAGAAATTCTTTTATTCTAAAAGTGTAATTCCTACCAAATTGAATTTATGCATAGGAAGATGCATAAAAGATTGATTCAAAAGTGTCATTCTTATCTAAACTGAATTTATGCATAGGAAGATGCATAAAAGATTGAATTTTAATTCAAAAGTGTCATTTTTATTTAAAATGAATTTATGCATAGGAAGATGCATAAAAGATTGATTTTACTTCGAAAGTATTAATCTCCTTAAATAGAATTTATGCATAAATAAATGTGTAAAGAAATCTTATATCAAATATAAGAATTCTCTTATATTCTATAAATAGATATGAGATGTAATGGGATGTGATAAGAGGTGTATAAGATGTGATAAGAGGTGATAAGATGCTTATGAAATAAGTTAGGAGGTGATAAGATGAATTAAGATGTGATAAGATGTGTATGGGATGAGGTAAGAAGTGTATGTGATAGGATAAGATGTATATGGGTTGTGATAGGGCGAGAATGGATGTGATGTAAAAGATTAGATATGAAGGCATATGGGGTTATATGAATGGGAATGTGAAAATGGATGTATGTATGTGGATGTGTGGATGTGGAGATGGGAGTGTGGATGTATGAATGTGAAAATGGATGTATGCATGAAGATGTATATGCATAGATGTGAATGTGGATGTACATGTGGATGTATAGATGTGAATGGGAATGTGGATGTGGATGTAGATGTGAATGTATAGATGTGAATGTGAAATGTGGATGTAGATGTGGATGTATAGATGTGAATGGGAATGTGGATGTGAATGTATGTGAATATGGATGTAGATGTGGATGTATAGATGTGAATGTAGAATGTGGATGTGGATGTATGTATGTATATGGATGTAGATGTGGATGTATAGACGTGAATGGGAATGTGGATATGGATGTATGTATGTATGTGGATGTGGATGTATGAATGAGGACGTGATAGTGGATGTATGCATGTGGATGTGGATGTATGGATGTGGATATGGATGTGTATGTATGAATGTGGATATGGGATGTGGATGTATAAATGAGGATGTGAAAATGGAGGTAAGCATGTAAATGTGGATGTATGGATGTGAATGTGGATGTATGGATGTGAATATGGATGTGTATGTATGAATGTGAATATGGGATGTGGATGTATAAATGAGGATGTGAAAATGGATGTATGCATGTAGATGTGGATATATGGATGTGAATGTGAATGTGAATGTGTATGTGAATTAATGTGTCGTCGATATGAGAAAATGGATGAGAATGAGTACACACTGAATGGAATGTGGAATAAGTAATGTGGATTAAGGAGGGATAATGTGGAAAGACGAGAGTTCGATTTAGAAACTGTATTTTGTGACTGTTTGTAAATGACTGTTTTATGTCAAGAATGCTGGGAAAGCATTTTGACCGTCTGGTGGATGAAGGTCATGAAGACCTAACTGTTAAAGTTGCAACTGCTGATGGAGAGTCAATGGAGGACGTCTCGCATAGCAAGGTCGACCGAGGTCTTGACCATTTAAATGGTGAGCTTCCGATACGGTGGATGAGGGACCAAGGAAGCGGCCTATGAGTGAAGCGCTAGGTCACCTGCGAAGGATCCTAGAGGGTGCTGACCATACGGTGCTCGGGCTCTGGGTCGCCGAAGATACCCACACGTGCGTCGTGGAAGATATTGGAACAAGGAATAAGAGTTGTTTTCTGAAACCGGGCATGGATCTGGTTGATTGACCTTGCTGGTCCTCAACGGATGAGTCCATGGCTCTTTTATATGGATCTGTGGGTTGATCTTGCTGATCTTCCACACGGAGATTCCATTCTATTATATGAATATATTACCGGTTACTATGAGCTAGGAACTATGGAAAAGGCCCCTGAGAGAACAGGTGGTGAGCGTTCTGGTTGCCAATGATGCCATAAGTATACCGATGAATGAATGACTGGAAATAAGGATTCAACCAGAGACTTTGAGGATTGTCATCAGTGACATAATGGTTTCATTAAAGGATTGTTTTAAAGTTAGCTGATGCTAAGAAAAAGGCAATTTCATATTGGGTGTGTAAGTGGTGTGGCTAATTTTATGTTTGCATGAATTTCCAGCTAGGGGGCCTTGGAACTCTTTTTCTTGGTACCCAGGACAAAACCTAACCAAATTCCAAATTGGATCCCATCACTACAGTGGTTGGGCGATTGGCTAACCCATGGGATCGGATGGGGTTAGGCTGGAGTGATGGATCCGTAAATCGAGACTCAAAAATTCTGTTATTATGATAGATGAAGTAAATCCTGGATAGTAATTGTTCTATGGATAGGAATCAACGGCTGTGCCTCTTGATGGGAAAAAAGCGTTGATCCCAATGATCCAAGTGCAAGTTTCTTCCTTGATCTGACCGAGTATCTTTATAGGTGCAGTCGGATCAGATTGATCACTAATGGTCTTGACTACGTTAGAGTAAAAAGTTATCCTGGAGGAATCACCCGTGCTTTCCGGATAAGGGAAGCTTTTCCGGGTTCGGTTTTGGAAAAACCGACGGATTAATCTTTTGTCCGGATATCCGTGGACGAGGCCCCGAATGTGGGACCCCTGTCCCGCGCGAGAAGTGCTACTTCCGTTGCTAGTACCCCGAAACTGTTGCTCGGTGGGAACAGGGATCTTACAGTTGGTATCAGAGCCTTTAAAGATCAATTGAGAAGACAAATATGTCAAAAATTTATCAAGAAACACAAAAAGGTTGTAATTGGATGAATTGATTTGGATTCTGATTGAAAAATGATGATTTCTGAAATTTAGTTGAAATATAATAACCTGAGCAAAACTACAATGAGGATGAATGGGACGAGTCCCTGTGATGATAAATAATGATAATGATTTCAGTAAATCACTATGAGATTAGTGGATTGTGATGTCAAATTGCTACTGTTAACACTTGACCGTTAGATCAAGTTAAGGGATGACAAATTGAGAACTTACTTGACTGAAATTCCCGTGGAGGAATGTTTAGAAGGAAATTTTTCGGTCTAATGGACCATTATCATGTTAAAGATATGAATGATATGATCTGAATGAATTGTTATTTAATGATGAGCTCTAAGGGATATTTATCCCAGTATTCTGTTGGGTTGACCAGAATATAAGGAACCCCAGAATAAAATTAGATCTTAAGAAAAAGAGTTGTCCTCTACCTTGCGAGATGAGGACATCTCGCACTTTTTTAAGTGGGGTAGAATGTAAGATTCCTCCCCAGCCTTCGAGGTATACAGGAGTAAGAATCTCCCTTCTTGATCTTATAATTATTCCCTCTCTAAAATAAAAGAAAGATTCTGTTTAAAAAAGGAAGACCCTCTCCCTAGAATACTTCTCAAGAGTCACGCTGTTTTTAAGGATTCAGAACAATGAGTTCAGAAGTGAAAATCGGTGTTTTGGATACCAAGGTTTTGGTTTTCATTCGAGTATGGCCCAAACGAAGTTCTTTATCTCTTGGGGAGTATAAGAAGTTATCCCCCAGATATTGTGAGTCTTATATCTGAATTCAATGAAAGTAGGTGACTTAGTCTATAAGCTTCTTTTACCTTCTCATCTCAAAGTTCTTAATGTATTTCATAAAATTATGTGCCAAACCCAAATCATGGAAAGACGGTAAAACTTCAGTGGCAAGATACCGTTGGCTTCTAAGTTACGCTAGTTCCTTCCTTTATATAAGTCATAACTTTTACCTGTCGCTCACAGTAATCTTACTTCCATCGATCTCCCTTCTTCTTAATCTCCTTCATGGCTTGGCAACAGGAATTAGTTTTATCCATGATGATTTCTCACCTTCAAGACGCAAGCGAGTCTGTGAAGAAGGATTTTATAGAACAGTATGAGCGCTCACTTTTTCCTCACCTAGGAACTTCTGTAGCTCAGACCAAATAGCGGACCTATCAAGACATAACTAGGGTAACACCCTGGGGTCAGCAGCACTTTCGTAACAATGTCCGCTTGGCCATGGTTATTGAAGCTTTGGGTTTGGGTCCCCGATACTACTGCATCATGAGATCAAGACATCTTGGGTTTTCTGAGCGGGTCTTCTTACTGGCGTGTTTTCTTCCTCATCAGAAGATATGCCTTTACCCCGTTTTTGGTTTGCCTCTCAGAGGTCCTTTTGCTAGATCACCTCATACCATTGAGATAGGTGCGGCAATAACCAACAAAATTTTTCCTATAAATGAGTTACCTTATACGTGCGCAGCTTGTGAGTGCTGCTTTTGTGATCATATGATGGACGGACTTATGGAAGTGTAAAGAGTTCTTCTATCTTTACTATATATGTTCCAAGAATGAATAAAGTTTAAATCTTGTTCTTGTCTTGATCCTTACTCTCTTTGAGACTTTTTTAATTAGTGGTTAATCTTAATTAAATTTTTCTCTAAGTCTCATGTTCGTATATTTTGTGAAATTATCCCAAGTTTGCGAGACATCTCGCGTTTTTCAAGTGGGAGAGAATGTAAGATTCCTCCCCAGCCTCTCAAAATGTCCAACATCTTCCCCTGTAATCAATCCCTCTTCAGAAATATAAAAGACTTGTTTCTCACTGTTTTAACTTAGAGAGAGAAAATATTCTAGAGAGAGAATATTCAGATTTTTAATATTTTTGGATAGAAAATTATCTCATCTTATTAAAATAAGTTCCCCTAAAACAGAAATTCAAAAAGAACTTTCCAATGTGCAATTGGAATTAATTGGAAATAAGTATAAAGGACCTTAGCCTAAGGGTCTAGATTTTCATAAATTTTTGGATTATGGTCCAATTAAGGTTCCTATGGGCCAATAGCATCAATCCATGTGTAGGAAGGAGATAAATCCAATTTGTAAAAGAAGATACCCAAAAATGAGTAAATGCTCACATAAGATGAAGAGTTGAAAATGTACAAGGTTTATTAGTAAAAAACTATGAGCAATATAAAAAATACGAGATATTTTGAGTATAATGATTCCATTTTTGACACATATGTAAGGAAGGGGAGTTCTTTAAAGGAGGTGCATATTTCACAGGCTTGAATGAGTTTTAAACTCATAAAAATTGAGATATTTTATCTCTCCTCTCTCCTCATTCAAGTCTAGTTCCAAAAAGTTAGCTTAACTGACCTAAAAATGGTCAAATATTGACCAAACTGATTTAGAAAATTCTAGAATCAGTTTGTTTGGTTAGGAGCTCAATTTTTCCTATAAATAGAAGCCTCCTCCTTGTTGAAAAATGGATAGTGTTTATGCATCGTTACTCTACTCCACCTAAGCCAAGAACTGTGAATTCATTAATAATTCACTAGTTTTTGGAGCTTCCCTCTTTCTTCAATCCCCATTGGTGGCTCCATCAACATACTTAACCAATTGATTGGTTGGGGGCCTCTACCGTGAACAAAGAATCAAGCAATTTGTAAGGTAATTAGTGAATTTTGATCATTTTCTATAATTTCTCAATGTTTCTCTCTTCTCAACCCCTCTCAAGCTTGAGAAGCTTAATTAGAATGGTTTTTGAATGCTATTGAAGTTAATTGATGAATGTTAGTGAAGAGTTACATAATTTGATGAATGTTATTGAAGTTAATTGATTAATGATAGTTAAGAATTACATAAATTTCCATTTATGCTTAATTCTAATGGTTTTTATGTAATTTCTCTCTCTCACTCAAGAAATGGTCATACTCATGACCCATTCTCAATCCAAATGAAGCTTTTCATAAAGCTTTTTCTTAATCCAAGATTAAGCTATGCTTGAGGCCAAATTAATGGCTTTTTTCTATGCTTTTAGTTTATGTATTTCATGAATATTGATAATTCAATCTATTATGAATTATTGATCCAATTAGGGATCATTCTAATTATTTCTTAATGATAAGCTTTATCCCTTAGAAAAATTGAGATTTATCAGTCATAGTTGCGGAGCTATGGCAAACTTTTTATAGAAATTACGCATAAAATAATTTCATTCAAAGCATGAAAAGAGGACTTCCTACCATATTCTAGGAATTATCATCCTAGATTAATTGAAGATATTCATTGTAATCGTAGAGAAATTGATTTTTATATTATGCATAATTGATTTTCATGCATAGAGGTATGCATAAAAGATTATTATTTTAACATAAAAGTGTTACTTTTATCATAATTAGATTTCATGCATAGAGGTATGCATAAAAGATTATTATTTTAATGTAAAAGTGTTACTTTTAGCATAATTGAATTTCATGCATAGATGTATGCATAAAAGATGATTATTTTATTATAAAAGTGTTATTTTTATCATATTTGGATTTCATGCATAGAGGTATGCATAAAAGTTGATTATTTTATTATAAAAGTGTTACTTTTATCACGATTGAATTTCATGCATAGAAGTATGCATAAGAGTTGATTATTTTATTATAAAAGTGTTACTTTTATCATATTTGGATTTCATGCATAGAGGTATGCATAAAAGTTGATTATTTTATTATAAAAGTGTTACTTTTATCATATTTGGATTTCATGCATAGAGGTATGCATAAAAGTTGATTATTTTATTATAAAAGTGTTACTTTTATCACAATTGAATTTCATGCATAGAAGTATGCATAAGAGTTGATTATTTTATTATAAAAGTGTTACTTTTATCATATTTGGATTTCATGCATAGAGGTATGCATAAGAGTTGATTATTTTATTATAAAAGTGTTACTTTTATCATATTTGGATTTCATGCATAGAGGTATGCATAAGAGTTGATTATTTTATTATAAAAGTGTTACTTTTATCACAATAGAATTTCATGCATAGAAGTATGTATAAGAGTTGATTATTTTATTATAAAAGTGTTACTTTTATCATAATTGGATTTCATGCATAGAAGTATGCCAAAAAAAAAGATATTCTTTTTTTATTAAAAGTGTGATTTTCATTATAAATGAATTTTATGCATAACTTAGATGCATAAGAGAAATTCTTTTATTCTAAAAGTGTAATTCCTACCAAATTGAATTTATGCATAGGAAGATGCATAAAAGATTGATTCAAAAGTGTCATTCTCATCTAAACTGAATTTATGCATAGGAAGATGCATAAAAGATTGAATTTTAATTCAAAAGTGTCATTTTCATTTAAAATGAATTTATGCATAGGAAGATGCATAAAAGATTGATTTTACTTCGAAAGTATTAATCTCCTTAAATAGAATTTATGCATAAATAAATGTGTAAAGAAATCTTATATCAAATATAAGAATTCTCTTGTATTCTATAAATAGATATGAGATGTAATGGGATGTGATAAGAGGTGTATAAGATGTGATAAGAGGTGATAAGATGCTTATGAAATAAGTTAGGAGGTGACAAGATGAATTAAGATGTGATAAGATGTGTATGGGATGAGGTAAGAAGTGTATGTGATAGGATAAGATGTATATGGGTTGTGATAGGGCGAGAATGGATGTGATGTAAAAGATTAGATGTGAAGGCATATGGGGTTACATGAATGGAAATGTGAAAATGGATGTATGTATGTGGATGTGTGGATGTGGAGATGGGAGTGTGGATGTATGAATGTGAAAATGGATGTATGCATGAAGATGTATATGCATAGATGTGAATGTGGATGTAGATGTGGATGTATAGATGTGAATGGGAATGTGGATGTGGATGTAGATGTGAATGTATAGATGTGAATGTGGAATGTGGATGTAGATGTGGATGTATAGATGTGAATGGGAATGTGGATGTGAATGTATGTGAATATGGATGTAGATGTGGATGTATAGATGTGAATGTAGAATGTGGATGTGGATGTATGTATGTATATGGATGTAGATGTGGATGTATAGACGTGAATGGGAATGTGGATATGGATGTATGTATGTATGTGGATGTGGATGTATGAATGAGGATGTGATAGTGGATGTATGCATGTGGATGTGGATGTATGGATGTGGATATGGATGTGTATGTATGAATGTGGATATGGGATGTGGATGTATAAATGAGGATGTGAAAATGGAGGTAAGCATGTAAATGTGGATGTATGGATGTGAATGTGGATGTGAATGTGGATGTATGGATGTGGATATGGATGTGTATGTATGAATGTGGATATATAAATGAGGATGTGAAAATGGATGTATGCATGTAGATGTGGATATATGGATGTGAATGTGAATGTGTATGTGAATTAATGTGTCGTCGATATGAGGAAATGGATGAGAATGTGAGTACACACTGAATGGAATGTGGAATAAGTAATGTGGATTAAGGAGGGATAATGTGGAAAGACGAGAGTTCGATTTAGAAACTGTATTTTGTGACTGTTTGTAAATGATTGTTTTATGTCAAGAATGCTGGGAAAGCATTTTGACCGTCTGGTGGATGAAGGTCATGAAGACCTAACTGTTAAAGTTGCAACTGCTGACGGAGAGTCAATGGAGGACGTCTCGCATAGCAAGGTCGACCGAGGTCTTGACCATTTAAATGGTGAGCTTCTGATACGGTGGATGAGGGACCAAGGAAGCGGCCTATGAGTGAAGCGCTAGGTCACCTGCGAAGGATCCTAGAGGGTGCTGACCATACGGTGCTCGGGCTCTGGGTCGTAGAAGATACCCACACGTGCGTCGTGGAAGATATTGGAACAAGGAATAAGAGTTGTTTTCTGAAACCGGGCATGGATCTGGTTGATTGACCTTGCTGGTCCTCAACGGATGAGTCCATGGCTCTTTTATATGGATCTGTGGGTTGATCTTGCTGATCTTCCACGGAGATTCCATTCTATTATATGAATATATTACCGGTTACTATGAGCTAGGAACTATGGAAAAGGCCCCTGAGAGAACAGGTGGTGAGCGTTTTGGTTGCCAATGATGCCATAAGTATACCGATGAATGAATGACTGGAAATAAGGATTCAACCAGAGACTTTGAGGATTGTCATCAGTGACATAATGGTTTCATTAAAGGATTGTTTTAAAGTTAGCTGATGCTAAGAAAAAGGAAATTTCATATTGGGTGTGTAAGTGGTGTGGCTAATTTTATGTTTGCATGAATTTCCAGCTAGGGGGCCTTGGAACTCTTTTCCTTGGTACCCGGGACAAAACCTAACCAAATTCCAAATTGGATCCCATCACTACAGTGGTTGGGCGGTTGGCTAACCCATGGGATCGGATGGGGTTAGGCTGGACTGATGGATCTGTAAATCGAGACTCAAAAATTCTGTTATTATGATAGATGAAGTAAATCCCGGATAGTAATTGTTCTATGGATAGGAATCAACGGCTGTGCCTCTTGATGGGAAAAAAGCGTTGATCCCAATGATCCAAGTGCAAGTTTCTTCCTTGATCTGACCGAGTATCTTTATAGGTGCAGTCGGATCAGATTGATCACTAATGGTCTTGACTACATTAGAGTAAAAAGTTATCCTGGAGGAATCACCCGTGCTTTCCGGATAAGGGAAGTTTTTTCGGGTTCGATTTTGGAAAAACCGACGGATTAGTCTTTTGTCCGGATATCCGTGGTGGACGAGGCCCCGAATGTGGGACCCCTGTCCCGCGCGAGAAGTGCTACTTCCGTTGCTAGTACCCCGAAACTATTGCTCGGTGGGAACAGGGATCTTGCAGTTGGTATCAGAGCCTTTAAAGATCAATTGAGAAGACAAATATGTCAAAAATTTATCAAGAAACACAAAAAGGTTGTAATTGTGTGATATAATTCATACAAATTGATATTCAATCTGAAAATTCATAAATTAGTAATTGGGTCTGCAAATGGAAGTACCGCAATTGTATGGAACCCTGACTTGCTTGAGGCCTAGACATGATGGTATTTACCTTATAGTTCCAAGTATTATGACGACCCGTATATACCGAGGGTATAACTGCAGCTCTTTACCGGTAGTATATACGAGTAAATCCAAGACTTGAAATTATAAGCGTTAATGCTATCCAGATGATGATTTTGAATGTGGTTGATATGATTTTAATTTTGTTTGAGAACTGATGAATTGATTTGGATTCTGATTGAAAAATGATGATTTCTGAAATTTAGTTGAAATATAATAACCTGAGCAAAACTACAATGAGGATGAATGGGACGAGTCCTTGTGATGATAAATGATGATAATGATTTCAGTAAATCACTATGAGATTAGTGGATTGTGATGTCAAATTGCTACTGTTAACACTTGACCGTTAGATCAAGTTAAGGGATGACAAATTGAGAACTTACTTGACTGAAATTCCCGTGGAGGAATGTTCAGAAGGAAATTTTTCGGTCTAATGGACCATTATCATGTTAAAGATATGAATGATATGATCTGAATGAATTGTTATTTAATGATGAGTTCTAAGGGATATTTATCCCAGTATTCTGTTGGGTTGACCAGAATATAAGGAACCCCAGAATAAAATTAGATCTTAAGAAAAAGAGTTGTCCTCTACCTTGCGAGATGAGGACATCTCGCACTTTTTTAAGTGGGGTAGAATGTAAGATTCCTCCCCAGCCTTCGAGGTATACAGGAGTAAGAATCTCCCTTTTTGATCTTATAATTATTCCCTCTCTAAAATAAAAGAAAGATTCTGTTTAAAAAAGGAAGACCCTCTCCCTAGAATACTTAAGAGTCACGCCTGTTTTAAGGATTCAGAACAATGAGTTCAGAAGTGAAAATCGATGTTTTGGATACCAAGGTTTTGGTTTTCATTCGAGTACGGCCCAAAAGAAGTTCTTTATCTCTTGGGGAGTATAAGAAGTTATCCCCCAGATATTGTGAGTCTTATATCTGAATTCAATGAAAGTAGGTGACTTAGCCTACAAGCTTCTTTTACCTCCTCATCTCAAAGTTCTTAATGTATTTCATAAAATTATGTGCCAAACCCAAATCATGGAAAGACGGTAAAACTTCAGTGGCAAGATACCGTTGGCTTCTAAGTTACGCTAGTTCCTTCCTTTATATAAGTCATAACTTTTACCTGTCGCTCACAGTAATCTTACTTCCATCGATCTCCCTTCTTCTTAATCTCCTTCATGGCTTGGCAACAGGAATTAGTTTTATCCATAATGATTTCTCACCTTCAAGACGCAAGCGAGTCTGTGAAGAAGGATTTTATGGAACAGTATGAGCGCTCACTTTTTCCTCACCTAGGAACTTATGTAGCTCAGACCAAATGACGGACCTATCAAGACATAACTAGGGTAACACCCTGGGGTCAGCAGCACTTTCGTAACAATGTCCGCTTGGCCATGGTTATTGAAGCTTTGGGTTTGGGTCCCCGATACTACTGCATCATGAGATCAAGACATCTTGGGTTTTCTGAGCGGGTCTTCTTACTGGCGTGTTTTCTTCCTCATCAGAAGATATGCCTTTACCCCGTTTTTGGCTTGCCTCTCAGAGGTCCTTTTGCTAGATCACCTCATACCACTGAGATAGGTGCGGCAATAACCAACAAAATTATTCCTATAAATGAGTTACCTTATACGTGCGCAACTTGTGAGTGCTGCTTTTGTGATCATATGATGGACGGACTTATGGAAGTGTAAAGAGTTCTTCTATCTTTACTATATATGTTCCAAGAATGAATAAAGTTTAAATCTTGTTCTTGTCTTGATCCTTACTCTCTTTGAGACTTTTTTAATTAGTGGTTAATCTTAATTAAATTTTTCTCTAAGTCTCATGTTCGTATATTTTGTGAAATTATCCCAAGTTTGCGAGATGAGGACATCTCGCGTTTTTCAAGTGGGAGAGAATGTAAGATTCCTCCCCAGCCTCTCAAAATGTCCAGCATCTTCCCCTGTAATCAATCCCTCTTCAGAAATATAAAAGACTTGTTTCTCACTGTTTTAACTTAGAGAGAGAAAATATTCTAGAGAGAGAATATTCAGATTTTTAATATTTTTGGATAGAAAATTATCTCATCTTATTAAAATAAGTTCCCCTGAAACAGAAATTCAAAAAGAACTTTTCAATGTGCAATTGGAATTAATTGGAAATGGGTATAAAGGACCTTAGCCTAAGGGTCTAGATTTTCAGAAATTTTTGGATTATGGTCCAATTAAGGTTCCTATGGGCCAATAGCATCAATCCATGTGTAGGAAGGAGATAAATCCAATTTGTAAAAGAAGATACCCAAAAATGAGTAAATGCTCACATAAGATGAAGAGTTGAAAATGTACAAGGTTTATTAGTAAAAAACTATGAGCAATATAAAAAATACGAGATATTTTGAGTATAATGATTCCATTTTTGACACATATGTAAGGAAGGGGAGTTCTTTAAAGGAGGTGCATATTTCACAGGCTTGAATGAGTTTTAAACTCATAAAAATTGAGATATTTCATCTCTCCTCTCTCCTTATTCAAGTCTAGTTCCAAAAAGTTAGCTTAACTGACCTAAAAATGGTCAAATATTGACCAAACTGATTTAGAAAATTCTAGAATCAGTTTATTTGGTTAGGAGCTCAATTTTTCCTATAAATAGAAGCCTCCCCCTTGTTGAAAAATGGATAGTGTTTATGCATCGTTACTCTACTCCACCTAAGCCAAGAACTGTGAATTCATTAATAATTCACTAGTTTTTGGAGCTTCCCTCTTTCTTCAATCCCCATTGGTGGCTCCATCAACATACTTAACCAATTGATTGGTTGGGGGCCTCTACCGTGAACAAAGAATCAAGCAATTTGTAAGGTAATTAGTGAATTTTGATCATTTTCTATAATTTCTCAATGTTTCTCTCTTCTCAACCCCTCTCAAGCTTGAGAAGCTTAATTAGAATGGTTTTTGAATGCTATTGAAGTTAATTGATGAATGTTAGTGAAGAGTTACATAATTTGATGAATGCTATTGAAGTTAATTGATTAATGATAGTTAAGAATTACATAAATTTCCATTTATGCTTAATTCTAATGGTTTTTATGTAATTTCTCTCTCTCACTCAAGAAATGGTCATACTCATGACCCATTCTCAATCCAAATGAAGCTTTTCATAAAGCTTTTCCTTAATCCAAGATTAAGCTATGCTTGAGGCCAAATTAATGGCTTTTTTTTATGCTTTTAGTTTATGTATTTCATGAATATTGATGATTCAATCTATTATGGATTATTGATCCAATTAGGGATCATTCTAATTATTTCTTAATGATAAGCTTTATCCCTTAGAAAAATTGAGATTTATCAGTCATAGTAGCGGAGCTATGGCAAACTTTTTATAGAAATTACGCATAAAATAATTTCATTCAAAGCATGAAAAGAGGACTTCCTACCATATTCTAGGAATTATCATCCTAGATTAATTGAAGATATTCATTGTAATCATAGAGAAATTGATTTTTATATTATGCATAATTGATTTTCATGCATAGAGGTATGCATAAAAGATTATTATTTTAACATAAAAGTGTTACTTTTATCATAATTAGATTTCATGCATAGAGGTATGCATAAAAGATTATTATTTTAATGTAAAAGTGTTACTTTTAGCATAATTGAATTTCATGCATAGATGTATGCATAAAAGATGATTATTTTATTATAAAAGTGTTATTTTTATCATATTTGGATTTCATGCATAGAGGTATGCATAAAAGTTGATTATTTTATTATAAAAGTGTTACTTTTATCACGATTGAATTTCATGCATAGAAGTATGCATAAGAGTTGATTATTTTATTATAAAAGTGTTACTTTTATCATATTTGGATTTCATGCATAGAGGTATGCATAAAAGTTGATTATTTTATTATAAAAGTGTTACTTTTATCATATTTGGATTTCATGCATAGAGGTATGCATAAGAGTTGATTATTTTATTATAAAAGTGTTACTTTTATCACAATTGGATTTCATGCATAGAAGTATGCATAAGAGTTGATTATTTTATTATAAAAGTGTTACTTTTATCATATTTGGATTTCATGCATAGAGGTATGCATAAAAGTTGATTATTTTATTATAAAAGTGTTACTTTTATCATATTTGGATTTCATGCATAGAGGTATGCATAAGAGTTGATTATTTTATTATAAAAGTGTTACTTTTATCACAATTGAATTTCATGCATAGAAGTATGTATAAGAGTTGATTATTTTATTATAAAAGTGTTACTTTTATCATAATTGGATTTCATGCATAGAAGTATGCCAAAAAAAAAGATATTCTTTTTTTATTAAAAGTGTGATTTTCATCATAAATGAATTTTATGCATAACTTAGATGCATAAGAGAAATTCTTTTATTCTAAAAGTGTAATTCCTACCAAATTGAATTTATGCATAGGAAGATGCATAAAAGATTGATTCAAAAGTGTCATTCTCATCTAAACTGAATTTATGCATAGGAAGATGCATAAAAGATTGAATTTTAATTCAAAAGTGTCATTTTCATTTAAAATGAATTTATGCATAGGAAGATGCATAAAAGATTGATTTTACTTCGAAAGTATTAATCTCCTTAAATAGAATTTATGCATAAATAAATGTGTAAAGAAATCTTATATCAAATATAAGAATTCTCTTGTATTCTATAAATAGATATGAGATGTAATGGGATGTGATAAGAGGTGTATAAGATGTGATAAGAGGTGATAAGATGCTTATGAAATAAGTTAGGAGGTGATAAGATGAATTAAGATGTGATAAGATGTTTATGGGATGAGGTAAGAAGTGTATGTGGTAGGATAAGATGTATATGGGTTGTGATAGGGCGAGAATGGATGTGATGTAAAAGATTAGATGTGAAGGCATATGGGGTTATATGAATGGGAATGTAAAAATGGATGTATGTATGTGGATGTGTGGATGTGGAGATGGGAGTGTGGATGTATGAATGTGAAAATGGATGTATGCATGAAGATGTATATGCATAAATGTGAATGTGGATGTAGATGTGGATGTATAGATGTGAATGGGAATGTGGATGTGGATGTAGATGTGAATGTGGAATGTGGATGTAGATGTGGATGTATAGATGTGAATGGGAATGTGGATGTGAATGTATGTGAATATGGATGTAGATGTGGATGTATAGATGTGAATGTAGAATGTGGATGTGGATGTATGTATGTATATGGATGTAGATGTGGATGTATAGACGTGAATGGGAATGTGGATATGGATGTATGTATGTATGTGGATGTGGATGTATGAATGAGGACGTGATAGTGGATGTATGCATGTGGATGTGGATGTATGGATGTGGATATGGATGTGTATGTATGAATGTGGATATGGGATGTGGATGTATAAATGAGGATGTGAAAATGGAGGTAAGCATGTAAATGTGGATGTATGGATGTGAATGTGGATGTGAATGTGGATGTATGGATGTGTATGTATGAATGTGGATATGGGATGTGGATGTATAAATGAGGATGTGAAAATGGATGTATGCATGTAGATGTGGATATATGGATGTGAATGTGAATGTGTATGTGAATTAATGTGTCGTCGATATGAGAAAATGGATGAGAAAGAGTACACACTGAATGGAATGTGGAATAAGTAATGTGGATTAAGGAGGGATATGTCTGACTTGTCAGAAAGTCAAGGCTGAGAGAGTAAAAATGCCTGGGAAGCTACATCCTTTAGACATCCCCCAGATGAAGTGGGAATGTATCAGTATGGATTTTATTACTGGATTACCTTAAGTGCAATCAGGTTACAACTCCATCTTCGTGGTAGTTGATAGATTAACCAAAGTTGCCCATCTGATTCCAGTAAAAGAAACCTACACAAGAAACCTACACTGCAGTGGATGTGGCCAGAGTGTTTCTCAAAGAAATCTTCGGATTGCATGGCCTACCCAAGAGAATAGTAAGTGATCGAGACCCCAAATTCACGTCAAGATTATGGACTACATTTTTTGAAGCAGTAGAAACTTTCTTGGATCTCAGCACAGCTTACCACCCTGAGACTGATGGTCAAACAGAAAGGGTAAACCAAGTAATCGAAGATATACTTCGGTCATGCTATGGCAAGGAACCCAAGAAGTGGCTAAGCTATCTGCACCTAGTCGAGTTCGCCTACAATGCTTCTTATCACAAAAGTATTGGGATGAGCCCTTTCAAAGCTTTGTATGGACAAGATTGCTTAACTCCATTAACTTGGTCCGACCCATTGATTAGGGTCGAGATGTCCAGACAAATGCTTGATGACATGGAGCAACAGATGCAGGCAATTCGTAAAGATATAAAGTTGCCCAGGATAGACAGAAGTAGTATGCAGATAAGAAGAGGACAGACAAATAATTCGAAGAAGCAGATATGGTCTTCATTCGAGTACGCCCCAAAAGAAGTTCTCTATCTCTTGGGAAGTACAAGAAGTTATCCCCCAGATATTGTGGGCCATATCTGATTACAAAGAAAGTAGGTGACTTAGCCTACGAGCTTCTTCTGCCTCCTCATCTCAAAGTACATAATGTATTTCATGTCAGCCTTCTTAAAAAGTATATACCAAGCCCGAATCATGTGCTTGATGATGAAATCTTAACTTCTTTAACCCAAGGGCAGATGGAACTCCAACCTGAAGAAATCCTTGATGTTCGAGAAAAGATTCTCAGGAACAGAATTCTGAGAGAATTATTGGTCAAATGGAAGTTCTATCCTTTTGAAGATGCCACCTGGGAGAAAGAAACCGATCTGTTGCGAGATTACCCCCAGTTTGCAAGATGAGGACATCTCGTGTTTTTCAAGTGGGAAAGAATGTAAGATTCCTCCCCAGCCTCTCAAGATGTCCAGCATCTTCCAATTCCCTCTTCAGAAATATAAAAGATCTTGTTTCTACTTGTTTTGGCATAGAGAGAGAAAATATTCTAGAGAGAGAATATTTAGATTTTGAATATTTTGGATGGAAAAATATCTCTTCTTATTAAAATAAGTTTCCCCAAAACAGAAGTTCAAAAAGATTTTCAAAAGGTGCATTAGAAATTAAGTATAATTTATTTAAGAGGCCTTATCCTAGGGGTCCAAATTTTTGAAAAATTTCAAATTAAGGTTTTGAAGGGCCAATCAAATTCATCCAAATGTATAAAGAAGAAATAAAGAAAATCACCCCCAAAAATGAGTAAATACTCACATAAGATGAAGAATGGACTAAGGACCAAAGGAAAAGCTTAAAAAATAGATTTTTGACACCTCACAATGGGGATTCCCCCCTCATGAATGAGGCGCCTACTTCACATGTGCAATTGAGTTTTAAATCTTCAAAAATTGAGATATTTCATCTCTCCTCTCTCCTAATTCAAGTCTAGTTTCAAAAAGTTAGCTCAACTGACCTAAAAATGGTCAAAAATTGACCAAACTGATTTGGAAAATTCTAGAATCAGTTTGTTTGGTTAGGAGCTCAATTTTTCCTATAAATAGAAGCCTCCCCCTTTGTTGAAAAATAATAGTGTTTATGCACTGTTACTCTACTCCTCCCAAGCCAAGAACTGTGAATTTATTAATAATTCACTAGTTTTTGACATTTCCCTCTTCCAAAGATTGGTGGCCACTCTTGTTACAAACAAGAGTAGAACCCTCAAACCATCAAGCCAAAGGAAAGCTCCCAGAAATTATGTAAGTAGAGATCTTGTAATTTTCTTTATTAATTTTTATGCTTTTTTAATTTTTATGATTGTTTGAAGTGATAAATGGACGCTATGCCTTGATCGAAAGGCTTTTCCCCTCTCTCTTCTTAGAATCAACCCTTCTTTATCCTAGTTAAGTGATAATTGTTGGAATTAAACTTTTTATAATGTTTTCTCTTTTATAAGTGAATTTTGTTTAGTCTAGATTACTTTAAATCAATTAGAGTTAATTTTTAAGACAAATTAAGTAGAAAATTTTAAAAAATGGTCAACCCCATACAAAGGAGGTTATGGTAAAATTTTTGAAAATAAGTATTATCTTTTATTATGCTAAAAGAGTAATCCCTATCATTTCTATACTCTAAAAGTGTCATTTTAATGCATAGAAGATGCATATTGATTATTTTTTTTAATGCATAAAAGAATAATTTTTTATTATTATGAAAGTGTTACTTTCATCAAAATGGATTTTTATGCATAAAAGAATAATTTTTATTAATATGAAAGTGTTACTTTCATCAAAATGGATTTTTTTAATTATCAAAGTGTTACTTTCATCAAAATGGATTTTTATGCATAAAAGAATATTTTTTTAATTATAAAAGTGTTACTTTTATCATTATTGATTTTTATGCATAAAAGTATGCATGAAAGAATATTTTTTTATTATGAAAGTGTTACTTTCATCAAAATGGATTTTTACGCATGAAAGAATATTTCTTTAATTATGAAAGTGTTACTTTCATCAAAATGATTTTTATGCATAAAAGAATAATTTTTTAATTATGAAAGTGTTACTTTCATCAAAATGGATTTTTTTAATTATCAAAATGTTACTTTCATCAAAATGGATTTTTATGCATAAAAGAATATTTTTTTATTATAAAAGTGTTAGTTTTATCATTATTGGTTTTTATGCATAAAAGTATGCATGAAAGAATATTTTTTTTATTATGAAAGTGTTACTTTTATCAAAATGGATTTTTATGCATGAAAGAATATTTTCTTTTATTATGAAAGTGTTACTTTCATCAAAATAGATTTTTATGCATAAAAGAATATATTTTTTATTATAAAAGTGTTACTTTTATCATTATTGATTTTTATGTATAAAAGTATGCATGAAAGAATTTTTTTTTATTATGAAAGTGTTACTTTCATCAAAATGGATTTTTATGCATGAAAGAATATTTTTTTATTATGAAAGTGTTACTTTCATCAAAATGGATTTTTATGCATAAAAGAATATTTTTTTATTATAAAAGTGTTACTTTTATCATTATTGATTTTTATGCATAAAAGTATGTATGACAGAATATTTTTTTATTATGAAAGGGTTACTTTCATCAAAATGGATTTTTATGCATAAAAGAATATTTTTTTATTATAAAAGTGTACTTTTATCGTTATTGATTTTTATGCATAAAAGGATGCATAAAAGAAAATTTTTTATTATAAAAGAGTTACTTTCATTATTATTGTATTTTATGCATAAAAGAAATTTTTATATCAAGATGAGAGCTCTTAATCCTATGACTAATTCCCATGAATATTGGTAAATGATTAGTTTTAAATTTAGTAAAGTAGTAATTGAAATATTACCATTTGATAAAGATAGTTCAAGAAGAACCGTTCCAGACTCAAAACCTGAATCAGACTTTGACCAAGACGTAATTCCTTCGTCAGTTTCAAGAAATGCCGATGTGACCAGTTCCTGAATCTATACTCAAATCACCCACCGAATCTGAAACTAAGTTGAGACCTTTGATTTTGATCTAAGGTTAAGAATTTAGAATTCCAGGAATTCTGCTTGAGAATCCAGTCCTGTGATCCAGAAGTCTTGGATACGGAATTAAGATATACTCATTGTATTCAAAAAGAAAATCAAAACTGAAAACTTGCATAGAAACCCTGTTTTCTTAAAAGACTGTCTTACGCCAGAATGCTGGAGGGAGCATTTGGTATATGTGTTTTCTAAGGGAAGTTCGATTGCAACAGCTGGCGAGGAGTGTTCAAGGGACAGCTCACGCGGCAAAGCCTCGGTATGGTTAAAATGGTGCGCTTCCGGTACGATGGACGAGGGCCGACAAAGCGGTCCCTGAGTGAAGTGCCAGGACACCTAAGGAGGATCCTGGAGGGTTCTGACCAGGAGATGCACGGGCTCGCGGTGCCGAGGACACCCATGCGTATGTCGAGGAAGATATTATATGATGGACCAATGTTTATTGTAATCTGTTACTGAATCTCGTTGTTGACCCGCTGGTCTCAACGGAGAGTCTAGAGTGATACTGTTTTGTGAGAAACAAAGACTCAATGGAAATTTTGAGTTATGACATGTGTAACAACCTGTAATTATTTGTCAATGGATTGTTTTATAAGTTAAAGTTTAAAGAGGAGTGTGTGCGTATCTGTTTTCTAAAGCAAAAGTTAAGAAAGGCATTCAATTATGGGTGAGTGAGTACTTGATTGGTTCTACTATTCCAGTGGTTGGGTGGTGGCTAACCCATGGGCCGGATGGGGTTAGGCTAGAATCAATAGAGTTATAATAATAAAATTAATTAATAGGAATACGCTTAGAACTCAAGTAGTTAATTAGAATCTTGAAGACTTCTCTAAAGAATAAATCAACAGCTATGCCTGATTCAATCAGGAAAAAAGCATTGATTCCTTCAAGTTAAGTCTATAATAGTTTCCCTTCTATCTGGTTTATTCAAATGAAGGTTAATTCAATACCTTGACCTCATTAGAAAAATTCGCTAATAAAATAAAAATGGTGGAATCGTCCCCGCTTTCCGGGCATTGGAAATTTTCTCGGTTTCGGTCTTTGGAAGGACCACCAACTTAGTCTCATGCCCGGACATTCGAGGGCGAGACCCTGAGTGAGAAACCCTGCCCCGCGCAAGAGAGATCTACTTCCGCTGTTACCATCCGGGAATCCGATGCGCAGAGGGCATAGCGGGATCTCACAACACGCTTGCTTAGCTTTTTGGAATCCCTCGGTCCATACATCAACATTATTTTCTATCATATGTTGTTTCATCTTTTTGTTTTAGTACAATTCAATTCTTAATTATACAAGTAAATATTATGTTTCTTCTGCTACACCTTCCTTATTGATTTTAGATTTCCAACTAATCTATTAATATCTACATTGTAGTGTTTAGTATTTTTGTTTGAAATTATCTGCATTCTAGTGTTTAGTATTTTTGTAGATTTCAAACTGCTCTAATTCAATCTACCAAACTTTTCTTTTCCTTTCAATTTTTGTTTATGAACTACACATATGCTGGATGATTGTGAGTGAATCCAATCGGTCCTTTGTGAATGGATGGTTGTCAATGAGTCTAACCTTACCTAATTGAACAATGATTGGAATCAATTTTGGCTATTGAATGACAAAGGATTGTGAGTGAGTCCAATCCACTTTGGTGTGTGAATTGGTTGTGAGTGAGTCCAACCCAGTTCTGTATGCACGCTACAAATTGGTGTACGAAATGGTTGCAAGTGAGTCCAATGCAACTCCACATGCACATGATTTGTGAGGGATTCTAAAGATTTAGACTTCTGGAATGACTCCATGATTACAATGTTGCTATTCTATGCAACTGAGGACAACTGCTCTAACAAAAGGGAGGATTGTTATATAAAATTATATAATCAAATTTTTTGTAAAGATTGCTAGTAGAGAAAGCTTGGGAAAAATTAGCCTTGTATCTATTTTTGGTGGAATAAATCTATAAAAATACCCAAGTGGGGATGATTTTGGCACACACTTGGGGGGTGTTGGTACCCAATCTGGTCTTCTCTTTCGCATGCGTTTCGATGTTATGATTTTTTGTAACAGCAATGGGCATATTGCTAGTTTAATAATGAGATGAGTCTTATAAGAAATGTACATGGCCATTACTGAATGGATTCATGCTATTTGTGAATTGAGTTCTATTTGTCTGATGTTCGGAATATAATTGTGTATATCATGTGTGATGCACTTTAATGCTATGAGATTTTATATATGTACTAGCATGGACATACATATGAGTATTGTAGTTCATGTAGCTAAGTCTTTCTTGCACTACGAAAAGTAGTAGGCTCTCTTACCTATACAAAAGCCTTCCAGATAGTTTTCTCGCTCATCTAAGCTAACCTTCAAAATGTCCCCAATTCATGCAAACTGGTGCTGGAGGGTATGTTTTGCCCACTTATGGAATTAGGCACAGATGGATAACTTGGATAGATGATGCTAGCTAGGGGTCTAGAACCACTGAAGTATTGGGTCTTGATCAGACAATGACACTTTTAGCGATCTTACTAAAGATTTCCAACTCATGGGATGCTAACTAGGGGTCTAGAACCACTGAAGTATTGGGTCTTGATCAGAAAATTACACTTTTAGCAATCCTACTGAAGATTTCTAACTCATGGGATTAGGGAGATATAACTTGTAGGGAAGATATAACTTGTAGGGAAGATTTCTAACTCATGGGATTAGGGAGATATAACTTGTAGGGAAGATGATTTCTCTAGGAAGCGCATGAGAGGTTACAAGAAACCTACATTTAGGAAAGATAGAGCAGAGTGGAGTAGTCTAACCATGTTGTAGAAAGAGTGTGATTATTGTGCCATGATAGGAGGTACGATCATCACAATTGATTTGGGTGAAAGCATGATAAGGTGGAACACTTTCTACCAGTTGCATTGGTTGCTACCACACTTGAAGACAACCAATATTAGTATATTTAATATCATCATAAGATGTATTTAACAATTTATCTAATGCCTTTTAGATATAATAAATGTGAAACAACATTAAATAACCATGTTTTAATTCTCTAACTCTGCATAAAAGTGTTTCACAACCAATTGTAAGCCACTGTCCAGGACACAGGTTTTCAGTCCACCTTATCATGCTTTCACCCATTTTTAAAAGTTATACACATGGGAGTTGCATGAAAAATGATGAACACTCATCCAGATCAATGCGTTATCGATGTAGACAACCAAGTTAGAAGTCTGATTTTTACTGGGAATCTAGAAACTATATTTAGAAGTATCGAGAGGTTAGAAGAAACCTGCATTTAAGAAAGATAGAGCTGAGTGGAGTAGTCTAGCCATATCGTGGAAAGAGTGTGGTTATTATGCCATAATAGGAGATGTGATCATGACAAGTGATTTCTAAAAGCTGTACATATGGAGTTTGCATAAAAAATGGTGGAAACTCATCCAAATCAATGTATTACTAACATGGAAAACTAAGACCAAATAGAAATGGTGGTGAGCCGCAACACAACTAGGGAGAGAACACTTACCAAGAGCAAGAGTAGGAATAACAAGAAGTTACGAGGGAAGTCAAACTCCAAGATCAAAAGGACCAAGGCTAAGTAATTCAAGAAATTTAAGAAGATCAAGAATTTTTAAGAAGGGCATGACAACAACATAGAATAGCTAGAGCTACAAGATAGAGGGCGAGAAGAACAAGGGAAGCCAATCAATAACATTGAAACACCCAAAGTTCAAAGGGAATAGTGATGAATATTGGGATGCCCATGTCTTTTCATTTAAAACCAAAACTTAGAAAATGGTCTTCTTTGTTGAAATATGCAAGTGAATAGGGTGTGTGCGGGAACAAGCCCTTGGCTAGAGGCTGTAAAAGAGAATCTGTAAATGTGAGAGAACCTGTGAAAAGGTGAGAAGAATCTACTGGGAGAGAATAAAGGGTAGCATGAGGAGATTTAGGAGGTGTGGAGATATTTTGGGAGAGGTGCAGAGAATCAAGCAAAAGAGGTGGAGTGAATCAAGGAAAAGAGGTGTGGAGATATTTTGGGAGAGGTGCAGAGAATCAAGCAAAAGAGGTGGAGTGAATCAAGGAAAAATCAATGGGATTGGATGCTTGGATGTAAACCCTATAAATTGAGGCATTGGCTTAATGAGAATTTGCTGGTTTTTGATTATCCATGCCTACATTAAGCTATCAGTTAATTGCTCACTAATCACGTCTTAATTATCATATAATCTCTTTGTTAATGATGTTGATTCTAGCATTTGATCCACCATAGCTCATCACATTGCTATAATTTTAACATGGTATCAGAGCCTAGCATAGAATCCATCAATTTGTGGGCCCATTATCTTGCTAATCACCTAGCTAATTAGGATTAGTAAGCTAATTAATATTTTTACCTCTTCTTTCAACTAACCTCTGCACCCCCAGTCAGTGGAGGGGCTTGATCTCCCTCTAGGAGCAACATTAGCTCAAGCCACTTAAGGCATACATAGCTAACTCACTTGTGCTCCAGCCCATCAAATCAACGCAGCAAACCGCCTACCAGAGCTCCAGATTTTTGCTAATTTACAGGCGTCGTTTTTCTGAGGAGAAATTGAAATATCTTCTTCATCACATGCAATGGGTCTAATTCCTCTTGGCCCTAGGGGTTTTCAAGGGTGTTCTACAAGCTAATGAAGTTGGAATTCGATTTGATCAAGTCTACAGTGAGATCCAAGCTGCTCTTCATCAAATCTGCAGGTGACTTTAGTAAAACAGAGATTAAGCATTCAATGTTTGGTCAAATCTTGTGTTTCTTGGCTTAATCCTCTACTAGACTAATTGCTATTGATGGCCTTGAAAGCATTTGAGCTCATTTGAACTCTAAGGCCTCAGATCTGGGCTCCCCGCATACTCTATTTTTTACACACAAAATAGAGGATTAATTTGCTAATCAATGATTAATTAGTACTAATCACTATATTTTGGTACAATTGAGGGTTCAAATTAACCATCTGATACAGATCCCTATAACTTTAGATTGCAATTCGGAGATGGTTTGATACTCCAACCATTCCGTACAAATTGGTTACCTTTGATTTAATGTAATTTCTGGTGATTTTATGCTGATAAATCTGTTGTAATCATCTCCTAAACACCAGATTGAGTTGTAGAAGGGTAGACACTGTCCTTGAATCTTGAAATTGGATCAAGAGGTAAGACCCCCTTCACATTATTATGAGTACAGCACAAGAAATAGCCAAATTTAATGGGGAGGAGCAGTTTTACCCATGGCATACAAAAACCATGTATCTGCTCATGAGGAAAACTCTGTGGGGGCTAGTTGAGGGAAGAGATGAATGCCCAGAGGTGAGAGGGGAAAATGAGTGGAAGAGCATGAATGAAAAAGCATTGGGACTTATTGCACTCAGTTTAAATGATGAAATCATTCATCACATCACAGGGATACAATGCGCAAAAGATGCATGGGATGAACTCAATAAATTATTTGGCACACAAGCTAAAAATTCAAAGATAAATCTGTTAATGCAATTTTACAAATTGGATATGAAGGAAAGTGAACCTTTAATCACACACTTGAACAGATATAAAAGCATTAAGCAGCAACTGGCCAGCTAATTGGCAAAAAGGTAGATGATGAGGCACTAGCAGTGCTTCTGAAGAGTGTGGACAAAGGTGAATATGAAAACATTGTAGCAACACTAAAGAATGTACCTGAATTGAAGCTACACAAGATAGAAGGAGCTCTAGTAGAGCAAGAGAGGAGAGGCAAAGAGAAGAAATGGCTCGACTCAACAGCATGAGAAGAAAAAGCATTTTTCACCTGAGGAGGATTCTCTCGAGGATGAGGACGAGGACGAGGAAGAGACAGAGTAGGAGGAAGGACCTTCACTTGCCACAACTGTGGAGACCCAAGACACATGGCAAGAGACTGCTACAGCAAACCCACAGGAGAAGGAACGACATCGGCAAACTTCATGGAGGCTCCTAAAGGAAGTGGAGTCGGATCATCTTTTCTGAGAGAGAGAGAGAGAGAGAGAGAGAGAGAGAGAGAGAGAGAGAGAGAGAGAGAGAGAGAGAAACCCCACAACCCAATGTAACTTGCCCCAACAGAGTAAAACCACCTCTGAGAGCCACCGATGATGTAGGCCATGTGGTAGATGTATGTGTGAGCACTTTAGTCACGGTCACGGGCACTTGTAGTAGCCTTGGACACATAGAGAGCGAGAGTGTCAAGGACTATGAGTTTAGGGACCTGAGGCACTGGTCGTGGACTATCAAGTAAGAGGGAAACTTGGTATAGGGTCCAGGTGTGCTAGGAGTATTCACTTGAGGGGAGGTGTTGAAATATACAAGTGAATATGGTGTGTGCGGGAACAAGCCCTTGGCTAGAGGCTATAAAAGAGAATTTGTAAATGTGAGAGAACCTGTGAAAAGATGAGAAGAATCTATTGGGAGAGAATAAAGGGTAGCATGAGGAGATTTAGGAGGTATGGAGATATTTTGGGAGAGGTGGAGAGAATCAAGCAAAAGAGGTGGAGTGAATCAAGGAGAAATCAATGGGATTGGATGCTTGGATATAAACCCTATAAATTGAGGCATTAGCCTAATGAGAATTTGCTGGTTTTTGATCATCCATGCCTACGTTAAGCTATCAGTTAATTGCTCACTAATCACATCTTAACTATCATCTAATGAGAATTTGCTGGTTTTTGATTATCCATGCCTACATTAAGCTATCAATTAATTGCTCACTAATCACTTCTTAATTATCATCTAATCTCTTTGTTAATGATGTTAATTCTAGCATTTGATCCACCATAGCTCATCACATTGCTGGCTGTAATTTTAACATTCTTTGTAATAACATTTGTGGATGGTAAAGTAGCTAGCTGATATGTTCAGTATGGTGTGGACCACTTATTTGATGAGCTTAAGAGTGCTTTCTTGAAGAGGTTTTGGAAGGACAAAACAACTATAGAAGTATTGGTAAAGTTGCAAAGACTAACATAAAAGAAAAGGCCCACAGAAGACTATGTTGTTGAGTTTAGAGCACTCTTGATGATGCGATTGGATCAAGCTAACAAACTAGTAGCAGGGTAGAAGCATATTAATGTGATACAAAAAAGCATGTCCATGGACATTGCTATTAACAACAAGCAGCCTTGGGTGCAACTTTTGAATTATATTCAATACTAATATTTTAATATACACCTCCCTTTAAAAAAATGAGTTACTTGTGGAGTCGTTTTCTCAAAGATTTTTTTAATTCGTGAATATTCTCCCTCCCTCCCCATTCCCTGCCTACCCACTCCCTTTCACAGTTTGGATGACTATTTGGCTCTCTCTCTCTCTCTCTCTCTCTCTCTCTCTTTCTCTCTCTCTCTCTCTCTATGGACATATAGAGAGCTTCCTTGTAGTGCTGCTCTCCCCCCCCCCTCTCTCTGGACACACATATTTCTCTTTCTCTCCATGCTCTAATAGTAATGGAGGTTGTAAGCTTCCTTGCAGTGCTGCTCCCCCCCTCTCTCTCTCTCTGTCTCTCTCTCTCTCTCTCTCCATTTGCTGGAGTGCAAAAGAGGTATATTTGTAAATAACAGAACATTTTTCGAGGAAGATATCATGGACTTGTTTTTCTTCATCTTTGAACAAATTTGTCTAGATTGTTTGTTGTAATGCATGTTATCTTTTTATTGGAAGGTATTTAAATGGGAATGCACACATTACATGTCTACTTTTAATTGGAAGGTATGCAAATGGGAATGCATATCATAAGAGTTCCATTGGGGGCGAGGCATCAAAACTCTCTTGCTCTCTCCCTGACCCTTAGGTTGCTCTAACCTCAAAGAGGTATAGCATCAAAAACTCTTTGCTGATTGCAATTGACACCTATCTGACTGTATGTTATTGAAACGAACTCAGTTGGCTGAATGAGACCTAGCTGGATTAGAATTTCTTTACTCTGTGTCCTTTGACACCTCAAAATCCTCACAAGGTTCCAACCCTGTAGACATTCAGCTAAGATTGCAACCACCTCGCAGCAGTAGTTGACTCTGTATGACCAATCAGCCCACAAACCCGATATGCTGACTTCTGTCAGTCTCCTTACTGTGAGACTTGACTAAAATCTTATTCCCTTCAACCCAACAAGATCATATCTACCCTTCCACCTCTCTACCTGATCACTCTTGATGCACAACTAACTATAGCTAACACCCTTCTGACCCTATGTGGTTGTATGCTCTCCAACTCAAAATGACTGATTCAGCTATGAGTTAGCTCTGACTCCCAGGACATCAGACATACACCCATAGTTGTTCTATCAACAATATCAATCAAAATAACACAAACCAAGCTATATATCATATAATCTCATCAATCCCAACATAGATTCAAGCTTTAAACTCTTAGCCTTCTCCACAAAAACAAAGCTAGACCTTGTCTCAACACCCCTAAGACATGGGTTTAAACATAACAAAAGAAAACACTAAAAACTTGGGGATCCTTCATAGGTAGACCCTAGAAAGCGACTATGCTACCAAGCACCAACTTCACCCATGAATTCAAACTGCATTGAATCTGCAACCACAAACTACAGGTCTTTCCCAAACACACACAAATGTAATCAACACTCAGCTAACTGGCAGCTACAGTTGTATCAAAATTAGACTAAGCCAAGTCTCTAAAATAAACACCACACAGAAATCATAGGGAAACCACCTCCTTTTGCTGATTCTCTGATCCTTGGCACATTCTTTGCTCTGTCATATTTCACCTCCGCTGCGCTGAACTTCACTCTGCAACCTTTGAAATATGTACCTTGAAATATGTAAGACCTCCCGTATGTAGGTAGCTTCTTCTCTATAGTCACTTCACTCACTCTCTTCACTCTCTCCTCTCTCTTGCTTCTCCTCTCTGGTTCTTTTTTTTCTCAATTCCCCCCATAAGCCCATCCTCCTTGCATCATCTAGAACGTTGTGCCGCCCATCTCCTTCGATCACCCATACACTTTCCATTTTGGTTTTTTTGCACCTGTGCTTATCCACTTTGGTCGCCACGTTGTCTGTGCCACCTAGGATCCATCTCACCCATTGATGCCCTATACATTATATATTCCTATACACCGTGCTGGGATTGGGCTCGAGATTCCCCTCACAACGTTAAAGCGTGCTTAGGCTAGTGCTCCCATACTACGAGTGCCAAACTGGGATGCTATCTTCCATGTGCATATTGATGCTTCTAACTTTGTAAATTGGATGCATCCTAGCCCAGCCAGGTGAACACAAACTGGACTACCCTATAAGGTTTTCCAGTCGGTAGTTATGTGAGGCTGAGATGAATTATACCACCACAAAGCAGGAGGGTTGCTGTGAAGAAATTTTGACATTACCTTCTAGCTAGGCGAATTTAATTTCCAACATTACCTTCTAGCTACCAAATTTGTATTCTATGAAGATCTCATTAAGCCTTGCTATACCTTGTCAATAAACCATGCTCCATAGGAAGAATCACTAGGTGGTTGTTTACAATTTGATTTTACAGTGGTGGTACAGCTTGGTAAGAAACATGTTGGTTTCACATAACCCTGATATGATATGGCCTTAGTGTTAGGCCATTCACCGTACTAGCATGCATCTGTCCTCTCGAGTTCTGCAACTAGTATGATCAATTGGAAAAAACTTCATGTATAATAAATGGTCCTTCCCATCTAACCCTAAATTTAGTCTAAAATGTAGTATCTAAAGCATTATTATATATGAGGACCAACATTCCCTTCTTCAAGTCTTTGCTTCCTAGATTATTCATTAAAAGTCTCAATTCTCTTTTGACTAACCATTTCATACCACTTAATTGCTTCCTCTCTCTCCAATAGTAAAGAATATAAATTGGTTAACCTCTTCTTTCTCTTCTTGGGTCATGTTATGTTGTAACAAAAAGTCAAGTGTGATGATAACATCACATTCACTGGCCATTTCTCTTTTAACTCACCATTTCTCTTTTGACTGAGCATTTTATACCACTTAATTACTTTCTCTCTATCCAATAGTAAAGAATATAAATTGGTTAACCTCTTCTTCTCTTTTAACATCACATTCACTGACCATTTTATACCACTTAATTACTTTCTCTCTATCCAATAGTAAAGAATATAAATTGGTTAACCTCTTCTTCTCTTACTCTTCTTGGGTCATGTTATGTTGCAACAAAAAGTCAAGTGATGGTAACATCACATTCACTGGCAACACAGAGTCTTCTCCATACAACACCAAGTGATATGGGGTATACCCAATAGCATTATTTTGAGATACCCTAAATTTCTCAACTACCCTGTCCAAGTATATATCCCAATCACTGGGATGATCTTCCACAAGTTTGAATAACAACCTCTACAACACTCCATTAAAGCTTTCTACCAACCCATTGCATTGGGGATGGTATGTGTGATAAACCTCTACTTAATTCCCAACTTCTTGGTCAGATCTTTGACTAAATTTTCTATGAGCTCCCTCCCTTGATCACAGTGACAAGTTCTAAAGAAACTCCAAACCTACAACAATTCATTTCATACACAACACTGCAAAGGTGGGTAGTAGCATTGCTGGTTGCCCTAGCCTCTGGCCACCTTATCAAATAATCCACATCAGTTAATGATGTAAAACTTTCTACTTTTAGTTCCTGGAAGAGGCCCTATTACATCTATTTCTCACTTCTCAAAATCCCCATAACTCATTATGTGATGCATGGGCTCAGGAATTATAATCTTTTTTTGATAAGCTTGACATTCATGATAGCTCCTACACCAATGGTGGATATCTCTATTCATGCTTGGACACATAACCTTTGATGCCAATATCTTCCTCTTTGAAATGTCAACCCCATAGTGGCCACCACAACCTCATTCGTGATAAGCTTTTAGAAAAATTAGAATTTCCTCTTGAAACAAGACTCTTCTTAAAACAACATTATTCCCCTTATGATACGATGTGTCTCCAATTAATACATATTTCAAAGCTCCTCTGACAAAAACTGCCTTCCTCTTTGAAGCATCCAACTCTCTTTTGGTAACAAGACCTTCTCTTCTTCATAAAGGGTCTGTCTACCTTGATATATTGGTTCTTAGATTGCCACAACATGTAAATCCTTAGAGAAAACATGCTCTGCCAGGGCATGGGCTCTCATATTGTCTTCCTTAGGTACATGCCATATTTGGAAGGTCTGGAAACAATTTAAGAGATTCCTCGCCTTGAAAAACCAAGTCTTCATCATCTCATCTTTGTTAACTTTCTAAGTTCCCTATACCTACCTTATAACCAATAGAGAGTCTCCCTTTATAACCAATCTTCTAATCTTCCTCTATCTGCACACTTCTAGACCTAAATTGAGGCTTTCTCCTGACCACAACTCTTTATTTTGTTTACTCACAAATATAAACCCAACACCCTCTTTACCCAGACTTCTCTTAAAAGCCCCATCAAAGTAGAGAGTCCCATCTACATTCGTTCTTCATACAATTTATGATCGGGAACCACCTACTTTTCAATATCTTTAATAGGCTTGAGCTTCACCTGCACCTCTTTGTAGGTTAACATGTCTGCCATATGGGCTCTCACACTGTCTTCCTTAATAAGACTCATATCAAACTCTTGCAATGCCGTGATCCACTTCTGAACTTTTGAGTTATCCTGAGGATACTTCATTACATGTGGTAGAAGGTTACAGGAAGTAAAAACAACAAAAGGTCTATAAATCAGATGGGAAACATTGCCCTTACTGCATGTTTCCCAACACTGAAACTTAGATAAAATGGCTGACTCTAATCAAGGGGCATTATTATGAGCAAGGTAGATAGCTTGTCCTTAAGGCTCTCAAAAGCATCCTCTTCAATCTGGCTCCATTTGAATGGATCCTACTATGACTAGCCTTTTGTAGAGGGTAAACAAACTTAGCCAGCATATAAAAAGACATGGATAGATATCTGAGCGTCTGAACAAAGCTCATTAATTCTTTAGTTGACTTGGCTTTCATCTGTAGCAAATTCCTTACCTTTGATGGGTCTGGGGCTATTCCATTTTCACTCACTTCATATCCTAGAAGCACAACTCTAGCCCTGGGTATCTTGCATTTGGCTAGGTTCAACTGAGCTTCATCATCATCAAGATTCTTAAAGGAAACATCAAGCTTCTCTACATGCAACAACCTATCACTATATACACAAAAATCATCCATGAATATTCTCACAAAAGTTCCCAAATATGGGGAAAGGATCTTGTCAACCCAACTTTGAAAGCTAGTATAAGCATTAAGCAAACTAAAAGTCATCACCCTGTAGCAAAAGACTCCCCAAGGAGTAATGAAAGTGGTCTTCTTTTGGTCCTCAGGATATATTTTTATTTGATAGTATCCATTAAATCCATCACATACTAAGTACTTTTCATGCCCTGTTACCTAATCCAGAATCTTATCTTGAAAGGGAAGAGGGTAGTGATGTCTCTTGGTAGTTGCATTCAATGGTTTATAATATACACAAATTCTCCATTTATTCCCCTTTTTAGGAACAATTACAATGGGAGACACCCACTCAGCATCATCTACTAGATAGATAAAACCAGCCTGCAGGCAGCAGCTTGGTAACCTCTATCTCCAAAATTTGTCTCTATATTGTTCCCAATCTCCTTAGTTTTTGAACTATTGGTTTAGCTCCTTCCTTCAACTTGATTTCATGTACAACACTAGTGGTACCCGTCATCTGATTATAATCCTTAGCAAACAACTTGGGGTATTTGTCCAATAGTTCTTCATATTGCTTTCTCTTCTTTAGTCAAATCCTTTGCTAGCATCTGCAACAACTCATCTTTTGGAACATTTGGCTTCACAACTTGAGCACAAGCTGACTCTGTTGGATGGTTAGTCATCTATACACCACAAATGTCTGCCTTCAATTCTAATAGACTCTTGTCCAACTTTGACTCCATCTGTTTTAGATGAACCTATAGAATAGTCTTCATAGCTGCCATGATAGAAGTTGAATAAGCTTCCCTCTTTGTTTCTAGATTCTCTCCAATCTCCAAAATTCTACCTGTTTTCAGATTATACCTTATCCTTTTTCCCTTGGGTCTGTCATTAAACAAGTCTATACACCCTTTGTACCAATCTATGGGTGCCTTCCCTTTTTCTCTTTTCTTTTTTTCCCTTGTTTCTTTACCAGCTCCCTCTGACTCAGATCTCTACAACCTAGTCCTCTTGTTAGCTAACATATCTATCTCATCTTCCTTCTCTTCTTCTTCAATAGTCTCAAGCATATGTACATTTCCTAAAGGTCCTTGAGGTGGTACCTTCCCTTGTATTGGTCCCTGGTTCCCATTATTCATCTCCCTATTTCCCACTCCTCTGTTTCCTTCTTTAGGCCTTTGAATTATTGGGTATACTCCTCCTAGCTCCCTCCTTGGCTTGGTACACTGTGGAGTAATATGCCTATTTATAAACACAACAATTTCCTCTTTCTCCCCTTGGTACAACCTATTGAGCTCCTTCTAAAGCTCCTCTAGAATTTTAGTTCTCCCATACTTCCTCCTTAATGCATTTCTCAGATAATCCCAATCACCCCTCTATTACTTTGTTAACACATCTTCATACCATTCTCTGGCTGCCCCCTCCAGAAGCAATCCCATCATCCGAGCCCTATACACATCATCATCCTTGTTATTCTTTAGTGTTGTCACACTAAACTCTCCTTAAGAATTGGGAGACATCCTCTCCCCTCTCCCGTCTGAAGACATCATATGTACAATCAACCATATGTCCTGAGTTTATCTACAAGTGATCTCTAACCTGTAAATTAAAGCCTTAAACAAGAGCTTTTTGGTCCTTAGTGGGGGCACCAAAGCATGTGTGGTGCCTAAGCGAAGAAATCGTGTAAGGACCAGAACTTGGGGACTCTAGGATCCCAACTCAAAAGATACCAATTAGCTTTGATTCTAACCTCTCTGACTCAAATGGACACCTTTACACCTTCTAGTTTGACCTATCTGTTACCTCCAACTGTCCTCCACAATTAGATCAAACCTCCAAGACTTCAGATCTTAAACCTAAAAGCCTCAGATGACCCCTTCTGACAAGTAGCTGACCTAAATCTCTCCAAGCTACCCCAGACAGATTAGATATTGATTGCCACCTGAATTAGACATTAGTTGATGACCTTAGTGCAAAAGACTGCCACCGCCAACATTAGCACACTTTAATAACCTATCTCAAAACTTTAGAGCGCTTGTAAGCACTCCTTTGCTAACCTGAATTCACTTTAGGTCAGACATAGAAATGATAGAAAAGTGCCTCCAGAATCCTCCTTTTGTCTCCAGCCCAAATTGAGCCCTCCTGGATCCTCTTCAATCCTCCAACTTTAGCTAACCTTATAGCCACTACTCCAAGTTATCAAATTCTTTAGCTAACCTTATAGCCACTACTCCAAGTACTTATTAAATTCTTTAGCTAACCTTATAGCCACTACTCCAACTTTAGCTAACCTTATAGCCGCTACTCCAACTTTAGCTAACCTTATAGCCACTACTACAAGTACTTATCAAATTCTTGGCCAACTCTCTTCTAACCTCCTGCTTACAGAAAAAATGACTAAAACTTCTTCAGATGACTGACGTAGAAATGAAAAAATTATGTTCATAGTTTAGAACAGATGTCTACAAGAGATTCTAGACAAAAATACATCCTCCTGACCTCTAGTGAACCAACCACAAACACTTTATTCTGAACTTCTTAGAACCTATTGACTCCCCTTTACAGACGCCTTGACGACACTAATCTACCCTAGTTGCCTACAAATAGTTGCCTACAAACTGGCTCGGATGTCCACTTAATCGGGCAGTTATAGTTGTATTGGTTTGTGAGGCCATAAAGTCTAACAATTTGGGGATATTTAGTGGTGCATTCATGACCTCCTTTCCATAAATAGGTGTCAGTGTGAGACTAGACAATCCATCTCTGAGATGGGCTTAGGGTTTTCATATGGTAGTTGTCCCTTGAACCAATCAGGGATAAAACTATGAGAGGTGGAGGCCTTAGTCTCTTCCATGATGACACCAGTGGCACATCTAGAGGTTTGCAAATCTCACTAGTAGACGTTAAGGTACTAGGGTGTATAGTATTTGAGACTCTCACTTGCTTAGGTTTTGGTTCAAGCTCCTCTTGTGTTTTTGTAAACTAAATCACTAAATTCTTAAAGTTTCTCAATCTCCTTCTGAGGGTCGGGATAAGAGCCAATTTGTCATGTGTGATCTAGTTTTAGGAATTACAGGTTCGCGTGGGGTATCCTTCCCCATGCTCTTGGTTTTGGAGGGTATTTTCCTACCTTGTTTAGAATTGGGCCTTGTGTCCAAGGAGTTTGAGTCCTTATTAGGTCCCTAATGTGAGGACTAGCTCTTGAGACATCCCAAGATTTGTCTTTTTGGTTTCCTTCATTTTCCCATTCTTAACCGACTTTTTTCTCATGTTTCTCTGCTTCTTCTTAGGTTCTACTACCGAGGCTACAAATCGTTTCTTGAGAACATGTTGGTTTTTCTTGGAAAACTCCTCATGCACATTTGTAGCCTCCATCACTCAGGGACCGCTTCGCCGGCCCTCGTCCATCGTACCAAAAGCGCACCATTTTAACCATACCGAGGCTGGTCAAGACGTGGGCAGGCTTTGCCGCGTGAGCTGTCCCTTGAACACTCCCCACCAGCTGTTGCAACCGAACTTCCCTTAGAAAATACATATACCAAATACTCCCTCCAGCATTCTGGCGTAAGACAGTCTTTTAAGAAAACAGGGTTTCTATGCAAGTTTTCAGTTTTGATTTTTTTTAATACAATGAGTATATCTTAATTCTGTATCCAAGACTTCTAGATCGCAGGACTGGATTCTCAAGCAGAATTCCTCGAATTCTAAATTCTTAACCTTAGATCAAAATCAAAGGTCTCAACTTAGTTTCAGATTCCGTAGTATAGATTCAGGAACTGGTCACATCGTCATTTCTTAAAGCTGACGAAGGAATTACGTCTTGGTCAAAGTCTGATTCAGGTTTTGAGTCTGGAACGGTTCTTCTTGAACTATCTTTATCAAATGGTAATATTTCAATTACTACTTTACTAAATTTAAAACTAATCATTTACCAATATTCATGGAAATTAGTCATAGGATTAAGAGAACTCTTATCTTGATATAAAAATTTCTTTTATGCATCCTTTTATGCATAAAAATCAATAACGATAAAAGTAACACTTTTTATAATAAAAATTTTCTTTTATGCATAAAAATCCATTTTGATGAAAGTAACACTTTCATAATAAAAAAATATTCTTTCATGCATACTTTTATGCATAAAAATCAATAATGATAAAAGTAACACTTTTATAATTAAAAAAATATTCTTTTATGCATAAAAATCCATTTTGATGAAAGTAACACTTTCATAATAAAAAATTATTCTTTCATGCATAAAAATCCATTTTGATGAAAGTAACACTTTCATAATAAAAAAATATCCTTTCATGCATACTTTTATGCATAAAAATCAATAATGATAAAAGTAACACTTTTATAATAAAAAAATATTCTTTTATGCATAAAAATCCATTTTGATGAAAGTAACACTTTCATAATAAAAAATATATTCTTTCATGCATAAAAATCCATTTTGATGAAAGTAACACTTTCATAATAAAAAAATATTCTTTCATGCATACTTTTATGCATAAAAATCAATAATGATAAAAGTAACACTTTTATAATAAAAAAATATTCTTTTATGCATAAAAATCCATTTTGATGAAAGTAACATTTCAATAAATTAAAAAAATCCATTTTGATAAAAATCCATTTTGATGAAAGTAACACTTTCATAATTAAAAAAATTATTCTTTTATGCATAAAAATCATTTTGATGAAAGTAACACTTTCATAATTAAAAAAATATTCTTTCATGCATAAAAATCCATTTTGATGAAAGTAACACTTTCATAATAAAAAAATATTCTTTCATGCATACTTTTATAAATCAATAATGATAAAAGTAACACTTTTATAATTAAAAAAATATTCTTTTATGCATAAAAATCCATTTTGATGAAAGTAACATTTTGATGATTTAAAAAAATCCATTTTGATAAAAATCCATTTTGATGAAAGTAACACTTTCATAATAAAAAAAATATTCTTTTATGCATGAAAATCATTTTGATGAAAGTAACACTTTCAAAATAAAAACAATTATTCTTTTATGCATAAAAATCCATTTTGATGAAAGTAACACTTTCATAATTTAAAAAATTATTCTTTTATGCATAAAAAATAATAATAATCAATATGCATCTTCTATGCATTAAAATGACACTTTTAGAGTTTAGAAATGATAGGGATTACTCTTTTAGCATAATAAAAGATAATACTTATTTTCAAAATTTTTGCCATAACCTCCTTTGTATGGATGACCATTTTTTAAATTTTCTTACTTAATTTGTCTTAAAACTTAACTCTAATTGATTTAAAGTAATCTAGACTAATCGAAATTCACTTATAAAAGAGAAAACATTATAAAAAGTTTAATTCCAACAATTATCACTTAACTAGGATAAAGAAGGGTTGATTCTAAGAAGAGAGAGAGGAAAAGCCTTTTGATCAAGGCATAGCGTCCATTTATCACTTTAAACAATCATAAAGATTAGAAAAGCATAAAAATCAATAAAGAAAATTACAAGATCTCTACTTACATAATTTCTGGGAGCTTTCCTTTGGCTTGATGGTTTGAGGGTTCTACTCTTGTTTGTAACAAGAGTGGCCACCAATCTTTGGAAGAGGAAAATGTCAAAAACTAGTGAATTATTAATAAATTCACAGTTCTTGGTTTGGGAGGAGTAGAGTAACAGTGCATAAACACTATTATTTTTCAACAAAGGGGGAGGCTTCTATTTATAGGAAAAATTGAGCTCCTAACCAAACAAACTGATTCTAGAATTTTCCAAATCAGTTTGGTCAATTTTTGACCATTTTCAGGTCAGTTGAGCTAACTTTTTGGAACTAGACTTGAATTAGGAGAGAGGAGAGATGAAATATCTCAATTTTTGAAGATTTAAAACTCAATTGTACATGTGAAGTAGGCGCCTCATTCATGAGGGGGGAATCCCTATTGTGAGGTGTCAAAAATCCATTTTTTTAGCTTTTCCTTTGGCCTTAGTCCACTCTTCATCTTATGTGAGTATTTACTCATTTTTGGGGGTGATTTTCTTTATTTATTCTATTTATCTTCTTCATACATTTGGATGAATTTGATTGGCCCTTCAAAACCTTAATTTGAAATTTTTCAAAAATTTGGACCCCTAGGATAAGGTCTCTTAAATAAATTATACTTAGTTTTTAATGCACCTTCTGAAAAACTTTTGGAACTTCTATTTCGGGGGAACTTATTTTAATAAGAAGAGATATTTTTCCATCCAAAAATATTCAAAATTTGAATATTCTCTCTCTAGAATATTTTCTCTCTCTAGGCCAAAACAGGTAGAAACAAGATCTTTTATATTTCTGGAAGAGAGAATTGATTACAGGGGAAGATGCTGGACATCTTGAGAGGCTGGGGAGGAATCTTACACATGTAAGGGCTCTTAAGGTGCAGAGGGCATGAAAACCAAAAGGAGAGACGTGGAAAGCAAGGTGGCAAACGACCACCCAAATGAGAAGTATTTTGTGTTTCCAGCCATGGCTTCTCGAAGGTCTGTATACGTTATTAGCTTGGTGGTTCTCACGTTCTGCATAGCTTATGTTTTGAGCTTGCCATGGTCTCCTCATCCTTTGTCAGGAGCTTGCGAAGCTCTTGGGTGCGTTTGGGGGAGTGGATGGTAAGGTTTGGCAAGAGCTATGGAGGCGATGCTGCAGAGAAGCAAGCTCGCTTCCAGATCTTCAAAAGGCAAATGCAGAGTACGTTGGACAGCTTTCTTACTTTGCTTCTCCATGGCCATAAAAGCTTGCTTCCCAGGTGGAGCATGGGTAGATGTTGAAGCCCTCTGCTAGCTTCCATCCTTGACTCCTCAAGGATGAGAAAAGATGCCACTGAGGTAAGGGTGAGGCTAGGTTGATTGTCAATCAGACACATTATTCATAAGATGGAGGCATACTAGAAAGTAAGACAAACACAACTTCCTCCTCATCTATGGTATCCCCAACACCACTTAGTTGATGACCACAAATGATAAAGGAAAGTGCTTTAGTGTCTAGACTTGTCCACTTTAGCACTTGTTTCTTGATCATGGTTCGGTTTCTTCTCCATGCCATTTTCACAAAGATTATTAAAGTTTTGAAAATTCTTCCCTTTATTCAAGGAGAAGAAAGGGGGTGAAGCCCTCAAGGTCAGTGCCCATAACTCGAATTTCTCCACATCTTAGAGTAGATTAATGAAGAAGCATAATCACATTAGAACACATAACCAAGAGCATAACATGGGCAAGAGCAAGTTTCACAAAGTAACACAAAGCTATATTAATCACCAAACAAGAGGTTACACATAAGCTAGGCTCTCACACACACCAAATGAGTGTGTGGACCTCATAATAATATAGGCCACATAGAAGAAGGCACCTAGATCCATAATCCTCTCCACCTCTCCTACATTTACTCCACCTTCCCTACGTCAATGGGAGGTGCCTAGGATCAAGGGAATTCTACCTAGAGTTTTACTGAGCTTACCTGGGCCCTAATAACCTTAGACATATGCAACCTTCACTAAGACTCACACCAAGGATATATGGGTGCTAGATCGCCCATATTTCTCAACATTTTCAACGAGTCTTGTTATTAAACCATTTATCATGCTATCATGATCTCCAATCAAAACAAGAGCATAAATCAAAAAATTAACAGCAAAGTGTCGATCATTCCTTAAAACTTTCTATAGATTTTGGCATCCCCCACTATGGATGCTACGATGGAATGCTCATATTTGTCGCCTTCTTAAAGACTCTATTTTTGTTGACATGACTCATTCTCTCAACTGTCCATGACAAGCAAGAATTGATTTGATCTATCCATTCTTGCCTCAAAATCTCACATGTGCCTTGGCTACCCATGCAAAAAATGTATAGTGCACATCCATCCCCTAATTTGAGAGGCAACTTGTCTACTTAGAAAAGTTCTTCCAATAATTTTGCCATTATTTCTACAAGCACAACATAAATGTAATATCATTTCTAGAAGTCCCAGGTAGAAGGCCATATAAACATGGGGGAGAAGAAGACCAATGAATAGATTAGCAAAACAACCATGAACTTCAGATCAAGTTTTAGTTCTTCTTTTTAGGAGAAAGAAAGAAGGGCCAATGGAGGGGAATGCAAATGGGTTTTGAGCACTTGATCTCTTTTTGGCCCTCGTACCCTATATCGACGGGAAAGCCATTATATAGTTTTAGATATTGAAGTAATTTTTTAATCTTTTTCTTGACAAAAGCTTGGAGAACCAACATATGTTTTCCTTTTACGAATGCAAAACAAACAGAAAAAGATTGGTTCTCTAGAGGTGAAAAGGAAAACAACATAGCTTATCATTGTTACATGTAGGATATGTAGGGTACCTAAGGATGGCTACACACACACTCAACAAAATGGAAAATGTCATAGTAAGCTTAGCCTTGAACAAATCAAAAGTGTACCATCATTTTTGCATTGTAGGTTACATAACTAATGTGCATGATTTTATGCTTTGTTGCTGAGTTATCTTTATGTGATGAGATCCATAATCCTCTCCACCTCTCCTACATCTACTCCACCTCCCCTACATCAATGGGAGGTGCCTAGGATCAAAGGAATTCCACCTAGAGTTTTCTTGAGCTTACCTAGGCCCTAATAACCTTAGACATATGCAACATTCACTAAGACGACACACCAAGGATATATGGATGCTAGATCACCCATATTTCTCAACATTTTCAAAGAGTCTTGTCATTTAATCATTTAGCATTTTGCCATGATCTCTAAGAGCATAAATAAAAAAAATAACAACAAAGCGTTGCTCATTCCTTAAAACTTGCTCTAGATTTTGGCCTCCCACAATGGATGCTAAGGTGGAATGCTCATATTTGTCACCTTCTTATTAGTGATTTTGTTTTGTTAGCATGACTCGTTCTTTCAACTATACATGACAAGCAAGAATTGCTTTGATATATCCATTCTTACCTCAAAATCTCACATGTGCCTTGGCCACCCATGCAAAGTTTTAAAAAATTTATAGTGCTCATCCATCCCCTAATTTGATAGGCAATTTGTCCACTTAGAAAAGGTCTTCCAATTATTTTTGCAATTATTTCTACAAGCACAACATAAATGTAATATCGTTTCTAGAAGGACTCGATAGAAGGCCATATAAACCTGGGGGGGACAAGACCAGTGAATAGATTAGCAAAACAACCATGAACTTCAAGCAGATCAAGTTTTTGTTCTTCTTTTTAGGAGAAAGAAAGAAGGGCCGATGGGGGGGAATGAAAATGGGTTTTGAGCACCTGACCTCTTTTTGGCCCTCGTACCCTATACCAACTGGAAAGCCATTATATAGTTTTAGATTTTGAAGTCCTTATGTAAGTGGGGAAGAAGGCACCACGCCAATTTGTGATGATGCCAAGGTAAACCTTTGTGCATTTTATAAAAAAAAAGCAACCCAAAATCAAATGCATCCCCTAATGCATATAATGCTTCTAAAATGGCTTTACAATGATATTTCTTATCATAAATAAAATTGATATAGCTTCATATGTCTATAATAAGTTGTAATGTTTAATGCCTTTCCTAGGTAAGTCACTACAAGGTGGCAAAATTTGCAAGCTTTGTTGATGTTCCAAAAGATGATGAGGAGGCCCTGTTATGTGCAGTGGCACAACAACCAGTTACAGTGGCCCATCGATGCTTCCACAGACTTCCAATGTTATGAGAATGGCATATTTGATGGAGGTAGCTATTGTCCTAGTGAGTTTGATGATTTGGATCATGCAGTGGTATTTGTTGGTTGGGGATCATGATGATTTGGATCATGCAGTGGTATTTGTTGGTTGGGGATCCAAAAATGGGGTCGATTGGATCGTCACAAGAACTCATGGGGAATGCAAGGTTATGCCTACATCAAGCGTAATGGAAACAATAAGAGAGGAGTTTGTGGTGTTAACTACATGCCTTCTTATCCTGTTGTGTGAGATATTGCAAGATGAGAACAATCATTACTCTACTCTCCTTTAGTGAACTCTCATGTCCAATGTTGTTCTTGATTATTTCTAGCTTATTCAAAACTCTAATTTAAGCGTTTTAGTACTGTGAGCATATGAGATTTGTTTAGGGAACTTTGATATTTCAAAAATGGAAATTTGATTGAACACTTTGATATTAACCATATGAGATTTGAACTTTGATTTTGAGCACTTTGGTACTTTGTGAATTTGATTCTCATAATTGTATTCTCATAGTAATTGGATTTTCATGATTTGACTTTTATAATTGGATCTGTGTGTTTGATTTTTATAATTGGATCTGTGTGTTTGATTTTTATAATTGGTAATAATACCATAGATTTGTGAGTTAATAATTGGTAATAGTACCATACATTTTTATAATTGGTAATAGTACCATACATTTTTATAATTGGTAATAGTACCATAGATTTGTGAGTTCCATTTCTGTAGCTGGATAAGAGACAAGGGATTATTTGCACCTTAGCCTTAGATTGGTTCCAAAAACTACCTATTTACGCTATGATGTGCTTCAAAATCATAAGTATCTTGGCATTTCAAGCAACCATCTTGCGTTTTTTAATTAGTGAAACTCTTCACTAAATTGATAAAATCATAAGTATCTTGGCCTTTCAAGCAAGAAGATACTTTATTTTTCTTTTATGAGTTATTTCTTGATAAGTACCCAAATACATCTTCAAGCTCTTTATGTAGCTTTATGGCAAGACCTAGGTAACACTTACTTGATGAGCACATTCTTAGTCAAGGTGTCATAACCATTGCATTCTGATGAAGCTCAAAAGTAGTAAATCAAAGAAGCAAAGCTTAAGGGGGCCAGTGATAGCACGGCATCCTCACTCCCACTTTTGAGCTCTCTAATGTGGCTCAATTTCCCCCTCCCTCCAAGTTGCGTCTCTCTCATTAGTAAATGGGATCTCAAGCTTTCACAGTAGCCATGACATAGCATTGTCGCCTATGTCAACAAGGCCTCTGATCCCTTGACAACAATAGCATCATGAGCTATTTTGGCCATGTTGTAATGAGCCCTTGACAACAACAACAACATGAGCTTTTTTATCCAAGCTATTGCAACATGCCTATTTTCAACAATTCATTGCTCTCATTATTAGTGAGCCCCACTCCAAGAAATGAAATCATCATCTTAGAAATCCAAAAATTCATCCATTGCCCACTTCTTTTCTCTTCGTTAAAAGGACCCATGCCTAAGTCCTTGTTATTGTCCACCCTTTCCACTATCGCTAGCCACATCACATGCCAAAGAAGCTTCATTGATGTAGCTTTTTTTTCATATTCTTATGTTTAGTAGTGGCCTTGTTGACCTCACTAGATTGTAAAGATAAAGCTTTGATCCTAAATCATGATTCCCAAAAATTACATCCCTCCCAACATGTCATCCTAGATGACTAGCCTTGCTTAGTACACAAGGGATTCTAAAGTAAGTGTGCACAAGATCTATGAGGAAATTTTACTAAAAAGTAAGTATGCACAAGATTTATTAGGCAATTTTACTGAGCAAGTTTTACTAAGTAAAAGATTGATAATTTACATTACTCAATTTTTCAAGGTCTGTTTGTGGAAAGTGATGATTGCATGTGATGGTTGCATAAGGGTCAAATTTATCACTAGATTTGTTTTGTCAAAGAAGAAAGCTATGAGAAAAGTAAGGCATTTAGGATCTAATCTGAGAGAGAAACATATAAAAGTGTTCATCAAGAAATTTCTTGAATCAAGCCATGGCCTTCAACAAGATGTAACTTTAGAGATCCATGGTGAACCCATCTGCAAAGGAAAAAAATGTGGTTGGTGATGCCCGATGGGTAATCTATCCCAATCGGTAGAGCTCATGCCTCCCAAAGCGAAGGTATCCTAATTTCAATACTCACCAAAGGGCATCTAATTTTAGTACCCACTTGCTTTTAAAAACCAAAATCTACAATGGTGATGTACTACATTTAGTGTAAAGATGGTCATGTATTGTTAGCACATGGCACACCCATGTTAGGAAAGAACTTAATTTCAGTGCAACTCGACTCCCCCCATGGTAACTTTGGTGCAACTTAAGCCCTCAGTGGTATCTTCAATGTAACTCGAGGCCCCCACCAAGGTACCTTGCATGTGATTCATGCACCATCTTGGCTACCTGGTCTTGGACATGCAATTTCTCCTCCCAATTTTGGGGTTTTTTCTTTTTCCTTGGTACATCTTGATCCTTTAGAGGGTAGTAGTCACTATGCCTTGCAACCTTGTGACTACCAAAACTACCTTGGCAACTTAGTCTTCACTAGATAAGGCACAAGGATCAATCTAAACTAAATTGATTGTTGGAGGTTGAGTCAAAGTAAACCCCTCCAATTATGTCTTCTAGAGCTCCCACTTGTGACACTATCAAATTGGATGCTCCATCTCATAGTGATGACGAATAGCTTTACAATAATGACATTATGAAGGACCACTAGCCACACCCCCCTGGCCTTGACCATAAGGGTGTGGTGATGGTAGGCCTATATTCACCTAGCTCATTGTGGTACTACCTATTGAACTAGTACTATGGGATGACCTTGCTTTGTCGATCGCTCTAGGGAATGAAGTCTACCATTATACCAATAAGCCTCCATGGCATAAGTGGCAGTGCATAAGTGGTGGAGCTTGATGGTATAGTAGGGAGTAATCTTGCATACATCCTGGCCCTAGTTTGAGCATTTTATACACTAAACATCTAGTCTCTCACGGGACCCTTTAATCTTCTTGAAGAGAATAATCAAAAACTCATAAATTATATCAAATATTAAAACAATTACTTGAATTAAATTGAAAATTAAAGCACATAACAAAACATAAGGCAAGAGAAAGAAAAACATCACCATCAACACAAGGCTGGGTGCAATCTCCCCCCCCCTTGTGCGTGGCCTTCCCCCCACACAAGAGTATTTTTATTAGCTTTCAACCAAAAATAGGGCCCCCAAAAATATACAAAGTGTGCTTTTAGAGAGCACGACACTCTTCCACAACAAAAATAGAGTGTCCCAAAAATTGGGGCTAGGGTAAAGCCTTTAGGCTTTAATAAATTCAACATTATAAATGTATTTTTCCCAATGTATCAAAATGGAAAAATCAACTACTAAGGTTACTAAATATGATGCGCATAAGAAACATTCTCCTCGACATTATTCATCAATCCTCGTAATCTTCATCGCCTGAAAATATAAGCCCAATTAATAATTAAATTAATCCCACAAATATTAAACAGGCACAAACCATCACCAACTCATGACTACCAGGCGTAAGTACCCCAGGAATCACCCTGCCATACAAACCTATCTGAAATAATCATAGGCGGTCCCAAGCATACGTCATATACTGCACGTATTAATATTTATAGTGGTGTCACCCACGATATTAACCTAGCCGGCATGACGCAAGAGTAACCTAGGCATCCCCAAATTACTCAAGAGGGGAAAATAATATTCTTAAAGAGGACTAAAATATATTCTCATGACATCCCTCTTGCTTGAGTTTGCAATTGTCCTCAATTGCAGGTTTATTGGGTTTGAAAAGAACGAAGGATCTCAGGATAAGCTCGGAAAAATTTCTCGGGCATCCATTTTGCATCTTCTTGAGAATGGTTTTTGAATGTCAAAAGATATTTGATGTATTGATTCCCAGTTCTTGTTGTTGTCGTCTCTTGATCAATAATAGCATCAGGAACTAAGACTTCTTCCTCTCCTTCAACAAGAGGGGGTTTCTCATAAATTGGGTGAGAAGGAAGTGTTCCTCAAAAGGGTTTCAAGAGATGAATATGGAAAGAATTGTGGATATTCCAATTAGATGGCAACTCTAGTCTATAGGCCGCATTGTTAATCTTTTCAATAATTTTAAATGGTCCATAGTATCTAGGTGCAAAATTAACTACTGCAGGGAATTTTTCCACACTCTTCAATCGTCTCTTCTCAATTCTCAAAAGTACATAATCACCTTCTTGGAATGAAAAATCTTTACGATTCCTATTTTCTTGAAATGTATACTTCTCTTGAGCTCTTGCAATACAGTCATGCACTTCAGATAAAATGCGATCAAAGTCTCGAGTATATTGGTCAGTAGCTTTAATCTTATGGGAGAGTCTAGTAGCCGGAATAGGCAAAGCTCTACCATAGATAATCTCAAATGGTGCTCGACGAGTAGCAGAATGAGGAGTATTATTATAAGCAAATTGGAGTAGATGTATGTACTTATCCCATGAACTAGGTTGCTGGGAAACATAGGCTCTAAGCATATCCAAGATAGTGCTATTCGTAACTTCGGTCTGTCCATTTGATTCAGGATGAAAAGCCGTAGAAAAATCTAACTTAGTGCCTAAGTTTGAGAAAAGAGCAATCCAAAAGTGACTACAAAATTTGGAATCTCTATCAGAAACTATCACTTTGGGTAGACCATGATGAACAAAGATTTGCTTGACAAATATGGTCGCAGCAGCTTGCTGAGAAGTCAGTGTCTTTTTACATGGAATGAAATAGGCTTGCTTACTAAACCCGTCCACTATTGTCCAAATCATGTCATGATGACTGAAAGTAGTAGGAAAGCCTGTAATAAAGTCCATAGACACTTGTTCCCATGGTCGATCTGGAATGGGTAAAGGCATAAGAAATCCCAAAGCTTTGCCTTTGTAGCTTTTAATTGCTTGACAAATGTTACACTCAGCTACAAATTTTGCTACATCATTTTTCAAATGAGGCCAAAAGAATTCTCGAGAAACTACTTGAAGTGTTGCGGAAACTCCTCTATGTCCCATAAATGGTGGTTGGTGCATCTCTTCCAAGACAAGTTGTCTATAGGGTTGAGTAACACATAATCTTTTCTCAAAGAAAAGATAGCCATCATTATGAGAATAATTTCCTTGAGGTGTCCAATTGTTTTCACGCGATTTGATCTATATCTTAGAAAAATCTGGATCTACTTCATAAGTTTCTTTCATAAGTACAAATGGTCACTTTCAATAGCGAAAATGTTGTTGATATGTGGTCTTCTACTTAAAGCATCGGCAACAACATTTTCCTTTCCAGGTTGGTATTGAATCATGGGTTGGAAACTTTGTATGAAAGATGCCCATTTGATGTGCCTATCTGAAATAAGGAGTTGCGAAAGCAAATGCCTAATGCTTTGTTGATCAGTCTTAATAAGAAATTCTGAACCCATTAGGTAATGCTTCCAAATCTTCAAGGCATGCACAACTGCTGCTAATTCCTTGTCATATGTACTATAATTTGTTTCAGCAGGTTTTAGCTTTCGACTTTCATAGGTAATAGGATGGTTGTCTTGCATAAGCACAGCACCAAAACCTTTGCCACTAGCATCAGTTACTACCACAAAGAATGGTCTTTGAAAGTCAGGTAGTGTAAGAACTGGTGCATGAGTTAATGCATCCTTGAGTACTAGAAAAGATTTATCTTGACTTTCGGTCCAATGGAAAAATGTAGTTTTCTTGAGAAGTTCCGTCAAAGGATGTGCAATATAAGCGAAATTCTTGACAAACTTCCTATAGTAACTACATAGACCTAGAAAAGATCTAAGGTCATGAATGTCTCGAGGTGTAGGCCAAGAGGCTATACACTCAATCTTCTTAGGATCCACACGGATTCCTTCACCTCCACCTTTGGTTAATGCGTCGAGTGCGTTAACCTCTTTGGTGTCAAGCGTGTCCTTTGGTGCAATTTGGTTCTTCTTTTTTTTTTGTCGGGCAAGATTTAGCATAATGTCCCATCATCTTACACCTGAAACACTTGACACTAGACAGCTTGGATACGATGTCATTGGTCGGGCTATGCATGTCAAAATACTTCCACAGTTTTAACTTTCTTCTTAATATATTTGTTCATTCTAGACAGATGTCGTTCAATCTTTCTTTGAAAGTTGTCCCGAAGCTCTCGTTCTTGATTCAAAATAATATGGAGAGAATCAAGCTATTCCTGAATAGTAGGACGGTGCGGATATTCACCCATTTCTTGACAATTAAAAGGAATAGGAAAAATTAAAACAAGAGAAAAGATAAGGTTTCTTATCTCATATGGAATGTCGAGTTAGATGTGAGTCCTGCCAAGTTAGCTCAAGACACAAATGCATAATTTTTCAAGAAATAATCCATGTACTCTTTAATAATTAAAGCTTCAATCACGTGTAAAATTAAAGCAACTTCAGTAAATGGTGTGGAGAAACAATCAACGGACGGCAGATAGAGCAAGAGCCTTTATATGTATATGTATATAATAAAATAATTTTCCTTCTACTAGGGTGCGCTCAGCACATGAATAGAGAAGGGAAATGAAAAACAATAATAATAATATGAAGCTTTTTTTTCACAAAGCTTTAATAAGCTTTGTAATAAGCCCTCTTTAGTTGGAGAATTTTGCGCAGCCCACAGCCCTGCTGTGCGAGAGAGCGGGATTGTAGCCATGGGAACATAAAGACGCACATAATTTTTCCATATTTTTATGCCGAAGTGCAATGTAAATCGTTTTTGGTCAATGTGGGTTCTAAACGAGAGTTCTAAGTGTATTAGGCAAGGCTCACTTATGGGGTTGTCCGCCCATGTGTGAAAGAGGCCTAGGGTTAGGGTTAGTGACATCTTTATAAAAGAGATGTTAGCTAAAGAAAGGGGACGTTTTTTGGCCATTCTCATAAGCTATTGAGTGAAGCTCTTGAGCTCTCAAGCTATGGCAACTCTCTAACTCTCTCTCTATTGTACTCTAATGAGCATCAAGCTCCAATGAGTATAGCTCCACTTCTTTCTCTTAATCTGTTTTAGCATCATTGAAGTAGATTAATCTATGATTAGTTGAATGCTTCTTTCTTCCTCTTGTGTATGCTGCATGCTTGTAGTGTGTGTGTGTGTGTAGTCTCCATTGATGCAAGCTCTTGCCCACTTCATTGGCAACAATGAGTTATTCATGGATAGACTCTCTCTATGAGCTTGTGGGTTTGTGAATGTTACATTCTATGCTTGCTTAAGCTTGTGGGTTAGTAGATGCATGCTTATGGGTTTGCTGGCATTAGGGAAAGCTAAGATTTAATCAATGTTTGAATGGGATTAAGAGATTGTCATGCATTGCTTGTTCTCTTGATTAGTGTAGTGGATTTAAGGGATTGAGAGATTGATTGAGGTGTTGAATGGTTGAATCGTCAAGTGGTGGTTCGTGTATGTGAGCTCTCCCTCATGGGATAAGCCTTCATGCACTAATTAGGTCGAGTCCTCGGATTGACATTGTGTTTCTTAACACATTTGTTGATCGGTAGTCCTCTATAAGCACTATATTGCACGGTAGAGAGAACCGCTCTACAAAAGCCTATGGCAAACATAGGCAAGCATAGCCATGTGATGTGTTTCTACAAAACTCCCACATATGGTGCACTTCACATGCGGGACATACGCATGGGCCATGTGGCCTTGATAAGGACAAAAAATTAATAGAAAAATAGCAAAGAGAGGTTGCAACATACCTAGCAAGTTCTCACAATGGTTGAGGATTGTGGTGGTGTGAGTAGTCTTCTTCTTTAACTACTCTCAACCTAGCCTAAAGCCCATTAATAATAAGTGAGTTTTTAAGCATAAAACCACTTCTCAAATGAGTTAGTTTTTGGGTGTAAATGCTTACCCATCTTGTGTAAATGCTTACCCATCTTGTGTAATGTAAGGTGGGCAAGTGAAATTTCTTACCTCTTACACTTGCCCACCTTGCATTACTTGCCCATAGGCCAAGTAGGCCTATGGGCAAGAGGGAATGCTTGCCCACCTTACATTATGCAAGGCAAGCATGCCAAAACACTCATCCACAAGACATTTGCCATTTTGGAGAGCAAGAATTCTTTCCCACCTTGCCTTGAGCAAATGTGAGCCATGGCTATACATAATCCATGGCCATGCATGTGTTTAAGATATTCATAGGCATAGCTATGTATAGACATGGCTATGTGTAAGCCATAGACATACATAGGCCTTGCTTGGATGCTACATGCATAGCATCATTGTATGGCATGATCGCTTTGTATCCAATCAGCAAGCAAAAATGCTACCATTGGGTGTAAAGTCACCATGCTATGCTTGGATGGAAAGCACATGGAATCATTGCATGGCATGGTTGCTTTGCATGCAATCAGAAAAAATAGTTATTGATTAGATGCAAATCTCCCTTGGTATGCTTGGGTGCAAAGCACATAGCTTCTAAGCATGGCAAGGAATGTTTGAATGCTATGTGCATAGCATCTAAGTATGGCATGGACGCTTTATGTCCAATCGACAAGCAAAATTTATGTCAAATAGACACAGAGAGCATCCATGGTATGCACCAATGTCTATGCATAGTTTCATAGGCATGCATATATATAGACATGGCTATGCATAAGCCTACATATAGACATGGCAATGCATAGACATGACTATGTGTAATCCATAGCCATGCATAGGCCTTGCAAATTATAATTAGCATAACTATGCATAGACATGGCTATGCATAATCCATAGCCATGCATAGGCCACACTACAACATTGCAAATTCCTATGCATGGGCATGGCTTACACTAGCCATAGTTATCCATAGCTAGACCTGTGCGTAGCTTATGCACATGAATGGCCATGTCTTATGCATAGCCGTCCCTATACATAGGATGCATACACATGCATACACATGCATGTGTGTATGCGCATGGTGTAGGCTTATGTATAGACATGCCTATGCATAGGCCATGCATGGCATAACCTGATGCATAGCCATGCATATGCATAGCCTATACATAGCCCATGCATAAGCAAATACATTTTGATCATAATGCATGAGCAAATGAAGGGAATGCACATGTTCATGGTCATGGGTACTAACCTAACTAAGCGAATGGGCATGAAAAGGAAATTAATGAATGAGCATATTCATGTACTTTGAATATTAAAAACTAATTATTAAATAGATTAAGTACGAGTCTAGTGCACTTACCTTGATGAAAGGGGGGGGGAATAGCTACAAAAGAAGAAAAAAGAATAAACAAAAAAAATGTTAGCTTAGTCCTATATCTAATCCTACTTACTTATGCAAAATGACATTAAATAAGAAACCCCAAATTGATTAACCACGTGGTTAGTAAACTTACCTTCATCAACAGAGAGGAGATGCCTACAAAACCAAGAAACAAAGCAAAAAAAAGTGGTTAGTTCCTTCCACCCTTTTAGATTAAAAACCCTAATTTCTAATCATGCATATATGAATACACTAATCTTCATTAAGAAAATTATTAATGAATGAAAACTTTAATCATGAGAGGTATGGGAGAGAGATGATTGTATGACAAGGAAAGGTAGAGGAAGAAGCATGAGGGAGAAAGGAAGCGGGAGATGGAAGAGAGAGAGAGAGAGGTTGAGAAGGAGAGAGTGAGATAGAGGAAGAAGCATGAGGGAGGAAGCAAGAGGAGATGGAAGAAAGTGAGAGAGAGAGAGAGTGTGTGTGTGTGTGTGTGTGTGCACGTTTTGGCTACTCTGCGTACTACTGCAACAAAATAGAGATGAATAAAAGGAGGGGAAAGTTGGGGGTATGTTGCAATGTGGGCCACGCACCTTCTTTATTATTTCTAGCTTTTCCATCATACGTATCATCCTTCACTGTATTATGAAGATTCTTCCATAATTCATATCTAATTGTCGTCTTGGGTCTTGGTCTGTTCGATGGACTCTCTGCTTTTCTCTTTCATTCCTCACCATGAAATTATAGAAACCTTCTGAGATTTACTCCACCAATTGACAATTTGGTTGGAACATCTTTTCCATTGGTAGATTTTTTTGTGTCTATCTCTATATGCACATTTCAACCATGAAGTTTCATCTCAGATAGTCCTTTCTCTATCATTTTGATAGATTTCACCCCTTCTTTCTTTGGTTTCAACTTCCATGCAAATCCTATATAGAGATACACAAGCTTCTCTATGATTCTACATAGATCATGCACGATGCAAATGTGGATCCTTTTAAGAGGAATGTTAAGCACCTACTTAAAGTTAGGATACTTGAGGTGTCTAACAGGAGCCTTATTCCAATACTTCTATATAGAGATACATAAGCTTCTCTATGATTCTACATAGATCATGCAGGATGCAAATGTGGATCCTTTTAAGATAAATGTTGAGAACCTACTTAAAGTTAGGATCCTTGAGGTGTCTAACAAGAGCCTTATTCCAATACTTTATGTCCACCTATCAAAGAATATACTTTTAGGATAAGACTTCAATATTCATTATATTAGATAATCGTATTGATAAACACAAAACTTAAATTTAAAGAAATATTTTACATATCTCAAATGTTGCTAAACCACCAAATGTTGTTCTCGCTGATCTGATTGCACACTAGAATAATGTGTGTCTACATTTGTTATAGAGGGATTAAGAACCCTATTCATAAGTGTCACACCTTGTATCTTTCCTTTGATGATTTCATATTTGTTAAGCTTGATCACAAATTTAAGCGCACCTTTGACTTCTTCATGAATAATATCAAAATATTTAACCGTGGAAGCCTACATTTCCACATGAGATTGAAGATAATATTATTAGATTTATTGAAAATAAGATCTTTCTTCTTTCTATGGTAGATATCCTCTATATGATATGGCTCTTGTATGATGTTCTTGTCTTAAAAATATAGGTTTAGGTAGAATATTTGCTTTGATATTGTTGTCTCTTAGCTTGCCTTGTAATGTTTTGTATACTTGAGAATATCCATCATGGCTTATACCCATATTATCAAGTGTTGCTTGAATTACATTTGTGTCTATGGTATTTCTTTGTAAAATCTCTTCAATGAATTTATTCTTAAGCTTTTTGTACCAAAGATCAATAAGTTTATTATATCCATCAATAGCTTTACATGGATCAATGTTTTCTTTATCTGAATGAAGTATTTTTTGTAATAAAAATTATTTTTCTTAAAGAGACTATAAATAAATCTAAAGAAAAAATAACAAATAGTTAGTATGGAAAAATACCTGGCTAGTTGAGCTCTTTTTTTTAAAGGCTTCCACCATTGCTTGAGAGATTCTCTATATTATTGAGTTTCTTCGTTCTTGAATGAATACAAGTATAGTTTTCTTTCTCCTTGCTTCAATAAACTCCTTTTCTAATGTGACAATTGTTTTTGTGTTTGACCTTAGTTAAAATTATGATTTATTTAAAGAGACTATAAATAAATCTAAAGAAAAAATAACTAATAGTTAGTGTCAAAGAATATCTGCCTGCTTGAACTCTTTTTTTAAGGCTTCCATTACTGATTGAGAGCTTCTCTATATTATTGGGTTTCTTATTTCTTGAATGAATACCAAGTATAGTATTCTTTCTCCTTGGTTCAATAAGCTTCTTTTCTAATGTGGTAATTGTTTTTATGTTTAACCTCAGCTTTTATATAATCTTCTCATTCTCTTCCATTAATCTCTGGCATTCTGATATACTAAGTTATTTCTCAAAATTTAGGACTTCATTTTCTACATGAAGATGCATTACATATTCATGGAGGTCATTTATTCCATCACTAGTAAAAATCAAAGACGACTTGTGACATTTGAGAATGGAGATGTAGAATTTGTAATAGGATCCTTTAGATAAATCCTTCCATCTATCCATAGATCCATGTTCTTCTTTCCCTTTATTCTCATATTGGTTCCTCTAATGGAGTCACAAGTACTCGCCTTGTTTTGTTTCTTAAGTGACTCATAATCTCTATCAATCTTTATACGATAATTATATAAATCTCTTCTACTACTCACCATAGTTTCTATGTTTCTACTTTTTGAAATGAGATTTAGACATATGTAGAAAATACAAAGAAGATAATTGGCATGAAAGTTTATACTTCAGACAATACTTATAGTGATTTGATACTTCAGATGATTGATACAAAGAATATATCTAAATTTATAACGACTTATTCTATGTACATCCTTGAAAACTTATACGGCCATTCTTCTTCAATACTAACTATTTGTTGCAAAACGTTATAAGAATGATATAATTTAAAAAATTTATTATTTTTTATTCTATTTATATTAGTGTTCTTTACTATTTTTTAATGTTTCTCATACTCTCTCTCCATGCTAAGTTGGAATTTCTTACACGACCTAAAAGTGACCTCCTAAATCCCCTAATGTTTTCAGAACACATACCAGAGCATGTTCAAGTATTCAATCACAAAAACAACATCACGAAAAGTGTTGGCATATAAACCAACACCAAAATTACCAATTAAATAGTAAACTATTTATTCTATGGAATAATACAATTATTCAAGATGCTCAACAAAATATAATAATAGACCAACTACTGAACATCACCACACTTGATTATTTGATTAAAGTCTGAACAATATAATCATTCAAGTTCTGCTAAATAGAATATAATCATTCAAGATGCTGAATAGAATACGTGATAGACTAATTACCAAGCATCACTGCACTTGATTATTTATGTGCAATCTGAATAATCATCATCATCATAAATTTAAAAATTATAATAACAAGAGTAGAATTATAATAACCAAGCCTTAAAGTTGAAAAGCACAAGAATATACAAACAAGGATTGAAATTCATTTTAAAATGGAAGAGAAGATGTTGCCTGTGCATGTCCATGAAGGGGTTGCCTTCCATGAACATATTTTTCCAAACACTAGATGGCTTATGAAGGCCTCTTATGTGAGACCCATGCCCCCTCCGCGCACCGGAATCCGGGGAGCTAACAGCGGAAGTAGCAACCTTGTGCGCAGGGCAGAGTTTCCTACTTGGGGCCTCGCCCACAAATGTCTGGACAAGAGACTAATCCCTCGGTTCTTCCAAAACCGAACCCAAAAAAAAACTTCCCTCGCCCAGAAAGCATAGGCGATTCCTCCAGGAGGAGAACTATCCTAACATAGTCAAGGGCCTTAACTTCCCTTTTTCATTCCGACCGAACCCGCAGATCACATGGCTGGATCAAGGGGGGAACTTGCACTTGGATCATAGAGACCAATGCTTTTTTCCTCGGTCAAAGAGGCACAACCGTTGATTCTTTTCCATAGAACAAGGATTATCCCTGATTTACTTCAACTATCGTAACTTGAACAGAATTGAATTTTAATTATAGGGATCCATCAGTCCAACCTAACCCCATCCAGTCCCATGGGTTAGCCAACCACCCAACCACTGTATTGATATGATCCATTATGAAAAGTTGGTTATGTTTTGTCCCAGGTACCAGGGGAAAGAGTTCCCAAGCCCCCTAGCCGACACTCATGCAAAATACAATTTAGACACACCACTTACACACCCAATATGAAATTGCCTTTTACAGATTCAGTTGTCTTTAAAGCAGACTTGAAATGAAACCATAGTATTTCAAATCATAATCCTCCAAAATATCCAGATCCAATTTCCAACTTTTCCACTTTCCAACAACCATAAAATCCAACTTCAGCCACTCCTTCCTCAGCGTACCTAATGGCATCATTGGCAACCAGAACGCTCACCCTCTGCTTACTTGGGGACCTTTTCGATAGTTCCTAGCCCATAGTACCTAGGAGTTTAATCACATAAAAACCATATGGACTCTCAGTTGGAGATCAACAAGATCAACCAACAATATCCATGTAAAAGAGCCATGAACTCATCTGTTGTGAAGACCAACAAGGCCAATCAACCAGATTCATGCCCATGTTCAGAAAACAGCTCCAACTCATTTTTCTTCCCCGACGCACGTGTGGGTATCTTCGGCGCCCCGGCACCGTATGGTCAGCACTCTCTAGGCTCCTTCAGGTCACCTAGCGCTTCACTCATAAGCCGCTTCCTTGGTGCCTCATCCACCGTACCGGAAGCTCACCATGTTAATCGAACACCGAGGCTGGTCAAGACCTCGACCGACCTTGCCACGCAAGATGTCCTTCATTGACTCTCCGTCAGCTGTTGCAACTTTTTCACTTAGGTCCCCCTCGACCTCATTCACAAGATGGTCAAAATGCTTCCCCAGCATTCTTGACATAAAACAATCTTTAAAAAAAATAGGTTTCACATACAAATACAGTTCCAAACAAAATTCCCATCTTTCCTCATCATCCCACATCATTTCTCATTGTCCCATTCCACGTCAATTCTCATTATCCCACATTTTCTACATTAACTCACATCCAATCACATCATTCCTATATCAACTCACATCCATTCACACCATTCCTACATCCATTCACATCCATTCTCATCCATTCACATCATTCCTACATCCATTCACATCATTCCTACATTTATTCACATCCATTCTCATCATTCCTACATCCATTCACATCCATTCTCATCATTCCTACATTCATTCACATCCATTCTTATCATTCCTACATTCATTCACATCCATTCTCATCATTCCTACATTCATTCACATCCATTCTCATCATTCCTACATTCATTCGCATCCATTCACATCCATTCTCATCATTCTTACATTCATTCACATCCATTCACATCATTCCTCCATCCATTCACATCCATTCACATTCATTCACATCATTCCTACATCTATTCACATCATTCCTACATCCATTCTCATTCATTCACTTCATTCTTACATCCATTCTCATCATTCTTACATTCATTCACATCCATTCTCATCATTCCTGCATTCAGTCACATCCATTCACATCATTCTTTCTCAAATTTCTCAAAATAAAATACGTTCAATATTCTTCTTTTTGAATAAAAGATTCATGGGATTTATAAAATCAATTATACCCATATTTTTCCTTTTAGTATAAACACTAATCCATTTATCTAAATGAATCATTTCTATAATTCTCATAAATTGAATGATTCTATAAAATGTTAGCATAACCCTCTTTCAATTTAGAATGAGTTAATATGATTTTTCTTACTCATAATCAAGCGAAAAAGAATTAACCATCATTTTTACTAGATTAAAAATCATGAAAATATCTAATCTCTTTCTCTAGCTTATCAAGCCTAGAGTTTTGATTAGGATAAAGAGATTATCATTGAGAATCATCCTTCTATCGAGGATCTAACCATAAAGATGATTAATCTTTCCAAAAGAGAGATTTATTAATAAAAAATACTATAATTAAACATAAAAATTAGCATTAATCTAATTAAACATTATGAATCATTGGAGAGCTTGATTTCAAGAGAAAAACATTCCATTGAAAGCTTCTCAAGCATTAGAGGGGTTGAGAAGAAGAAAATCATTGAGAAGAATGAAAAAAACCATTAAATTAGGGATACCTTTGATTTTGGTTTGATTCTTTGGATAGAAGTGAAGCCCACAAGCACGTCCTTGGCCACCAAGAGGGGGGAGGGTAATCTCCAAGAGAGGATGGAGAATAGAGAAGCTCCAAAGCTCCCAAGAGAAGAGGCAAATAGAGGGATAATAGAAATTATACTAAAAATGAAGATAATACTGGCATGTAATTACTCAAAGATAAAAATACAAAGGAATGAGGGTCTATTTATAGGTGAAGGAGGCCGCCAACCAAGTCCAACTGGGATCTAGAGGCTTCCAGCTTCAATTTGATCCATTTTAGACAAGTTTTGGACCAGTTCAGCTCACTTTATGATCCAATTCAGCTCACTTTATGATCCAGTTGGCAGGAGGAGAGAGGAGAGATGAAATATCTTGATTTTTTTGAATTAAAAATATCAAGTAATGTTGATAAAAAAGGTTCCTACTTGATGGGGCCCTTACTAAGGTGTCAAAATTCATCATTTTTACTAAAATATCCCAATTTTTAACTAATAAACCCAGTCCTTGGTCAACTCTTCATCTTATGTGAGCATTTACTCATTTTTGGGAAATTTTATTTTATTCTTTGTATTTTTGTCATCCCAACACTTGGATTAATCCTATTGGTCCCTTGGAACCTTATTTAGACCTTAATCAAAAATTTCTGAAAATGTGGACCCTTAGGCTAAGGTCTCCAATACACATATTCAGTTAATTCCTAATGCACATTGGAAAATTAATTTTGAATTTTTGTTTCAAGGGAATCCATCTCAGATTTTAGGAGAAATTTAGTATCTAAAAAATATCTCAATTTTGTATTATCTCTCTCTAGAACATTTTCTCTCTCTAGGCCAAAATCAAAGGAAAACAATATTTTCTTGCATTCAGAATTAGGGGATGATTACAGAAACTGAAGGGAAGGTTCTTACACCTTTACATCTCAAAAGCTGGGGGGGAGGAATCTTACATCTTAGCCATCATTCTTGTTAAGTATGCAATATATGTGTGGCCCCACCACCTCTTCTATAGTAAATTCTATGAACAAGCCCAATTCAAGATAAAATTTGATGTGATTATTATTGGGTTTTGCAGGTTGTGTTAAGTGCGCTAGGTAGAAGAAAGGGTAATAGCAAAGCACTAAAGAGGATTAGTAGTAATTTTAAGATGCTAAGAGGTAGATGGTGTTTGTGACATGTTTATCAGTGCATGTGACGTGATTCACGATTGTGCTTTTTCAATCAGTGTAATTGTTTGTAGTTATGGTGGAATAGGTAGATGGTGCTTGTGGCACACACTATGTGATTGTCCTTTTATAATTGGTGTAATTTTTTGTAGCTATAGTTCTTCGCATACATTAGTAGTGTCATCAAGTGGTGGAAACTATGTGGCCTTGCACTGATGTTGAGGTTTCTTTTGAGGATCCAACTCCATCTCCAAATTTATCTTCATGGTCTTTAGCTTTACACTCTTAAAGAAATGCATGGCAGTCCTATAAGTTGAATCTTCTTCATTATTATTGAGGAATGCCACAAGGATCAAATAACTTACACGCATGGTGAGCTTAAATCTAATAGCCGTATACTCTTTGGAAAAGTAGCTAGGAGCTATATACTCTTTGGAAAAGTAGCTATAACTTACATGCATGGTTGGCTTCAAGCTAGTAGCTATAAACATACATAGTTGGCTTAAAGCTAGTTAGCTAAATACTCTTTGGAGTCCCCATAAGATGGTAATTGGTACTCTAGATAGCTTGCATATATGGGTTACTTGGGTATCTTCTCCCCTTCTTTGGAATCCCCCTAAGATGGTGATTGGTACTCTAGATAGCTTGCATATGTTTATGGGTTACTTGGGTATCTTCTCCCCTTCTTCTTGGTGTTGTCTTCCACGATTTCTTCAACATCTAAACACTCTAGCTCACTATCTCCTCCTTTTCATTCAAAATAGTGGCATCCTGGAGGATTTGTATATAAGAGGACCTTTACTCCAAGTATAATGTAAAACCATCAAACCCATTAAAAAATAAACAAATTACATAACCTTATCTTAGACAAAATTATTTAAGAAGACAAGAATAAACTCATTGGGTGCAATCTTCCCCCCCCGATATGTGTGGCTCTCTCCCAAATAGCACCTTTTCCAAGTTTGGGATTTCTTTATAATCAAGTAACCTTTGTCCAATGTTCTAAGGTATCAACAAAAATGAAATCTTTGTGCAACAATTATGTACATATGTTCTTATCCAAAATAAAGCAATTTATGCACACATGCACATTATAATATCGGGCTATACACATTATAATAATATCGAGCTATACAAATAGAATATAAATTAAATTACTCAAATGTCATATTGACAGTCTCAAAATAATATTCAGACCTCAGTCTTGTTGAAGTTCGTGGATCAAGCCTAAGCAAGCACATAATTAAGTGATTAACAATAAGCAAAGCAATTTAAAAAGAGCCAACATAATAATATAAAAAAGAAGCAGCAATTAAAAAAGAACCAACATCATGGCTTGCCCACTCTTAGTAGCAGTGACAACACCTATGACCCTCACTTGAAACTCACTCCAATTGCATTGGCAGTAGACTCATTTGGGTGCCCTAGCCCCAACATGATCTCACTCCAATTTTAGTCTATTGGTTTACAAAATGAGAGGAATCAATTGGCATATATGATTTACATATATGAGTTAGGATCCATATGAGCATTTAGAGGGCCCAATCAATGTCAACAAAATTGGCCTCATGAGAGGCCATAGCATCAACAGGTTCTTCTTCATCTTCGGCCTCCACAAAGTTTCCAGATAGCCTCTTCTTGGTGTAGCAATATCTCTCGAAGTGTCTACGCTTACCACAAAAGTGGCACTTACTCTCTCCTTTGTCTTTGAATGTTGGCTTTGAGATCCCTTGTTGAAGTGCCTTTTGTGAAGTAGGCTTCACCTTAGAATATAGGCAAAGTGGTGTTGGTGGTGTTTTGAATTTTGATCTTCTTTTCCTCTTCCAAAAGAGCTACAGTAATGTCAACTAGTGTTGGAGAAGGCAAGTTGGTGAGGGTAGAGGTCCTATGTTTCCAAAGTTCTCATCATGGGGAAACTTTTTAACAATAATGCAATGCATACATCTTCTTCCATTGTTAAGATAATCCCTACAAGTTGTGTGGTTAGGCTTCTCATCAGATTTAGGTGAGAGACAAGAGGCTCTCCCCTGTTTAACTTAAGTTCAAAGAATTGAATTAGGCTGCTAATCTTGGATATCTTAGCTTGAGCACCAAACAATGTGTCCAACTCTTCCCAAGGTTCATTTGAAGTGCTTCCTCCATCTATGTGATGGATAAACTGATCACTCAAGCCCAATGCTATGATGGCAAGATCCTTTCCATCCTTGCTAACCCACATGCTTCTCCCTCCCTGATAGTAAGCTTTTTCTCCTTTCCATTGGCAAATTGATGCTCCACAACCCCTTTCTCATGAATATAAATTTGATCTTAGTATGCGATGTATGAAAGCTTTTTCTTTCAAATTTATCTATCTTGGTGGACATTAGGGAAGTTCCCCTCAAAGAGGCAGTGTCTAGTCGATATGCATGAGAATAAATGTGAAACAAGATCTAATTTTGACAACTGACCCAAACAGCTCCGAGAGCTGACTCAAACAATTTGAGTCAACAACTACTATTATCTAGTGATGCTAAAATCTTCCTAAACTCTCTGATTGACTAATGGTTCTACCAATAAAATTTTCTACCTAGGTCTACTACATAAGTCTTATATAAACTATTTAAGAATAAAAAGTGTACAAAATATAATAAATAATTTGAAACTATTTATAAAAATTAAAACAAAAAATTTGTATTTACCTTCACCATTAGATAGTGTGTTGTTAGGGTTACCCTCTTGCTTGAGATGATTGCCGTTAGTTCTGCATTCGGTCCAAATTTGATTGATTCCTTCCAGACTTTAATTAGAGGAGTTAGCATGAATTCTTCAAAAGATTTAAAGAACTCTGCCTGCTAGGAATCCATCTAGCCCAGGGCTTTACCATTTTGCATGGCATTAATTGCATCCTCTAGTTCCCCTCAAGAAATTTCCTCTTGTAGGAAGGCTAATAGGCTTGAGGGTATTGTTTTCCTTCTGCATTTTGAAATTGGATAGCGAACTCTCTTTCCTCTGTAAGCCTGTTTTTCCATTAAAGATGTTAGAGAAATGCTCCTTGTTGACAATGTCCCTACTATCTTTTAACATGGGGATGTAATCTATGTTAGCCTTTTTTTTAGGAGGGAGACATTTCTTTAGAAGGTCTATCAACCTTTCCAGCCCACCACTCTTAGATAGAGTTTAATATGCTAACAGTGTATCTCTTCTTCCTTCTTTGAATTTAATTAGATCCTCTTATAGGTCTACCTAACCTTGGTTGATCTTTTGTTCTATAGTTTGCATCTCTTTGTACTTCTTTGCTATCCTATTTGTCCTGATCCTCGTGACCTCCTTTTTTATATCTATAGGAAAATTCTGTGAATCACTAATAACATGCACCCACACCTTTGTTGGAGACCTGTATACACTGAAGTACCGTTCCCATATTTGCTTCAAGTTTCTACCCACATTGGGTATCTGAAATAGCTTGGGATCTGTGTGAAACCAACCTCAGGCTGCCCTTACCTTTTGATTTGAGAGAGAGAGAGAGAGAGAGAGAGTTATATCGTCGTCTACGGAAGACCCCAAGGGCCTATGAGACCAAAAGTAATACAATGGTACCATGGATATACTGAGCCATGGAAAACTGAAAGAAAAAGTAAAATGAAAACATATGACAGTACATGTGATCAACAGATGATCCTATGTAGAGTGAGGTATGTTGTGATCAGCTAGTGATGATACCCGCCTCGGCCAGAACCAATCTGATGATCCTATGTAGAGTGAGGTATGTTGTGATCAGCTAATGATGATACCCGCCTCGGCCAGAACCAATCTGATGTCGGAGTGAATGGCAGGCCTCTATGATGAGAGTGTGACATGTCGGCGGAGAACCTCACGAATCCGTTTCTGTGTGGTGGAGGGTCCTGATGCTCTGGGTCAGGGACGTCTGGCTTGCAGAATGGATCAAGCTCTCTCACTAAGAACTCCTCTAGGGCGTGGAGCTAGAGCGTGGGTACGGGTGGTGGGCTCTGATGTCGTAGTAGAGGAACTGTTGTGGTAATGATCTGATAAAGCAATGTTGCACTGTACTTTTACCTTAGTATTGAGAAACAGGTTGTTAATCCTTGAAGATACATAACACCTATCTAATCTTGCTTTTCTTAGCTGCTTACCCAGTCTATCGTTGCCCCAAGTGAACTCATTGTCACATGCTATATCCTCTGCAGAGCATGAACTCCTTTTAAGTCCATCCATTTTGATCTGTGACGTCCTCTGATTACCTTTCCCATGCACAGTAACCTCTCCTGGGGGGGATTCCACCATGTTAAAGTCCCCTATTAAGATTATTGGGTCCGCAAAGATCATGAGAGAGACCCACAATTCAGGCTTAGAGACAAAGGAACCCGTGGCATAAACTGAGATAATCACAAACTTTAAGTTATTTGATTCTAAATGAACAACAACCCATGTATTGAGAGGATCTATTTCATGATGTTTAACCAGAGACATCCATGAGAAACCTATTCCTAGAGTTGTTCCACCCCCTCCGGGAATATGATTAGAGTAGAACCACGAGTGCTTCTTGGAAATATGCTCTAGATTTTTAGCTAGAACTTGACCTAAGGTTTTAACTTCTTGTAAACGTATGAAGTTAGGAAAGATGTTCATTTGAAACATCCATTCTTTTATTATTCTAGAGTGGTTACAATCTATCAAACCTTTAGAGTTGTAAGACAGGATTGTTATGTATTTCATGACTTCTAATTTTTTGGGGGTGGTTTAGCAGATTCTTCAGTTCTCTTTTTTGTGGGAATGGGGGAGTTCATACCCCCAACTTGAGCTCCTCTTAAGTACAAGAGAATCATCTTTTGATTTATCTTAGATTATGATGTTCTGTTTGCCAGAGGTGAGAGATGGAGATTTTTTCCCCCCTTCTAGAAGCGATTTCTCTACTTGTGTGGGACTAGCATCCAAGTTTACCAATGAAGCATCTTGAAAGTCCATATCCTCTACCTCCTTCTCTAGTTCACTAGTCCACCATTACTCCTTCTTGTCTGGTTTCGAGGGCCTTGTGGGCGCCCTTGACCTCTGGCTTTCCTAACAACAGCTTGAAAACCCTAGCTATTTTCTTTAGGTTCATTCTCAGGGATAGGAGGTTGAGGATGGGGGGAGATTTAGTGGGGTAGTTCTTAATGAAGTGGTTTTTAGCTCCACAATGGAAGCAAGTGTTCGGTATGTTTTTTAAAGACCAAAGGTTGGTCTAATAAAAATCCCATACCTGCATTGATAGATAAAGAGCTAGGGAGAGCCTTACTGATGTCTATTTCTACTAGGGCTTGCATAAGTTTGATAAAAAGGGTGTAATGGAGAGGAAGATTGGGTAACCAAGACGAGGCATAGGGTAGACTAAAAACAATCTCCAAGAGGGCCTTCTCTTCTCAAGACGTGGGGTTTCCATTATGGCCCACCCTTCTTCCCCCTCAATGCGAAAGCGTATGTGTGCTTCGTACACACACACACACATACAAACACCAAACTTGGAAACTTTCGAGCTTTAGGTTTTGCTTTGCGCGTGTTCTTCTCGCACACACATAAACAAACTTGGAAACTGTGTGTGTGTGTGTGTTTTCAACTTTGAATGGACAATTTTTGTTACAACCAACAAACTACCACCCTACAGAAAAGCCACATATTTTTTAATAATTAACCACGCACTCATTACCTACAACAACTCAAACCCGAGCAAATATCCTTCAGTAATTGAATAAATTAAAGCCAAATTGAAGCAAAAAAGGAGCTAAGAGCCAAGATGCGATCCGTGTGTCCCGAGGGCAAATGGGCAGACTTTCACAGTGGAAGAGGCAACATTCAGGACTCATCAGGAATTTTATACCCCAAAAAGACACTCTACCTTGTACCTCCATATTGCTCAAACAATTTTCATTAGCTTAATAGTAGTTTCTTTTTTCTTTTTTTAGTTTGGCTGGAATTAGATAGAACAACACACACACCCCACATGCCACCGTTTGTAGAGGGGGGGCTCGGACCCATGAGGACTCCCGAGAACCACCTTAACCACTCCACTAACTCGCTTAATAGTAGTTTCATCTTTTTGTACTACTCTTTCAAAGCCACTTTTTGGCTTGACTTTGTATTTGGTCCCATAAGTCATGTTGGGCCTCCATGGTTCTCTCTCTCTCTCTCTCTCTCTCTCTCTCTCTCTCTCTCTTTAGAGTTACCGAATCTCTCCCTTTCTCTCTCACGCTTTAGATATTCGTCACAATTGAACTTTCACAATTTCAAGAGTGTGTGCTTGTCACATTTTAGATATTCTTCACAAATTGAATTTTCATAATTTCAAAAGTCTGCTTGTCATGTGCAATCATTCAAGGTAAGTGCTTAAACTAACAATAATCATTGTAAGCTTGATGGTTAGAAAGGATGTATCATTCCCAACCATTCATAACTATTGGGCTTTTCTTTTTGAGATATTGATGCAAACACCTCTGCGGGGAGGACTAGCAAGTCTAGTCGCCTAGTCGCCCCCTTGCATTTCAAGGTCATGACCAAATTGCTACATGAACTATTAGTATTTATACAAATCACGAGCTTCACATTTTTTGTAATTCAATGTATGAAAATTATGGTGTTGATATTCGAAAAGTTTTGGAAAAGGATTTCATATCTAAAACCCTTTAGAATATGGTTGCAATGCTTCAAGCACAATCTTTGGTGGTGAAAGAAGCAGCAACAAGATAATCCACACCCATGTTTTGGGGTGGGTGGGCTTGATGGAGGGAGACTTATCAATTATTTTTAAATCTTATTCATGGAGTATATGACCTTCCTTCAATTGGTCTACAATTTTACATGCAACTTGTTCCTTTTTTAGCAAACTCTCCCATGTTGCTAGATTTTTCATACATGGGCCTTCCCTATACTATTCAATGCATATAAAAAGACCATCCTTGTGGTGCTCAAGCGATTCCCTTACCTTCATTGCCAGATATCTATTAATCCCATTAAAAAATAATGAAGCACCCAGAAGCACCCCGACGCCCAAAACTTCTGGGGGGGAAGTTCGAAGACTTCAGCCACCAATGTCCAAGTCTTCTAGCGGCGACTTGATAAGGTCAGGTCCTAGGTGATGAAATATTGGACTCGTTGTGTAAATAACTATTTCTGAGACCTGTTGCACCAGATGCCGTTCCCATCAAAATCCGGCTGACAATGTTAGGGTTTAGGGTTTAGGGTTTGCAGTGTAATATACGTCATATTCACTAAATTTCTAATAGAGACTATAACAATCAAAATCCATGTCCTGCCTACCAATCCTATAAAGTTGCCTTTACTCTCATTATTCTGTGCCTTTTACCTAAACCAACAATTCATTCTGGGGCTATTATTTTTGTTATTGTCGGAATACTGTTTTCCCCGATCATTACTTGTTCTCACTTTTGAACACTGAATACCACTGAAAACAAGGAATTCTTTGCTTCTCTACTGCACTTGGTTTGAGAGTTTGTAGCTAGCGTGTGGGAACCTGTAATTCACAAAGATGAACAAACCAATATCTCCGAAAGCGAGTGCAACACTCCATACTGACTTGGAAATATTCGGTTGCCTGATATTGTTTACTATGGTGCTAGTATGTGCCTATTTGAAGGACTGATGTTGTGGGAGCTACAGCTTGGACTAAAGGGAGCTGTAGTTCGAATTGAAGGGAACTGAGCCTGTGTTACCACTGAAGGGAACTGAGCCTATGTAACCTTGGACTGCCCTCCTCCCCTAAACCCACCATCCCATCACCGTCCTCCATTTCCATCCCGTCACCCACGTCGTGGTCCAAGTGTGACCATGTTGTCATGTCCAATCGCCAGTTCACTCAGTACTACTTGACTTAATAGAATAGGAGGGTGTTGAATGGCAGCAAATGCTCTCTACAAAATTTCTAAATTCCAAACTCAGTCTCATCTGGGCAACAGTAAACCTCAAGTAAAGCCTTGCAGTGCCTACGAAAGTGGACAAAACACAGGAGTGATTTAAAAATGTGAAATGCACTTGTAAGCTGAATTTGTCGAAGGTGGGAAATACTAGTTCAAACCCACAACACTAGAACTAGCAAGATTGCTACTCGAAAACAACACGAATGATTGTCAGCACTAACACTCTTCTTTTACCTTGCCACTTTTTCTCAAGGAAATCAATTCCTTGCACACTTAAAAATAATCTAATTCTATACAAGTCCTGAAATCTCACACAATTCAGTGCCCCTGGAATTCATGTCATAGGATCGCCTTCATGTCTAAATGCTATTCCAGCGAGTTAAGGGCTTCTACTTGACTCAGCTTGCCAAATTCACTCACAAGTCATGATTAAATTAGCTGGGACTTCATTTTATTAAAGATCGCACTTAAGAGTTACTGCGATGCAACAATGCCAAAAAAAAAACACGCAGAAAGGCTAGCCAGTTCCTCCACTTGCAAAGAATATATTGCACAAACACTTCTGACGGGGGCAGCAATTGCACAAGGCACTACCAGCTGGGAAGATATGAACCTACACTCCTGTCCCAAAACACAGAAGTTCAGAGGTTTTAATTTCTTGCATAATGCAGAAGAGTTGGTTGACACTTGAAAAACAAGTACCACAGTACCACAGAGTGAATTAATACTTACGATTACACTGTCATGAGTATAAAGAACGACCTGCCTAGGGGCCACCACAAGATCCTAAGATATCCAAATGAATTCTCTGGACACATTCCTGCATTCTGACCTACTCAAACAATGCCTATATTTATGTTAAAAAGGGTTAGAGCGAGAATCAGGGTAGCATCCATGCCCCCGAAGTTGAACAAAAATGTGTTTTCAAATCAAACCAAGAGCAAGCTCAGCTATGACATCTTCGCCGCACCCCGCTTGTTTGCGTAGCGAAGCCTATCTGCTATCAGGGAACTTTGCCTCATATGCTTGTGGTGTCTGCAACCAAAATGAACGCTAAAACGATCAGAAAAAAGTCTTCCCTTTTGAAGTATGAATTGAGAATCAGATGAGAATAATTTGCAAACAAATAGTGAGTTTTAGGCTCAACGGAAACTAGAGAACAAGGAAAAGCAAAAAATGATTCCCACACATTAAGTAGGAAACAGGTTTACCATGTAATTTGTCGTGATCATCTTCCCAGCAAACCAGCGCCCGTGCAGCGATCGTTGTGCATTCATAGCTGCAGTCAAGGAGTTGAACCGAAGGTAAACATGTCCTGCACTGTTCCTGCATTACATCCATCCCACACAAGTGAAAACCTTTCCATACTGCAACATTCCTCTGAGTAATCTCATAATCACATGGTTTGGTGACAAGGAAAGATTAAATGCAAAAAATACGATTCAACTGTCTGAAGTGGATGAAAGTACATACTTGTCAACAAAAGTATGTTTCACCACACCGAACTTTGCACACTCTGTCTGGACTTCCTCCTTGATGTCCAGATCGAAATCAGGTTCCATCTGCCGATAACAGAAGACGTGTGAATATTCAAACTCTGAAAAGCTATCAAGTCAAATCGTATGCAAAGCATTGGAACCAAAGAAATGAGATTGCTTGCCTCGGTGCTGGGGTCAAACATGTTCTTCAGGAGTAGACACTCTGTTGGTGTTCCAATGGGCTCCAGTACTGCTGCACCTAATGCAGCAGCACCTAAACCTGGGTTAGGTAAGCCCACCATCCCTGTTAGACCTAAGCCAGGTACAACTGGTGCGACCGTCGGTACAGGCACTGCTGAAAGCAGATTCAATGCTGGAGATACTTGAGCTGCAGTTGATGCAACAATACTAGCAACACAAACACCCACAGCTTCGAGAGTCATATGGTGAGGATGCATGATAAAAACAACCACAAGACGCCACACAACAAGAATCATCCCAAAAAACAAACAACAGACCTTGAAACAGTGCCACTTCGATCAAGCTTCTGCATGAGAAGAGCTCTAGATCGAGCTGTGAGAGACTGCAAGGCAGTGCCAGGGTGATCATGTCGGTCAGTAAACGCTCTCTATGCTGTCCATCTACACAAACAGACAGTACCCTTGGCCATCATATAAGTACTTACCAGGCCCCCTCCATCGTCATCATCAAGCTCCCCTGGAGCTACAGAAGGGTCTTGCATCGACATCTGATCTGTCATTGGTACTACCTGTAACCACTCACTGATTAGACAAAACAGCCAGCCTTTACCACCATGCCTAACACAAAAACAAGACACAACATGCCTTGATCACGCGTCCAGCCAATTCCAAAACCCCATTCAGAGCTTGCTGTGCAGCGCGGGCATCCTCAAGCCTTGCATACTGCAGTAAAGGATAACGACTTAGGACCAGACCTTTAAAAAAAAGTTAAAAAATGGACTTCAGCGAAATGCATCTGCACAATTAGGTGATCTTACTTGTACAAAACCATAGCCTTTACAATGCCCAGTATCTGGCTCTATTGGAAGTTGCACCAGCTCTACCGCACCAAAAGGCTCGAAGACCTGCCAAAAATAGGCTCGAATCATGTTTGGTCCCAGATAGCTATTTTACTCATGCAACTTGACCACCTTCACAACATATCTTCATCCACTTCTCAACAATGCACAAGCTGTATCTCAACAAAAGTGATTATACAGAGCATAGAATAGGAGGTCACTCTAGAGTCTACACTCAGGAAAGAATGGAATTCACCTGTCTGAGTTGATCCTCTGCAATGTTGTAATGCAAATTCCCAACATATAAGCGCCTGGCACCTCCAGAATATGGTCCCATTAAACCACCAGCTCCAGAAGTCGTAGTTGTTGTTGACTGGACTAAGTTTTTCTCCGCTTCAGAAGGCTTTACCATGACTGGTTGTCCAAGAAGAAGCTGACCAGTCAATGCAATTGCCATGGGCACTGACAAGGCATCATAGAACTCGATATAACTGCAACCGCAAAAAAACAAGTCAACACACTTTCCCTTGTGTATGTGTTAATGGTCCTGATTTACATAAATAATCTTTGCCCATGAAAAAAGGAGATCTCAGGGCCCCGTCTCTCATGGGCGGGGGATCTCCCCTGTCAAAACACCTGCCGTGATAGTGGGCAGGGGGGCGGTCTCTATCAAATAACCATTGAACTTGCATTCCATATCAACAAGACTCTTACCCCACCCCTTTTGAACGTCTTGTGTTTCGATCCATGATAAGTCTTACATCTCGAACCTGCAGAAATAAGAAAATAGATTATAAGAGACCTTCCTTTAACATGATATAGAGAGACCATGCCATCAAGTGGGGCCAAAAAAACTAACCTTTCCTGCTCGAGAGAAGAAATCATAGACATCTCGTTCATCAGCCTTCAAGGAAATCTGTAGGCAATAAACCAAAAGCTGTCCATCAAGCAATTGAATATTTATTCAATTGCGGCACAAAACCTAGTTTTAAGGCAAAAAGAACAAACCAAAACAGTACCAACAACCATTTTGAACTAAGATTCCAATGCCCCAAGCTGGGAAATCAATCCCAAAACAGAGGAATGCAAACAACGCAGGATCCACATGCACGTTCAATATTATTTACAGTCCGTTTACCTTTTCCGTGTAAGCATCACATTGCTTACTGTGAAGGTTTTTAACAAGGTTTGCATGTCTGAGTCTCAATTGAAGCTTGAAAATTCTTTAAAAGAAATTAACAAGGATGCAAAAACAAAGCAATATATTTCCTCGTCTTACTAACCAATACTTGGGTAACTGATGACCTCTTCAATGCAATGAGGCTTCTTATGCAGATGGTTAACTGGCATAATCCAGAAAAGTATGTCAAATAGCTTATAAGCTTGCCACTCCACACAGGACAACCAGTAAACATGAACAAAATGTTCAAAAGACAAAAACAAGCATGCCATGCCACACAGCTTAGGCATCAATAGTCACCACTGGTTGAGAAATCGCCTATGATGGGGAATGTGATGCAAGCAACACAAGATGCAAAAAACACATATCCCAACAAAAGCAAACCGTGCCAGGCAGAAGCCAGAGCAGATTGCCACCCCTTGAAAACCTCCACTGCCTGCCTTGACAAGATACAACTGCAAGAAGCCCATGTTTTGATCGAGTATGATAGAACAAAGAACACTGGGCCGACACACAACCGATTCAGTGTCTGAAAATGGTGAACCCTATCCAGTAACTATGCCACTTCTGACACCCCAATCTATGTAACAAGAGCAACACATGCATGCACATGCACACATACACACACCCAGTCTTTAAATCTGTCAGATGCTACATATCAGGGGAGAAGTAATCCTTGCCCTTGACGAAGTCATCAGCATTGCTGTGAATCAATATTATTTGTTCCAGTTTGATTGCCCACAATGATAGCAAGTCCTGCATGAAGCCACTAACTAAGACCGGGGCAATTGCTTTACTTGAAAACTATCTAACTACGCATGTATTCAAATGAAAGAAAAACCCGTACCTCTCAAAGGCACTTTACTATTCAAGGACAGCTTGTCCTTGAGTGAGTTTCCTGGTACAGATTAAAAGCAAAGGCATGGGATATATAAACATGACACACGGCCCATGATAATACAAATCTTAAGACAGCTCTAAAATCATCCAGCCTGAGTCACATGCCTGTAAAGAAGTAAACCTACCAGCTAGATGATCTGCATCCCTGATAGAAAAACTAGACAAGACATTGATGATATAACACAACCCACACAGCACACAAAGATGCCAGAATTTCGAACAGCATCTAAAATCATCAATTCGGATTGGCCCATAGCATAAATCCTGCACTGACGAAACCAAAGCTGCCATGTCATGTTAACTTGAACCTGGTAAACCATACATCTATTAAAGCCAACACGGTCCCGAGGCCTCAACTGGGCAGACTACACGCAAATGCACAAAAGCAAAACACACACTAAAAAGGTCTTGGGTTCTTTTCACAACATCGATGGACACTTGGCTCAACTTGGATTGCATTAGAATCATTCAAGGAAAAGTGAAGGATGGAGCAGAGAAACTCTTGGCACTCAGCTCAAAGACACAATTATGCAAACTTCTAAACACATGCGAGAATGCTCTTGGGCAAAACTCATATCGATGCTCTTCTGAACAAGAGAAAGGAGGGGAACAATCACCAGGAGACCAGCATCCCTGCATAAAATGACCATTCACACTTATTGATGCATACAACTCTTCATACATCCTGTAACTTATCCATATTTAGACATAGACATATTTCATAAATATGAACATTGTAATTTTAAAGTCCACCAGCAATGCCTAAACTAGAGCATGTGTGGATTGAACCAATGAGAACCTGGAAAGCAAATACAGTCCGCTGATCTCGCTCAGGATCAGCCTCTGGTTCAGCTGCTACTTCCTCTTTCTTATCCCTCTTTTCTCGCGCATAACTGCAAGCACCACTTCAGACCATTAGACAAACTTAAGTTTCTAGATTCTGTTCTTCAAAGTTTTCAACCAAAGAAAAAAACAATCCTTCTGATAAATAACAGAAAATGACCCCCGCAAGCGGACAATGCACTTGGCATATACAGACACATAGCACAGATGCACATGGCAAGCACAAACTTGCTTGTGTGTCCATGCTCCTAGAGCAACAGAGAGTCCCATTCTATGAAGAGTGGCCCAAGATTTTCACTTCAAGCAAGTAAGGAATATATTCCTTAAGTCTACTAAATGCTAATAGCGGGGGTTCTCTTCTGTCCATGTGGGCCAAGTCCTCAATTTTTCATGAGGCGCTCCTACATCTTCTTAAAGCCTGGGCTTGTGCAGCCTGCAGCCATTTCCAGCAATATTTACATGGTTCTTACTGATTAAACAGCAAGTAAATAACCCATGCAACATTTTTGCCAGCATGTGCCACATTGTGAGAGGTGGAAGTAATGTCTCCTAAGTAATCCTTCATCCCTAAGTTCTAACTATACTTTGAGTGGATGATCACCTCAACATTTTAAGTTTCTACATCAAAGTGTTCCTGAAATCAACACACCTTAAAAGCAAGCTCAGTGAAGTACATGTTACATGATAGGACCTCCCTTCTATTGATGCAGACCACTAATGTATGCCATGTTCACAAGGTCAATGGTAAGCACTTGGGCTAACCCTTAAAAGATCTTTCAAACCCCCAAGGGACAATTGTCCTAAAATATCTCAACTGAATGTAAATTCACTTTTTTGCAGTTTGCTGAATAACACCCTAGATAGGCAGCCATAATGGCGCTCGCAAAAAAAATCACAATGTGAAGAAATTATAAGCAAGATGGACACGAAGTTTATATACACAGCTAGGTAGGTCAAGTGAATCCTAGAAAGGGATGAAAAAGAGAGTTTTTGCACACTCATGAAAAGCAACCCGACAGGTATAAATTAGGAGATCTGACAGGCATAAGTTTTCACGAGCCCCGCCCTGAAAGTGCAAGGAATACACCCAACTGCAACCTGAAGCCAAGGCAAAGTTTTCCAAAACTGAAAAAACATCTTTCATACAATAGCTTGCTTACCGATGATCTCTATCAAGGTCCCTCGTTTTACTGCTCTCTCTGTCATAGCGGTCATAATCTCTACTTCTGCTATGGGATCGGTCTTTGCTGCGACGTCGGTCAGCATCCTTCTCCCGCTCTCTTTCATAGACCCTATCTCTGTCTTTATCTCTACTGTGCCTTCTCACCTCTTCATCTCTGTGATCTCTTTCCCGGTATCCACGGTCCCTGTGTGATCTTTCTGACCTATCACGGTCTCTATCACCACGGTCTTTGGATCTCTCTCTGTTGCCTCGGTCACGATCATCGAGTGATCTCTCGGATTTTTCCCTCTCGCCATCCCCAGATCGATGGCGTTTACTTCTATAACCATCTTCAACGTCGTCTCCGTCTTCACCTGTTCTCCGCTTCTCTACGCTCCTGCTCTTAACCCCGGACCCGTTCGATCCCTTTACCAAATCTGCAGACTCCACCGTCTTCTCAAGGTACTCGTACTCATCGAAGTCCATGGCTTCTGAACAGGCCAAAAACAAAAAGCAGGGCCTTAATCACGAGGAAATAAGCATACGGACATACACAAAAGGAGGTGTACGAGAAAATGAAGCGGCGAAGCGTATTTTTGCACATACCTGAGAACGAAGCTTCTCCTCGGAGCTCGAAATTCTCTGATGCAGAAGCCCTAGCAGGAAAAAGCAAATGGTGCAAGCCTATTTCCAGGCGAAGATGGCTATGGTAAAACCTTCCTAATTCCCTGCCTTTTGCCTGTGTGTGCGCGCGCGCGCGCGTTGCCCCTGAACCCTAAAAGCTAATTCTTTATTGTTTACATATATATATAGAGAGAGAGACGAGAGAGAGAGACGAGAGAGAGAGACAATGGCCTTTTAACTTTATTATTTTGTAGAGAGGGGTTTTAATCACAACAATTATTAGTTTAATAACTAGAATGGTTGGGTAGCTATCATTACCAATATTAGTTGCTAATGAGAGAGAGACGAGAGAGAGAGAGAGAGAGAGAATGGCCTTTTAACTTTATTATTTTGTAGAGAAGGGGTTTTAATTACAACAATTATTAGTTTAATAACTAGAATGGTTGGGTAGCTATCATTACCAATATTAGTTGCTAATGAAGTTGATTGTTACTATGGCTACGCTTATTAAGTGCATGTGTGCATGAGTGGGGAGCAAAAAAAAACCATACACAAGGTATGGCAGGGAGGTAGCATAAGTCTCCCCTTCAATTCATAAACACAGGGGAACTTGCCATTCCCTCATTTAGAAAAACACTTCAGATGTTAAAAGTGATGCAAATGGTTTTATTTTTAACAATGCATACTACAATTAACGTTGTGCTTTGCTCAGATAGGCTAAATGTGAGTGCCTCCTTTACATTAAGCATCTCTCAAAACGACCACCACTGCTCTTGAACTTCCTCTTGTGCTCTCCACATCCCCTTTATCATATAGAATTCTTGTGTTATGGCATCTTTAAACCTGGCTTGAATTGTTCTAGGTGTCCATCGATGGCAACTAGGGCCCTAGGGTTTGCCTCTGTAATGAACGAAAGGCTAAATGTGAGTGCCTCCTTTACATTAAGCATCTCTCAAAACGACCACCACTGCTCTTGAACTTCCTCTTGTGCTCTCCACATCCCCTTTATCATATAGAATTCTTGTGTTATGGCATCTTTAAACGTGGCTTGAATTGTTCTAGGTGTCCATCGATGGCAACTAGGGCCCTAGGGTTTGCCTCTGTAATGAACGAAAGGATACACGTTAACAAACACAACTTCGATATAGATAGATTTCTTACACACTAGTAAACATGGACCAATCTAGATAAATTTCTTGTTGTGCAAACAACACACAGATGGAACTATAGTTGCTTTGCTACTATGGATGTCCCACCAATGGGAGAGATCCTTGAAGTTCTTCCAAAAGCATTCATTACGTGCTCTTGAGGAAATCAAACATCCTCCTCCAACTACTCTCTTTGAGCGAACTGCTTTTGCAAGGGAGCCACATTTAACATACGTTTACCTATAGTGCCTAGGGATTTTTTGAGTCTATGGTAATGTTAGCTCAATCATAACCTTAATGTCGCCTTAATCATAGCCTCAATTATCCACATTCACAACCATAGTTGTTGCTATTATTCTTTGATGTAGATCAACAAGTCACCGTAGTAGAGTGTAGATGTAGCCAAAAGTGGAAGTGGGAGGGAGATTGTAAAAGCAAAAGGTTGAAGTATTTTCTTCTGCATCTCTATCGTGTGCTTTACATTTTTAGTTTCTTGCTTTGCTATGGATGGCAAGGTGGTCCCTGCTACTAGCCCCCCCTCGTGTAAGCTCGAGCCAATGCATCTTGGCAAACAAGCACGCAGTCCCCTCCAAATACATTAAGAAGATCCTTAAGCACAAGATCGATTGCACACACAAGTAATAGGGCCTTCAATTGCTCTAACTTGGAGGAGAAGTTATACTTATATCACTATAATATTAATTATAAAAATAAAGAATGTGCATACTACACGATGGGATTTTAATAATATTATGTTACAACTTATATACTATTATAATAATAGTAAATAGAACTAAATACACTAATAACAAACAAATGTAGCTATTATACTATGATAATATTTTTATAATTGTGACAGTAAACCTATCGAAGCACCCTTAACATGTTTGAAGCATAGTACAATTTTCTTTGAAGTATTCCTTACATCCCTTAATGATTCGTAGGGATAATAATGTACCACCCTCAAACATTACGTTCTCAATTCTAAATAACAACAAATGTGCAAATAATTTGATTATATTCAAGCTCAAAATTTTGTATTTCTTGAAATTTTTACATTGGCAAGTTGTTTACTAATCTTGCCCATGACTTGTGGAAGACATATTGTCCAATGTCATAGTGTATAGAAGCTATTTCATATGAAAATGAGTAGTGTTGGCTTAAGAGCCACCACACCACTATAATGAAAACCATGATGTTGAAACATCCCTAAGAAGAAAATGCACCATGCATCATGACTATTTTTGTGACACCTAGTTTGTGTACCAATCCCTAAAGAGCACCTTCACAAAACCACACCCACAATCTGTTGAGATATCGAGCTCAACTAGTGCTATGGATATTGATGACTCATCAAGGTGATAGCTTCTACACATGCCATTAGCATGGTTAGTGAGATTATGGTTGATATGCCATGTGGATGACAAGCTGTGTGACAACAACATTTAGATTACTAGAGTATGGCATAGTTATAGCACAGCTCAAATAGTCAGGTTCACACTATGGACCGACCATTATATACTATAGTAGGAGAGTGCTTTTCTTGCAGTATGTGCTCTTATCTTTTTATATGTTATAGTAAGAGAGTGCTTTCGATACCAAAAGTAAAAGTTGTAGGAAGGTAACTATGCATCATTAAGCAAATTGCATGATGACAAAAGTGAGTAGCTATTTGTGATGCAACATCATGGTGAGTGATTTAAATATATACCTCATTGTAGATATTGACATATGGCACAAGCACATTGGTCATGTCAATATACAACAGGCGGCTGAAGTCTATGCAGACCCAAAATATTATTGTAAGTTTGTCAAAGTTTAAGGTTAATGGTATGCATAGAGTATGTGAAGCATGCCACCTTGGTAAAGCAGGCCAAAGCATGTCAGTGCAAGGCTATTAGATATTATACATTTGGATGTACGGGGACTAACCAAGACTACAACAATTGCAGGTTACACGTATTATGTTACATTCATTAATGATCATACTAGGAAAGTATGGGTTTATTTCATGAAGGAGAAACGTGTGGTGTTTACTCACTTTCATAGATTTAAAGCCTTAGTTGAGAAGAAAAAAGGCATGCAAATAAAATGCCTAAGATCAAACGGTGGGGAAGAGCATTTCTCCAATGAGTTTAGTGGTTTCTTGAGAAAGCAGAAGGGAATTATGATATAGTTCACATGCAAGTATACTGAAATGGAGTGATCATAAAGCTGAGATAAGGGACAATCACCATGGATTAATACAAGATTAAGGAGATAATCTCATACAAAGGCCATGATGCCTAAGTGAGTTAACCTCCTACCAAGAGGATGGAAATAGCCTTCCACAAGCCAAGGTATGAAAGCCATAAGGCTCCAAGAGTCTAGATGACCAAATATCATAAGATGTCAAAAAGGTACGATAATGGTCCATGAGTCCCCTTTTATATACTTGAGGCCATGACCAAGGTCCTAGACCTAATCTAAAGTTATTGCTTCATTACAAACTATCCCCTCCTATAATGATTTCATCCTTGAAATCAAAGGGTGGTCATGTAAAAATTAAACACAAAGGCTATATGCAAAAGCCAAAAGTCATGCCCATGGCATAGTGTCGGTGTCACGGAAGACCCAAATATGAATACAATAGTTATATGACCCTCAGGGTCAAATGGAAAGGATGAGGGACTCCCATCAATAATGAGGCTAATGAAGTATCCACCTAGATCAAATGGAAATCCAAGGCATGTGAACTCCAAGACAATGGCTCCACAACGATCTAAATGGAATGGAGAGGATGAGGAATCATCGTCGATGATGAAGCTAATTGTGTATCCTCTAGGCATATGAACTCCAGGACAATGGAATGGAGAGGATGAGGAATCATCATCGATGATGAAGCTAATTGTGTATCCTCTAGGCATATGAACTCCAGGACAATGGAATGGAGAGGATGAGGAACCATCGGATGATGAAGCTAACTATGTATCCTCTAGGGTTCAATGGAAAGATAGGGGATCATAGTCGATGTGGTGAGGCTATCTGAGTGCCCTCCAAGATCATATGGAAAAGATATTAGTGTCATGCCAAAGAGGAAGTAATCCATACAATTGTATCGGTCTGGATAAAAGAGAAATCAAAGCCATGTAATCTCCAAAGAAATGGCCCTCTAAACACCTAGATCGAATGGAAAATATAGAGAGCCAATGCTGATGACACGGTTGGTCAATCCTCCAGGGTCAAACAAATAGATATGGTGCATATCATTGATCTTCGATGTCAATGTAGTAGCTCCTGGGTTGAAGGGAAAGCTCATAAATCCATTCTCATGACCATAATGCAAACTTGACATCCGTAGTGTCCACCGAATGTAACCATCACTCATGGTTAGAATGTGGAATGGTCTTAGCACAAAAGAATCATCATGTAGGCCAAGACAAAGATGTGTCGTAGGTGCATTTAAGTGCCATGCCACGTAATCATCCAGCATACATCTCAAGTGGCATATAATGGACCCGAAGATGAATATCCTGGCTCTAAAGAACATAGGATCCTGTAGACATCCATGGAAGCTTAATAAACTCATCTCGAGGTTGGCCTCATGTATGGAAACCCATGCCATCATCCCAACATAGCTCCACTCAAAAAGTCAAAGGCATGATCCACTACATCTATATGTGTATGAGTGTGATCTGACCCATGAACTATATCCTCATGTGCGACCCTCTAGGTGTGTGTGACACCCTAAGACAAGAGTAGGGTCACTTTAAAGATCATCATTGAATATTGACAAAATATGTACACATGAAAGATAAGTGGTATCCTTCATAAAATCACTATCCCCAAAATCTCCGAGGTGACTAAGGTCATCCTCACAGGTAGGTTCTATCTCCATCAACACTAGATCTAAGAAAATGTCAAAGACAAATGTAAAACTATCTAGATCCATATGCAAAATCCTACCTCTCCTATGAGGTCTCACCTCAATAAAGTCATCACCATCCTCATGTGCAATGCTTGACTACTTAAATATATGTACTAAACTCACATGAACGTTGGTATGCTATGAGAACTAGGAGTAGTGTAGAATCATAGATATCCCCACAAGTAAAAATCCTAGAAGAATAGACTAAAGAATCTAACACAAGGAACTTATGTCTATTCTCATAGGTGTCTCGTGAATCCATATGCGGGATATCACTAATCAAGTGCACACTTTCCTCTAGAATTAACCCACTATCAGCGAGTGTATCCGTAGAAATAAGGATAGGCATAGAAGAATCAATGCATGATAGGATAGGCAAAGAAGAATCGATGCTCGATGTAAAGGAAACGATGCTTGATGTAAAGGAATCAATGCTCAATGTGCTCGTTGCCATCTCTACCCTTGAGATCATGCCCACATGGTCTCACACACATCACTATCACATACATCATCATCATGTTCATGCGTATCACTATGATCATGTGCATATGTATCATCTTGTGCACATGTATAAATATCATCATATGTGTGTGCGGTACAATCTCATGTGTATGAGATACATCATCATAGGTATGTGGGTGTGATACATCGTCATCATCATCATATGGATCTATGCCATAGTCACAACGACTCAAGAGTGTAGGACACTCATACAAGTCGCCACAAGAATAGAATCATCCCATGCGTTCAATGAATCGATGAAATTACCACGTGTGGACCACCTAGTACATACATCTGCCTCCACAAACAAATGCCTCAAATGACTCGACATCAAACCCTCAAGCTCGAATATCCATCCATGGCATGGGTGTGCCGCCTCGTGATAGCAAGAGTTCTGTGAATGAGGATCAAGAGGTCAAAGCCTCCTAGTGCCAAAAGTATGTGTGAATGTGGCAAAAGAGATGTGATCCGTGGCACAAGATGGCAACTCAAAATATCGGTCATAAAGCCATGAAGATAACGCATAAGCATATCTCCTATAACCAAGATTAGCTATAAAATCAAAGCAATGTCGATGACGAAGATGATGGATATTATGTTGATCTAATGAAGGATAGTAGTAGTACCTCATGATGACCATGTGAATAAGGTTTGAATAAAAGCTAATTCACATGAGTAATGCACAAGAACTCTCTCTGCGTGTAACCACGTCCCAATAATGCACTAATGTGCGTGTGACCAATCACTCAAAAGAACAAAGTGTGTGAACAACCACTAATAAAGCATATAGCGTGTGATCAAAGGCTCACATGCACAAATAAATCACAATGAGCTTGATAGAAATGTGTGCATGTGAATAAACCCAAACAAATCCCAAAGGCGTGTAAATCTCCGAAAGGTCCAAATATGTGTGAGCAGATAAGGGCTAGACAAATTATGGATGGCCAAAAGGTAGTTGTGGAAAACTTTAAAGAGAATGGTGTTATGGCTCACCCTAACCCCCCTTGAAACACATCCAACAAGAGATTACCTGGTGAACCGCAACTGTTGTGAGGATCTTTCCAATGGCCGAGCTCGTAACCCTTAAGGTCTCCAAGCTCTACAACTCCTTTGAGCAGCAAGTCCATCGCGCCTCCCGCAAGCGTTGTTGTCACACCGCCGCGTTGCATTACGGGTACTCGTCCCCCCCCCCTCTCACCTTACTTCACTCATACACACTCATTAGCATGCATTAGGGAGAGAGATTATCAAGAGGATTAGCAAGAGCAAGACTCAATTGTACAATGGGAGAGTCTATTGTATTATGAGAGATATTCACTTATATACATGGCCATAAGTGTTCACACTCACTTAAACTGTCGTCGGTCGGGCACTTTAGGCTCATAAGAGGCCTAATGCTATTACAATTACTACTCTCATAATGTCCATGAATTACATCACTTGGGACTTCATCCTAACTTGCTACCACACACTCTTGAAGTGGGAATCACCATAAATACTCCATCACACCATTACCGACGCCCATCCAAGTTGTAGCTTTGGACGCCATTGCTTCATATCTTGATGTATAACCCTTTGGTGTATCTACATTGACTCCTTGATGTAAGATAATGTGGTAGCTCTTGTTAACCCTAGGAATGGGTTAACATCCCCTCCTTAATGGCGATCGCATCCTCATGATCACGTTGAAGACCTTTGTGTGGGGAGAATGGACAAGCTTTGTTGATGGCTTTGATGTTGAGTGGCCCTCGATGGTCTTAGTTCCTCCGGAAGGAATAAGAAAAGCTATTTAGTGAATGAAAATGTTGGTGGTTTATTGGGAATTCCTAACGGGGTGGGGGGTGGAGTTTTTTGCGAATGATTGTATTTTTATATTTGTGTGAGTATTTTTTTGGGTTTTTTTTGCTCACTTTGTTTTTTGGCAATCATAAGCAAGGTTACATGTGATTTGTGTTAGTGGGGATGCTAAGAGACATTAATAATGGGAGAGAAGAGAGGGAAGGATCCGGAGGAATGTAGACATAATCATCAGAACGAGATGGTGATTCTCAGTTCCTCATTTGATTCATTGATGTGACATTCATCATTTGAAGAAATTGGCCTTCGATAATGTCCTTTTATGTGGCAGGATTCTTGTCGAATGTTGTTGAGAAGGTCATGTTCTTGCATGCTTCTTCCCATGTGCTTTTTATGTGTTTATGTATATTTAAGTACTCTTATGAAACAGATATACATGAAGTATAAGAATTGAGTCAAATAGACTCTTATATTGAACTGCTCTGTGTTGAACTTGTTGGCGAGGTTGAAAGAATTACGTTGACTTGCGAGGCTAATATTGATATCTTCACTAAGAATTGGAGATCATTGATTTGTGAAGATGGTAGCATCGTTTAGAGGTTTGTAATTTGAAGAAAAATTCTAGGCAATGGGTTATACCATTGACCAGACTCTCGTCCACCATGGCCCCCCATCCAGAGATGTACCTGGAAGTTGTTGATGCTGAGGCTTTAATGCAAATATCCTCCAGTGCATGAGTATGGATATGTCCTCTAGTGTATGAGTATGGATATGTACTCATGACAATTCTAAACGAGGTCGATTTGGAAACTTGCGAATCCTCATATTCTCATTCTATGGAGCTTTTTATGTCTTGGTATAACTCATGTTGAGCCCTTAAATGTGTAAGTGCTGATGTTATGTTAGCTTCACCACCATGAGAGAAGAGAATTTCTCTAAATGAGGTTTTGAGAGACTACTTTAATTTTGTAAGGGAATTATCAAATTCCTCACGTGCTTTTTCAACCGCATAATTTGTGCAATCTATCTCTAATGACTCTTCTGTAGAGAGTATGTCTTCCTCTTGAAAGGGGAACCGGTACTCCTCCGGGTTTTGTATTTTGGTTACTTTTTTAGGATTGGCATTATGAGGCTCAATCACAACCGATGATCCTGTAAGACACTCAAACATGCTAAGCATGCTCTCCTGAGCTTGTGTTTTGCATTCCGCATGTCATATGATCCTGCAAGACACTCAACCATGCTAAGCATGCTCTCCTGAGCTTGCTTTTTGCGTTCCGCATGTCATATGATCCCGCAAGACACTCAACCATGCTAAGCATGCTCTCCTGAGCTTGCTTTTTGCATTCCGCATGTCATATGATCATGATTTTCAATCTGCGAGGTTGGGTGGGTTTTAGTTTCTTAATTGGTCTATTAAGTGCACTGAGTAACGAATCAGAACTTGTTTCATCCTCACTAAGTGACGTACTAGAACTTGCTTCATCTTCTGACTTTCTATGGATCATCAGGTTTTCTTTATGTTGGCCCATATGTGACGACATCGAATTCTCTTTTGAGCTTTTGTATCCTGTGTCGCACATGTGGGTGTTGTTATTGTGTGGTGGCCTTTGAGGTGGATGCTTATGCATCATGTGTAGCTTTTGGATCTTTTGGGTTTATGTCCCCTTTTTGGTTTATGTCCTCCACACAGACTCCTTTTCCCTGTCCTTTAATTCAACCTTGTGGTCAGTTTGTTGTCCCTTGTTTTTCTTGGGTTTAAAAGGTTTTGTTTTTTCTTTTGGGTGCTGCTTTAAAGCATGTTCTTCTATCCATGTTGAGGTATTGTCTTTTGCGTTCTTTTTAGCCGTTTATCATGCCTTGGTTTGTAAGCATGGTGTGCAACTTTGTGAGTCCACGACAATAGAAACACTGAAGTGTTCGATTAACTGCTTCCTGAGCGATTTTTACCCTTTGTACTGTTTCTGTTTGATGCACAAGAGATGGAGGTTTTGAGTCAATTGTTGATGAATTAGGACACTTTGTAGTATCATAATCAAAGGATTTACAATATGTGCAGTACATAAAAACATGTGCCTTGTATGCACAATGGGGATTGGGATGGTTATTACACTTAACACAAGGCATTTTGCTCCTCACTTGTAGAGGCATAAGGATGGTTGGTTTTGATGGTTGGTTTTGAAGGAGCTCATCCTTTCTTAGAGATATTGATTGAAAGCTTTTAAGCAAGGGCCATATGTGGAGCCTTGATGACATAGTAGCAATCAAAGATGTGCAAAATGCTTGTCCTACCTACTAGTGCACCTTTGTATTCCTCCTTGGTCACTTTCAATGCAACCTGGACACATATCAATGAAGATAGGAGACTGACATTATATGTAGCAACATAAATGACTCTTCTATATAGCATTACAAACTGATGTATTGGTTGTGCTACATAACAATTGGAAAGCTTTATAGCACATGAGTGTTAAATAAGTACAATCCAATGGTATATAGCAGTTCATCTTTGTTTGCAAGCCTACACATTGTATCTGTTGGAGAAATCATAGTCAAAGAGTGTGTTCTAGTGTGTACTAGGAACTAGTTTATGAGTCTTTGTGTGAGAGAGTGCCATGTGTCACTTTAGGAGTTATCCCATAAGCATATGGTACTTGAGTGTGTGTGTTCACTCTATAAGAGTGATGTACTTTCTTGTGTCACATATCAATCAAATCAAGCTATCTTGGTCTACATGTAAGTACTTGTTCATTGCTTTCATTTAAAACAAAGTTGTCCATAAGCCAACAAAACAACAATATCCAGAAGCTTCATTATTACGATATTCAAAATTTTTATAATCAGACCTTCAAATTCTCGTCATTAACAAGCAAATCGTTTGTCCATAAGTTGATTGATGACTTGGCAGCTCGGACAGTTGAAGACTCCTCTTCCCTTTGCAGACTATTGAGTCTTTGTTGAACATCTTGAAATTCCTCTTTAGTGTGGGAAGGTTGGCTTCATAGTAGTGACGAGCATTCTTATACATCATTGATAATATCTGATGAGGAGTATGGTACTCACTGTGCTTGACATTTGAATCCAGTAGAAGATAATCACACTTGGATTGACGAAATCATCATCTTCTTCAAGATTCTCTGTGATGATGGTGAGATAGTAGTCCTCCCCAAAGCTTGAATATCTGTAAGGAGGACATACTGGTGGTCACCTATTGGAAACATAGGGAGGACTGAGGTTGGAATGTGCCTTGTTTCCTCTACCACAGCAGGCTCCTCGTCGTGAGCAGTTGTAATAACTTGGGTGCCTTCTCTTTTGAGGGCATCAATATCAAACTGTTCACTGAGTTCCCTCTTCACAGCCAAGTCTATCTTCTATGTTACCTCATGAACCTCATCATCTTCTGCTCTTAAAGGTTCCTCTGAACTTTCCTCATCTCCTTCTGCTAAAACTTTCTCATCCTCAAGCAGTAGATGTAAATAGCAAATAAACCCATAGTGGTAGTCAACAAGATGACATTTGCGCTTGTGTACTGGGCACTTATGTGTCTTCTTCTTATCCCCCTGACACATATGAAATATCCTTGTTCACCTTATCTCTTGAGGATGTGGCATAAATAAGATCCTCCACATGCACGTACTGAATATTATCTAGGATAACTGCATCATTCAAAGTTGTCCCCTGGTATTGCTGCTCTTTCTCTTGGACATATGTGTGTCCAGACAAAATCATACTCTCGATGGAGATGTTGCAAGAAAACATACGTGAAATCTGAGTTTGGAGATGGTGCTGGGCTGAATTTGTGAAGGAAATCAAACAATTTCTCATTAGGGGTTTCTTCAAACCTAGTATCGGGTTTGACCTCGATCTCAAAAGGATGCATATACAAGCAAAAAAAGGTTGGCTAAATGATTGTTAACTACACATCAATGAGAGAATAATGGAGATTTGTTACAGTGCAAATGTCATTACAACGTGATTCACAAACGACGGTGGATGCAACGAGTGAAGCTTGATATCACGTTGTGTTGAACCGAAATACACACGGTCTACATTGTACGTATTTGCATCAGAAGTTAGTGATATAACAGCTTTCATTAAAATACAAACTATGGGGTTTCCGAATTCAAGCTATACTAAGTCTTGCATTGCTAAAATTTCAGCAAACACCCCTATGAGACAAAGATATGGAAAAGGATTCTATATTCGAGCTAAAAATACCTTTTATATTGCAAGTCACCACAACACAATTAACATTGGACGTTGATGAGGGGAGGCCTTATATCACGTTGTACTGACTTGCACTATACAAGGTCTATATTACACTAATATATAACAAATGTCATTACAATGCAACTCATGATGGATGTTGGCGAGTAAAGCATGATATCACGTTGTGCTCAACCTAGGCAGCACAAGGGGGCTGTAAATGAACCTTAAGCAATGAATAAACACAATTTATTAAGTGCTATATAGCATAGTATGTGGTATATAGCATAGAGCACACTACCACAAGTGGGCTATCAATGAGCCTATCAATGAGCCTTAAAAGCAATTAATAAACACAATCTACTGTGTGTTAGATAGCACATAGCAGACTAGCACAAGTGGGCTATCAATGAACCTATCATAGTTACTGGTCCACAAATGAAAGATAGCACCCCTGATAAATATGGTTTTTTTAACAAATATCTTCAAACTCAACTATTGCAAAATTTCAATGTTAGAGACTCTAACACAAATCAAGGCCATAAATATCTACCACAAAGGAATCTTAACCAGTTCAAGCTTAAAAGACACCCCAAGTGGACGAACCTTCTACCTCTCACAATAATGGCAAGCAAATATCCTATTAAACCAGTGGACAACCCCTTAGTTATCTCTTTATGGAATGCATGGAACTCAGTTAAAGGGGACCTTGCCCTCTCAAGGAAACCAAGCCACACCTGGGGGATACATGGAAGAGACTCCATCTAGTGGCCAATGTTGCCCTTTCCCTCAGTGGAGAAGGCCAAGAGTGATGTAGCTCTTAGATTACACAAAGCAGGTATTTGCAGGGCTGGTGGGATGATGTGTGGGACAGTACTTGCAATAACTGGACCTCCAAAGCTGACCTAATCAGATTGTTCAATGTGTCAGATACAAAACTTGAGCTCATTGGGGATAGAATTGGCCTTTGGTCACACTATGAATACTATTGGTTATTATCCATTAGGGACCTTTCTCTTCCCAAAGCTTTCCACGCAATCAAACCTCCTACCCATCCGAGCTAGGAAAAGCTCTTCGCCTATACATTGCACCCTAAATAGAAGATGGAATCTCATGTGGGATAGAGCGCACTGGTATCTCCTTTTTGATAAACTCTGGAATAAATATGTTGAACCCAAGAAAGCGTGCCTAGCCTGGCTAATAATGCACAGAGCCTTATGGACACAACAGAAAGCATACAGATGGGACATGGTAAATGTCACAGGTGTCAAGGGTAGGGGATGACCTGCATATACACTGTCCTTGGGCTTATCAGTGTTTAATCTCTTTAGTCAACTGCATTATGTCGTGGAATGCTCTTACATTGGGGTGGAAAATTTTGATATTGGGTGAATGTATAGGCTACACTATGGAACTCTGGTCTATTTTGAGATGTGAACTGCTTTGGTTGCTGTGGCTTAATAGATTGGATTTCATATTTAACATCTCTCCTTCTCAGCACATTTGGTTGAAAGACCATCTGATTCATGTAGGTGAAAGGTACGTGCAAAGGAGGATAAAGGATCTAGACACCAAGATTTTTCTGTTGCACAAGAAGGTACATGCAAACAAGGATGATAGAGAGATAATTGTAATTTAGGATCTGATGCTGCTTAGAGAGACAGTTGTAAAACTAAAGATATGTTGCTAGTCAAAGCTCTCTACACTATGTAACCTTTCCTAACTTCTTAATGTAATAGCCTTTTCTTGTAACCTTTCCTAACTTCTTAATGTAATAGCCTTTTCTTTGAAAAAAAAACGTGAGAGACAAATAAATATTGAATAGTTAGTGGTCCATCATCAAAATAATTAATGCCCTGAAAATCCCACAAATCCATGTGAATATTTCCATCCAAATCCCACAAATCCATGTGAATATTTCCATCCAAATCCTCTACCATTTTCTCTATTTCTTCTTTTGTTGAGATGGTTGCCTCCTCCTCCTCCTCCTCCTCTTCTTTTCTTCTTCTTGGCACTTGGTTACTTCTTCTTTTCTTCTTCTTGGCACTTGGTTACTTTACCTCCAGAGTAAACAAGCTACTGATCATGCAGCACAAGGCCAAATCCAACCAAAATGCTTTTCATGCCACGAACCCTAGCTTCTCCCCATTCTTCTTGGCAAGCCTTGCCTTAGGGCATCTCCATGGGTGTCTCAGAGAGAAAGCTCAGAACCGGGAGCCATAATTAGGGACGCCATAGCCAAGGCGAAGCTTAATGACAAAGGATTACAACAAAAGAGATTAGAAGAGGTGGGGCGTAATTGAAATTTACTGTTTGTTTTGGGTTTGAGAGTCAGAACACGAAAGAAGAGATGGAGGGGAAGCTGGCAAATGGCGGTGCAAATAGACAGGAAGTGATGAACGCAGAAGGAGAAGAGAGCCTGCCAATCATGACCTTCATTGCAGCTATGGGAGAAGGATTGCAGAGCTTGTTGAAGCTTGGTCGTGCCATCTTTGAAAAAGCGGAATCCTTGATAAGTTTGTTACCATGTTCTATAAAAAGTTGCGTGCAGAAGATGGCAGTTGATAGTAGAAACTCGCCCATTGTGTGTCTAAGAATTAGGTACACTATATTGTGTATTGTGTATACAAGAATCATGTATATTGTGTGTGGGAGAATCATGTACAATTTGCATACAAGAGGGGATTTATATAGCCATCCAACCCTCTTACTCTTGGGATACCCATATCACTATTGGGATCCTATAAATGATATCTTTTAATAACCAAATCTCAAAACTCATTAGCCTAAGCTAATGCTACTAATGCTAGGGGGTGTTCACACCCAAGCTAATGCCAAAATTCTAGGGGATGTACATACCCGTCAACAGTAAGAGAGCAAGGAGATAAGACTAAACTCAATTGACACAAAGGGAGATCGTGTCTTGCATTATGACAATTTGTTTATACAACTGGTCCTTATTATTTACACTTGGGCACCCAAAAATTAAAAAGATATAAACTAAATGACTACAAGATACATAGGCTTGGACATGGCCAGCTGTTCTCATAAATATAACACTTATAGTGCTATTTCATGACACTTCTTGTGCTATCTCTCATATGTAACAGAGAGATACTAAGCTAACCTCAAAATGGGGTTAACATCCCCCTATATACCTGATGCAGATTCTGTACTCATAATCTATTTTGCAGGGCCTGTTGAGACCTAGATATATGCTTTATAGTGGCTTTTCCTAGTCTGGAGGACACAAAGGAGGAAGTACAACATCTTCCTAGAAGTTGGTATCTTCTTCGTAGGAGGTATATCTTCCCCCAAAAGTTGGTATCTATCATATCTTTAAAAGTGGTATGCCTATAGGATGGTAAACACATGAGCCTGTGGTAATAATACATGATACCACTATTGGAAGGCCCTATATTGAGGTCAAACTTCATGCCCTTGTAGTTATATCTATGTATATAGTCATCTTGGATATTAATGAGAAGAATGATGAGTTTAAAATACCACACAATGGTGACTACACTTGGATCTGGGATCACCCTCCATGCATACAATCATTACATCTGTGGGATTGGCATTTCTAGTGGTATTCTCTTGGATTAATGCCAAATCCCCTTGGGTAGTTCCTCACTTAGATTTATGTTATATTAATAGAGGGAGAGTGTTAGTGAAGCAAAGAACGAGATAAAGGTCTGTGAAAGGGCCTGAGGAACCATTGGAAGGTCAACCAGAGGGGCTGCCCTTTCCAGTAGCTTACCGAATGTATCATTATTTATATTTGACTAGCTCACTACACTGGCTTAGTTGCTATTGTGGAGAGTGATCACTTAGGCTTCTTGGGTAGCTAACACTATGGCCACATCTAACTCTGTTTGTTGTTGTCGAGCTTCAGTGAGCTGCCTATTCTATGTGGCTAGGTCATCTCTCTCTTTTGTTAGGATGGTTACTTCTACTTGCACACCTGTTGTGGGAATCCAATATCTATTCATTAAACTGTGAGATCCCCTATTGATGGCTTTGAAGCATGTTGACTTTTTCAGGCTGTAAGCTCTTCAGGGACTCTTTGATATCTTTTACTTGGATTTCATAATTCTCATAAAAGTGATCTCATATATTTCCTTTGCGTAAGCCACTTGGCCCTCCAAAGCTACCATCTATGCCTTCAATGGTGGCATGTAACTCTTTTTCCTTTTCTTCAAGTCTCTTTTAAAGGGTGCGTCAACTATCATCTATTTCTTCAATGGTGGCCTATAACTCTTTTTTCTTTTAGACTTCAAGTCTCTTCTAAAGGGTGGACCAACTGTCTTCCTAATTAATGAGTTTGTCCTTTACTTACAGTAGTTAAGTACGTGCCTTCTAAACTCAAATTGAGCTCCTTGCCAATAGAATAGGCTAGGAAGAAAAGAGTAAAGACCACCTCTTAGAAACCCATCTCTATTTCCCCAGCAATCTCAACCCCAACTCATATGAAAGGGCAAGAAAGTATAGTAGGTGATGTCCTATGCAGCCCACCACCTCATTCTCCATCTGCGCACCAAGAACCTACCACCACTAAAGTCCATGAAGATACAACCACTCTCCCAAGCATGCCAATGATGGAATTGATGTGTTGAGCATAGTCAAGAGCCAAAAGGAAAGCCCGATTCTACCCCTAGAACAGAGCCAAGAAACACCTCCTCATGTGTTAAATGACCCTTTAAAATTAGAAGAATTGATTGATTAAGTCAGAACTAGAGTAGCAAACCAGACCTTCTTCTTCTAATAAGAAGCACAAAAGGGTAGAGACCATTCAAGTGAGCTCTGGTGCGACAAAGTGGAGTTTGCAGCCAAGCGGCAAAGGTAGGAAGCGGAGTAAAAAGAAAAGATTCATTCAAACCACTTATCCTCCAACTACAAGAAATGGATAAAACATCTCGGATGGTCGTTGTTTGTGCATGAGCTTGAAAAAGGTCTCCTCCACTGCAAACACGATAGAAGAGTACCTACAAGAGCAAGGAAAAAGACAAGATTACAAGATGGAGGCTTATGTCTCAAACCTAAGAATTTTATCCACGAAATAATGGAGAGGAATTTCCACATGCAAGGCTCTACCACAACAAAATTCTTAATAAATATGCTCGTAGCCTAGAAAAGGTCAATGACCAAGCACAAAGGCACAGCAGGATCAGACTACTAGTAGGGATGGTGAAATTAAGTATAATGAGTCGGCAGATATACTAACCAAGTTCTCAACACACAAGTACAAGCACTCCTCAAGTAGCTAGAGTATCATAAGCAAGATGTGATACATGAAATAGACCATACACAGCTACAAATCTAGGTGGAAGGCCTCATATGCCTGACCTCTTCTCATCTTTCTTGATTTCCACTTTCCCTTTGTGTAGATCCACGCATGAAAGAACCTCCTCCACTCTGTTACACATTGATTGCACCTTTGACATTGGTTGCATCTTATATGCAAAACATATATATTCATAAACCAAATGTCCCACTTTGGATCCACCCTAACCATTTTTTTGTCATCCCATATGAACTGATCACACGAGTCCGTGCACCATCCTTCCTAGTATTCATATTCTACACCTTTTTTCCATTCTTACCCTTTTTCCTTGAGCGCATGTAATACAAGCAAGCGAACTCTACATTTGCAGTATTTGAGATACCAAATATGCACTTTAGTGTCTTTAAATCACCTACAAGATGCCATTCCATTGAGTAGTCTCCGAAACCATCCACATGTATAATTTCACCTGCTTTTTGACTGTGAACCACAGTAGGAATCTCTGTTAGATTGAAAAATCTCATGGTCCTCTTTTGGAACCTCAAATGCTACGAGACACCAGATTTTGTTTTCAGATTGAACACTGAAATACTGAGGATCACTTGGCTTTATGGAAGGATCCAATGCCCTGTTCATCAATGTCAAACTTACTCTTTCTATCTTTTGATTCTTTACAATTTCACTCTCATCAAGTTTTAGTACAAATTTCAGTGTGCCACCACATTTTTGAACAGACATATCATAGAACTTCACCATTGCAACTTGCAATTTGCACACATCCCAAGACAAAATTGTTGTTTGGATTCAGATCAAAGGTCACTTCTTTAGCACAATGCTTGAATACATGTGAGTGAACTATGTGTTTTGGCTCACTAATGAGTTCAAGGAAATTGTTATCCAATTGTTACCTTGCTTTTCTCACACTATAAGGACATGGTAGTGGAGTTACCCTTTCGTTTTGCTTTTCTCACACTATAAGGACATGGTAGTGGAGTTACCCTTTCGTTTTGCTGCACGGACTCAAAACCTGCATCTATTTGTCTATAGGTCATTGCATAGGATTCTCTACTTAAACCAATTTTGTCACAAATACCTTGAGCTTCAGTTTTGCAGTAAATGCATTCTTCACATCTTGCAATCATGCATGCACGAGATCATCACTAATTGTTCTAAAATTTGAATGAGAAAGTGTAGACTTCACCATCTGCCTTGAGAAGACTTTGGAGAGTGCTCCACTGTCTTGTTTAAGGTTCTTCAACTTATCAATCTCGGCATGTATACGGTGTTTGTAATTTCCACATTTTTTGACAATGCAGTAAGTGGTCTTTGTTCTCTTACTTGTTCACGTGTATCTAAATTAGAGGTGGTCCCATGTTTGACTCTCTTCTCTCACACCCCTTCTAATTTATTGTTCTTAGCTTCTAGATCCTTTACTCTTTGATCCAATTCATGGTTCTGCAAATGCTAAGCATGAACAACTTCTCCCAACTCATTGTATTCATTATCCTTGTTAGGCATTCGAGCATTTAGCTGCTTGATTTGAGATTCCTTCATCATTAGCATCCTTCATGGACGATATCCAAATGCTTTGCACCTAACTAGCAAGACTTGTTGTGTAACCAAGCAAGCGAGCATTTCCCTCACAAACATATTTAATCAAAGAAGTTAGGCTTGAAAATTTAGGTGGTTGTTGGGTCAAGGGATCAGGTGGGTAGATTGATCCTTCCATCCATATATCAACACGTTTTCTCCCTAATTCCCTAGCTTGTTACATTACAAAGGGTTTACCTTAGAAGCCTCTGTTCTCTTATAGAGAGGAGCATACTCATCGTGCAAGTCCACATGTATACATTGCTTCTTAGAATTATCGCTAATGTTCTACAAACCACAAAACAATACTAAAATTCCAACTAACTCCTTTCTTTGCAAAAATATATGGTGCAATAAAACATTATTATTAATTTCAGACACTTGCATTTGAAATAACATAAAAATTAATGCCATACCTCCATTTGAGCACTATAGCAACACTTCTTGATGCCCTTGTTGATGCAATAACACTTCTTGGTAGAAAAATAATCGAGTATAGAAAATCAATGAAGGCAAATATAACTTTTTGGTTCCACTTGAAGGCACCAGAAAGCCAAATCTCTCTTCATTGTTGTCCATGCATAAATAGTATGTGAGGAAAGAGGAGATTCAAGTGAAAGCTTAGAGGCTTCCTTGAGAGATTAAAGATTTGAATGGAGGGAAATTCAAATGGAGAAGAGTGGCTATTGAATTAAGAAAACTCATCCAATGAAACCCGCCATAACTTCATGAAAATGCACAAGAATAGAACTTAAGCGTGTTTAATTGTGCTGAAAAAAAAGAACTTTGCATAATACTAAGTTTGCTTCTGAAGATATATTCGAGTTCTTTTAAAAAATACCCCTATTTCCAATTAACATCTTCTAATTCCATGTTGTACTTATGTCAAAAATATAGTTGCATAGTTACATATATTAAAAATATCCTTGTACTTGTTTTCTTACTTTATAGAGTACTAGCTTTTCACATTTATGAATTTCCACTTGCAGTGATTGAGTTACGTAAATTTAAGAACATTAGAATAAAATACGCATTGAATCTCTTTAGAAAATATGAAAAAAGGAAAATTTAGATTTAAAAAGAAGAGAGGGAAAGCCAATATAATAATATTATTTTTACACTTTTTCGAGATTCTAGGAGGAGAGATGTTAACCTATGACGGACATTGAGACGTACTATGTTTTACGTCATTAATTTAAATATTCTGAGTCATGGGCCGGGCTTGTCGGCACCATATGTTAAGGATGAAGGGATTGGGTGATCGTCGATGAGAGGCGCACCTTGAATATTAGTAGGATAAGGGTTAGGATCGGCCGGCCATGTATGGGCGCCCAAGTGTGAATGGCCAAGTCACCTATAAGAGTCAAATGTAACCCTAAAATCTTCATTCTCATGTGTTGTGAATACAAGAGTGCTCTTGCCTTATCTCTTTGGTTTCCTTCTCCTGCATGTGTGTGTGTGTGTGTGAGAGAGAGAGAGAGAGAGAGAGAGATGGCGATCGAGCACTGTGTAGCGGCACGGCGACGGCGGCGAGGCGGTAGAGCGGCACGACGGCGGCTCCTCCTTCACGGCTGCGACGCGGGAATCCTTCAAGGCGGTAGTCAAGCGGTGAGTGACACACCTTTTGCATTCTGTTTTGAGCTTGCCTTCCTGGTTGTATGCTTGCAGCCATTCGTGGCTCGCATGCGGTGTTCGGCAAGTCCCCAGCTACGACCTGTGCAATAAAAGCGCACATTTTTGGCGCCGCTGCCGGGGAGTTGCCCTGCACCAAGCTCCAGTTTGCAGCCCGGCTGCTACGTGAAGTTTAATCTACACTGCAGGAAAGCGACTGTGTGTTTGTTGTTGAGGTGTTTCTGTGTTTTGCAATCTGTCTTATGCAATTTGTCTTCTGCATTTCTGTTTCTTTTGTTATTTTTCTGCTCCGCGTGTGGGCGTGCGTTCTGTTATCTGGTTATCTGAGTGCGGCGGGGATTTCTGAATCCCCAGATCTATGCTGTGTGCGAACTGAGCCGCGGCCAAGGCTGAACCCTAAAGAAACCCTAGAAAACTTATCATATAAAAAATAAAAAATAAAAAATTAAATTTTATTTTTAAAGAAAGAACCAAACGTGTGGAGAGGAAAGATTTTCTAATTGGAGAAAATTTTTTTGAAAAGAAAGAACCCCAATTGACCCACGACCCCGGCCTCGGTCTCGGTCTCGGTCTTTGGATATATATATATAGGAGAGTGAGCCTCCATAGCTTTCTTTCAAGTGAGAGCTTACGGGAAGTTGTGCCCTATATGTAGCCCATTCCCCAAGGAGTAAAGTGAGCATGTGGGATAAAGCCCTCACTCTTTCCTCCACAAGCAAATAGGCTTTTGCCCCTTCCCCCAGGGAAACAGACTGTTTTGAGGACTACAAGAGCTCTAGATAGGCGAACACGGTGCTGTAAAGCACACTAGGACCCTTTGAACGATACGCTCGTTTCGAGCTATCACACGCCCTAGTCCAAGTTCGACCGTGAGTAAGGGGGTCAAAAACGAGTTAAAAACAATCTAAAAACAATCTAAAAACAAGTAAAAACAGGGTGCGAAACACCTAAGAAACCACTTGTGTGAGTTTCAAAGATAGTTACCAACACACGTAGGGTACCCACGTCACATGCATCTACGTTCTAGTCGGGTGCTAGAGCCTGGGCCACTAGAAAGCGTTTCAGTTTATGCAGGCTCACACCATTCCTCCACGTTAGCATCTTGGCCTTCGACTGGAACCCAAGGGAGTGCACCCCAAGATCCACGAATAGTGGATAGTGACTCGTCCTCTGACTCAGAAGCCATGGAAGGGCACCCTACCAAGAACCCTGAGGAGACAAGCCAAAACATGCCAGTGTGGGCCCCACAACCCGGATCTAGCATGTTTAGTCATCTAATAGAGACCTTTAGTAGAGCTACACGCTCGGAACATGCGACAAGCGAAGTAAATGAAGAAGAAGGGGTAGTGGATTCGCCATTCACATCTTATGTGGACCCTACCTTCCCAAAGAGTGTCCATGTGGATATTCTACCCACTTCGTTCAATGAGGACCCTACTGAGCTACCACATTCCGATGCTCTTCCTAAAGTAGAGGTCCCTAGAAGCCAATCCATAAGAAGTGACATTGCGTCCACTTCAAGAGAACCGTTTGGCACACCAAGTCTAGATGGGATATTTCTCAATGAAAATTGGGAATATGATCTACACACAGAGACTCTAACTGACCTATACACGGGTTACACATACCATGTAGGTTGGTTAGAAGTCCTACGATCTACATCTAGCGCCACTAATCTAGAGGAGCAACAACAAATGATATGTGAGGTTATTCATAGAATTATCCAAATTGAGAGGCAAAATAGGGGAGTGAACTTAGTTTCCACTGGCCCTATGAGATTTTTGGATACGGGCAAGGCCAAACAACCAACCCTATCACAATTGGAGACTCCCTCGGTGAGTCCCATAGACCCTTCGTATGTTGTTTCGCCTGGAGTCTCAATGCAGGTTGAGCCCACGAGCAGTAACTTTAGCTTTCCAACCTTGGCTCAACTTTCCATTAAGGAATCCACAATGCCTACCCCAATGATGAGCATGACAGAAAGCGCACCTGTTACCACTGTAGTTAGTACGACACCGCTACCTAGTGGAACAGTACCTACAACAGTGCGTGCCAGTGCCTATCAACCATATGTACCTATCGCTACTCATGCTCATGTAGCTCCTACGCCTCTTAGTATGCCAATGGCGTATGCTCCACGACCACCTTATCATAACCATTATCCAAGGGAGTCACATATCATATCCTACGTCGTTTGCCAATATACTCAGACCAACGCCAACTCCTATCAGCCAGGCTATCCCAGAAGTGCCTCCACCAGCTATGCCTGCTCACCTAGGTGATCTCGCAACGTTTGCTCAGACGATCGGACAATCTATTGCGGAAAACATGCGGGGTATGCCTGAGAGAGAACCTAGAAGCAAGGCAGTACAAGTGGCTAAGCTCACTCAAAACTTCAGTGGTAACGAGGATGTTAGGAAGCACATTGAAGTCTTTGAACATGTGTGTGATTCCTTGGAAGAGCACAATGAGCTACATAAGTGTAAAGCCTTAGGCTTAACCTTAAGTGGGAAGGCCAGAGATTGGTATCGAACCTTAAGGATTGAAGAGCGCACTCACTACCCCACTCTCAAGAGATTGTTCTTGAAAGAATACATACGTGAGGGTGTGCTTTGGGGAGTAGCATCTCAACTCCAAAAAGCTGAACGCGAGGAAGGGGAGTCAGTGAGAGACTTTATAAGTCGATTGAAGCATCTAAATTCTCGCTGCACTCCCGACGAGCCCTTCAATAATAACCAACTGCTTGATAGATTCATCCGAGGATTGCGCCACGAGGACATTTACAATGGCCTAGTCATTAGAGGTCTTACAACGTGGGAAGCAGTCACTGCCAATGCAATCCAGTTAGAAGACAACTTGATGATTGCAGGTAAAAAGGTGTCTTCGGAAACAAATTCCGTTAGTTCGCAAGTATCTGGGCACGAGCCAATGACGGTGAAACCTATTGCCAAGGAGCCCAAGATATCTAAAATGTCTGTGACCGACCTTACTAAGGCTCTCCAAGAATACTTTAGGGGTAATCGAGCTCCTCAGAATAGCCACAATGGTGTTCGGTGTGCTTAGGACCACATAGCACGAGTGAATGTCCCACATTCAGGGTCAAATTCAATGGGAATTGCAATGCATGTGGTAAGTATGGCCATCAATCTAAAGATTGCCTAGTACTTAAGCGAATGTTGGCAAATCAGGCACCACTAGCCTGGTCAAACACACCTCAAGTACCCGCGCTAATGCCTGCACAACCTGTCGAGCAACCATCACAGCACATAGTTCCAAGGAATCCGAATGTAGTCCAGTCTGTGCCGTTACCACCGCCAGTGTAGGAGCACAACCTCCACATCCAAGGATTACCCCTATGAACCAGATGGGTTGTGAGTCACATAGTGCGTGTGGGGATTATGAAGAGGAGATAGACTCCACTGCTGCATATGGGATTGACACGTTTGAAATGATTCCCCAGTACTACATGGAGGATCATTTCGGGCAAGTCAAGCCTATTTATCAAGCGGCTGCTCTCACCACAAGAGGGCAAAACCTTAATACTTTGGCGAGGAGACCACCTCTTCAATGCTACGAGTGTGGTGGACCGCATTGTGTAGCGGAGTGCCCTAATAGGCTACAGAAGATTGCTACTCATATGCAACCAAATCAAGGGAGCACATCGGGAATGCCGGTACTTACATGTAATCGTTGTGGCATAGATCATTTGATCGCTCAATGTCCACATAATCCTAATGCACCCAAGATTACGCCATTGAATTTGGTTGAGGTCACCAACCAAGCACGAGAAACCACACCCATTGTACCCGTGAATGTAGTTACACGATCAATGCTTCAAAATCAAAACTACATTCTTGAAGAGAGGGATACTGCATCAATCGCTCAGGCAAAGAAAAAGAAAACACGGCGAAAGAGATCGCTTAATGCCACGAGCTCCAAGCCCAGTTCAAAGACTAACATAGGGACAGGAGACGACCCCGTGTATATGAATGATTCTGATTCAATAGAAACCATGGGGACCAAAGCCACTACCTTAGAGGAGGAACCCACTCGGGAGCTCAATGAAGGAGAATCAAGCGAGTACATAAATAAGGAGAAACAGAAGGAAACTTCCTCGGCCCCAAAACCAAGTCAGTTAATGCCCTCTCGACCACCCAAACTGACTGAGACTCCCCGAGACAAGCCACGTGGGCCAAAAACCCTCAAGAAAAAGATTGGAACTTACCCAAACCCAGTTGAGGAGATTGAACAAGTGCAACACTTAAGGGGTTTGGTGGAAGAAACACAAAGAGAACTGGAGCCAAACCCGAGAAAAATCAAAATTCCAGACACCGTGTTTCCTACGCAAGTTCAGCCTCACAGGAACCATAAACCGTTAGCTATACCGAGTATCATTCGGGAAGAAAGTGAGGATAGGACATCCGGAAGTGGGCAAACACCCTTCTTGCTGGAAAGAATGTTTAGTGAGGGAATGCCTAACCCCATCGAAGAGGAAGTGATTCCATCTTCACCAGTCCCTAGTCAAGGGGCGATGTCTCGAAAAGTACCGTTGAATGTGTCCAAGCTAATGGATTTCATGTCCTCTGAGATCAGAACCACGATCATATCCAAATTATACGGAGATCCTGAGCTATTCTTAGCTCTTCGGGCATTTCTCAATGGAGAACTAAAGGCGGGGCTACCACAATTTGCAAATATTGATAGACCCGACACGCTTCAAGATGAAGGGGAACATTGGGATCTACAACCCAACCTAGATGAAGACTCGGTCATTGAAATACCTGTGAACAAGTTGGGACAGTACTTTGAAGGTGACGAATCTAATGCCACCCTCCCCATTACTACCAAGGGATTAACTCTAAAGGGAATCCTTGATGGTGGTGCTGGCGTGAGCATTGTGACTAAAAACTGTTGGGAATCTATGGGGAGACCTCACCTCGAAGATGGCAAACGGAACCATAGCTAAACCTATTGGAATGTTAAGGGACCTTAAGATCAAGGTCCTGGGATACAAGGTAAAACATACCTTCATTGTAATGGATTTCTCCAAGCATCCTATGTCATATCAAATGATCTTAGGACGTCCTTTCATGAGGGAAGCACAAATGGTGCATGACTGGTCGAAAAACCATGTCTATCTACAATTCCAGGACTCTGTCATTCGAGTTGATCTTGAGAATGGTCGTGCACATCCTTTAGGAAGCAAGGTTATCATCGATAATCGATCGGATACCACTGTTCATTCCGCCCCATTAAGGTATTGCTATACATGCAAAAAAGAGACTGATGATGGGAAGGATTCTCCTTACATGGATGTCCTACCGGGTATGACTTAGTCGGATAACGTGGATTGGGTACACCTAGCGGCAACCATAGACACATGGGGAAATAGAGGCACAAGTTGGGTAACACTTGAGGGGCAAGATATGCCACCGTTAGTGCCAATAAACATGATAGGTGTTATGTACTTGACTCCTGATGGCGAGAACGTGGCAAACTCCACCGACACTGAAAGTAGCGAAGACTCTGACCAATGCAACTCTGAGTATGAATCTCAAGAAGAATCTGACCCTGAGCCTGATGGGAAAAATGAATCAAATATTCACCCAAATGTGGAAGCAAGGTGCTCAAGGCCTAGGACAGTGGCCTCCTGCAGTTCATCCGAAAGTGAAGATCGACCAAGTGAGTCTGAATCTGATAGAAACAAAAATCAAAAACTTGGTAAGAAGAAAACGAGACATAAGCGCCAACGCTATCGAGCTAATGTACGAACTGTAATAAATAAGGAGAGATCCACTGCTGCAGAATGGCTTAGTTATGTAGGAGCCATTGACGCTCATCGGAAGATAGCGGATAATTGGGGACAATACCTCCAAAGTGTCATGTGGTGTATTCCGCAACCTCATGACGTCGCCCAATTAGAAATCGAAGAGAAGCCAAAACTAAGTCGTACTGCAAGAAGGCGACAAAACCAAGAGTTGGCTCAGCAGCAAAAGGAAGCGGAATTGAAAGAAAAAAGCCTGGCACAACAAGAACCAGTAGACTTACACCCCGCCCCCGAGCATTTCAAATCATTCACAACAGCAGGGAAACGTAAAGTGGTCTACACAAAAGCCCAACGAACACCTACCAATGGGAGTAGCGGTGTCTACGATGGCCCTGCGGTAGTTAAGGAGATAGACTTAGCAGATCCGGGTGAGGAGTCTAAACCAGTTTTTATTGCTCAAGACCTCACTAAGGCGGAAGAAGCTGCACTTACGAAGCTTCTCAAAGAATTCAAGGACATATTTGCTTGGACATATCATGATATGAAGGGTGTTCCACCCTCGGTGGTGCAACACACGATTCCAATGATTAGCACTGCTAAACCAGTCCAGCAACGTCCCTACCCAATGAATCCTAAGTACGCAAAGATTGTACAAGAGGAAATTGAAAAGCTTGTAAAATGTGGATTCATATATCCTATTGAGCACTCAGAATGGGTTTCTCCGATAGTCATCGTACCAAAAAAGAATGGGAAACTCAGAGTCTGCGTTGACCTCAAAAAGGTTAATGCAGCCACCAGAAGGGATCATTACCCCTTGCCATATTCTGAACATGTGCTTGAAAGAGTGGCAGGCAAGGAGGCATATAGCTTTTTAGATGGGTACTCGGGTTACAATCAGATCACAATTGCAGTCGAGGACCAAGCTAAAACAGCATTTATCACGGAGTTTGGAGTGTTTGCCTTTCGCATCATGGCCTTTGGCTTGACCAATGCACCTGCAACATTCCAACGATTGATAAACACGGCCTTTAAGGAATATCTAAGGGACTTCTGTGAAGCTTTCTTAGATGATCTTTGTGTTCATTCCTCTTGGGATGAGCACTTGATGTGTTTACGAAAAATATTTGAAAGGTGTAGATTATATCGCATCTCATTGAATCCTTTCAAATGCCAATTCTGGGTTAAACACGGAGTTATCTTAGGGCATATAGTGTCCAAAAATGGGATTTCCACTGATGAGAGTAAAATCAAGGTCATTCTGGAATTACCCGCACCCACCAACTACAAGGGAGTCCAACGGTTTATGGGCCATGTTGGTTATTATCGAAGGTTTATTCTATTCTTCGCCGAGATAGCTCGACCATTGTATAAGCTTCTCATCGAGTTTATTTGGACCGAAGAATGTGACCGTGCCTATGAGCTATTAAAGAAGGCCTTGGCGAGTGCTCCAATCTTGACTGGGATTTACTCTTCCATGTGCATATTGATGCATGTTAACCCATGGCGGACATTGCGACATACTATATTTTACGTCATTAATTTAAATATTCTGAGTCATGGGCCGGGCTTGTCGGCACCATATGTTAAGGATGAAGGGATTGGGTGATCGCCGATGAGAGGCGCACCTTGGATATCAGTAGGATAAGGGTTAGGGTCGGCCGGCCATGTATGGACGCCCAAGTGTGAACGGCCAAGTCACCTATATGAGTCAAATGTAACCCTAAAATCCTCATTCTCATGTGTTGTGAATACAAGAGTGCTCTTGCCTTATCTCTTTGGTTTCCTTCTCCTGCGTGTGAGAGAGAGAGAGAGAGAGAGTGAGAGAGCGATCGAGTACTGTGTAGCGGCACGGCGGCGGAGAGGCGGTAGAGCGACGACGGCGGCTCCTCCTTCACGGCTGCGACGCGGGAATCCTTCAAGGCAGCGGTTAAGCGGTGAGTGACACACCCTTTGGTATTCTGTTTGAGCTTGCCTTCCTGGTTGTATGCTTGTAGCCATTCGTGGCTCGCATACGGTGTCCGGCAAGTCCCCAGCTACGACCTGTGCGGCAAAAGCGCACATTTTTGGCGCCGCTGCCGGGGAGTTGCCCTGCACCAAGCTCCAGTTTGCAGCTCGGCTGCTGCGTGAAGTTTAATCTACACTGTAGGAAAGGCGTCTGTGTTGCTGTTGTGGTGTTTCTGTGGTTTTCAATCTCGGTTTCTGCAAGTTGTCTTCTGCATTTCTGTTTCTTTTTGTTATTTTTCCGCTCCGCGTGTAGGCGTGCATTCTGTTATCTGGTTTCTGCGTGTGAGAGGGATTTCTGAATCCCCAGATCTGTGCTGTGTGTGCGAACTGCACCGCGACCAAGGCTGAACCCTAAGGAAACCCTAGAAAACTTAGCTCACAAAAAAAAAAACAGAAAATAAAAAATAAAAAAATTATAAAAAATAAAAAACAAAAAATTAAATTTTATTTTCAAAGAAAGTACCAAACATGTGGAGAGGAAAGATTTTCTAATTGGAGAAAAAATTTTTGAAAAGAAAGAACCCCAATTGACCCACGACCCCGACCCCGGCCTCGGTCTCGGCCTTTTGATATATATGTATAGGAGAGTGAGCCTCCATAGCTTTCTCTCAAGTGAGAGCTTATGGGAAGTTGTGCCCTATATGTAGCCCACTCCCCAAGGAGTAAAGTGAGCATGTGGGATAAAGCCCTCACCCTTTCCTCCACAAGCAAATAGGCTTTTGCCCTTTTCCCCCAAAGGAAACGGACTATTTTGAGGATTACAGGAGCTCTAGATAGGCGAACACGGTGCTGTAAAGCACACTAGGACCCTTTAAACGATACGCTCGTTTCGAGCTATCACACGCCCTAGTCCAAGTTCGACCGTAAGTAAGGGGGTCAAAAACGGGTTAAAAACAACACAAAAACAAGTAAAAACGGGGTGCGAAACACCTAAGAAACCACTTGTGTGAGTTTCAAGGGTAGTTACCAACGCACGTAGGGTACCCACGTCACATGCATCTACGTTCTGGTCGGGTGCTAGAGCCTGAACCACTAGAAAGCGTTTCAGTCTACGCAGGCTCACACCATCCCTCCACGTTGGCATCTTGGCCTTCGGCTGGAACCCAAGGGAGTGCAACCCAAGATCCACGAATAGTGGATAGTGACTCATCCTCCGACTCAGAAGCCATGGAAGGGCACCCTACCAAGAACCCTGAGGAGACAAGCCAAAACATGCCAGTGTGGGCCCCACAGCCCGGATCTAGCATGTTTAGTCGTTTAATAGAGACCTTTAGTAGAGCTACACGCTCTGAGCATGCGACAAGCGAAGTAAATGAGGAAGGAGGGGTAGTAGATTCGCCATTCACATCTTATGTGGACCCTACCCTCCCAAAGAGTGTCCATGTGGATATTCTACCCACTTCGTTTAATGAGGGCCCTACTGAGCGACCACATTCCGATGCTCTTCCTAAAGTAGAGGTCCCTAGAAGCCAATCCATAAGAAGTGACATTGAGTCCACTTCAAGAGAACCGTTTGGCACACCAAGTCTAGATGGGATATTTCTCAATGAAAATTGGGAATATGATCTACACACAGAGACTCTAACGGACCTATACACGGGTTACACATACCATGTAGGTTGGTTAGAAGTCCTACGATCTACATCTAGCGCCACTAATCTAGAGGAGCAACAACACATGATATGTGAGGTGATTCATAGAATTATCCAAATTGAGAGGCAAAATAGGGGAGTGGACCTAGTTTCCACTGGCCCTATGAGGTTTTTGGATACGGGCAAGGCCAAACAACCAACCCTATCACAATTGGAGACTCCCTCGGTGAGTCCCATAGACCCTTCGTATGTTGTTTCGCCTGGAGTCTCAATGCAGGTTGAGCCCACGAGTAGTAACTTTAGCTTTCCAACTTTGGCTCAACTTTCCATTAGGGAATCCACAATGCCTACCCCAATGATGAGCATAGCTGAAAGTGCACCTGTTACCGCTGTAGTTAGTACGACACCGCTACCTAGTGGAACAGTACCTACAACAGTGCGTGCCAGTGCCTATCGACCCTATGTACCTATCGCTACTCATGCTCAGGTAGCTCCTACGCCTCTTAGTATGCCAATGGCATATGCTCCACGACCGCCTTATCATAACCATTATCCAAGAGGAGCTAGGCCTAGCTACATATCATATCCTACGTCATTTGCCAACTTACTCAGACCAACGCCAACTCCTATCAGCCAGGCTATCCCAGAAGTGCCTCCACCAACTATGCCTGCTCACTTAGGTGATCTCGCAGCATTTGCTCAGACGATCGGACGATCCATTGCAGAAAACATGCGGGGTATGCCTGAGAGAGAACCTAGAAGCAAGGCAGTACAAGTGGCTAAGCTCACTCAAAACTTCAGTGGTAACGAGGATGTTAGGAAGCACATTGAAGTCTTTGAACACGTGTGTGATTCCTTGGAAGAGCACAATGAGCTGCACAAGTGTAAAGCCTTAGGCTTAACCTTGAGTGGGAAGGCCGGAGATTGGTATCAAACCTTAAGGGTTGAAGAGCGCACTCACTACCCCACTCTCAAGAGATTGTTCTTGAAAGAATACATACGCGAGGGTGTGCTTTGGGGGGTAGCATCTCAACTCCAAAAAGCTGAACGCGAGGAAGGGGAGTCAGTGAGAGACTTTATAAGTCGATTGAAACATCTAAATTCTCGCTGCACTCCCGATGAACGCTTCAATAACAACCAACTCCTCGATAGATTCATCCGAGGATTGTGCCACGAGGACATTTACAATGGCCTAGTCATTAGAGGTCTTACAACGTGGGAAGCAGTCACTGCCAATGCAATCCAGTTAGAAGACAACTTGATGATTGCAGGTAAAAAGGTGTCTTCAGAAACAAAATCCGTTAGTTCGCAAGTATCTGGGCACGAGCCAATGACGGTAAAACCAATTGCCAAGGAGCCCAAGATATCTGAAATGTCTGTGACCGACCTTACTAAGGCTCTCCAAGAATACTTTAGGGGTAATCGAGCTCCTCAGAATAGCCATATGTACCCAAGAAGAGAGCAACAATGGTGTTCGGTGTGCTTAGGACCACATAGCACGAGTGAATGTCCCACATTTAGAGTCAAATTCAATGGGAATTGCAATGCATGTGGTAAGTATGGCCATCAATCTAAAGATTGCCTAACACTTAAGCGAATGTTGGCAAACCAGGCACCACTAGCTTGGTCAAACACACCTCAAGTACCCGCGCTAATGCCTGCACAACCTATCGAGCAACCGTCACAGCACATAGTTCCAAGGAATCCGAATGTAGTCCAGTCTGTGCCGTTACCACTGCCAGTGCTAGGACCACAACCTCCACATCCAAGGATTACCCCAATAAACTAGATGGGTTGTGAGTCACATAGTGCATGTGGGGATTATGAAGAGGAGATAGACCCTACTGCTCCATACGGGATTGATACGTTTGAAATGATTCCCCAGTACTACATGGAGGATCATTTCGGGCAAGTTAAGCCTGTATATCAAGCGGCTGCTCTCGCCACAAGAGGGCAAAACCTTAATACCTTGGCGAGGAGACCACCTCTTCAATGCTATGAGTGTGGTGGACCGCATCGTGTAGCGGAGTGCCCTAATAGGCTACAGAAGATCGCTACTCAAATGCAACCAAATCAAGGGAGCACATCGGGAATGCCGGTACTTACATGTAATCGTTGTGGCATAGATCATTTGATCGCTCAATGTCCACATAATCCTAATGCACCCAAGATTACGCCATTGAATTTGGTTGAGGTCACCAACCAAGCACGAGGAACCACACCCATTGTACCCGTGAATGTAGTTACACGGTCAATGCTTCAAAATCAAAACTACATTCTTGAAGAGAGGGATACTGCATCAATCGCTCAGGCAAAGAAAAAGAAAACACGGCGAAAGAGATCGCTTAATGCCACGAGCTCCAAGCCCAGTTCAAAGACTAACATAGGGACGGGAGACGACCCCGTGTATATGAATGATCCTGAAGATGATTCCGATTCAATAGAAACCATGGGGACCAAAGCCACTACCTTAAGGGAGGAACCCACTCGGGAGCTCAATGACGGAGAATCAAGCGAGTACATAAATAAGGGGAAACAGAAGGAAACTTCCTCGGCCCCACAACCAAGTCAGTTAATGCCCTCTCGTCCACCCAACCTGAGTGAGACTCCCCAAGACAAGCCACGTGGGCCAAAAACCCTCAAGAAAAAGATTGGAACTTACCCAAATCCAGTTGAGGAGATTGAACAAGTGCAACACTTAAGCGGTTTGGTGGAAGAAACACAAAGAGAACTGGAGCCAAACCCGAGAAAAATCAAAATTCCAGACACAGTGTTTCCTACGCAAGTTCAACCTCACAAGAACCATAAACCGTTAGCGATACCTAGTATCATTCGGGAAGAAAGTGAGGATAGGACATCAGGAAGTGGGCAAACACCCTTTTTGCTTGAACGAATGTTTAGTGAGGGAATGCCTGACCCCATCGAGGAGGAAGTGATTCCATCTTCACCAGTCCCTAGTCAAGGGGCGATGTCTCGAAAAGTACCGCTGAATGTGTCCAAGCTAATGGATTTCATGTCCTCCGAGATCAGAACCACGATCATATCCAAATTATACGGAGATCCTGAGCTATTCTTAGCTCTTCGGGCATTTCTCAATGGAGAACTAAAGGCGGGGTTACCACAATTTGCAAATATGGATAGACCCGACACGCTTCAAGATGAAGGGGAGCATTGGGATCTACAACCCAACTTTGATGAAGATTCGGTCGTGGAAATACCTGTGAACAAGTTGGGACAGTACTTTGAAGGTGACGAATCTAATGCCACCCTCCCCATTACTACCAAGGGATTAACTCTAAAGGGAATCCTTGATGGTGGTGCTGGAGTGAGCATTGTGACTAAAAACTGTTGGGAATCTATGGGAAGGCCTCACCTCGAAGTCAAAAACATAGTGGTTAAGATGGCAAACGGAACCATAGCTAAACCTATTGGAATGTTAAGGGACCTCAAGATCAAGGTCTTGGGATACAAGGTAAAACATACCTTCATTGTAATGGATTTCTCCAAGCATCCTATGTCATATCAAATGATCTTAGGACGTCCTTTCATGAGGGAAGCACAAATGGTGCATGACTGGTCAAAAAACCATGTCTACCTACAATTCCAGGACTCTGTCATTCGAGTTGATCTTGAGAATGGTCGTGCACATCCTTTAGGAAGCAAGGTTATCATTGATAATCGATCGGATACCACTATTCACTCCGCCCCATTAAGGTATTGCTATACATGCAAAAAAGAGACTGATGATGGGAAAGATTCTCCTTATATGGATGTCCTACCGGGTATGACTGAGTCGGATAACGTGGATTGGGTACACCTAGCGGCAACCATAGACACATGGGGGAATAGAGGCACAAGCTGGGTAACACCTGAGGGGCAAGATATGCCACCGTTAGTGCCAATAAACATGATAGGTGTTATGCACTTGACCCCTGATGGCGAGAAAGTGGCAAACTCCACCGACACTGAAGGTAGCGAAGACTCTGACCAATGCAACTCTGAGGATGAATCTCAAGAAGAAACTGACCCTGAGCTTGATGGGAAAAATGAATCAAATATTCACCCAAATGTGGAAGCAAGGTGCTCAAGGCCTAGGACAGTGGCCTCCTGCAGTTCATCCGAAAGTGAAGATCGACCAAGTGAGTCCGAATCTGATAGAAACAAAAATCAAAAACTTGGTAAGAAGAAAACGAGACATAAGCGCCAACGCTATCGAGCTAATGTACGCACTGCAATAAACAAGGAAAGATCCACTGCAGAATGGCTCAGTTATGTAGGAGCCATTGATGCTCATCGAAAGATAGCTAATAATTGGGGACAATATCTCCAAAGTGTCATGTGGTGTATTCCGCAACCTCATGACGTCGCCCAATTAGAAATCGAAGAGAAGCCGAAACTAAGTCGTACTGCAAGAAGGCGGCAAAACCAAGAGTTGGCTTAGCAACAAAAGGAAGCGGAATTGAAAGAAAAAAGCCTGGCACAACAAGAACCAGTAGACTTACACCCCGCACCCGAGCATTTCAAATCATTCACCACAGGGGAACGTAAAGTGGTCTACACAAAAGCCCAACGAACGCCTACCAATGGGAGTAGCGGTGTCTACGATGGCCCTACGGTAGTTAAGGAGATAGACTTAGCAGATCCGGATGAGGAGTCTAAACCAGTTTATATTGCTCAAGACCTCACCAAGGCGGAAGAAGCTGCACTTACGAAGCTTCTTAAAGAATTCAAGGACATATTTGCTTGGACATATCATGATATGAAGGGTGTTCCACCCTCGGTGGTGCAACACACGATTCCAATGATTAGCACTGCTAAACCAGTCCAGCAACGTCCCTACCCAATGAATCCTAAGTACGCAAAGATTGTACAAGAGGAAATTGAAAAGCTTGTAAAATGTGGATTCATATACCCTATTGAGCACTCAGAATGGGTTTCTCCGATAGTCATCGTACCAAAGAAGAATGGGAAACTCAGAGTGTGCGTTGATCTCAAAAAGGTTAATGCAGCCACCAGAAGGGATCATTACCCCTTGCCGTATTCTGAACATGTGCTTGAAAGAGTGGCAGGCAAGGAGGCATATAGCTTTTTAGATGGGTACTCGGGTTACAATCAGATCACAATTGCAGTCGAGGACCAAGCTAAAACAGCATTTATCACGGAGTTTGGAGTGTTTGCCTTTCGCGTCATGGCTTTTGGCTTGACCAATGCACCTGCAACATTCCAACGATTGATAAACACGGCCTTTAAGGAATATCTAAGGGACTTCTGTGAAGCTTTCTTAGATGATCTTTGTGTTCATTCCTCTTGGGACGAGCACTTGATGTGTTTACGAAAAATATTTGAAAGATGTAGATTATATCGCATCTCCTTGAATCCTTTCAAATGCCAATTCTGGGTTAAACACGGAGTTATCTTAGGGCATATAGTGTCCAAAAATGGGATTTCCACTGACGAGAGTAAAATCAAGGTCATTCTGGAATTACCCCCACCCACCAACTACAAGGGAGTCCAACGCTTTATGGGCCACGTTGGTTATTATCGAAGGTTTATTCTCTTCTTCGCCGAGATAGCTCGACCATTGTATAAGCTTCTCATCGAGTTTATTTGGACCGAAGAATGTGACCGTGCCTATGAGCTATTAAAGAAGGCCTTGGCGAGTGCTCCAATCTTGAGAATGCCTAACTGGGATTTACTCTTCCATGTGCATATTGATGCATCAAACTTTGCTATTGGGTGTGTGTTAACTCAACCTGGAGAACACAAGCTAGACTACCCCATTAGCTTTGCCAGTCGCCAGTTGAACGATGCTGAGATGAACTACACCACTACGGAGCGAGAAGGGTTGGCAATGATATATGCAGTAAGGAAATTTCGTTATTACCTCCTTGCCACCAAGTTTGTTTTCTATGTGGATCATCAAGCATTGTTGTATCTGGTAAACAAACCATGCTCCACAGGAAGAATCACACGATGGCTATTGATTCTTCTTGAGTTTGATTTCACGGTTGTTGTGAGACCTGGCAAGAAACATGTTATGGCTGATCATTTGTCTCGCATACCCAATGGTGAGGCTCCTACAGGGGTTGATGATGACTTACCTGACACTTCCCTGTTCATGGTGGAGACAATGCCTGAATGGAGTGAGAAGATTGTTAACTTTTTGATTAATGGCTTTCCACCCAAGGAGCTTCGTAAAGATCTAGCTCGAAAGCTGATCAAAGAATGCGAACCCTATTGCCTGATAGCCGGGACTCTTTATAAAAGAGGAAAGGATGACGTTCTTAGGCGTTGTGCCCGAGAGGATGAGTATCTATACATTTTACAAGAGGCACATATGGGCGTAGCCGGTGGTCACTTCTCAGGAGACTTAACTGCGCGAAAGATCTTACAATCAGGGTATTGGTGGCCCACTATGTTCCAAGATGCATCACTCTTTGTGAAGGGTTGCGATGAATGCCAACGATACAAGAAACCGCAGAGGAAAGATCAGATGCCCCTACATCCGATCAAAGTAAACCAACCATTTGAAAAGTGGGGTTTAGACTTTGTAGGTCCAATTAGTCCAGCGGCCCGAAACACACAATCTCGCTATATTATTGTGGCCACTGACTATATGACCAAATGGGCTGAAGCGAAAGCGACACGTAAGGCAGATGCGAGGACAACAGCCAAGTTCCTCTTTGAAAATATAATCACACGATTCGGTTGTCCTTTTGAACTTGTGAGCGACAATGGTACGCATTTTATAAATGAAGTGATTAAGGAGCTCACAACAAATTTCATGATATCGCATCATAAATCTACTCCTTACTATCCGCAAGCGAATGGCCAAGCTGAGAGTACCAACAAGACTTTAATCTCTATTTTGACAAAGACAGTTGAAGCTCATCGCACGGATTGGGATCTAAAGCTTACGACAGCTTTATGGGCCTATCGTACTGCGTACAAAGTGGCTATTAATTGCACACCATTCAAAATGGTATATGGCCAAGAAGCAGTCATGCCATGGGAATTTGTCATTCCTAGTCTTCGTGTTGCTACTCAAGAGGGTTGGGATGGTAATCCCTTAGTAGAGCGTCTATATATCCTTGAGCGGCTAAATGAAGAAAGACAATTGGCTGTGTACAATGCCCTTGTGGAGAAGGATAGAAGGAAAAAATGGTTTGATCGCCACCTAAAGGACAAGAACATCAAGGTTGGGGATAAAGTCCTGATGTATGGAGTGCGAAACGAAAAGAAGAAGCTCAAATATGCTGGTAAGGGACCATATAGAGTATGTGAAATTACCCCGCAAGGTACCATCAGAGTGGAGACTCTCGACGGAGTTGAAACCATTGGATTCCTTAATGGGAGTAAATTCAAAAGATACTATGACCCCCTAAGCCAGGAGGAGTTACATGCAATCCATCAAAAGAAGGCAGCTAAAGAACAAGCTGAGCTTAAAAAGATACAAGCGAGAGTCGAAGCCAAAGAACGTCAACAGCGTGCTAGGCGACAACGAGAAGCCAACTTGGGAATTACGCAAGTATTTTTCGAGGAAGCAGAGGAGGATGCACTGGAATCTGACCCACCTCTAAGATACCCAATTGAGTTACAGAGTCCTTACGGGGAGGTGCTGTATAATGCATTATTGGATACAGGAGCTCAACATAATTTGCTATCATATGGCGTGTGGTGTCAACTGGGAAAACCACCTTTAACCAAGAGTTCTATCCAAGTTCAAGGAATCAACAAGAAGAAAACCCCTGTATCAGGAATTCTGCACACTCCGGTTGCCTATGACAAGGGAACCATAATTCAAAGCTTTTTGGTTATGCCTACTGGTACCATGGGAGGGACTGTAATCTTAGGGCGCAAATGGATGATGGCCACCAAGTGCAATATCGATTGGGCAACCAGACAAGTCACAACGCAAGAACCAACACTAGGTCTGACCGCTCAAAATCCCGCACCTAAGTCATCCACTCAAATATTAGATAACGAAAAATCACAAAGTCCAGTGGCAAAACCATCTTCGATTGTTGGCCACCCCTCTAACGCTTCAATGCCAAGAGTGGAAACAGGCAGGGTGGTCCCTAAAGCTTCACTTACTATGCCAAAGAGTACATACAAATGGGTCCCCAAAGCTTCGTTAACAGCTACTTCCCCTGCTCAATCTCGTTCAGCCACCAAGAAGCCTCGTAAAAGGAAAGCAGCTACCCACCCGAGAAAGGGCAATGTAACATCGCGATGGATCCCTAAAAAATTATTAGTAGCCCAAGGGTACTACGAGGGGAATGACCAGATTTGGGTCCCTAAACATAAGGTGAATCCCTCTACATCACCTGTAAAACCTTGCAAACCAATTGTTGCCACCCCAATGACAATTCAAGACCGTGGTAAGGGAAAGGTAACAGAGTGCTCCGCACCACTTCCAGAGTTAGTTTGGATTCCCAAACGATATCGATCATTACCACCTAGCTCAGGAAGGGGGGAGCCACATGAAGCTTCTAGCTCCTCATGCCAGGCACACACTCATATAGAAGTTTCTACATGCTCTACACCTACTCTTGTCAACACCCAACAAAAAACCCGATGAGTCTACGTCTCCCCTTGTAATAGTATCGTCGGAAACCATTTCCTCCATTCGTCAATGGGAGCGTACACTACCATCTCTGCAATTGGATGTGGCCACAAGGGTCATAAAAAGCTATCTGCCCACATCACAACCTATGACCCGCTGGACAAATTGGTTCCAAGAGGCTGCAAAACATCATTGCAAATAATATGATCTACCCAAGGAAAGGGGGAGCATGTACTCACGCGCTCGACATTCTAATGCTTCCTCCTTAACCTTCTCCCCTGACCATGTAATTGCCAAATTCAAGGGGATGTATATATATAGCTTCATACATTATAAAAAAACAAAAAAAAAAACAAAACAAAGAAAAGAAAAACAAAAATAGTAAAAAGAGCAAGAGCACAAAAAGAGGATAAATATCCGTATACAATCAAGAACTAGATTGACCTGTCTCACAAACCTACTGATGCTATATCTGTGTTTGCAGATATGGCAGATGCACGATCATCATACACTTCATCCACTCCCGCCTTTGATGAGAGGTATCATCTGTACCTTTCTCAGATATTTCACATGTGCTATCCTGTAATTGAAACTGAATGGGATCATATAGATGTATTAGCCAGAGAGGAAAATGTTGAGGAATTAGAATGGCTAATTCGCCTATTAACCATGACTGACCCCTACTCCGTAGAGGACATATCCCCGATAGCCCAATGCTTTCCTTTTCCACAAGATGACTATCCTCGCATGGTTACATTCTTGATGAGTCTATATGGATGGGAAAATGAAAAGGAAATATCTGACAATGATGAATGGACGGATGAAACTCATGGCACTACTGAGGTTGATTTTATTTATTTGGATGATGCGGATAGAGGCTTAGCCTTAGGGCTAGAGCCAGGACTCTACAACATCCTCTTACCGTATCCTCAGTAGTAGTGTGGTGACTGGTAGGTAGGTTAGTGTTTTCAAGTTTTTTCTAGTTTAGATTCTTTAAACGAGTCTTGAAATTTTCACACTGATGTGCCTCTCGAGGTATAGTGCTTGTTAGTTGATTGTACAGGTTAAAAAGTTTGAGGTGGGTTCGCTTCCAAGTCGAGAGACTGCCGCAACGTTCATCAAAATATATCTACATCAAATTGCAAGCTGTCTCGTCAAATCAAGGAGATCTCCAATTACAGGTGTAATTCTTCCATACCCACTCTCTTTCGTTTTTACTGTTCAATCAATTGCATAAACTATAATGCATGACCACATGGAAATTATCAATGTACTACTTAGTTTTTGAAGTTGCTTGCATGCTAGTGTAAATCATTAATGAGCTTAACTTTATTGGAAATATTCCTAGGCAGCATGACGTCTTTAGTTAACCTTGGAATACGATTGTCTTAGGTCTAGGGTCAAACCATCTTAATGTTTGAACACCTGGCTGTGTGTGTGTTGACCTCTAAGACATAGATTTTACCCCTTGTCGAAAAGATGTAAGAACACATTTTAGTTCAGGAGCGAAGATCAAAACAAACTTTTTTAAAAAAAAAGCCTACAATAAATGGCAATACAAGTCTATGATGTGCTTTAATGTTGGCCTATCGCCTTATTGATACTTGGTAGGCGAGGAGTATTCTACTCCAGACCGATGCCTTGGTTGGTAGGGGGTAGCCTTGCCTAAAGTGAGCTAATAGATTCCTGGATAATGCCTTGTGTTAAACATGGTACCAGGATCGATGTTAGTTTTGCCTTAGGAAGGTCGCCATTGTGTATAAAAATTGTCATGTGCAAAAAAAAAATAAAGGCAAAAGGCTCCTGTAACTCTGATGTTTCTTGTGTCCCTAGGCTCGTGGTAACTACTTGTTCTTAGAGTCGACACAGTATGGTCATCTGTTTATTTATTAAGCTTGGTTATTTTCCTTGACTTAGGCCAGTTATAAACCTTGATTAACCTTTGACACCTTGCTAACTCTTGAATTACTTTCAATAATTTTAAACTCCTATTAATTTGCTACACTAACTCACTCATGTACCCTTAAACTAAGTTCTAATAGCAACATCCATTGTGGTCTCACACGCTTGAATTTATACACTTTATATCTTTTGAATTCCAACTACCTTCACTCTACTTCCCTGTTTTGCAGACGGTCTACCACAACAACCCTCTCGAGCTTACCATACCATAGCTTCCGAGGACGGAATCTACATCAGGAAGGGGGGCATGTTAACCCATGGCGGACATTGCGACATACTATATTTTACGTCATTAATTTAAATATTCTGAGTCATGGGCCGGGCTTGTCGGCACCATATGTTAAGGATGAAGGGATTGGGTGATCGCCGATGAGAGGCGCACCTTGGATATCAGTAGGATAAGGGTTAGGGTCGGCCGGCCATGTATGGACGCCCAAGTGTGAACGGCCAAGTCACCTATATGAGTCAAATGTAACCCTAAAATCCTCATTCTCATGTGTTGTGAATACAAGAGTGCTCTTGCCTTATCTCTTTGGTTTCCTTCTCCTGCGTGTGAGAGAGAGAGAGAGAGAGAGAGTGAGAGAGCGATCGAGTACTGTGTAGCGGCACGGCGGCGGAGAGGCGGTAGAGCGGCGACGGTGGCTCCTCCTTCACGGCTGCGACGCGGGAATCCTTCAAGGCAGCGGTTGAGTGGTGAGTGACACACCCTTTGGTATTCTGTTTGAGCTTGCCTTCCTGGTTGTATGCTTGCAGCCATTCGTGGCTCGCATACGGTGTCCGGCAAGTCCCCAGCTACGACCTGTGCGGCAAAAGCGCACAATGCATCAAACTTTGCTATTGGGTGTGTGTTAACTCAACCTGGAGAACATAAGCTAGACTATCCCATTAGCTTTGCCAGTCTCGCCAGTTGAACGATGCTGAGATGAACTACACCACTACGGAGCGAGAAGGGTTGGCAATGATATATGCAGTAAGGAAATTTTGTTATTACCTTCTTGCCACCAAGTTTGTTTTCTATGTAGATCATCAAGCATTGTTGTATCTGGTAAACAAACCATGCTCCACAGGAATAATCACACGATGGCTATTGATTCTTCTTGAGTTTGATTTCACTGTTGTTGTGAGACCTGGCAAAAAACATGTTATGGCTGATCATTTGTCTCGCATACCTAATGGTGAGGCTCCTACGGGGGTTGATGATGACTTACCGGACACTTCCCTGTTCATGGTGGAGACAATGCCTGAATGGAGTGAGAAGATTGTTAACTTTTTGGTTAATGGCTTTCCACCCAAGGAGCTTCGTAAAGATCTAGCTCGAAAGCTAATCAAAGAATGCGAATCCTATTGCCTGATAGCCGGGACTCTTTATAAAAGAGGAAAGGATGACGTTCTTAGGCGTTGTGCCCGAGAGGATGAGTATCTATACATTTTGTAAGAGGCACATATGGGCGTAGCCGGTGGTCACTTCTCAGGAGACTTAACTGCACGAAAGATCTTACAATCATTCAGGGTATTGGTGGCCCACTATGTTCCAAGATGCATCACTCTTTGTGAAGGGTTGCGATGAATGCCAACGATACAAGAAACCCCAGCGGAAAGATCAGATGCCCCTACATCCGATCAAAGTAAACCAACCATTTGAAAAGTGGGGTTTAGACTTTGTAGGTCCAATTAGCCCAGCGGCCCAAAACACACAATCTCGCTAATTATTGTGGCCACTGACTATATGACCAAATGGGCTGAAGCGAAAGCGACACGTAAGGTAGATGCAAGGACAACAGCCAAGTTCCTCTTTGAAAATATAATCACACGCTTCGGTTGTCCTTTTGAACTTGTGAGCGACAATGGTATGCATTTTATAAATGAAGTGATTAAGGAGCTCACAACAAATTTCATGATATCCCATCATAAATCTACTCCTTACTATCCGCAAGCGAATGGCCAAGCCGAGAGTACCCCTTAATCTTTGTTTTGACAAAGACAGTTGAAGCTCATCGCACGGATTGGGATCTAAAGCTCAGGACAGCTTTATGGGCCTATCGTACTGCGTATAAAGTGGTTATTAATTGCACACCATTCAAAATGGTATATGGCCAAGAAGCAGTCATGCCATGGGAATTTGTCATTCCTAGTCTTCGTGTTGCTACTCAAGAGGGTTGGGATGGTAATCCCTTAGCAGAGCGTTTGTATATCCTTGAGCGGCTAAACGAAGAAAGACAATTGGCTGTGCACAATGCCCTTGTGGAGAAGGATAGAAGGAAAAAATGGTGTGACCGCCACCTAAAGGACAAGGACATCAAGGTTGGGGATAAAGTCCTGATGTATGGAGTGCGTAATGAAAAGAAGAAGCTCAAATATGTTGGTAAGGGACCATATAGAGTATGTGAAATTACCCCGCAAGGTACCATTAGAGTGGAGACTCTCGAGACGGAGTTGAAACCATTGGATTCCTTAATGGGAGCAAATTCAAAAGATACTATGACCCCCTGAGCCAAGAGGAGTTACATGCAATCCATCAAAAGAAGGCAGCTAAAGAACAAGCTGAGCTTAAGAAAATACAAGCGAGAGTTAAAGCCAAAGAACGTCAACAGCGTGCTAGGCGCCAACGAGAAGCCAACTTGGGGATTACACAAGCATTTTTCGAGGAGGCAGATGAGGATTCATTGGAATCTGACCCACCTCTAAGATACCCAATTGAGTTACAAAGTCCTTACGGGGAGGTGCTATATAATGCATTATTGGATACAGGAGCTCAACACAATTTGCTATCATATGGCGTGTGGTGTCAACTTGGAAAACCACCTGTATCCAAGAGTGCTATCCAAGTTCAAGGTATTAACAAGAAGAAAACCCCTGTCTCAGGAATTCTGCACACTCCGGTTGCTTATGACAAGGGAACCATAATTCAAAGCTTTTTGGTTATGCCTGCTGGTACCATGGAAGGGACTGTAAACTTAGGGCACAAATGGATGATGGCCACCAAGTGCAATATCGATTGGGCAACTAGACGAGTCACAACGCAAGAACCAACACTAGGTCTGACCGCTCAAAATCCCGCACCTAAGTCATCCACTCAAATATTAGATAATGAAAAATCACAAAGCCCAGTGGCAAAACCATCTTCGATTGTTGGCCACCCCTCTAACGCTTCAACGCCAAGAGTGGAAACAGGCAAGGTGGTCCCTAAAGCTTCGCTTACTATGCCAAAGAGTACATACAAATGGGTCCCCAAAGCTGTTGAGATATCGAGCTCTAGTGAGGCGGTGGACACTGATGACCCGCCTGGGGGATAGGCCCCGCACTTACACCACTGGCATGGTTGGTGAGATCTTGGGTGATATGCGGCCAGTGGGATGACAGGCTGTGTGACAGCCACTCTAGAGACTGGCATAGTTATAGCACCAGCTCATTTAGTCGGGTTCACACTATAGAGAACTCGTGTATGTATTGGTTGAGTACCTTTCATATTATGTGTACTCTTATCTTGTATATGGTGTGTTGAGTGTTGAGTAGAGAAGGAGAAGATTTTCAGCCTCTCACCTTGTGTGTTCTCTATTAGGGTTTTGTGAGTGTGGGTGTGTGCTTGCAAGAGCTCAAGCTCTCTTCCCCCCTGCATCTTTTCATGGTATCAGAGCCTGGTTCGTGCTAAGGGCTGAGCTGCAAGCAAGAGAACCACAGGAAGCGGTACGAGGGTAAGAGCTTCAACTACTCTTCCCTATTGTGTTGGTGACTACACCCTTGTCGGGAGCTCTACGGGAGGCACCGGCAAACGATCTCTGATTGAGGAGCTTTCTTCGCGGGAGTGAAGCTATTGGGCAACTATACAATCCTACGAACTACAATTTTCGGGCCGAAAACGCATTTCGGGCGCGTCTGGACCTCCGTTTTTCAGAAAGCAGGCGATTTCGAGCACTGCGGGTAAGTCATCGATTCTCTGCAGAACTCTGTTTTAAGAACTGCAGGAAGACAGATTGACTGTGCAGACACTGTGGGTGCTGCAAAGAGGTCTACAGTTGCCATTGGGTGTATGTATGCACATTGAAGTCACTGTTGGTGACATTTGAGAGTACTACAGTACCGCTGTGCAAAAAATACAGCAGTTGTGCAGAAAAACCAGAGTGCAGTTTCTGGTAAAAAATTGTGTGTTTGGCAAGATGTCTAATGATGGCATAACACAGATTGTGGCTGAGAAGCTGGACAAGAATAACTTCCATGCTTGGAGGTTCAGGTTGACTAATTTCCTGATGGGAAAAGGCTATTGGGACTACATAGAAGGTGAACATGAAGAGGCACCGGAAATACCGGATATAAATCCTACTGCTGCAGATGTGAAAGAGTTTAAAGACTGGAACCAAGGAGCCAGGAAGGTTATGTATTGGCTTTCCATTAGTATACAGGACACCATGATTGGGCACATTCAGGATGCCAAGTCCCCCAAGGAGGCGTGGGACACCTTGGTAAAGCTCTATGAAACAAATACCAAGGCACGTAAGATACAGTTGAAGAATGAACTTCATACTGTGGAGAAAAAGAGCATGTCTGTGAATGACTATGCGCTGAAGATAAAGGGTATTGTGGAATCCCTTCCATCTATTGGTGTGTCAGTAGATGATGATGACAAGGTGGAAGTCTGTCTACGTGGTCTCGGGCCACAATACAAGGCGTTTAAGACGTCTATTCAGACTCGGGAAAACATTCCCAACTTTACAGATTTGGTGTCTATGCTGATTATCGAAGAGAAGAACTTGGGTGAAGACCAACAGTCTTCACAAAGCAAAAACAGTTCAGAGCAACAGGCCTTCTACACGAGTTCAGGAAGAGGACGAGGTAGAGGAGGCCGTGGACGCGGTCAAAGAGGTGGCCGAACAGGTAATCAGAATTATGGCCAGCAGCAGCAACAACAACAACAGTCCCAGAATCAACAACAACAACAACACGCAGGTGGAAGAGGCAAATTCAGAGGCAGGGGGAGTCAAAGAGGCCGTGGAAATTGGCAAAGGCAATATAATGATGCACGTGAATGCTACTATTGTGGTAAGCCAGGACATGTGCAGTCAGAATGTTATAAGAAGCCGCCTACGGTTGCTCTATCGAGTACGGAGGAGGAGCTGCTATGGCAGCATGTGAGGTAGCTTGGCTGAGAAAGCTACTTGCAGATTTGGGTCTATCAGTGGATAGACAAGTTGTCATTTTCTGTGACAACATTAGTAGTATACAGTTGGCCAGGAACCCAGTCTTTCATGCTCGTACGAAGCACATAGAGGTCCACTACCACTTCGTCAGAGAGAAGGTCTTGGCAGGAGATCTTGACCTTGTTTATGTCAGCACAGAGGATCAGGTAGCTGACATCTTCACCAAAGCATTGGGTACAGAGAAGCTCTGCAGATTCAGGGCTTCGCTTGGTGTACATGAGATGGAGTTGAGCTCGAGGGGGAGTGTTGAGATATCGAGCTCTAGTGAGGCGGTGGACACTGATGACCCACCTGGGGGATAGGCCCCGCACTTACACCACTGGCATGGTTGGTGAGATCTTGGGTGATATGCGGCCAGTGGGATGACAGGCTGTGTGACAGCCACTCTAGAGACTGGCATAGTTATAGCGCCAGCTCATTTAGTCGGGTTCACACTATAGAGAACTCGTGTATGTATTGGTTGAGTACCTTTCATATTATGTGTACTCTTATCTTGTATATGGTGTGTTGAGTGTTGAGTAGAGAAGCAAAAGATTTTCAGCCTCTCACCTTGTGTGTTCTCTATTAGGGTTTTGTGAGTGTGGGTGTGTGCTTGCAAGAGCTCAAGCTCTCTTCCCCCCTGCATCTTTTCAAAAGCTTAGTTAACAGCTACTTCCCCTGCTCAATCTCATTCAGCCACCAAGAAGCCTCGTAAAAGGAAAGCAGCTACCCACCCGAGAAAGGGCAATGTAACATCGCGATGGATCCCTAAAAAATTATTAGTAGCCCAAGGATACTACGAGGGGAATGACCAGATTTGGGTCCCTAAACATAAGTTGAATCCCTCTACATCACCTGTAAAACCTTGCAAACCAATTGTTGCCACCCCAATGACAATTCAAGACCGTGGTAAGGGAAAGGTAACAGAGTGCTCCGCACCACTTCCAGAGTTAGTTTGGATTCCCAAACGATATCGATCATTACCACCTAGCTCAGGAAGGGGGGAGCCACATGAAGCTTCTAGCTCCTCATGCCAGGCACACACTCATATAGAAGTTTCTACATGCTCTACACCTACTCTTGTCAACACCCAACAAAAAACCCGATGAGTCTACGTCTCCCCTTGTAATAGTATCGTCGGAAACCATTTCCTCCATTCGTCAATGGGAGCGTACACTACCATCTCTGCAATTGGATGTGGCCACAAGGGTCATAAAAAGCTATCTGCCCACATCACAACCTATGACCCGCTGGACAAATTGGTTCCAAGAGGCTGCAACATCATTGCAAATAATATGATCTACCCAAGGAAAGTGGGAGCATGTACTCACACGCTCGACATTCTAATGCTTCCTCCTTAACCTTCTCCCCTGACCATGTAATTGCCAAATTCAAGGGGATGTATATATATAGCTTCATACATTTTTTTAAAAAAAACAAAGAAAAGAAAAACAAAAAATAGTAAAAAGAGCAAGAGCACAAAAACAAGAGAAATATCCGTATACAATCAAGAACTAGATTGACCTGTCACAAACCTACTGATGCTATATCTGTGTTTGCAGATATGGCAGATGCACGATCATCATACACTTCATCCACTCCCACCTTTGGTGAGAGGTATCATCTGTACCTTTCTCAGATATTTCACATGTGCTATCCTGTAATTGAAACTAAATGGGATCATATAGATGTACTAGCCAGAGAGGAAAATGTTGAGGAATTAGAATGGCTAATTCGCCTATTGACCATGACTGACCCCTACTTTGTAGAGGAAATATCCCCGATAGCCCAATGCTTTCCTTTTCCACAAGATGACTATCCTCGCATGGTTACATTTTTTATGAGTTTATGTGGATGGGAAAATGAAAAGGAAATATCTGACAATGATGAATGGACGGATGAAACTCATGGCACTACTGAGGTTGACTTTATTTGTTTGGATGATGCGGATAGAGGCTTAGCCTTAGGGCTAGAGCCAGGACTCTACAACATCCTCTTACGGTATCCTCAGTAGTAGTGTGGTGACTGGTAGGTAGGTTAGTGTTTTCAAGTTTTTTCTAGTTTAGATTCCTTAAACAAGTCTTGAAATTTTCACACTGATGTGCCTCTCGAGGTATAGTGCTTGTTAGTTGATTGTACAGGTTGAAAAGTTTGAGGTGGGTTCGCTTTCAAGTCCTGAGACTGCCGCAACGTTCATCAAAATATATCTACATCAAATTGCAAGCTGTCTCGTCAAATCAAGGAGATCTCCAATTACAGGTGTAATTCTTCCATACCCACTCTCTTTCGTTTTTACTCTTCAATTAATTGCATAAACTATACTGCATGACCACATGGAAATTGTCAATGTACTACTTAGTTTTTGAAGTTGCTTGCATGCTAGTGTAAATCATTAATAAGCTTAACTTTATTGGAAATATTCCTAGGCACCTACAATAAATGGCAATACAAGTCTATGATATACTTTAATGTTGGCCTATCGCCTTATTGATACTTGGTAGGCGAGGAGTATTCTACTCCAGACCGATGCCTTGGTTGGTAGGGGGTAGCCTTGCCTAAAGTGAGCTAATAGATTCCTGGATAATGCCTTGTGTTAAACATGGTACCAGGATCGATGTTAGTTTTGCCTTAGGAAGGTCGCCATTGTGTGTAAAAATTATCACGTGCATTAAAAAAAATAAAAATAAAGGCAAAAAGCTCCTATAACTCTGATGTTTCTTGTGTCCCTAGGCTTGTGGTATTAACTTGTTCTTAGAGTAGACACAGTGTGGTCATCTGTTTATTTATTAAGCTTGGTTATTTTCCTTGACTTAGGCCAGTTATAAACCTTGATTAACCTTTGACACCTTGCTTACTCTTGATTTACTTTCAATAATTTTAAACTCCTGTTAATTTGCTACACTAGCTCATTCATGTGACCCTTAAACTAAGTTCTCATAGCAAAATCCATTGTAGTCTAACATGCTTGAATTTATACACTTTATATCTTTTGAATTCCAGCATACTTTCACTCTACTTCCCTGTTTTGCAGACGGTCAACAACAACCCTCTCGAGCTTACCATGTACCATAGCTTCCGAGGACGGAATCTACATCAGGAAGGGGGGCATGTTAACCTATGAGACGGACATTGAGACGTACTATGTTTTACGTCATTAATTTAAATATTCTGAGTCATGGGCCGGGCTTGTCGGCACCATATGTTAAGGATGAAGGGATTGGGTGATCGTCGATGAGAGGCGCACCTTGAATATTAGTAGGATAAGGGTTAGGATCGGTCGGCCATGTATGGGCGCCCAAGTGTGAATGGCCAAGTCACCTATAAGAGTCAAATGTAACCCTAAAATCTTCATTCTCATGTGTTGTGAATACAAGAGTGCTCTTGCCTTATCTCTTTGGTTTCCTTCTCCTGCGTGTGTGTGTGTGTGTGTGTGTGTGTGAGAGAGAGAGAGAGAGAGAGAGAGAGAGAGAGAGAGAGAGTGAGAGGGCGATCGAGCACTGTGTAGTGGCACGACGGCGGCGGTGAGGCGGTAGAGTGGCACGACGGCGGCTCCTCCTTCATGGCTGCGACACGGGAATCCTTCAAGGCGGCAGTCAAGCGGTGAGTGACACACCTTTTGCATTCTGTTTTGAGCTTGCCTTCCTGGTTATATGCTTGCAGCCATTCGTGGCTCGCATACGATGTTCGGCAAGTCCCCAGCCTACGACCTGTGCGGCAAAAGCGCACAAGAGAGAAAGCCCTTAAAGGGCCCATTTGGAGCCCGAATTTCCCCTAATGCCTTAATGTTCCATCTTTCTTTTTTTGAAAGAGAACTAGCGCACTTCCACACAGGGATAACTTGGTTGAATAAATTTCTACTCCAAGGGTTGCATTAGTTTCTGCTTAAGCTCGATTGCTTCAAGAACAACCATTTTGTAAGGTCTCTTTGTAGTTGGCTGTGCACCAAGTATAAGTTCTACCTCATGATCCACCTCTGAGATTAGGGGTATTTTTGTCAGTTCTTCAAGAAATACATCGGCATATTTACTTAGCCATTCAAGTTATACGAATCAGCCTCCTTCCTAGTAGAGTTAAGTTTTACGACGACAAAAAATTCTCCTTCTAGAGTCCTTTTAATAACATTGATAGCTTTACAAATTATAAAGTTAGAGACCATGTTACTCCAATACCTTGCACCTTATTATTATAAAGGTCCAAAAAAGAGATGGTCTCTTTATGGTAGTGTATATTTGCTTGATTTTCTGAGTGAGCCAATCCATATAGTAAGAATTCCATCACAACTTTAAATTTGCATTCAGTCAAGTTCCCATCCAGGGAGAATTGGAGATTGTCTGTCTCATGACGTGTGAGGAGCAATTTCATACTACTTGCATTGGTTTACCCTGTCTCTTATCTAATTCTAACTTTCACAAACAACCATGCAAACTAAAAGAAGGTGTACTTCCCCGGAGTCAAATAAAATCTTAAATCGGTTTACCCTATCTCTAATTCTAATTCTAACTTTCACAAACAACCAGGCAAACTAAAAGAAGGTGTACTTTTGAAATCAATCAAAACCTCAAATTGCTAGTTTTCAAGTGGTCCTTGATCTATGTCAGCGAGAGGAGATGAAAGTGATGGCTTTTGAGGTAGCTAACTAAGAATGGAAAGCTTCTTCTTGGATTTTCCCAACTCTAGGGTGGTGGTCATTGGTAACTCTAAGCAAGTGCAGCAGATCTTGAACTACTTTACACCGATGCTATAGGCCTTTGATACTATGGTCCCACAACACTTTGTGTTAGATAAACCATGACTGGTGCATTAGGGCATTCACTCATAATATGCCCAAGTTGTTGACATCGAAAAAAAATTCGTTCTACTACAAGATCTGTATACTCGAGAGTCTTCTTTCCTTGGTCCCACATTTTGAAAATCCTGAGTTAGGCCCTGGCCTCTACTTTACTTAAGCTTGGATAAACTTTGATTTCACATATAAGATGAGGATCACTTTGGAGCAGCCAGCACATGGGTAGCCTTTTTTATTGATAGTTCTCCCTCAAAAAAGCTTTGGCAAAGTCTTTTGCCATGCAAACAACTTTAACTATATAACTTAGCTTGGCATAAGATCTAGCTTCCTGGTAAATTTGTTAAGATGAGTAGTATCATCCATAGGAGCGGTAAAGCACATAAGATTTGTGTAAGCTTGATGGTACGCTTTCATAATCTTCCCTCTTGAGAAAATTCTAAAAATTCATTCATTCTATCTTCTTCATAGCCAGGAGGACACTATCTCTAAAATAAGTATGTGAGAAGTACGTATTCATCCCATCTTAGCTAGTCCTTATTCAAATGGTTTGCTTTAGTTCTTCCACCCAGAACGTGCCACAACAATATTCTTTAAATGAGCTATTGCCATTTTATTATGCTCATTGCCATTTTATTATGCTCATTGCAACTAGCTATATAGAAATACTTATCCATAGCATCAACCCAATTACAAACAATTTCAGTCAAAATTACAAACAATTTCAGTCAAAATACTTTCTTCTCCTCGAAAGGAGGCAAGTTAAGATTTGTGTAATGCCTCTTTAACGTCATTATACAACACTTCTTTAATTACACGACAAGGCATGATTCCTTTCTTGAAAATTAAAGTGATGATTTTCACTATTTTAAAAATGACAAGCTCCTTTAGATTTCAAAAAAATTCTTCTTTACACAAGATATTTCTATTACTTTAAAGAGCATTACATCATTAGGTGATTTCTTAACCTCTCAACAAATGAAATTGTCTAGTTGGTCCCACAATTATAAACTTTTGATGAGGGAGGTGCCTACTCAAATGATTCATTAATCTAGATAAATATTTATCTAAGGTATACTAGCTTCTACCATAGATCTTATATTCCTTTACTAAATTTATCCTTTCCATAATCATGGCTAGACATAGATTTGAAGCACAATAGGGTAAATAATCAATGTCAATTTTTATACTAATTTTGATTCACTTTGATCCTAAAAACATGCCTCCACATAAAAAGAGGTTGATACAGCCGGCCAAAATAATACTCTCTTTATGAAAAGTAGTTGTTGCTAGAGGTCTATTATTCACTAAATGCTAAAATGTGACTTCAAGAATCTCTTGCTCTTATGCAAATGTCAAACTCTGAGCCATTACTGCACTTTTCAATTTCACACATTAAAATTGGCATACGAGATAGTAGAAAAGAAGAGGAAAAACATTATCATATATTTTACTATATCAAGTTTATTTATGTACAAAGAGAGGAATCTCATCAATCCTAATCCTCTACACTTTCATGAGAGAGGAATCTCATCAAGTTTATTTTACTACAAAGAGAGGAATCTCATCAATCCTAATCCTCTGCCCTTTCATGAGCTCTCTCCTCAGCCCTCATCCGGATAGCCCTATGATACTCTCTCCTCATCATGCCATGGTGAACGTAGTCCATGACTTGAGGAGGGGAAATAATCTTGGGTTGGGGGATGAAGTAATTGAGAACATGAAAAACTTGCCTAAAAGTCCTAAAATTCCTTGGTGCTTAGGCCCATACAGCCAAATCTGAGCTATGGTCCTCATCTTGAAACATATCATAGCTAGGGAAATGTTCTCCCATATCATCACATCCTAAATATAGTAAAAGCGGTGATGGTGTTGTGGGTAAACCAACAATGTCACCGCTCAACCCATGTTGGAAACTATAGCTCCTCAAAATGCCGAGCTAGAAAAATTCTCTTACGTTAAGACTATGATCTAATAATAAATGCTAGAACACAAAAGCTATCATGTCATTCTCCTAGGATAATCTAGGTATCATAGAAAGACACAATTAGGTCACACGTTGTGCTATCTAAAAAGAAACCTAGTAAAATATTGTAAGTTTCATTTTCATGACCATGCTCTGATACCAGCTGCTATTGTGAGGATCCCCATATTCAATCACCAAGAAAGTCTCAACTTAGAGCCTTATATAATAATGGCCTAGCATCCAGCTATCTAGGAACTATTTTATGCAATTATACTAGATAATCCTTACACTAGGAAATGCATATGATTCCTCAAGGTGCATGTCTCCTTTAAAATCCTCACAAGTAAGAGGTGATTAGCGGCTTCCCTTGAGCTCAACCCACCAACGTCTTAATCCTCGGTTATTGAAGATCACAACCTCGATATATTCTACATCATCCTAATATCTAATTCCCAATTTAAATAGATAGCCTATTGTCTATGGAGCATTTATCAAATGTAATTTTTAAATTCTACGTTTATTTGCAAAGTGCTATAAAAATATAATTTTTCAAACAATTAAATTCAAAGGCTTTAAACGAAGGCTTGTACTTCAAAATTTTAAAATATTTAAAACAAAGGTGGTGCACCTACTTGTGCAAATTGGTTAAATCTTAATGTCGTCTTGCTGTAGATAGTGTTGAAGACCTCTAATAATATGCAAAAAAACTCAAAAGTAGCATTTACTTGATGTAGACAAGCTTTTTGACTGTGTAGGCTAGTATTGATACTAACATGTACTATTATGTAGGCAAGTTTTTAGACTATGTAGGCTAGTAACTATACTAGCATGTACTACCATGTAGGCTAGTAACTATACTAGCAAGTACTACCATGTAGGCTAGTATCTATACTAGTAGGTACTACTACATAGGCTAGTACCTATACTAACATGTACTTTAAGTGCTACTGTAAGGAGGGTAATTAGCTAGAAAATGATAGCATAAATGCTTCTAAACTAGGAATGGAAAATGAGGGAGGAGGGGGTTCTTTTATAGCCAATTTGCCCATATAGGCATGTAGAACAACTCTTGTCAAGTGTTGGGTTTAGCCTACCAAAGAACTGGACATAAATGTGGGTTCTAGAATGGTGGACAACTAGATTGGGATTTCTCACGGTTTTCACTTGAGTTAATGGTGAGCTTGAACTAAAATGTAGGCAAGCATTAGTTTATGGTGGCTAGAGTGAATGTTAGTCTAATGCATGTGCCAAGAATATCAACTTCAACTAATACAAGATGAACGACCCTTGTTTTGCCACTTTCCACCTTTCCAATATCATATGTGGTTTACCATTTCCCACTTTCCCAAATCCACTGTGGTTTTGTCAAAAACCATGATGTATAGCCTTACACCAATTAACCTTAGTCTATTTAAATTAATCAAATGTACACATTTTAAATTTATGATTGTTAAATTATTTTTTACCATAGAAACTTTGAATATTTCATTTCAAATATTTTTTTCTATGCTAGGCAATGCTCTAATTTATTTTTTATTTTCCTAATTACTTAAATTTATTTATCTTTCAACACCTTGACCCTTAGTGAGTGTAGAAAATGTGCACTTGGGGATCACGAGTGTTTTTCTCAATATTTTTGCACATGGGGAATACCATTTTCAAATAGAAAAGGCTATTATTACTTGGATAAATTTTTATTTTATCAAGTCTTGAGAAGTTTTAACAAAAACAAGCAATTTCTCATTTTCTCTCTCTACACAATTACATAATTTGGTAATTTTTTTGAATTAACCAAGCATGGGGTAAGAGGGATCTTACAGAGCCCCTTCACAAAAATTGAGAAGAAAGTTGTGTGTGCCACTGCCAACCTCGAGTCACATGAACCCATTCTTGCCTCTCCCTCACCAACCACAACTTACCATACATAACCAACCTTGATAGTGCCTAGCCACTTATCTACATGGTTTGTTGATTGAAGGCTTTCCATAAATATGGCCATTAATCTTGCTTACCTAGACATCAAGTAGGCTGCAAAAGCTTTTTGCTAAGGGAATGATCCTCATGACCAACCTTGAGAGTGCCTGGCCACTTCTTTACATGGTCCCTTGATTGAAGGCTTTCTATAAAGCTGGCCACTTGTTTACATGGCCCCTTGATTGAAGGCTTTCTATAAAGATGTCCATTTTACCAAGAACTTAATGCTCCAAAAACTCTTTCTAGGGGAATAGCCGTCACAATTTACCATCTAGAACCAAATGAGAGCCTCATCTTTAAACTAGAGAAATACAATCTCTAGGATAAAGTTTCCAACAAGAGGATCAAGAGGCTGAGCCTATGAAGTTAGTCTCCCACTACCATGTTGTACAAGATTTTCTCCATGATTCATCATTATCACTTCCACCAGACCTAATACCCCTTCTACTAACCTGTTCCCATCACTCACACCACCTCTCACACACTCACCCACCCTTCTACTAACCCATTCCTATCACTCACACCACCTCCCACACACTCACCTATCCTTCTACTAACCCATTCCCATCACTCACACCACCACTCACACATCTGAGTGCTGATGTCGCTTCTACTAACCTATTTCCATCACTCACACCACCTCCCACACACTCACCCACCCAATGGCAAAAATAATACACTACCCACCTGTCCCATCCCACTACACAGATTGAGCCTTAAACCCAACACATCTCTCCCTCTCTCACTAGATTAACTATGTAATAACCCACCCATCTCTCCCTCTCTCACTAGCTTAACTATGTAATAACCCACCCAACTCCACTGCTACAAACCTAACTATCTTGTACACCCTCCTACATGGCCCCCACCATATATTGTACACCTCCTACACACCCCTCCCTCAAACCTAGCTACTTGATCCAACATGCCCTCCTGGCTACTTGATCCCACTTGCCCTCCATCTCCATCTGCACCATCTTCTCCTACACAGACCCTCCCTTTTCACCCCACATAATCATGCTGCCCCATCCACTCACAATGACACACCCACACCCTCTATTTACCTAAACAAATTTCCCTCATACAACAATCACCCACATCTTCTATTTACCTTAAACTCACTCTTCCCCCCCCCCCCCCACTATTGGCAGCCAACCAGCCCATTTGGCCACCGCCCCCAAGGTCGCCGCCTAGATTGTATCATTTTGTGACAAACTAATATGGGTTCATCTTTTTTACCTTATAACAACTTTGTAATGGTTTCTTGCAAACGAGTAGTACTCAGATGGATGTAAGCAGCAAATGGGGATTATTCATGTATGTGTGGATTAAAGGATAGAGAATTACGGGGATAGTTGAAGAGTTCATGAGCTGAGGGATTACTAGTGTATTGTACTATGAGATTAAAGGATAGAGAATTACGGGGATAGTTGAGTTTAAGAGTTCATGAGCTGAGGGATTACTAGTGTATTTTACTGTGAGAGTCCAAGCTAATATTGAAGAATGTCTCATGCTCAATGCTCCAACATTTGCTTATCACATTGAGCACAGTTACATTAGTCGCGTTGCTCTTCCCAAGAGTTAACTAGGTGGTCCGAAACCACGTATGTGTTGGGTCTTGACTGGACACTGACACTTTTTGGTGATCCTACTGGGGAGCTGGTATACTAGGAAGGCCCGAGAGTAGGAAGGTAGAGGCTAATTCTGAGGTTAGTTCTACACAGGAAGTCCAAATAAAAAAGCTAGTCTGGGTAGATCAAGAGAGGAAGTGTGCACATCCTTGTGTTGTCAAGTATGTTCACGAGGGAGTCACAGGAATGCAATTAACATAGAACAAACATAAAATAGATAGAAATATGTAGAGTAAAATACAGAGGAAGTCCAAATAAAGGCTAGTTTTGAGGTTAGTTCTAGATAGGAAGACCAAATAGAAAAGCTAGTCCGGGTAGATCAACAGAGGAATTGCGCACGTCCTTGTGTGACAGGTATGTTCTTGAGGGAGTCATAGGAATGCAATTAACACAGAATGAACATAGAATAAATAGAACTATGCAAGGTAGAATAGAGACCAACCCATGAGACATTCTTCAATATTAGTTTGGACTCTCACAATACAATACACTAGCAAATCACTTAGCTTATGAACTCTTCAGCTCAACTATCCCCTCAGTTCTCTATCCTCTAATCCACACATACGGGAATAATCCCCTTTTTCTCCTTACATCCATCTGGGTACTACCCGTTTGCAAGAAACCCTTATAAAGCTTTTATAAGGCAAGAAAGCTTAACCCATAACAGTTTGTTACAAAACGGGACAATCTCGGCGGAGACTTGGGCAACAACCAAATGGGCTAGTTGGCTGCCAAATATAGTCCAAAGAAGAAAAGATGCTTTAGGACTTCCAAAACTAGGTTAGAAGAGAAAAGAGGACGCAGAAAGATATGCAATGAAAGCTGAAGCAATTAGGCAAAAAGAGCCTAAGTGCTTATAAGAAAACTGCCCTTCTATGCATGTGAAATTTGGTGCAATTGGCACAACAAGCAGGTGCCATGAGGCCTTCCAAATGGGATGACATTGCTAAATTCATGAACCAATCGGAAGTGCCTAAGGTGGCAGGACGGGGCTAAAGTAGTTCCCATGCAGTAGTAACAGTTCAAGGTCGAAGCCCTTTCCAGAGATCCGGAGCCGTGCAAGGAAGTAGTGGGCTCTTATGACTCACGGATCTAGGTGAGGAGGCAACAGCTCATTCAAAGAGTAATACTGCTAGTGCCCCTCACTAAATGGAGTTATCTAGCATAAAGAAAAGGAGGTGCCAAGATCAGAACCATCCGGAAGACCACCCTATGGGTGGAGGTGGAGCCGAGGCAGGAGAAGAAAGCCAGAGCAGACTGTCTTTGAGGATGATGCCATCACTCTGAAACAAACAAAGCCCCATGCTTTTGTGGCCAGCATGGTAGTAGATGCTATGAAAAGGACTAAAGCAAAGAATCTGGAGGCACGACCCATTGACCTGCATTCAGATGAGCAGATGAAAGGACAGGGCTAGGCATGCTTGGGTGAGCAGGAGGAAAATAGCTTCTGAGCCCATGTATGCCCAAGACTGACGAATAAAGTTTGTTTCAAGGGGCATTATAGAGGCTGAACCATAAGGAGGAGGATGGAATAGGCCATAGCCATCTGAACAACATGGTCTAAAGTGGAAAATAACTAGGATCCATAAATTTTTTGAAAATCTTTAAAGCAATAACTATGGGCTTCGTTGCGCGATGCAGTGTCCACCGTGATCGCTAGGTGTTGGTGTGGCACCAACCAGCCTATTTGGCTGCCATCTAGATTGTCCCATTTTATAACAAAATATTATGGATTAAGCTTCTTGCCTTGTACTAACTTTGTAACAGTTTCTTGCAAAAACGGGTAGTACCCAAATGGACGTAAGCAGCAAAGGGGGATTACTCCCGTATGTGTGGATTAGAGGATAGAGAACTGAGGGGGATAGTTGAGCTGAAGAGTTCATGGGCTGAGTAATTTCTAGTGTATTGTACTGTGAGAGTCAGAATATCTCATGGGTTGGTCTCTGACTTGTTGTCTCTATTCTACTCTACATAGTCCATCATGAAACCTCTTCAATTGAGAATCGTTTAATTTTTCCCATGACTCACATCTTGAATCCAAGAGTTTTATCCAAAGGATAAAATCTCTAATGGTTTTGTTTGGTTTACACTCAATTGAATATAGTCCGCTTGCTGCACTCCATCGATCACCTTGTCTTGAAAATCCATGGATAAAGGCTGACTTCAAGGTTCTAAAGTTTGTCTTGATCGCCGCCGCGGCATCAATGAGATGAACCATCAACTAGCCTTTCCCACTAAGCATAGGTTCAACGCATATACCTTGGTGGGGCAGTTTGGATTTCTAAAGGCTTCACATCTCTATTCAAACATTTGAATGAATTGAACAAGATCAGTTGTTCCATCGTATTTGCCCATGATTTTGGAGATCTGTATGGCCGTATTTTTGTATGAGTCAACTAAGGCCATATGTGACTGCTCTTGTAGGTAGGGACTCACTTAGTCCTTGGGCAACCCCCCTTCCTCGACTAGTCAATATGTCCAAGGTGTGGGCAACCAGGGGTTGGAATGGGTTGGTACCTATAGGATTTGTAGAAATGTTAGGTAAAGGACCAAAGACCGGTGGGATTGAAGTGATAGGGAGTGCGAAACCTGATGACACTCTTGTTGTTGGCATGGCGAATGGTATTGGGAGGTACATTTGCGGCATGGATCTCAATGGCTCAAAGATGTCAGCCATTGGGTGGTTCAGTGAGAGCATCGGCCCATGTAGTCCCTCTAGTCCCTCTATCGTTGCCATGTCTGATGCTGTCAATTGCTCCTTAATGAGCAAGCACACTTTTTTTTTTGCTTTTTATATTTTCTCACAGTCCGTTTTACAGCCTTGAGAAGCCTAGTGTACTCTTCGTTGGGTCAAATGAGTGTCTATTTACCCTAATTAGTGTAGACATTACACGCACATAAACCTCTTAGAGATATTTTTTCGAAAAAGGTGCATGCTAGTAGCTTCCCATATGGAAGAGGAGGTCCTAAAACCTATTTTCCATCACTGTCTCAAGATGGAAAAAAAAATCAATAATTTTTTCCCTATTTCGTAGCCCGTTTTTTAAGGTGTTCCAAAAGGAATTTAGAAAAACTCTCTATGAGAGAGTTGTAGTATTTTTGGAGTGCTATAACTTTGTCTCTCTAAGTTCTTTGTGATTTTGTCGTTTAGACCCTCAAAAAGTAGCCTGAATATGGTTCGCAGTCGTTTTTGCGCTATTTTGAGCGATTTTGTGCTTTGACTGTTTTTTGCCTTGATTTTTGGGTCGAATTTTGAGGCTGCTGGTGAGAGGCCAAAACGATTAATTTTGCCCTCAGACTATCAAGACCAACTTCACAGAGCTCAATGTCGGCTTTTCGATAAGCACTAGAGCGCAATCACCGAACACACAATTTAGGAGATAGGAGCCTCCAAACAGGGCTGTTTTTCAGAGTCCTTTTTTTTTTACCGACAGTCCCCCTTTCACATCATGAACTAGCAGGGTGCAGTTCACAACGTGAAACAAACTTCACAGATTTTATCAAATTTGAATTTTTTTAAAGCGTGGGGGCTATTTAACGACGTGAAACAATAGGGGTTCACAGCGTGAAAAAACGCTTAGAATGCGAACCGATTTTTGTTTTTGTTTTTTTTTCGACGTGGACTGTTTTGCAACATAAAACAGTAGGGGTTCAGGGTGTGAAACGCTTACGACGTGAATCAATTTTTGAATTATTATTTTTTTACGTACTCCTAGGACGTGAACTCTTAAGACGTGAGAGTGTAGAAATGGTTCACGACGACGTGAGCCATGTAGCTCACCCATATTCAAAAATATTCCCTCCCAAAATAAGGAAATTCAAAAATATTCCCTCCCAAAATAAGGAAATTCAAATTTCCCTCTAGACTCCAAAAATATTCTCTCTAGGACGCAAACCGATTTTTTTTGTGCCACAAGGACTGTTTTACGATGTAAAATAGTAGCGGTTCATGGTGTGAAAAACTTATAACGTGAACCGATTTTTGGTTTTTTTTTTTTGGGCACAGGCTCCTTGGACGTGAACCCTTAAGACGTGAGAGTGCAGAAATGGTTCACATGGATTTTTTTTTTGGGAGTCTAGAGGGAAATTTGAATTTCCTTGTTTTGGGAGGGAATATTTTTGAATTTTAAATTAAGGAGATATGGGCATTTTTCCAAAAAGGCAAATGGGAATTTAAAAAATCAACTTTTTTATGACATCCCCTTACACTCTTTCATAAATGGACAATTTGACAACTCATGGGTATCTACTCATTCAATGCTCATTAGCCTTAATGAGTTATGTAAAAAAATGATTAAAAATTAATCAAAGATTAATTCTTTCACTAATCTTTCCCTCTTTTAGACTAATCAAGGACTAATTAACCCCTGATCACTAATTAGTTCACACAATTGAGCACATCATTGGATAGAGCAAGGAATTGCTAAGCTCTGTGCATCAACTAATGTGTAAATTAGTGTATAATTAGAGATTAATCACACTCTTAATTTTGGTCTCTTCTTTTAAGGCAAAATTATGCAAAAGAGAGTCAAATTCCTCTAATTAATGAAGAAATTGATGTAATTAAATGATTTGATGCATTTAGATGCTCCCAAAACACCCAAGAACACTAATTCCACCTCTTACATGATCAAATTGGACCCCAAAAAACACATTTTCTAATCTTTTTGCCTCTTGAAGTGGATTAATTACTCTTAATGATAAAAATCGATCAATTAAGAGAAATTAGTCGATTTCAAGGATTTTTTGATGGTTTTGAGAAATTTTTTGAAAGAATTAAGCTACTCCTAATTCTTGCTAACACTCTAATGCATACAATTCCAACAAAAAACACACAATGTAGCCTAGAATTAATGATTCTAGTTCTATGTTTAACTCTAAAGAAAGCTAAAAACCACTAAAATTACATTCTATTGCATCGTTTGATGCAATGGATGCAAACTAAGCCTAATACACTCTATGTGCAAGCCCTAGGAACATTAAAAACCACATTATCAACGATCAAAACAACAAATTAAGCTAAAAAATATGCAAAAAGCATTCTTTACAAAACAAAAAAGAGAGTTATTTCTCACAAATTCACACACAAATCTCCATCAAATCCACATCTTTTCATAGAAAACCATTAATCAAGACAATGGGCAATGGTGGGTAATACGTAGATTAGAGAAAAACGATGGAAAAAGCCAAGGAATGAATCCCGATAATGGCGCAAAAAATGTTATGGCTCACCCTAACCCCCTCTTGAAACACATCCAACAAGAGATTAATTGGCGAACCGTAGGATCTTTCCAATCGCCAAGCTTGTAACCCTTGAGGTCTCCAAGCTCTACAACTCCTTAAGAAGCAATTCCACTACACCTTCAGCAAGCGTTGTCACACCGCTACGTTGCACTACGTGTACTTGTCCCTCCTCTCACATCACTCACATACTCACTAGCATGTATTAGAGAGAGAGATTAGTAAGAGGATTAGCAAGAGCAAGACTCAATTGCACAATGGGAGAGTATCCTTGTATTATGAGAGATATTCACTTCTATACATGGCCATAAGCGTTCACACTCACTTAACTTGTGGTGGTGGCCAACTGGGCACTTTAGGCTCATAAGAGTCCTAATGCTAATGCTATGACTACTCTCATAATATATCCATGAAGTATATCACTTGGGACTTCATCCTAACTAGCTACCACACCCTCTTGAAGTGGAATCACCATAAGTATTCTGTCACACCATTATGGGCACCCGTCCAAGTTGTATATTTAGACACCGTTGCTTCATATCTTGAATGTATGACCTTTTTATGTATCTACCTTGACTCCTTGAAATAAGATAATGGTAGTAGCTCTTGTTAATCCTAGGAATGGAATGGGTTAACAAGATAGATGAATCCTAAATATGTAGCTATAGTAAAGGAGAAAATTGATAAGCTCTGCGGATTTCATCTATGAGGTTGAGCACACAAATCTGCTTTCACCAATCGTTATCGTAACAAAGAAGAATGGGAAGCTAAGAGTCTGTGTTGATCTCAAAAAGGTCAATGCAGCTACCAAGAAGGACCACTACCCTTTACCATATACTGAAGGAACAGGAGATAAAGCTAACTCTAGGTGTAGAAAGGAAAGATGGCAAACATAATGAAATGGAAATGAAAGCAATGAACAAGTACTTACATGTAGACCAAGATAGCTTGGCTTGATTGATGTGACACACAAAAAAGTACATCACTCTTATAGAGTGAACACACACACTCAAGTACCATATTCTTATGGAATAACTCCCAAAGTGACTCGTGGCACTCTCTCACACAAAGACTCACAAATACACACTCTTTGACTATGATTTCCTCAACATCCCTCCTCAAAGCAAAGAGTGTGAGACCCAACACACGAGGAGTAGACTGATCCCCCCTCCATTGCAAATACTGCAAAGAGCAAGTCCAACTATCCAACACCTCCCATGTGATAGTGACTTCCGAGTCAGCTTGCGACTAACAGTGAGAACCATCACTCGTCACCCCCCCTCACTTTGAACTGGGTGTCAATACATCATATCAAAGAAAAACCAATACACATTTTTGGGGGACAACCCAGGGCAGAGGACCCTTATTGACCATCACACATCACACTGTTTATTTCATCCATTTTATGCATAATGCAAGGGCAGAGCACCCATACACACATCGACGAAATCAAAAACAATAATCTTTGTCATCCTTATCGAGGGTGACAGGGGCAATAATAAGTTCATGAACGTCATCAATGGCAGGAATCTCGTCTAGTCAGTAGTGCAGCAACAAGATTAGCATGGTGTTGTTCTTGTTCTTTCTCCTGCGCTCTTCATATGATGTTCTTGTTGGCTTTCCATCTACTGGTGGAGATAAGTGCCTCTTCAATGCTTAAGGTCAAAGATGTAGAAGTGGTTTCCCTGTTCCGGTGGTCTTTCTCAAAATGAGAAGAGCAACCAAGTCATCATATGTAGTAGGGGCTAGGCATAATACTTCAATGGTCTACTCAAAGCGAGAAATACCTTGCATGCATTTGATTAGTACTGCCATCTTGTCCTCATCATCTGGAGAACACTTCAAACTTGATAATTGTTGAACAAGAGAATTAAATTTGGAGAGATGATCACTTAGCTCTTCATCGTCTTGCATTTTCAGCTCATAAAACTTCAATTTCAAAAAAACTTTGGAATTAGTGACCTTGTTACCAAAGATTCTCTCCAATCAATGCTAGATCTCCTTAGCCGTGGATGTAAAGTCGACGTGATGAATGAGAGAGTCCACCAAAAGCAGAGACCAATGAGGGCAATGGCTTTTGCATTTTGCTACTTCCAAATTTTTCTTTGTGGCTGATCAAGTGCATCAATTGTGTCATTCTAAACAACATCCCAGACTCCTTCACGAATAAGTAGCAGCTGCATCTTGGTTTGCCATGTGGAAAAGCCTTCCCCCTTGAACCTATCCATGAACACTGTACTAGAAGATAGCGAAGTCATGACTCAAATTTGAACTGAAAACTTACTATTTTTGCAATGAAATTCAGCTCAAAAGACTTGATGATTAGCAACAGTAGTCGACTGAATAGTCCTGCCACAAAAATGGCCTTCTATCCCACGAATGGCAGCTCCAAATGACCCCAACAACATTGCTCAAGGATCAAAAAATCGTGCCCCACAACAAGGATACAAGCTGCCCATCCTACAAACAACATGTATGACAGCCAGCTTGCTGCCTGCATCATGGAACACCTCCAAAGTCGATTATGGCTGCCCCATGAAGAGGAACCACAACCCCTCCTATTTGCCCAGTAGCATGTAGAAGTAGAAGAGTCAGCCACCTAGCAGCTTGAAAATATGGAGGAGATGCTGATTTCGAAGTGGGAAAGAGGGATGAAGCAAGGCGACATCAAGAGCAGACGGTCATTAGAGTGAAAGAGAGAAAGGGAGCATACGGGGCTGGAGGAGAGGAGAAGAGAACCTCATGGAGTGGGCAACCAAAGGAGGATGACCAACTTCCATTTTTGGGTCGGCCTTCACCCCCAAGGGCTGCCCATGGAGAAGCATGGCTTTGATACCACATGAAGGAACACGAGGGCAAGCTAACTCTAGGTGTAGAAAGGAAAGATGGCAAACATAATGAAATGGAAATGAAAGGAAAGATGGCAAACATAATGAAATGGAAATGAAAGCAATGAACAAGTACTTACATGTAGACCAAGATAGCTTGACTTGATTGATGTGACATACAAGAAAGTACATCACTCTTATAGAGTGAACACACACACTCAAGTACCATATGCTTATGGGATAACTCCCAAAGTGACACGTGCCACTCTCTCATACAAAGACTCACAAATACACACTCTTTGACTATGATTTCCTCAACATATACTGAGCATGTATTAGAACGGGTAGTAGGGGAGGAAGCCTACAGCTTCTTAAACGAGTTTTTAGGCTACAATCAAGTGTCCATTGTATTAGAAAACCAACATAAGATAACCTTCAACACAATGTGGGAGACCTATGCTTATAAGGTTATGCCTTTTGGCCTCACTAATGCCCCAGCAACTTTCCAACAATTTTCATGTGTACGGCCTTTAAGGACTACTTGTAAAAGTGGCTTAAGGTATTCATTGACGATCTGTGTGCACACTCACAATGGGCTGAACACCTATCTTGCTTTTGGCCTCACTAATGCCCCAGCAACAATTTTCATGTGTACGGCCTTCAAGGACTACTTGTAAAAGTGGCTTAAGGTATTCATTGACGATCTGTGTGCACACTCACAATGGGCTGAACACCTATCTTGCTTGAGGAAGGTGTTTGAGAGAGGTCGATTATATCGCATATCCTTAAACCCTTTAAAGTGCCAATTTTGGGTCAAACATGGTGTAATCTTAGGTCACATTGTGTCTAAGAATGGTATTTCCACTGATGAGAGCAAAGTGAAGTTGATCTTGGAATTACCCCCACCAACAAACTACAAGGGTGTGCAACGATTTATGGGACACATTGGGTATTATTGACGATTCATCATATTTTATGCTAAAATTGCCAGGCCATTGTATAGACTACTCATAGTCTTTGAGTGGACTAAATAATGCCAAGAAGCATTTGATAAGTTAAAGAAAGCACTGGCTAGTGCACCAATTTTGCAACCACCCAATTAGGCCATTATATAGACTATATCTTTGAGTGGACTAAAGAATTCCAAGAAGCATATGATAAGTTGAAGAAAGCATTGGCTAATGCACAGATTTTGTGACCACCCAAGTGGGATCTCATATTCTATGTACACATTGATGCATCAAATTTTGCTATAGGATGCGTATTGGCACAACCTCCGGGAGATGGGATTACCCATTTTTCTTTTCTAATTCAACAACTCAATGATGCATAAATAAACTACATCACAACTGGGCGTGAAGGGTTGGCCATGGTTTATGCTGTTAAGAAATATATACATTACTAAGCCATGCACCATGGGGAGAATCACATGATGGTTTCTCCTACTCTTGGAATTCGACTTTACAATCACAGTGAGAAAAGAAACACAACATATTTTTGGCAGACCATATGTTTAGAATCCCAAATAGAGAACCTGCAACTAGAATTGATGATGACCTCCCAAATTCATGTCTATTCAAAATTGATATAGTGCTTGAGTAGAGGAAGGAAATACTAGAGTACCTAGCTCATGGTCTTCCACAAGATCGGCCTTAAACAAAGATAAGATGTGTTGGCTTATTAAGCTGGCTGCACCATATCAATTGATTGTTGTGGGAGAACTATATAAGCTAGGCAAAGACGATATCCTCAGGAGATGTGTGTAAGAAGATGAATTAGTCATGATAAAAGAAGAAGCACACTCAGGAATAGCTGGAGGACATTTCGTTGGAAAAGTTACCGCTTGCAAAGTACACCAAGAAGCAGGGCTATGGTAGGTAAAGGTTTTGAGGACAGAAGCCACATCAGGTAGGGGGGATGTTAATCCCATTTTGGATTAACAAAGCTGCTCCTCCATTTGAGGACATTGATAAGTGCTATGTAAAGGTACTATAAAGGTTGTACATTATGAGATACTAGAAAGCCAAGGCTTTAGTTAGGAAGTTTTGGGCACCCAAGGATGAATAAGGACCAATTGTATAAAAGGCATTTTATCATAATGGAAACACACAATCCCCCTTTATGCTATGAGAGCTCTTGCTTTGTTGTGTGTGTGTGTGTGTGTGTGTGAGAGAGAGAGAGAGAGAGAGAGAGAGAGAGAGAGAGAGAGTGTACTCTAGTGCATGTTCATCTGTGTGTGGGAGAGTGCGAGGAAGATTGTCTTGCATTGTGGTGTGAGCCACTCCGTGGTGATAGCATGGAGGTGGAGATTGGAGGAGTGGAGCTTCCAAAAGTAAGTGAGCCCCAAGGGGGGACGTGAGCTCGAAGCATTGGTAAGTACCCAACAATAGTTGTTGTCTATTGCTTCTTCCAACTATGGATGTGTGGAGAATCCCTCTTGGGAGGTGGAGTAGCCCATAACAACATATTGTAGCACCTCTAAATGTGCTAACACAAGCCTAAACCCACCATATGAACAAAGACAAAGTGGATGTTCATTAGTCCATCAGTTCCTGCCTCTAATAAAGGTAGGAGAAGAAGGCTAAAAAGGGTAGGCAAGGGTGACTCAATGGTCTTGATACACAATGTTTTGGATGGAGGGACGATAGAAACAGGGTCCATTGGATTCTAGACAAGACATTGTCCCTACACCGGTTGTTCCTGAATAAACAGTCTTAGAAAGGCCAACAATCCCAAAAGGCATAGGAGAATGTTCCAACGCATAAACAAAAATCAAATAACTTGAAACAACCAAGGGACTGCTTAGAGAGGATCAAGGGAAAAGTAAGCAAAAGCTTAAAAAGTATAAAATCCTTAAAATAGTGTATCCCAAGGAGGATGTGAGATAGAAAAAAGAATTGGACATTCCAAACCCAATTCAAGAACAAGGAGATGAACAAGAGCTTGGCTTCCTAAATGAGTCAGAAAATGACCTTATGGATAGGATGTTTGAAACCATGAATGAGGTCTACACTCCTCGATCTAAAAATGAGATCAATAGTTTGGTGAGGGATAGTGAAGTAGCACATACCACAAGATGTCACCAGCCTGACAACATTCCTATCATCAAAGGTAAAAAATCCTATTGGGCCCCCTTGCTACATAGCAATCCTACCCTATGGAGTGATGTAAAAGATTGGGTTAAAGGAACCTTGGAACCTTGGAACCAAGACAAGAACACAAAGTCGAGACTCTGCAACATCTGAGGGAAGAAGTAACACCCCTAAATTTATACAAATCCCAATTAACTAGTTAGGGTGATACTATGAGAGTGATGACATAAATGTAGCCATTCCAATGTACCACAATGGGTACCAAGTAACTACGATCCTAGATAATGGACCATGAGTGAGCATTATTTTACCAAGAGGTGCTAAGAAAAATGGGGTAAACCAGCCTAAAAACAAATGGAGGTTATCATGAAAATGGTTGAACAGAACCTTTGTAAGATCCATGGGAGTTTTGCAGAAACCCAGATTGAAAATCTTTTTATATGGATACACATTTGTAGTGATGAATTTCTTGCACCAACAACCAGACTCTTACAATATCATACTAGGCAGACCTTTTATGTGAGAAGCTAGATTGGTGCGTGATTAGGTCTTGGATTAGATCTATTTATGAAAGTACACCCAAGTTCTTAAGGTAAATTTATAGTCTTATAGAAGACACATCCCTGTGGAGGGTTATCTTTTTGGGAATAAGTTAGTCACCAATGACCACACTACATTAGTGTACAAGTGTGCAAACCAAAAAATTATGCTGAATAAGATTGAGGAGGAGGATTTGATGTATGCATTGCTTCCACTCGCTTCCACCCGCTTCCACCCCTAGATTCTAGTGAAAACTGGGATGCACATATTGTGAAGAATTGATGTGTTTCCTCCTTGGGGAACTAATTGATGTGTTCCCTCCACAAGGAACTAAGTACATAGATCTAGAGGAAATCACACACATACCCTCAACTTTTGTGATGATGATAAGAGTAGGGACTGTTGATGAAATGCTTGAAACAAAGTTAACACAACAAGTTCCAGCAATGAGGCATTGTCTAAGAGGAAAGCGCGTAAGAAGATGGTTAAGGTAAAAGCGCTACCAGGCTAGACATAATAACATGTTACGAAGCCAATGGGATAGATACACAATGGTTAAGATACATCAAGGCCACAAAAGTGCATGAAGAATTCTCATAAATTTGGGACACAAAAGTTGAAAGGATAACGACCATTGGTAAGGTATGAGAGGAACCCCAAGTCCCAGTAAAAGTTGAGCCACAATTTTATGAGTTAAAAAGAGGCAAGTGAAACAAAGCCTTGGCTGAGGCACAATAAAAAGCCAAGAAGATATTAGCCCAAAAGGAGGCCAAGGAACATGAGGTATGAAACCTAAGGCGACTCCCTTTTGATCATTACAAAACATATAGAGCGATGAACCAATAGTTATTTGCCTTAGAGTGCAATGCTCTAAGGAAGGGCACGAGGGGATCTCTTATGAAGAACCCAGTGTTCATTGAAGCAAGGAAGTGGACCTAGCTAAACCTGGGAAGGAAGCCAAACCAGTGTTCATTTTGCTAAAGAACTAACCCTCAAAGAAGAACGAGAACTGGTAGAGTTGCTAAAAGAATTTAAGGATTGCTTCACTTGGACATTAACTAGGTTCAGCCCATCAATAACTTTAAGTCAAGAAGGAACTCTCCTCAAGCTTCAATCAAGAAGGAACTTTCCTTGAGCTTCAATCAAGAAGGAACCATTACAGGTTTAAGCTGGGAAACAAGGTATTCATGCCTTGAAATGTTCCGTGGATGGAACATACATCATGTAGGAGGGGATATTAACCCCATTTTAGGCTTAACAAAGGCACTCCCTACTACACATGGGAGTAGCCCAATAAGTGTCATGTAAACAATACTCAAAAAGTTGTACATATTATGAGAAAAGCTGGTAAATGACCAAGCTTAAGTAGATTAGGGTTAAGTTTGGGCATCCAAGTGTGAATAAGGCCCAAATAAAGGCCAAGTGTATATAAGTGAATTCCTCATAAATGAATAGAGACGATCCCCCTTTGCGGTAATTGAGTTGTGCATTTCTACGTACTCTATCAAGTGGAGAGAGAGAGAGAGAGAGAGAGAGAGAGTTGAGAGTAGTGTGTGTGATTCTTAGTGCATGTGCCTCTTATTCATTGTGTGAGAGAGGTGAGTCCTTGTTGCAGGGAAGTGGAGTATTTATGTGGTGTGGCAAAAACAAGGAGAAAGGCATTAGAGCTTAGAGCTAGCAACTCTTGTGGAGCTTGGAGGCTATGAATCCTAAACCGAAAGCAAGGTAAGCCCGCTACAATAGTTATATTTTTTTCCACTTCTCTTAGAATGGGTGAGTTCTTGAGAAGTTGTGAATGAGCAATAACACTTATTTGAGAGAATGTCTTTGCAGGTTTTCAGGCCATGTGGCAGGTATACTTGCCAACCATAAGCCCTGGTTTTATGTCAATTTAGTATCATGGTAGAGGGTTATTCAACCTTGGAAGTAAGCATTGGTAGACTGCAAAAAAGCGAGTACTCCGATACTTATAGGGCACTCAGTCCCTTAGGCTATTCTATACTAAGGGGACTCCTATTGAGCTGGATGTTACGACACATGAGTGTTTATTAATGGCTTTTTCTTTCATCTTAATGACTTATGTATATCATGGCTCACAAAGAATCACAATAGTGGTGGCCGCTTTGAGATATGAAGCTAAGTATGGGGTAGCTTTTACAGTGACTGTGGAGTGTGTATGGCTAAGACACCTTTTGGCATATCTTAGTGTTGGGGGGGCAACTGACAACTAGAGTGTATGAGAGGAACCTAGTGTTTCATGCTCACACAAAGCAAATTGAGGTGCATTATCAATATGTTAGGGAGAGGCTCGTTACATAAGAGATTAGAGCATGGCCTATGTTTCTACACATGAGAATGTGGCAAATACGTTCATGAAGGCTCTCTCACAAAGCTTTGGGCTTATTGCCATTTGGGATCAATCATCCATATACATGATCCTTGTATATGTTCACATCATCACTATAGGGTGGACTTGTAGCCATTTGTATGGTACTGATGTGTGGACGTAGGCTAATAATGAGCACCCACTTTTTCCCTCCTATAAGACGAGCATGTTTACACACTCTTATGAGTGTGTAAATCACCTTATCATGTCACTTCACTTGTTCTTCACTTATTCTCATCCATCTACTTTCAATGTTGTGCTTCTCTCTATCTCTCCTTGCTTGCTGCATCTATGTGTGTGTTGCTACCTTCATCTCCATTCCCAACATGATATCTAATATCTTTCAAGAATATTGTATGATTTTGTGGTTGTGTTCTTTGATGATATCTTGGTGTATTCTAAGGATGAACATGAGCATATTCGTTGAGGATATCTTGGTGTATTCTAAGGATAAATAGAAGTATGAAATACATGTGAGGAAGGTTCTGGACACTCTAAGGGAGCATAAATTGTATGTAAGCAAAAAAATGTACCTTCTTTAATGACAAGAGTGAGTATCTTTGTTATTTGGTTTTAAGGGAAGGGTGAGCTCCAAATTCTGCTAAGATTCAAGCTATGATTAATTGGCCTACTCCAAGTCAAAAGCTCAGACATTCGAGGCTTCTTGGGATTAACAAGTTGGTGTACAATATTTGTAAAAGATTATGCTTAGATAGTCACATCACCTATTTCTCAGCTCAGGAAAAAGCTGGGAAATAGGTGGATGTTAAAATGTCAAAGTAGTTATGAGAAGATAAATGTGGTACTTGCTTTTCAACCTATACTAAAGCTTCCAAACTTCAACGAACCATTTAAGGTAGTAATAACCAATGCTAAAAATATTGGTGTTGGTGATGTTTTGATGCAACAAGGCCATCTGGACACATATGAATCTTGAAAGCTTCGGCCGCATGAAAGGAGTTACCCTACATGTGATTTGGAGCTCTTGGTTGTGGTTCATGTACTTAAGCTTTAGAGACATTACTTGCTAGGACGTAGATTCCAATTAGCTACTGATCACAAGAGCTTAAAGTGGATCTCCGCTTAGCTGAATCTTAAGATGAGGCAAAGGAGCTAGATCGAACTACATCAAGAGTTTGATTTTGAAAATTTAGATTATGTCTCGATATAAGGAAAATGTATAAGATGATTCTGATAGTTGTGAAGATTTTAGTATGGCCATCTCTATGCCCTATAACTCTCTTTCAAGGCAAGTTAAGAGTCTTCTTGACCAAGATCCTTATTTTCAACCAATTGTGCAAGATCAAAAGAGTTAAGCTTCCAAGGAAGCTTCATAACTGAAAGATCCCTAGCCCCTCCGCACAACAAATTATGGGGTGCTAGCAGCAGCGGAAGTAGCACTTTTTGCACAAGGCATAGCTTCTCACTCGGGGCCTCGCCCCATGGATATTCAAACAAGAGACTAATCCCTCGGCTCTTCCAAAACTTAACCCAAAAAAACTTCCCTCGCCAGCAGACAGGCGATTCCTCCATGATATTTTATTCTAACGTAGTCAAGGTCATCACACTAACCAACTGATCGACCGAACCCGTAAGTCTCATGGTCAGATCAAGGAAGAGACTTGCACTTGGATCATAGAGTCCAACGCTTTTTTCCTCATCAAGAGGCACAACCGTTGATTCTTTTCCATAGAACAAGGGTTATCCAGGATTTACTTCAACTATCGTAACTTAACATAATTGAGTCTAATTTTAGGGATCCATCAATCCAACCTAACCCCATCCAATCCCATGGGTTAGCCAACCACCCACCAACCACTGTAGTGATAGGATCCATTTAGAAATTTGTTATGTTTTGCCCCGGGTACCAAGGAAAAGAGTTCCCAGGCCCCCTAGCCAGCGCTTTAAGCAAACTTCAAGATAGTCACACCACTTACACACCCAATATGAAATTGCCTGTTTCACAGATTCAGTTGTCTTTAAAACAATCTTCTAACGAAACGATAGTATCACTGATCATAATCCTCCAAAATATCTAGCTTGAATTCTAATTGCCAATCATTCCTTCATCGGTGTACCTATGGCATCATTGGCAACCAGAACGCTCACCACCTCGGCCGTGACCTTGCTACGCGAGACATCCTCCATTGACTTCCCATCAACTGTTTGTAACTTTATCACTTAGGTTTCCATGACCTCATTCACAAGATGGTCAAAATGCTTCCCCAGCATTCTTGACATAAAACAATCATTTAAAAACAGGTCATAAATATAGTTTCTAATGAACTCTCATCTTTTCACATTGTTCCACATCATTTCTCGTTATTCCACATTCTTCTAAATCAATTCACTTTGCTTATTCCACATCCAGTCATATCTATTCCCATCATCCTTCATCCATTCTCATCCAATCACATCATATTACATATATCCACATCACATCTCATCACATCCATTTACATCTATTCAGATCCTCATCACATCACATCACATCCATCCTCATTACAGTTTCTAATGAACTCTCATCTTTCCACATTGTTCCACATCATTTCTCGTTATTCCACATTCTTCTAAATCAATTCACTTTGCTTATTCCACATCCAGTCATATCTATTCCCATCATCCTTCATCCATTCTCATCTAATCACATCATATTACATATATCCACATCACATCTTATCACATCCATTTACATCTATTCAGATCCTCATCACATCACATCACATCCATCCTCATTACATCTCATCCATTCACATCCATCCTCATTACATCTCATCCATTCACATCTACCCATATTCACATCACATCACATCACATCCATTCACATCACATCTCATCCATTCACATCTACCCCGATCCACATCACATCACATCCATTCACATCACATCTCATCCATTCATATCTACCTAGATCAACATCACATCTCATCCATTCACATTTATCCATGTCCACATCTCATTACATTCATTCACCTTACATCTCATCCATCCATTCACATTACATCACATCCATTTATATTCATTTAGATCCACATCAAATCACATCACATCCATCCACATCACATCTCATCCATTCACATCTCATCACATCACATTCACATCCATTTATATCTCATCATATCACATTCACATCACATCCATTCACATCTACCTAGATCCACATCACATCCATTCACATCACCTCACATTCATTCACATCTACCAGATAAACATCACATCACATCCATTCCCATCTCATTACGTCACATTCACATCTCACCGCATCTCACCACATCCATTCAGATATCATCACATCACATTCACATCCATTCACATCTCATCGTATCCATTCACATCTCATCTCATCACATCCACTCACATCTCATCATATCCATTCATATCTCGTCATACCCATTCACATCCATCACACCCATTCACATCCACATCCACATCACATACATTCCATCCACATCTATCCATATCACATCACATTCATTCCATCCATATCACATCACATTCATTCCGTCCACATCACATCACATTCACATCCATCCATTCATAGCTCATCACATTCATTCATTCGTCCACATACATTCATTCATTCATTTATTCATATTCACATCTATCCACATCCATCCATTCATTCACATACACATCTATCACATCACATCTCATTCACATCTCCTCACTTTCACATCCACATCCATTTACATATCATCCACATCTCGTCACATTCACATCCACATCCATTTACATCACATCACATCTCATCCACATCTCATCACATCCACTCACATCTCATCACATCATATTCACATCTCATCACATCACATTCACATCTTATCACATAATATTCACATTCACATCTTATCACATCACATTTACATTCACTCAGATCCATATCACATCTTATCACATCCAATTTTAGTACCGTTTCCTACTTTCGATGCCCATAGGACTTTTCTAAGTTTCTACCAATTGCTTGGCCTAGTTAAAGGTACTTTTTCTCGATCCCATTGAATCTACGTATCAAAGTGTTGTTGAAGGTTTAAAAAGGGAAAATAAACCTTATCAGAATTGAATAGTAAAAACTCAGAAAGAGCATTTACATATTGTATTTTCATTCCTTAAGCTTCATTAATGAGAACTAAATCTAAACTTCCATTTACTCATTGGATCCTCCATCCTCCCAGGGATTCCAGTTTCTGAGAATAAGTATTATCTAAGTTTTCTCGATGGATATTTTCATATTCTTTCTCAAATTTCTCAAGTAAGATATATTCAATATTTTTCTTTTTGAGTAAAAGATTCATGGGATTTACAAAAATCAATTCTACCCATATTTTCCAATAAAAATAATAATACTCAAAATTCCACTTTTGATAAATACTCATAATTTAAATTATGCTGAAAATTCCTCTTTTACCATTTAATTACTTGGATCTCAAATATCATGGGAATTCCTCTTTTTGCACAAAAATAAATTTACCAAAAATTACTCTTTTCTCATAATCAATTAATTATGCATAATTACCAAAAAAATATTTTCCATGAATATGATGAGAATCATTCTTTTTGCATTGGATGTCCAATCCTAAAATATGGTAGGAAGTCCTCTTTTAGCATCATGCATAAAAATAAGATATGTATTATTTTTTGAAAATTTTGCCATAGCTTCGCTATGCTAGTACTGATAATTCTCAATTTTTCCTAAAAGAGTAAAAGCTTGTGATGAAAATATGATAGTAGTTCGTCTTTTATCCTTAAAATCAAACTATGAATTTAAATCATAATTTTAATCATAATTATAAACATAACTATGATTATCTCACTAGATTAAGCTAATTTCAATATTCCTCTTTTCCCAAATTGTTAGGATAATCCATTTCTCGTTTAGAATGAATTAGAGTAGTTTTTAACTACTCATAAACAATCTAAAAGAATTTACCATTATTTTAATAGCATAAAATCATGAAAATATCATATGGTAAGGTACTCTTTCCTCTAATCTAGTTGTATACCAAAATCTTCCAATTTGGGGTTAGCATCATATGTGACAATGGCTGTATAGCCCCCTCGTGTGTGGACTGGATTAGCCTTTCTCCACCTGCAGCAGCAGCAGAAGTAGTAACTGATCATAAATGTAACAATTCTGATTTCCAGTAGATCTGCCAAGTGTGGGTTTGCCAGCTTTGTTATTGCCTTTGCCCTCTCTAGCCAAAGGTAATAACTCTTCTAATTCTGGTTTTGATGCTCGGAGAGGGTATGGTACATACGGCTGCTTCGTTTTGGGAGTAACATCCAAATAGACTTCTAGTAGAATAATCCACCGAGTCGGTTCAAAAGGTGTTATTAACATTAACACTTTGAACATTAACTTTGGCTTGAGTAGAGGATTCACGGCTCTTATTAAACCTTCATACTCTGCAAAGCAGGCAAAGACTCAAGAATAGAATCATCAATAAATGGCTCAAGTGTATCTTATGGTAGAGTGTAACTAACCTCTTGAGTTGGCCGTGGTGGAGACAGGTCTCTGGTGATGACTGGCGACTCTTCGGGGACGAGAGTGTTAGTGCGAAATTCTAAAGGTTGAGAAAGAAGTCTAGAAAATATACAAATCGACCTCAGATTTCTAGGGTGAAAACCTTAAGAATTGTCAAGAATTTGGGAGTGGATGTATGTGGTATTTCTGTGCCTACAACTTTCCAGGTCATTCCTACAAAGCCTAATGCTAGGGCTTACCCATTGATATTGGGTAGGCCATGGCTTCGCCAAGTGAAGGCAATTCAAAAGTGGGAGACAGGTGATCTTATTCTACAAGGTGAGAATAAGAAGGTCCACTACAACATCAAGAGTCGTCGCAAGAAAGTAGTAAGAGGTGAACCTTCAACTTCCAAAAGTTCAGAGTCAGAGTCATCCGATGAAGAGGAGACAAGTGGTAGCTCCGAGGATTCCATCTCAGAAGGGGAGGTGGAGGGAGTTGCATTTGGTCTTTCCCTAGGAAGGGATCGAGGGGATGCTGAAGACAATGGAGCCTTGGAAGGGGAAGCTTCTTTAACCATGTGCAAGAAAGGAGATGTGGACCTCACTAGTCTTCACCAACAAAATGAACTTCTTCTTGCCCACCGATATCCAGACAAGAGACTAATCCGTCGGTTCTTCCAAAACTGAACTCAGAAAAACTTTCCTTGCCGCCGGGAAAGCACGGGCGATTCCTCCAGGATAACTTTTCTATAACGTAGCCAAAAGCCTTAACTAACTTTTTTCCTCATTGAGAGGCACAGCCGTTGATTCTTTTCCATAGAACAATTTTTATCCAGGATTTACCTCATCTATCGTACTATACAGAATTGAGTCTCGATTTACGGATCCATCAGTCCAACCTAACCCCATCCAATCCCATAGGTTAGCCAACTGCCCAACCACTGTAGTGATAGGATCCAAATAGGAATTTGGTTAGGTTTTGTCGGGTGAGTCCATATAGCAGGTACTGAAAGGGAGAATTACTTAAAAATGTTGGATGGATTTCCTAACCTTTTTGCAAACAGCTACTCACAAGTACGCCAAGTTACCCTAGTAGAGCACAAGATTGATCTCAAGCCCCAAAGTAAGCCAGTGGTACAGTGGCTAAGGCATTTTGGGAGTAGTGCAAGCAGAGGTGCTTAAGAAGGAGGTAACTAATTTGCTTGAAGCTGTATTTATTTTTCCAGTAAAGAATTCAGAGTGGATTTCCCCAGTTGTAGTCACTCCCAAAAAGAGTGGAAAATGGCATGTGTGTGTGGATTTTCGCCCTCTGAATGCATGCACAAAGAGGGATTATTATCCTCTACCCTTTCAGGATGAGATTTTGGATCAAGTTACAGGTCATAAGTTGTATTCAGTGTGTGATGGATACTCTGGATACTTTCAAATCCGGATTTGTGAAGAAGATCAAAGAAAAACCTCATTTATCACCCCTTGGGGAGTGTATGCCTATAGGGTGATGCCATTTGGCTTAACCAATGCACCAGCAACTTTTCAACGCTTCATGAGTCAGATATTTGCACCTTACTTGGGGAAGTTTAAAGGGTCTTTCTGGATGATTTTTGCATTTATTCAAGCCGCATGGATCACGTGGAAAAGTTGAGGTTGGCCTTACAAAGTATTGATGATGCAAAAGGGTGTCTTAATCCTGGAAAATGCCGCTTGGCATGAAGGAAGGTGGTTCTCTTGGGACATATTATCTCAGAAGAAGGCATAGAGATGGATCCTAAAAAGGTGCAGGCAACTGTGGCCCTCCCACCACCTACCAATGTAAGGGAGGTAAGGAGGATTTTGGGTAAAACAAAGTATTACCAACACTTTGTTGACATGTTCTCTGAGACGATGTATCCTATAAATCTGTTAACAAAGAAGAATGTTTCTTTCCAATGGGGACCCGATCAAATTCAATCTTTTTGTTTGCTCAAGGAATGCATGAGTCAAAGTCCAAATGTGCAGCCTCCTAGGTGGGGGGAGGACTTTTATGTGAACCCAAGTGTCTCATCACATTCAGTGGGTGCTATACTCTTGCAAAAGGGAGAGCAAGGGCATATGCAACCGTGTATTATGCAAGCCGACAACTGACTGATGCCAAGGAGAGGTATGGTGAAATGGAGAAAGGTGGTTTGTCTCTTGTTTTTGCAGTAAAGAAGTTCAGGTCATACTTGTTACCTCGCCCCTTTTTCTTCCTCACATCTCAACCTTCTTTACAATTCTTGGTCCACAAACCTAATCCTGCAGGAGGGAAGTTTGCAAAGTGGATTTGCGAGCTTCAAGGATTCTCTTTCACTTTTATTACAGAAAACACCACTAGGGCCTCTCTTGCAGATTTGCTTACAAGGAAGGAAGAGGAAGAAGGAACAAGAACAAAGGAAGAAGTATATGAAGATTTGGAGACACCACCAACTGCTTTCACTATGCATTTTGATGGAGCCTTTAGCCCTTCCAGGCAATGTGGGGTTGGAGGGATAGTTTTATTTGATCCAGAAGGAAAAGAGGTATGGGCCAAGGGTAGGGAATTTCCAAAGGCTATATCAAATAATGTGGCTAAGTACAATGCATTAATTTGGGGATTAGAAGATTGCATAAAAGATGAAATTAAAGAGGTAGAGGTTAAAGGGGATTCACAATTGGTCATCCGACAAATGAAAGGATTAGAAGATTGCATAAAAGATAAAATTGAAGAGGTAGAGGTTAAAGGGGATTCACAATTGGTCATCCGACAAATGAAAGGAGAATATAAGGCAAGGAGTCCTAATCTCCAAGAATTGTATAAAAGGACAATGGAGTTAAAAGAAGCTTTTGAGTTTTGTAAATTTGTGCATGTTAACAGGAAGGATAATCAAAAGGCCGATGAATTGGCTACTAAAACCTTGGCTTCTTTCAAAGTAGCTACTCTTGCATTAATGGATACAGGTTGGCCTGAGCTCCAAGATGTTCAACACTGTTTAGATACAGGATACTTCCCTCCTGGATTGAATCCTCAACAGAAGCAAAGGCTTACCAGGAAAGCTCAACCTTACACAATTCTAGGGGATGTTCTTTACAAGCAAGGTAAGGATAAGATTCTTAGGAGGGTAGTGAGCCTGGAAGAATCTAAAAGGATTATGGAATTATGTCATGAATGTTCAAGTCACTTTGCCTCAACCAGCACACGGAGGATCCTTAACACAGGGTATTATTAGCCTCAACTCAGCAAAGATGTCTATGAGTGGTGCAGAAGCTGTGAAGTATGCCAGGCATATGAGCATAAGCAATTGGTTCCCGGACCCTTAAACCCTATCCCAGCATATGGCCCATTTGAAAGGTGGGGATTAGATTTTGTGGGCCCACTTTCTCGTTCCTCACATGGGAAGTATTACATATTGGTGGCCATAGATTATACAACAAGGTGGGCAGAAGCAAAGGCCATGGTCAATAATAAAGCAATGGCTGTGGCATCCTTTCTCAGGGAATACATATGTGCCCGATTTGGGTGTCCATTAGAAATCCTTACGGATGGGGGGAGGTCTTTCAGGAATGACTTGATTGAAGCTTTGGTGCAGAAATTAAAAATAAAGCATGCTATGTCAACTCCCTATTATCCCCAATGTAATGGTTTAGTAGAAAAAACTAATGGACTGCTTTGTGGATCTTTGTCTAAGCTAGTGGATACTATGAAGAGAAAGTGGGATGTGCATTTGCCAGAGGTCCTATGGGCCTATAGGACAACTCACAAACTCTCTCTTGGTTTCACACCTTTTCAGTTAGTTTATGGAATGGAGGCTATTTTGCCAATAGAATTGGAAATCACAAGCCTTCGCACATCTTTTGCACGCTTGAATAATGAAGAAGAAACACATGCCCAACACCTAGCACAACTGGAGATCTTTGATGAGAGGTGACTTCAGGCACTTCAAAATTTGGAGGCTGCACAACAACGGCGCAAGGCAAGGTATGACACTCTCACGAGGAAGAAGAAGAAGCCAGAACTCAAGCAAGGAAGCTTAGTCATGAGGTATGATGGCCGTGTGGAGAAACGGCTAGATAAGAAGCTTCTTCGATGCTGGGAAGGCCCCTTCAGGATAAAGCAAAAGTTCAAAAATAACACCTCTTCTAGAGGATGCAAGTGGCCAAGAGGTTCCCAGACATGCAAGTGGCCAAGAGGTTCCCAGACATGCCAATGAGTACTGGCTAAAGATATTTTACCCTCGAGCACCATGGCCAGCAGACCCCCAAGACAAGCATAGAGGATCTACTGCTGGGGGGGGAAAGATGTGACATGAAAAATTGATATCTTTCATTTTCAATTTTGTGCATATTTTGATGGTTTCTCAATGGTAATAAGGTGGAAGCTTGTCCAAGAAGATTGCGGCGCCCACAATGGAATAACGGCATGGACAATCTTATGATAGAAGGGTTCAATCTTATGATAGGTAAATTTAATAGGAGTGAGTAGAGGAGTTTAGGATGTGGTACACTTGTTTCTCGCACCATCCTTGTGGCATCCAATTCTTCAAATCGCCTTGTTGTTGCCTCCCGTGCTCATCCGGCTGTGCAGCCTCCATTCCTTGAGCCTCTCTAATATTGTGAAGTCTTTCTGTGGTGGCCAAGGCTTGACTTGCTTGGAGTTGCTGTGTAATTTGTAGCATTGCCTCTTTGTGTGTATCCATCATCTTCTACATTTCCAAGTTGTTAGTGCTCGTATTTTTTTTTCTGTATTTGCTCTATTGCTTTGTTCTCTTTATTGTTGGAGTTGGAGCACTCTTTGTTCTGCTTTATTGTTGGAGTTGGAGCACTCTTTGTTCTCTTTATTGTTGGAGTTGGAGCACTCTTTGTTCTGCTTCCTTCAGGGTTGAGGATAGTGAATTTAGGTTTCTTTGTAGTTCTTCTTCCTAAGCCTGGGAGGTATGCTGTAGCTCTTGTAGCTGTTTAGCCTGGATAGTTGCTTGTTCCTTGTTATGTGCTACTTCCCTTTGAATTTGTTCCTTTGCATATTCCAGCTGCGCTTTCAATTTTGTATTTTCCTTGATTTTTTGCACTAAAGTTTGACTAAGAACAAGATTATTGTTTTCGAGTATTTAGTATCTTACTTCCTGCTCCTCGGCAACCTTTAAGCTTTTTAGGATTACATCCCTATGTATTGCTTCTACTGTTGTTAGATGCTCTTTCAGTGTTTGAACTTGATTGGTAGCCTCCTGGACCTACTTCCATAATGTTGCATTTCTATCATGAAGCATATGAGTTGTAAGAAGATGGCATCGCCATACTCTTTGCTCTTGTTCCCAAAGGGAAGCACTTGTTGCTGCTGCCCCTTCCAGTCCAGAGTGTGGCAATTGCAAGAGTCTGTCCAGGCCTTCCATAGTCTCTTGAAAGAATTTGTCGTAATCCATGTTATGGAGGAAAGATGTCTCTGGAATCCCCTTTGCATCATCCAGACGTTTTCTTTTAATGGGCTTGGTGTCTCTTCTGCCCTTTGTCGTTTCCCTATATCCAGTGGCTCTTCGAGGAGTCCTGCTGGGAGTGATGTGGCTTCTTCGTGTCCTTGGTGTTCTGCTTCTTGCAACACTTCCTATTGAGTCTCTTTATGCAGCTCGATGGAAGTAAGTGTATCTAACATTGTTGAATTTTTAAGAGAGGAAGGTTTTTGAAAATCAATTATGCCGCCCAAACTTGGAGGGGGGGTTTGATGATGTGTCTATGCTACCGTCCCCTCTCGAGGTGCTAACAGGCTGAGACTTGCTGCTTCCTGTTGTCTCAGTACTTCCTGGTATGATGCTATTTTATAGGCTATCTTGGCCTCTATTCTTTGTGTTTCCTCAGCAGCAATGTTAGGCATAATTTCTCTCATCTTCTTTTCAGTTATCTTCTTTCTCCCTTTCTTGAGCTCCTTCATGATTTCCTTTGTTTCCATTAATATGGCTTGTCCTTCTTGCATTTGTTCAGAGGTAAGTGGTGGTAGTGCTATCTATATTGCCAGTTGCATCCTTTCTTTTGGTTCTAGATCTGGAAGAGGCCGCTGAGCTATGTGATTCAGCACCTGTGTCATCAAATAAGGGTTGCATATCTTTGGCTGGTGTGCCTTTAGATAATTCTCCATTTCTCTATGGATGTAATAAGCCCAGTCATCTTCTTTTTCTTCATGTACTTTGGCTATCATGTTAAGAGGCACCCTGTTGTACGTGTCTACTAGCTTTACTTGCAGTATGAGTGACATTGCTCTACATGCCTTTTCTGTCACTTCATCCTTGATGTTATCATACTCGGCCCCATTGGAGTTGTAAGAACTTTTCCTCAGCATGGCATCTAGGGGCATCTTTTCATAATTATGAGAGTGTATCAATTCTTATGTGATTAAAACCTGCTTTGTGGTTCCATCTGCTTTAGTTACCTTTCCTCTCTTAGTGGCCTTGCCGTATGTCTTGAGGTACTCTGCACACAGCTCTGTATATCAATGGTTTGGGGGAGACATTCTGCCATCTGCCCTAGGCCAACTTTCGCTAGTTTTTCCTTGACTTCTGCATCCTCCAAAATATGCAAGCACTCAGGGCTGTAGTATTGCAGAGCTATCTTTCCATACGCAGTGTGGACTTCCTTGATTGCTTATGATTACGCCATGGAATGCCTGTGCATACTGATCCAGATAGCTTAATTTCGGGCCCCCTGTGGGTCTTTTCCTTCTGCTATAACTGGTGATCCAGTTACATTGGCTTGTGTCATTGTCGAAGCCTCTTCGGCCTCTAGGTCAGAGGTAGCTGAGGTCGACATTTGTAACATTGAGAAGAAGGTCAGTCTAATGACTAGTGATGGCATGTGTCATGCCTTGTTGTTTTCTTCTTCCTCTTCTTCCTCTTCTTCTTCCTCTTCTTCTTTTTTGGAAATGTCAAGGTTATATTTGATGAGAAGTGTGTTAGTGGTGTGAGCAAATAAGGAGGTATGAATTTTAAATTGAGAAGGTGCACATCGTGATAGTGCAGGTTAATGTACCGTGAGGTGGGTAAACATCATGAAAGTTCAGGGTTTTAAGCTGTGAGATGTGTTTCCATGAGCTAGCCTAAACCCGTGAAATGGTATTTCCATGAAACAGGGTAAAACCGTGAAATAGTCTAGCCTTGTGAAACCTATTTCGGTGAAAGTGCAGTGTTAAGTTTCGTGAGTTGGTCTAAAATTGTAAAATAGCATTCCCGTGAAATGGTCTTGCCCCGTGAAACATGTTTCGTGAAAGTGCAAGGTTTATTTCCATGAAACATGTTTTCGTGAAAGTATGGGGTTTAGTTCTGTGAAACATGTTTTCGTGAAAGTGCAGGGTTTTGTTCCGTGAAATATGTTTCTGTTTATACCCTGTTAAAGAGTAAATGTGTGAGTGTAGTTTATGAAGTGGTTGGTTACGAAAACAAAAGATTTGTATGCAACAACCAGTTTTTGTGAATATATAGTACTGTTGTGAGAGTACAGGATGTGATTTACCAATCAAATTGCGGGGTGTGAGATGATGAGAATGTAGTATTTGAAGATACGGGGAGCAATCAATCACGCCTATGCAATCAACTACTTTCGATTATACAATTTATGCTCAAGAAGGAAAGAACTGAAAACACGAAAAGAAAAACGCAAAGGCAAGGTACAAGCTCCCACCTCAACGCGGATATGTCGATTTTGTAAGTAGATGCTCAAGCGAGAATCGAAATCGTGGAGATGCAAGCTCAAGAATCATGGTCACGATGAACACGACGAATGCAAAATGCATGAAAAGGAAAAGAAATTTGATTTTATGGAACAGTCGTCAGACTGGGTGGCTACCTTAATGAAGAATGCCACGTGGCTTTTCATGATTGGTCGAAGAAAATGTGACCGTTTCACGACGTGAACCTTTGAGAACTGATTCACGGCATGAACTGTTTAGACTATTTCACGGTGTGAACCTTTGAGGACCAATTCATGGCATGAATTGTTTAGACTGTTTCATGACGTAAACTATTTTGTTCCAAGTGTGTGCAAGGTTGATACCCTACGTTCCTTTCATGCTCAGACACTCAATTATGCATTCAAAGGTTAGATGAAGTGAATGATCCCCATTTTTACCTTGTATCCATTTTTTAGTAATGGATACCTTTATTTTATTTATTGCCATGGAAACCAAGGTGGTACTTTGGAACTTATGGGCAGTTGTTGTTTGCAATCGTTTTAACTCCATGGTGAGAGTGCTTGATCTTTCCCTCCATGCAACTGAAGAGTGCTTCTACTGAATCCTGTTGATTGGGGTTTGTATCTGTGTCCATTTGTTACACCTTTCCTTCTTCTTTGTACCTGTGTCCATTTGTTTCCCCTTTTCCTTCTTCTTCTCAATAACATTACCTAGCTCTTCTATTGTGGTGGGTACAAGTAGCAGGCTTGTTATCTTTAGTTCATCCTATTGGATTGGCTTCTTACTCCACACCAATGTTTGTGCATTCCTAGCATTTGTTTTAGTCGAGATTTGGCTTTGAATCCCTTACTGTCCATTTCTTTGTAACTGTAGGTATTTGCAACAATTGACTTTGGGTGAAAGTTGGGCACCCATATTGTTGTATTGCCTTGGTAATAGCCTTGTGCCCCTAGCAATTACTTTCAAACCCAGTGCTTACGAGGACCTCGTGGAGTGTTGTTTTGTTTGGAATACTGCCAGGTTACATTTGAAGACCATTTATGTCCCTTGTCTGATCTTTGAACTTTTTTCCCTGATTCCTTATTTACGCCCTTCTCATCATTGTATAGCTGGATTCCAAGTTGACCACCCTTAGGCACCCACTCCTGAGTACCTTGTGACTTTGGTTGTTTTTTGCATATGGATTATTGGGTTAATGCCTCCTCTGGTATGTGAGCTGTTGTTACCATGCTTGGTGTTTCCATATTCTCAATCATGGCTTGCTTCCCTTTGTTTATCGGGCTCCATAAGGGCACGGAAATGACATTGTTGCCCTCGTTCAATTGTGCCGTTCTCTTTTCCCATTGGATATTACAATTACTGGCGCAAATCCAAGATCATCCCAGGATCATTTCCTCCTCCATTGATCCTGCAGGCAGAACAAACACCTTCCCAACCAAGGGATTATTTTTAATGGAAACATTAACACTTATAAATCCCTTAGCTTTCGTAGTTGTCAAGTGCACACTTCGTACTTGTGCACTGGTGGTCTTAAGGTGCGGTTGTCTAGAGCTACCCATGTCTCATATGAGATCAAGTTATGACTTGATCCCATATCTATCAATGCAATGCTCGATGCATGACATTTAGTCATAGAGGCTCCCACCTTGAGCCGTGTTAGCTCAATGTCTAGTTCATTCTCATCAAGGAGAGTTAATGAAGCCATGTTCACATGCAATATCCTCTTATAGAGTATCTGTTTGGCCTTGGCCTCTCTTGCCTTAGCTTCTTCTTGAGCTTGCCTTTTTTTTTTCTTTTGCGAGCTCCTTCCATTGTTTTAAAAGATGGTCTTGCAAGAGCATCTTTTGGGTCAGTGGTCCAAAATATTTTTTAAGCTTTCTTCCATTGACGTAACCCTCCATTTGTATGCCCTCAATTGTTTCAATTCTAACCGACCCTTGAGGTGTGATTTTGGACACTCGAAAAGGTCCTAACCCTTTGTACTTGAGTTTCTTTTTTCTGGTGCTCCCTATACCATACATGAGGACAACGTCCCCCGTTTTCTTCGTAATTTTTTGACCATAAGTCCATGTGATGCAATTAGTTTGGTTTCATCAAGTTTCTCTAAATCTATTAGCCTTTCAGCAGCTAATAGATTCTCAGTTAAACGTTCTTGCACTGCAATTCTTAAGCTTGAAACTAGGTACTCTCAGTTAAACGTTCTTGCACTGCAATTCTTAAGCTTGGGTACTCTCCATAGGCATTACCGCTTCAACACCATAAGCTAGAAGGAAGGGAGTATATCCCGTCTCTACCTTATATGATGTTCGATATGTCCATAAAACTACCATTAGCTTATGTTCCCAATCTGTTCGACTTGCTTCTAATGTTTTTGTCAAGATAGTACACAAAATCTGTTTGTACTCTCTGCCTGACCATTAGCCTATGGGGATAACTTCCGGTGGACTATAAGGAATCCAAGTAAGTGATCAATCACCTCATTAATGAAGAGTGAACCGCAATCACTAACTAACTCTAATGGGTAGCCGAATCTCGAAATGATTTGTTCATATAAGAACTTAGCCATTATTCGTGCATCAGCTCATTTAGAGGCTTTGGCTGCCCATTTCGTGAAATAGTATGTGGCCACAATCGCATATCGGGCTTGTGTGATGGATGCGTAGCTAGACTAACAGGTCTAACAGAATCAATTCCCCATCTCTCAAAAGGTTATCTTACAATAACAGGGGTAAGTGGCATCATGTCCCTTTGTTGTGGGATAGCAAATCGCTGACACTCTTCACACCTTTTAACAAACTCTATGGCGTCCTCGGACAATGTAGGCCACCATAGTCCTGCTTGAAGCACCTTGCGAGCTATAATCTCTCCAGTGAAATGTCCTCTAGCTATCCCTGAGTGTGCTTCATCCAATATTGTGACAAACTCATCTCCTCACATGGATCTCCTTAAGACATTGTCCTTAGTTAGCTTGTATAGTTCTCTAGCAATTAATTGATAAGGTGCAGCCAGCTTAACAAGCTGCCGCATTTTATCTTTATTCAAGGGTCGGTCTTACGGGAAACCATAAGCTAGATAATCTGATATTTCTTCACTCCATTCAGGCACCATGTTTAGTTTGAACAAACAAGCATCAAGGAGGTCATCATTAACACTCATTGTTGCTAGTTTCCCATTTGGAATCCTTGACATATGATCAGCCAACACATGTTGTGTTCCCTTTCTCACTATAACTGTGAAGTCAAATTCCAATAGTAATAACAACCAGCGTGTGATTCTTCCCATGGCACAAGGCTTGTTCACCAAGTATAATAAAGCCTGATGGTCCACAAAGAATACAAATTTGTTGGCCAATAGGTAATGTCGATACTTCTTGGCAGCATAAACCATGGCCAACCCTTCTCGGTATGTGGTGGTATAGTTCACCTCTACATCATTCAATTGGTGATTAGCGAAGCAGACTAGGTAGTCCAATTTGAACTCACCAGGCTGTGCCAATACGCATCTAATAGCAAAGTTCGATGCATCAATGTGCACATGAAATATAAGGTCCCAATTAGGTGGTCTCAGAATTGGCACGCTGGCCAGCGCTTGCTTCGATCTATCATATGCTTCTTGGAATTCTTCGATCTATAATGGTCTGGAAATTTTAGCATAAAATATTATAAAGCGACTGTAATACCCAATGTGGCCCATAAATCTCTGCACACCTTTGTAATTAGTGGGTGGGGGCAATTCCAAGATTAACCTGACCTTGCTATCATCAGTGGATATACCATTCTGAGAGACAATGTGTCCCAATATCACATCGTGTTTGACCCAAAATTGGCATTTGAAAGGGTTTAAGGAAATATGATACAATCGATATCGCTCAAACACTTTCCTCAAGTTAGTCAATTGGTATGTCCATCGAGAGTGTGCACAAGATCATCAATGAATACCTCCAACCACTTTTGCAAGTAGTCCAGCTTTCGTAAGCTTATGCGTTTTCGATTCTCGAAGGATGACTTCTTCTCTATGTTTCCCTTCAAGGGATGTCTTACTCAATTCCTCACCCCAATCCTTAGAAAACTCGTTGTGTACCTTAGTAGCTTCGAGGTATCTCAGCCACTGGGCATCTGTGGGCAAGGCATTTCATCGAGCGATATATGTCACCATCTTCTAAGGCGTTGGGTGCTGGTACGGCCTTGTGATATAGTCCCTTCTATGCTAGAAACTTCCTCCTCCGATTCCTCATCAATGGGTTACCAATTGACCGTACAGACAGAGGTATCGGGAACAATCCGAGATTCCACATATTGGGTTCCTCGGGGTTGCATCACATCTATGGTGGCTAGCACATGCATCCAGAAGTGATGCATACATTTTTTATTCCTCTTCCTCTTTGGAAATTTCCACCATGGGCTGGCATATTTGTACGGATGTGATTTGCTCAGTTGTGACCAAATCATTACCAAACAGTTGCCCTTCCATGGGGTGTGCTTTCCATGTTCTCAGATCTACCTTTAGAATTTGTGAATCCATGAATATATACATGGTCTAATGCCCAATTGTGCACCAATTTGGATTCCCTCATGATGAAGAGTCTCCCCAATATTATGTCATATAAGTCTAGTTGGTATGTAGAAATTCCATTACTACAAATGTATGATGGTAGAAAAATGTAAAGAGTTTGAGTCGCACATTCTCTAAAAGCCCAATGGGTCTTGAAGATGTTCTATCTGCCATTTTAACTATAAGATCTGCTCTTTTCAGATCAGGTTTTCCCCAATTTTCCCAACATCGTTTTGTGATGATGCTAACCCCCACCCCACCATCGAGAATAGCCAGTGTGCCTGGTATCCGTTATGATAAATTGGGATCGTAGGATTAGTGTCATCACTTTTGTAATAACACCTCAATTGATTAATTGGCATTTGACTCTGGTTGTTCTTTCCCTTGCGTATTTTAAGGTTCTTTCTGCTAGAGGTGATTGAATATCCTTTGTAGTGTCGGCTGGCCTTAGTCCGCCGCCCTCTACCCATTCTTTTATGTCTGCCCACAATGTTGGTGAACTGCGTAACAGTTGCCCCAATGGCATTTGCACAAAAGTGGACAGTACAACTGCGAGACTGCCTATGTCTCTGGGTTCTTTGGCAATTGGAGAGTTGCTTCCATGTATGCGTCTTGTATCCATCCCTAGGGAATGAATGGATGGACTCATCCTACACAACCTCCCCAAACATTCTTGACATCATGTTTCCTCGAGATCCCTCTTCTGACTCTTTTGGAATTGCAATGCAATTTCCTTTCCCTTGTTGGTTCGTTTCTTGGATACATTGTATCCCTGACCCAGTTAGCTCGTAACTTGTGGCTTTGTGAAGTTGTTGACATTCTTCTACTAGGGCCTTGGCTTCTTCAAGCTTCCTTATCTCCTCTTTAGCATTTGGGTATTCACCGACTCCTTTAGGAGTTGATGGTCTTTCCCCTTGCATTTCTTGGTCAAGCTCATTTGGTTTAAGCACTTGATCCCTCTCTTCTCTTGATTGAGTGGATCCGGTGTCGATCATATCTTCTTCTGATCCATCTTAAATTGACTCTGGTGTCACCCTTACCCACTTTTTTCACCCTCTTTCTCCTGCTAGTTCTAGAAGTGGTTGTCTCAGCTGGGTTCTTCTCTTTGTCCCCTAATTGGACTTGGGCTTGTGTCAGGACATTGAGTGGCGTGATGTTTCCAGGTTGCACACTTATGGTCCGGACATTGGCCTAGTTATAAGTGGAAGTCAAACCACTTGCGCAGTATGGACAATCTTTGATCAAATGATCAATCCCACATTTAGTACAAGTACTGGCATGTCATTGGGTGGTGCAGTCAATTGTTGAGGTTGATGCGTATGAACCACATTCTTGTTATGACATTTAGCGATTCAATGCGGTCCATTGCAACCAAAACATTGTAGTGGTCCTCTCCTCATATTTGTGACATTCAGCGATTCAATGCGGTCCGTCGCAACCAAAACATTGTAGTAGTCCTCTCCTCATGTTTGTGTTTACGTCCTTACCTTTCCACTGTACCGTGGTTTGAAACACATGTACTTGCGTGTTATTTTGTAAGACATAAAATTCTGGTGCAATCTCCGCAGCTTCCTCGTAGTACTCACCACTGATTTCTACTTCACACACCATATGCATATCCCTTGATGACTCTTCAATCAATACGTGGTTGATTTTAGCCTGTGGGGTGGTAGAACAGGTTATGGCTGAGGTGAAGTGTCATGTACCCGAAACATCCCCCTAGGTAAATAGAAAGGGTTTGGCTATCCTGTAGCTACAGTGATTTGCACGGGTGGTGTTGGTAAGGCTAGTCAGACTCTAGGTGCCGACAGTTATGCTACGGCTTGGAACCTTGGATATCTACACATTAAGTCGTCATAATTCCCTAATTTTACACTGTGCGCACAATAGAGTAATGGCCTTGCTCTTAACTGTGGGCATTCAGTGGCAGTGTGATTCAATCGGCACATAGAACACCACACCAAATCTCTACAAGGGTAAATATGTGTATACCCATGCCCAGATGTTTCTCTTCCATCCTTCACCTTCATTTTTTCCAGTATGGCATTACTAATTTCATCCACAATCATGTTCCCAACTTGCTTGCTTCTTTGAGTTCCAATCTCTTGGTGACTCAAAACTCATGAAGTCATTGTTGCCGAAGATATTTTGTTATCTTCTGGTTGTGGCAATTCTAGCATATTGTCTTTATATTCAATTGCCAGCTTACAATATGCATTTAGAGTAGCTAGTCGGTGGGCTAGTACTAGATAATCATGCATCTTGTGGTCTCGGACTCATGTCCAGAAAAGCAAGGCAATAACCGATCATCATCAATTAGCCTCTCTCGTAGTTTGCACCTTGAATTCAAGTGCTTTAGCCAAGACACACAGTCTCGCATTGACTCCATTTCTTTTTATTTGATGTTGTGCAGCTGTGCCACATGACTCCATCTGTCGCCACTTCTTGAGCCGCGTGAAGTTAATCTTATCTTCTGGCTTGAGGGTTCGGAACTATTGATGAGCTTTTCCTTCTAGGGTCAGTGAGAAGGCATGAATCATGGTTACATCACTTACTAGGCCACAGGTTTCGCATGTGGACTCAAAGATCTCTACATGTTGAATCGGATCCCCATCCCCACATAATTTTTATACGAGCTTTGAAATGATGTGTGGCTTCATTTGGGATGGTCTGGATTCTAGAGTAGTGCCTAGTTCTTTGACTATTCCTCTGCCCATTTCCACAGCCATATTCAACAAATCCATCCTTGTGGCCACATTAAGATCTATGTTTGGATCCACCCTTGGTCTTTGAGGAGCTACTCCCCCTACCTAGACCTCGTCCTCTTCCAGCATTGGCTCTTCTAGGCATTTTCGGTCTATAGGACGGTCCGACAACTTCATTCTGGATTGGCTCATCATTAGTCGTCTCCGTATGCCTTTGTAGAATTAAGAGCTCCATGTCTTGTAAGAACATGGGATGATTGATCATTTGCTCGATGTCCTTCTTGGTTTACAAGCAATCTTCTACGTCACCCATTTCCTTTGGTAGATTATCCCCTTCATCTTGGGTTACAAAACCTTCCTACGCTCTTGGCTCTTCATTAATGGGCTCTAAGTTTGGAATTTCTCCCTCACTCCTGCCCATGACTGTTTTCGGCTCTTTGCCACATAATTGAAATAGGTTCACATTTCCCATCTCCTTTTGTTCAGCCCTAGCCCTAGCCCTAGCCCTTCGAGTATCAAGCTCTTGTTTCCTTAAGCTCAATTTTCGTAGTAGCTGCCATTCTACTTCAATCCTTTTCAGATCTAATTCTACTTCCTATAAGGTTGGGAATAATACTTGACCTGTCCTGGCTGCGCTTTCCACGTCTCTTCTCATTCGGGGGGTGCAAGTGTTCGACAATCTAGAATTTGAAGATGGATTGGTAATTCTTGCCTTGGACAAAGTCCAATGCTAGTTAACAGACCCGTGCCTGTGCAGATTGCGCCTCCTCATCATTGATGGTTTGGAAACCAAAAAATCCCCGGCCTATATCAATGATACCATTGGATCTGGTAGGGGAGGGTGGTTTCTCCTCTTCCCCAAACCCAGAGTATCGCAGCCCTTCTTCCGTGGATTATTCACTACTAGTCTTGACGGTGGTTAGATTCCTTAAGATACTCAATTGAGTTCCCATTGAGTGGCCTGAACCAACACTCTTTTGATAGGAAGATCCTGGGTGATTTGATGCACTATCATCGGGAGTGAGGTCGATGAGCTTTCCAGACCTTTAAGTGAATGTGAATATGATTTGATAAGCTAATTTACTACCCCAATTAAATTTTGGTAAGATACTGTCGATTTGTTTTTTGAGGCTGTGAGAATGCAAAGAACAGTTCACGGTGTTAAAAGTCAGAGAACCGTTCACGTCGTGAACAAATATCTGTACTTTCACATGCCCAAAATTTTTACTTTGGTCTTAGAAATCCACGTTACATTGTTATAATTTTTACTGGTCTCGAGCACATCCTTAACCTTAATTTGACAATACCAGGTTCGTGAGCTAGATTTTGTTAAATTATGAAACTATAGAAATAAAATGGAAACCGTTCATGTTGTGAAGTGGAAACCGTTTTCGTCGTGAGTTCCTATCTAGTTCACGCCGTGAAATGGAATTGGTTCATGTCGTGAAAGGAAATTGGTTCATGTCGTGAGATGCGCTAAAACAGTTTATGCCGTGAAATATAAATCGTTCACGTCGTGAAGTATTTAATGTTTCACATCGTGAAACATTTTCTACTAGTTCATGGATTGCAATTTTGTCAGACTCGTGGTATCAGTGGTGTCAGGATGACGACCTATTTTTAGCAAGGTATTCCCATGAATTACGAGGATGATTTCAAGACCGTTTCACGCCGTGAGATTGCAAGGAGTAGTTCACGTCGTGAACTCTTTTCTTGCAATTTCACGTGGAGAATTCTCGTGTTGACAGAGAGGAGTTTTGGGTGCAAACTACCCATCCAGATGCTTCCAAAAGGATGTGCCACATATAAAGAATGTAATACGAGTTCAAGACACAACCAATGGCTCTTATTTTTACGATTTTTGTAGATTTTTTCAAGGAAAGAAAAATAGAATATCACCCTGCTCGTTCATGTTCACGATGTTGGTGATACAAACATTAAAATTGAAAAGGAAAAAACAGTGGAGCTTTCCTCGAAGGCCACTCCAATACGCAACCACACAATAAAAACAACCAATTTCTCACAACTTTTCACTTCCACTCAAATCTTATCCATTCATTCCATACACAATGCACTACCAGAATGCAAGGCAATGATGAAACTTATGTAATGGGAGCTAAAACTCAAGGAGGATGGAAGAAACAAAGGTGTTTCCCCAGTAGAGCGACGCCAAAAATGTTATGGGCTACCACACCTCCAAGAAGGAACTTAATGCATTCACCTTTGGAAAGAGCAATAGAACACAACTGTCGTAGGGCACTTACCAATGTTTCGAGCTCGTGTCCCTTGAGGACTCCAAGCTCACTTAAGAAGCTTCAATCTCCAAGGGCCACCTCCACGCTATCACTGTAAAGTCGCTCACACCACCACACAAGGTAATCACTCCTCTATACAAGCATATAACATTCAAGTATAGAGAAGGCACATGTGCTAGAGTACTCTATCTCAATCTCTCTCTCAAGACAAAAGTAAGATCTCTCATAGCACAAAAGAGGATTGTGTTTATTCATTAATGAGAAAATGTCTTATATACAATTGGCCCTTATTCACACGTGGGCACCCAAAACTTACTAAACTAAGGCCTTGGGTGGCCAATATCTCATAATGTACAACTTTTATAGTGCCTTTGCATGACACTTATTAATGTCCTCAAATGGAGGAGCATATTTGTTAATCCAAAATGGGATTAACAGGAATATTTGGAAGCACTCTCCTAGGTATTATGGCTCAAATGTGATCACAAGGTAGATTGGTGAGATCAAGCCTATGAGTTACGTCTACCTCCTCATCTTTAGATTCACAATGTCTTTCATGTGAGTCTCCTGAGAAGATATGTGGCTAACCCATCTCATATATTAGATTGGTGATCAAGCCTATGAGTTACTTCTACCCCTCATCTTCGGATTCATAATGTCTTTCATGTGAGTCTCCTTACATCTCATATATTAGATGATGCCTAGGTGATCATCCCTAAACAAGGATAGAGCCCGAGGACCTCTTTGGAGAAGATCACTTTGAGAGATTTTGGTAAAGTGGAAACAATTGCCTCTAGAAGATTTTGGTAAAGTGAAAATACTCGCCTCTAGAAGATTTTCGTAAAGTGGAAACGCTTGCCTCCAGAAGATGCTACTTTGGGAAAAGGCTGATGCTTTCCATCGTGTCAATCCCCATTTCTTGAGTTAAGGACTCTTTTTAAGGGGAAGGATTTAGAAATATATAATATCAATTATTTTCTATTTTTTAAAAGATAATTATGTTGTAAATATTAAGCTTGAGATTTTTTAATAGGCAATAAGCTATAAAAATTCTTAAGTTGGGCATTATAAGGGATCGTAATTTATCATCCTTGATGATTACGAAACTTAAAACTAGGTAATCATAGTTATTTTCTAATATTTCATAAGACAATGATAGTGTAAATATTAGATAGTAAAAATTTTATTAGGTATGAGTTAGAAAAATTATGAAGTAGAGCATTATAGGAAGTTATTGTGATAAATCTTGATTTTGAGCTAGGCAAGGTGCATTAGGAGTTTATCAAAGATAATAACTTATCTTGGAAATTATAGTCTTGGGGATTTGGAGAAGGAAAAAATTATAGTCTTGGGGATTTGGAGAAGGATAAAATTACCAAGTGTGCATAGATTGTAACCTTAGCTATTTAGACCTTATTAATAAGGGGCGTGCTTACTCATTCTCAGCCATGTGTCTCCCACACCTCATCCTAGTATGGGAGGGATGCTCCTCACCACACCTCTTTACCTCCTTAATCAATGGAAAGCCACACCCCTCCTCGCTTATTTGGATATGCTTTTCTTCCGTCTTCATGTGGTTAAAAAATGTGTCTACTTCCCCCCTCCTTGTGTGACCTTTTAATCATTACCCAAGCTCCTCTCTTAGTGCCCTTTGCCTCTTGGTGCCTCCTAGTGCTATCTCCTCCACTCTTGGGTGCTATTGGAGCCATTACTAAAGCAAGAGAATCACTTCCTTCTCTACCAAAGTGAAGCTTTATGTGAGCGAGAATTCTATTTTTAAATCAGTTTAATTATGCCAATAATGAGATGTGGAGTGTTATAGAGTGCCCAAGGAATTCTTCTCTCTATTTTTGCTCTCGCATTTGAATCAAGGAGTTTGTTTTTTATAAAATTAATTAAGGAAATTCAATTAATTAGATTCGATTTATGCTTAATATTAGTTATTTAAGAGAAATGGGTTTGTGTGAAATATATATGCCTTAATCAATCTCTTGGTGACACTAGGCTACTGCTTCTGGAAATTCTCCTTACAGAGATTTTTCCCCTCTTCTTATGATTTCATAATTAAAAAGAATTCTAAGAATTTCTCTAAATTATCTAATTATCTCTCTTATGGTTTTTATCATGAAAAATTAGAGATTAATCTAGTTCCCCTCTTTCCTAAAAGAATAGAGTATATTAATGCATTCTGTTGCTAGATTTAAGAATTATTATCATCAAGGAGGGTCAAGTGGGTTGAGGACCCGAGGCTATGTGGCAGGGCCTCACACAAGTAAAGTTTAAAGCATATAATTTTTTGATGGGTGGGGAACTGTTTAATACAATAAAGGGACCAAACTTGTTGACCAAGAGGCTAGCATATGCTCATCAAACCTTTTTTACATGTTTGTTGAGACTAGTTAGTTAAACCAGATATGTGATGGGCCAATGTGAATATTCGATTAAAGTTTCATGTTGTTAGTACTTTATTTGCATCCTCCATGGAACCTGTGCACAAGCTAGGCCCACCAAAAATCAGAAGTAGTTTTTGTCGTGGTTGAGTGTAAACATTTTTTACTACTACAACATTCACAAAGTAGGTGCTAGCTCCAAATTTCTTTATTCATGCTCTAGGTGTAAAAGAAAGGACAATGTAGCATTATGTAATGAGCCTAAGGTTAAGATTGGATAAACGCACACCCAACTAATGAAAGGCAAGATGTTCTTTTTGGCTATAGGGGATGGGTAGTCACTGCACATACAAGCAACACTCGTCGTGTTTTGGCATGACTAGGCATCTCATTCATGCAAAGAATTTGCCCATGGGTATCCAAAGCAAGTTGTCCATGTGAAAGAAGAGGATACAATATCCACTAGTTATCCAAGCCCCCCCAACGAGGAGATAATTTTTGAAGTCCCTAATTAAAAAAATGGTATGATATAAAGAAGCGAAAATGTTATGAATATGTAAGATGCACATTACACAATTTGAGCCCCACTTTTGATGCTCTTTAATAAAATCTTTTTACAAGGTAATTCATTTGACTTAACAACAACATATAAGGTATCATAGCTATAGTTTCTTAACTTGAACATGTGATCTCAATGAGTCCCAATGTGTATATGCCAAACGATTTAACTAGAGAGAGAGAGAGAGAGAGAGAGAGAGAGAGAGGGGGGAGAGAGTAGGTAGTGAGTTCAAAAAGAGATTCAAAATGTTGGCACTATGTTGTGCTTCTTCTTCTTCGTTGTTCCTCCACGCTATTTTGTTCCATACACAGAAAGCTCTGGCGAGGGCGAGGGTTTTGCATCATCGTCTTCGAGCTCGTGTCGATGGTGGATTCCTCTGCGGCAGAAACTTCTGCTTCGCCCGCCATGGCCTCCGTGGCCACGGCATCGCAGAACAATGGCTCCCCCATGGCCGCCGCTGCAGACCCGCAGCAATCCGACAGTGAAGACCTCCTGCAGAGAGTCCGAAACCTCATGCGGCGCATTACCGCGGCCCGTCCGTCGCCCCACCCTCGCTTCCTCCACAACCTCGCCGCCATTCTCGAACAGGAAGAATCCAGGTCCGATCACTTCTGCTTCTGTATATTTTTACCTCCTCTTTTAGGGTTTCTCTTATTTCTCTGCTTATGGTTCCTTCCGTTTTCTTCGCGTCAGTGAGGTGTCTACACGTGCGTCAGATTTTTGTGCTGTCATAGCTAGGGTTTCGTTTTCCTTCTGCACTGTGGTTTTCCCTAGGGTTTCACTTATCGCCTCGTTTTCTTGCTTTTATTGAGGATTCTATGTGCCATCAGAATATCTTTCGGGGCTTAGTATCGTTTTGGCTAGGGTTCAATGAACCTTCTGCCTAGGTTTTTGTATCAGGGTGGATTCCAGGTGTGTCAAAGATCTAAGAAATCTTGATGTTCGCATGGCTAAGTGTACGGCAAGGTTTTAACGTTTTAGAATTTGCTACATCTCCGTCTAATGAGGGCTCTGTATCAGCAAAGGGCTTGGGTGTGTACCAAATCTATGTATCATGACGTGGTTATGCGTTTTTAATCAGTTCGCATTTCAAATAAAATTTTCAAATTTCAATTGGTGGGAAATTTTGATCCTTATTGTCTGCAAAACCTAGATCTTACATGGCGATCGAAAGCTTTTGCTAAAGTACAGTAAAAAAGTGGAACAAGTTCAGTTTTGGCAGCAGTAGAGGTCGACAGATTACATATAGACATTGCATTTTCTTCTAACCGGCAAAAAGCAAGCATATTTAAGTTATGAAGTTTACTGAGCATTGCTAGCATTTGCCCTAAATAGCCAGCTTTAGGGTCGCCTATCTTCCTACCGTAAATGTGGATGTTTTTTTTTTTCCGAACACACCCGGGGCCCACTCAAGTGGGTGGAGCCGATTTCCCCTTACAACAATTAGCCAATTATCATGGTCGGGCAAGGGCCACGTAAATGTGGATGTTAAACCAGTTGATCTCAAATAAAAAACAGTGGTGTGAGCTATGAGCTGGGAACTAACACTCTTCTCTTACTTCCACACTTGCAAATGAATCTTTGAATCACAAAAAGTTTAGAGTCAACTATGATCACGGGAGCCATAAATAATGCATTATACATACTGTAGGACTTTCTCATGCACTGGTTTTTGTTTGGATTTTTTACTTTAGACCATGTCCATGTATGTGTGTATGTCTATGTGCATGTATGTATGCATGTGCACGTTTATATGTCATAGTTGTGATCATACTCGGATGATTGCTCATCCAAACGTTTGAGAAAAACATGTATGATACTAGCATATGTTATGTGCTCGTCTATTGGGATTTTCAAACATGTGAAAGAATTATGTTTACAGCTTTGATCAGTACACAATGAAGAATTATGAAGTGTAAAGCTTTGAAGTATTCTCTCTGCTTCAAAGTTCATGTAAAACGTTCACATCAACAAGTCATATTGTCATGCTTACTGGTCACTTGGAGTCTTTGTCTATAACATGTCTTGTTGCAACTTGCTACAAGTCACCCTGTCAATTTTCTACTCCCCAAAAATTTTAATTTGACGATTTAAAAGTGTCTCACAGGCATTATGTAAATCACATTCGAGAACAAATGTACAATTGGTTGGCCCTAAGATTTAAAACATTTTAATACTTATCATACTTCCAAACGTTCAGAGTATGCTTGCAACTATATGGTATATGTAAGGCTGTGCTGGCATTTTGGTGTTTCATCAGGTCCTATTTTATTCTAACAGGAGCCATGTAATTGAAGAAAGTTCTCTAGAAGTTCTTCTACCTTGACATTTACAATCAAATTTCAAAAGGCTAGGGTTGTTTCGGTGTAACTTCAAGTCATGTATAATTAAGACAAGTGTATGAAAGGAACACGTTTTACTTCTGCACTGATCTGTTGCTTGGTTTAAATGTTTGTCATATTTTTTTAGGTTCGAGAAGGATGTAGGGCATCCAGTTTCAAATAGTGCTCGTTCTGCTCACACCATCGGGAGATTGGTCAATTTGATAATGGTAATCTCCAACGTTGAGTTGTCTTCAAATTTTCTTGGTATTGATATGCATTACTGAACTGTGTAGTCCTGCTTGTACCCCGATTCGGATATTATGAGCTGTTTCTGACCATGTAACTGATTATGGGTGGACATGGAAGGGGTGTGTGCCTTCAATTGCCATCTCTAACATGGGATATCCAGACCTGCCATGCAGCGAGATTCCTAACAATCTGCCACTGCAGATTGATGCAGCCTCATTGGCATGTTCGAAATCAAATTCAAGGAAAAAAATCTGCACTGTGCCTCTGGCCGGCATGATCTATGGGTGTCCCCTAAATACCTAACCTCCCATTCCATGAGTTGAGCTTTTGTGCCCCGTTCCTTGAGTAGGCACAGTGGACATGTGGCTATAAATTAGCATGGTAGGACAGGTGGCTAGGAATCAAAATGGCAGTATTTGTAGCAAGACTAGCCCGCATTTTTCTGGCTCAGTGTTGCCAGTAACTAGTGTAGGCAGCTTTTGCATTTACAGCAAATACTCAGCTCTCACACTAATGGTTGACTAGCATTGATTACATAAAATTTATAATCATCATAGAGAGAGCTTTTGCTTGCGTCACCACCCAACCATGGCATGGCTGTCTTGCACTATTCTTCTCTCAAATCCCATTTGGACATATCAAATTGAGGCTTTTATGACATTCTCGGCCATCCCCTGCTTTGCCCAATGCTTGCACTTCTGCATGGTTTAAACCCCTTTGGGCCTTTCACCTTAATCATAGTTGTTTTGTACGATATGATTTGGTTTGTATGATACGAAACCGTACGGAAAAATTTGGTATGATATATATACTGTATTTTCTTGTCTTTACTTGTTTTGTTTTAGTGATTTAGTCATTTAAAGTTTGTTTTTGCTGATTAGTTATTAAAAATTTATTTGGCTTGTTTGTTAGAAATTCTTTTGTTGTGGTTCAATAAAGAATTTGTTTTTGTGCATGTGGGCGTGTGTGATTTAGTTATGTATTCGTCTATTTTTGCAAGTTATTATTACTATTATTATTATTATTATTTTTTATCGGGTGTCTCTATTTAGCTTTTTTCTTTAATTTTAATTTTAAAATTTTGTTTGTTTTTGGTGATTCTCTTCTTTCTTTTAAAATTATTCGTAAGTTTAGATTCGTTTGGCCTTATGATGGTGTATATATATATTTTCTTATTGTACGATAAAATACGGTCTTAAGAAAAAAACTTACGAACTTACGTATTTTCAATTTCAAAGAGAAGACAAGTTGTCACAAATCAAAATTCCAATTAAAACCAAGGTGAAAACATACATAGGCTAAGTCATACAATGTGAGGCACTCTAGGCGTAGGTAGTATAAGAAGGAGTGTACAAAAAAGAGAGGCTAGAGGGTTGGGGCTAGAATTTGGATGGAGAAGTGATCACTATCAAAATCAAAGCTCCCGTTAGGATTATCTCCATCAAAAGAGTGTAAGTCACCTTCACTAAGGATGTTGCTCTCGTCATCAAGCTCGGGCCCTCTAATATCTCCTGATAAGGAAATTGGAGCGTCCTCACTTGCAGGAGCGGAGGAAGAGCTATTGGAACCTTATTGTGTGTAGGTTTGCACTGTGCTACTCGAGCCGGGACGAAAGGTGCATCCGTGAGTGCCTACTCGCACTCCTCTGCTACTAGGCCGAGAGTTGTGCCCACGATGAGTATGAGAAACGCATCGATCAATCTCTTCAAGCTCCGCATAGAGCTTTGCATACAATCACTTCTCCTCATCTATCTCCTTGTGGACTCTCTTGAGAGAGTCGCTTGTGAGCTTGAACTCGTCCACATTGACCTACAAGCGATAATGCGCATTGACACATAGTTATTATCAAATAAAACTTAAAAAGTTAGAAGTTTACAACTTAACTTTTAAGTGGTCATTTGTGGGAAGCTAGTTACTATAGTCTATAAGTATATTTGTAACTTATACGTGTCTAGCCGAGTCCATCTTGTGCATGGCACGCAACATGCGCAAGTTAGTGCGGCAATACACTAGCCGCTCTAAGTGTCATGTGCTCAAGCGATTGTGGAGCTTCGTATGTATGAGAGAGTAGGTGCTACAATTCCTCTCACATGCACGTGAAGGGCAATCTTGAGCCAAGAGTCTCAAAGCCATCTTTTGGAGGTAATCGAGTGTGTAGCCAAATGTCTCTCACCAAAAAATGGGTTTCACAAGATACTCCCTTTTCCAAGTATACGGTGATGCAAGTGCAGCTCCCCTCCTTTGGTCGTAGCTAATGAGCTTCTCCAAGAATTTCCCATGGAACTCCTTTGGCAATGCCTTAGACAAGAAGGCATCGCGGTCCTTTAGCAACTCAATGTTGGTAAAGAGGGTTTGTGATTTGTAAGCTGGATGTCGCAAGGCGGCAAGGCCGTCGATAGGTTGTGGCATCCACCTCCATTTTCTAACCACAATGTGCAAAAGATCTTTGCGCTTGTCCTCATCAAGGGAAGAACAAGCGCACAACTCGACGATGGTCTCTGCATGAAGTGGACCAAGAGGCCCAAGGTAGCACTCTTCATGTTGGTCATGTGCAAAACCTTATAGGGAGTTTGGGCTGTTGAGCAAGTCAAGGCAGCCAAAAGAGCCAGTGCACTTCTTGTGTAGAGAGCTTATGGGCTGTGGACAACAGGGAAGAGAGTTGTGAGGCTGGGCGACTCTATGTGCAAGTGCTACCTGGCTGGTCGACTCATGGAACATGGGCTGGTCGACTGCCAAAATACTTGCTGCAGGGCTGGCCGACAGTGTTCTCTCTCTTCTCTAGTGCTGGTCGAGTTTCTTACAAGCTATAGAGAGCCATTCAAGTTGCATACTTGCTCCCTAGGGCTGGTCGACTTCCTCTACCTGGCTTCAACCCAGCTTCAAGGGATGCAAAACGATTGGTCTAAGTGCTGTTTTGGGCATGTTTGGAGCTGTTGAAATTGCACAATCGTGTGGACAGCCGTGAAACTAAGGAACAGTTGGTGATTGCTAGGCCGAGGTTGGTGATCGAGGGCTTGGTTTCACGGGACGACAGTTGGTGATTGCTTTGGCCTTGGTTGGTGACCGAGGGTTGGCTTTTTTTGGACGGCAGTTGGTGATTTCTTTGGCCTTGGTTGGTGACCGATGGTTTGCTTTCTCTATTGAGCAGTTAGTGATTGCTTTGCTCTGGTTGGTGATTGAGAGCTTGTATTGCGTTGTTTTTCACATATTTGGATAAATTTGGTGTTGGTTGAGGAGTGGATCTTTCGGGCACCTGCATCTTGTACAAGAGAATACTCTGTTGGTATTAAAGATACGTCGCGGGAGGGGGGGGGCTGGTTAACTTCGGCCCCTAGTGATGTGTCATGTGCAAGGTTATCTTATTTGGTTTCATGATGTATATGATTATGATGTTTATGACAGATGTATTGATTCATGCTCATGATGTGTTGGATGTTGAATGTATGCTATGATTTGGGCCCTAACTTCGGCCCCTAGTACTGTGTCATGTGCAAGGTTATCTTATTTGGTTTCAATATGTATATGATTATGATGTTTATGACAGATGTATCGATTCATGCTCATGATGTGTTGGATGTATGCTATGATTTGGGCCACTGGTTCCTGTATACACGTGTTCGCTTGTAATAGCACATGTTACAAAAGGGGTTATGGCAATGACAATGCTCTGCACCTCGGCCCAAAATCCCTCTTGCAAGCACAATTTTGCATGTCCTTTGCATCACTCGTCTCTGTCTCATCCCAATCCATCCACTCCGGGCCGATCACCGTTTGGCAAAGGGGTGTCTTCACATCATATAGCCTCTCCAAGAGAAGCCATGTGTATGTGAAGCGTGTCGTGGAAGGTTTCTTTAGCTCGAGGGTACCATGTGCGCAGAACATGGTAAGCACCTTCACCTTTGAGGTGAAAAAGGTGATGATGATGGAGGTGGCTTGTTGCATGATCGTCTTCATCCACTCCAACTCGCCCTTGTTCTCCATGAGCAAGTCAACGCAATGAGACGCACATGGCGTCCACACTATGGAGGGATAATCCCTCTCCAACAAGCGACCCATTTGTTGGCAATGAGCACACACCAAGGGTGCTTCATTGTATCATGCCACATGCTTGAACAGAGGAAGTTTTCAGCCAAGGCTATGAGATCCAGACACATACATACAATATGTATAATACTACGTACGTATGTAATATGTATTTATGCATGTGTGTGTATACATTAGAAACAATACGGGTTGTGCCATATGTCTCACTTGGTTTGACATGATTTTTGAACTAACTATGGAGAGAACTCTCCCGAGTGTGACTTGGATATGCTTCTACCCATTGGCCAGCTCAGAGATCGAGTACTTTGCCGGATTCATGTCTTTGTAAGGGCTATCGTGCTAGATCATTGTAATATTGTCCAGATGCCCATTGAGCAGCCCAGTGTGGACAGTTATTGGGTTATTGTGGTTGGTAGCCAGCTCACCACATTAGAGATTATAAATAGAAGTCCAGGCCTTAGCCATATTCTTTCATTGACGAGTTAGTCATCATTGAGTCATTGAGAGCTTAGAACCATGCCATTTCATTGAGTGAGATACTTTTTGGAGCTTGGATAAGCTTGAGATCAGGATTTTCTTGTATGATAGTTAGTTGGTAAAGGACCCCAATTTTGGCAAACATATGCCAAATTGACAAACGCACAATTGTGGAGTGTTCACACAATCAAAACTCCATAGAATGAAATTTCTTCAACAAACAAAGGTCTTCTAGGATCTAAAGTTATCCAAGAGATTGGACAAGTGAACGACCATTGTTATCCAATTCTATGCAAGCTCAATGCAAATTTCGAAACCACTCTCCAAGGATCAACATAACCCAAAGTTGGTGGCAATATGCATAGACCATACTTGATCAAATTCCTTCTTCAAGTCTTCTCTTGCAGTTATTAACTCAATTAAATACACAATCAACCACAATTGAAAATTCCACAAACCCAACACCAACACCACTCTGAGGATAGAAGGTGAGTCGACCCCTTCTCTTAGGTATTTAATTCCCAAAGGAGTAGTTGAAGTACAAGCTTGTGGATGATGGATGATCTCCAAATCACCAGATTTCTAGTACAATGGAATGATGATTAAACAATGTGTGTTGATGAAGCATGTTCACTTGCACCTTGAATATGCATCCGTACCCATGAGCTACTTGTTAATACAAGACATGTAACAACAGCGAGGACCTAGGTTTGTGCCCATGAAAATCTTGTCAATACCTTGAATAAACACTTACTAGCCTGTGCCAATGCCTTGTGCACACACCCAAGCACTTACTTGGGCACACACGCATATATACATGCATGCACATGTACATAATCTGTTGAGTCAATCCCTTATTATTTTCTCAAAATATTAGAGCACTTGCCTTGATATCATAGTTACTGTGGAACACTGTTCTTCCACCCACAAAAATGGTGAAACGTTGCTTCCTGGTCTTGCTGTTCTTGTTTATGCCATTTTGTAGAACAAGTTTTCAATGCATGTCATTCAGAAGGCCTTTATCTATTATGTAAACTATCTTAATGTTTACTATTTTCTTAGGCTTGTCCATTGTTTGCTACACTTTTAAAAAAAGCAAAAAGCAACACGGCGATCCCCTATTCTTGTTTCCTTGCAAGTAACCTTATTCTTGTTTTCCCAAGGACCCCCGTTCCCCGTTCCTTGTTCTCGTTTCTGGCAACTATGTTGATATTCTTATTCTTCTTTCTTTTCTTAACCCATGTGAGGTAGTGTAGTAATGTGTAATAACGTCTAATAGGCTAAAAGTTTTGAACTTCTAATGTACAAAGAACCATTATATCTGTGATGTTTGGAGTACTTCATCCTTTCTTAGCTCTGGCTGCATTAGCGGACATGCAGATTTCGCATTGTGAATTTTTCGTTCGAGTTGTGGCTAGTTGATATTGTGCTTATTCTTTCTATCTTTAGTGGTGCATTTGTCCTATCAACTACTTATTTGCTGTACTAATTCTTTCTATTTACTACTTACCTTAGTGCTAGGCTTCATTATGGTTGCCCTGCATCTCTGGAGGTTTGACAGAAACTCAATACGAAGGCCTGTGTGAATCTATGCTCGTGTGTGTGTGTGTGTGTGTGTGTGTGTGTGTGTGTGTGGAGTGCGTGTGTGAGCATATCTTGATACAGAGTTCTACACCCACTATTGGGCATTGATGACGTTAGTGGGGATGTTGTAGTATCTAGTCCATATTATGCATAATGGAGTTGATAGTTATATAGTCTTGTGGGTTGACTACCATGAGTATATAACATGCATGTTCCTAAAAGGTGAATTTGGGCATGTTCCTGGATTAATCTAGGTATATAATTCAGCCGTATTAGCGGACATGCAAATTTCACATTGTGATTTTTTCGTCCAAGTTGCGACCAATTGATATTGTGCTTATTCTTTCTATTTTTAGTGGTGCATTTGCCCTATCAACTACTTATTTGTTGGACTAATTCTTTCTATTTGCTACTTCCCTTAGTGCTAGGCTTCATTATGGCTGAGTTTGCCTTGTATCTCCAGAGGTTTGATAGAAACTTAGTACGAAGGTCTTTGTGTAAATATATGCTCGTGTGTGTGTGTGTGTGTGTGGAGTGCATGTGTGAGAGCATATCTTGATACAATGCTCTACACCCACTATTGGGCATTGATGACGTTAGTGGGGATGTCGTAGTATCTAGTCCATATTATGCATAATGGAGTTGATAGTTATATAGTCTTGTGGGTTGACTACCATGAGTATATAACATGCATGTACCTAAAAGGTGAATTTGGGCATGTTCTTGGATTCATCTAGGTATATAATTCAGCCGTATTAGTGGACATGCAGATTTCACATTGTGAATTTTTCGTCCGAGTTGCAGCCAGTTGATATTGTGCTTATTCTTTCTATCTTTAGCGGTGCATTTGCCCTATCAACTACTTATTTGCTGTACTAATTCTTTCTATTTGCTACTTTCCTTAGTGCTAGGCTTCATTATGGCTGAGTCTGCCCTGCATCTTTGGAGGTTTGATAGAAACTCAGGACGAAGGACTTTGTGTGAATATATGCTCTTATGTGTGTGTGTGTGTGTGTGTGAGAGAGAGAGAGAGAGAGAGAGAGAGAGAGAGAGAGCATATCTTGATACAGAGTTCTACACCCACTATTGGGCACTGATGACGTTAGTGGGGATGTCGTAGTATCTAGTACATATTATGCATGATGGAGTTGATAGTTATATAGTCTTGTGGGTTGACTACCATGGGGATGTCGTAGTATCTAGTCCATATTATGCATAATGGAGTTGATAGTTATATAGTCTTGTGGGTTGACTAACATGAGTATATAACATGCATGTTCCTAAAAGGTGAATTTGGGCATGTTCCTGGATTCATTTAGGTATATATACAAGGCAATTGCTTTGCCCAAGTCTGCATTTCTTACAGGATTTCCAGGACCTACATAGTAGTTGTACTTGTGCATGTCATATATTTCTTGTCTGGTTCTGCAGGAAAATGATGACTTCTTTGAGCTCTTGTCTTCAAAGCTTTTGGTAGAATCAAGGCATTCAACAGCAGTCCGAGCTGCTGCTGCAAGATTATTGCTTGCTTACTTATCTTGTGGGATGGTATGCATTTATTTTTATTTTTCCTGTTCAGGATAGTTACTGACTGTTTATGTCAGATAATAATGCTTTCACTGTATGCTTGCAGTATCCAGATGTCTTCGAAGACACGGTTCTCTCCAACATAAAGCAATGGGTCATAGAGGACACACCGAAGTCTATCGTTGACGTCCCTAGCCCTAAGAAGTCTGGGTCTAGTAAATCAAGAAATGTTACGTCCTCTGATTGGGAAGTTCTGAGAACGTATTCTTTGGGACTTTTGGCCATAGCTTTAACAACAGGGTATAATTGGTTTATACATTTTGATACTTTAAATATTGCTATATTGTTAGCATGATCAGTTTGTTATTTATTAATTCTTTGTATGAAAGCAGGGGAGGCATCATAGAAGAGATGTTGGGGAGTGGTGTGGCAGCAAAGCTTATGCATTTTCTGAGAGTGCGTGCTTTTAAAGAAAATGCTAATCAAAAAGAGGCAGTTCAGGCTTGTGAGAATAGAAGTGGTGGTGCTTCTACAGTTAAAAGCAGGGATGAACTTCGGAGTCGGGTGAAACTTCCTGTAGAAGTGATGCGGATAGACACAACTCGAGATGGGGAAGAATGCTCGGAGAAACTAGCTAGAGGCAAAGTATCTAGTGACATTTTGGAAAAGGGTGGTTATTTTGAGGGTGAAGGGGCAGCAAGAGACAGAATTAATCCAGAATCTTTTTTGGAGAAGATGAACAACACGTATGATGCAGATGATGATACAGACTGGATGGGTGATGAGACATGGCGAAGAAGAGAGAAGAGGGATGGGAAATGCAGGCCTATGGACCCATACTACACCAATCGAACAGGAAGAGGGGATGATCTAGAAGAGGCTGGTAGAGGGGAGCCTTCGAAGTGGAGAGGTGATGCTAGGGATAGCGGGAGTACCAAGATCAGAGGAAAAGGAAGGGTTGGTGATGGTGTAATCGATGGAGATAAAGCTCTCACCTCACCTAATGCAGGTGTCCGAATTGGTACAGAGAAACCTAAGGGCTTACAAGATAGAAGCATTCTTAAGTGTGACACGGAAATCGATACTCTCAAAACTAATGATGGAATTGACACCCTGGACAGTTCAGATTCTGTTGTTCCCGAAACTCAGAGAGAAATTGATGAGCAGGGTATGTGTGTAGTTATTGGTGACGTTGACATTTCTGTGCCTGTCAGAAAAGCTACAAGTGCTGCAGAAGCTGAAGCAAAAGCTGCAAAGGCCTCTCCTGAAGCAGTCAAGGCTGCAGGAGAGGCAGCAGCTGATCTTGTCAAAGCAGCCACTCTAGAGGTATGTTCCTTATTAGACAAGTTGTCAAAATCTGCTTTCAAACTTTTGATTACTGCCATAAGGCACTCATCTTCACAAGGTGGCAAATCTGTTTCTTTTGGAGCATCTTCAGTGCATTGGATGTGTGAATGTGTGCATGTCATGCCCTTGGACCACACGCCTTTGAGCATCAGTGCAAAATAGTGATGCGATCCCAATCATACATATAGCTAGCTGCTTTGGCCCTGTATAGCTAGTAGCTACGTCAGCCTTCTGGGCCTATGCCCTTATAGATGGTCAAGCCAGTGGCAATAGAGGCTCTTGTAGCCTATAAGCTCTAAGGCTCTTGCCAGCGCAACTGTGTAGGGGCTGAAGGCTTGACATTGCTAGCCATTGTGGTATTATTATTGTGGCTTACTACTAAATTCTTTTAGGCTGAAGGCAGCTTTGGGCATGGAGCATGTATGGACCATGGATAAGGAGTTGTTCTCAGAGGGATTGATACTTGAATGTATAAACTCACCATGGATAGGGATTGGCGTTCCAGATATTAATACCATATACCTAGTTCATCAGATTTCCAGACACTATACGAGCATAGAACTTGAGCAGATCCAAAAGGTGTTAAACTGGCCAATTTCTCAGACTGAGGCAACTTCGGGCATTTATGGGATTCACTAAGGAAGTCATTGAGGGATTATTCGAATTTGAGTGTTTCTCTCATGGGTCTATGTGTAGGTTGGATCATGGCATGAGGTGGAGGTTTAGTTGTATCATGATCGAAATTGGAAAAGGATCGATCACCTTGACTCAATCTTATCGTTCAAGGGAGATTTTATATGTGGCATATCCTATGATTTGGGATGCTAGGACCTACATGTAGAGTTTTCGATGTATCTATATTTCTAATGTGGCATGTTCTATTCCTAAGTTAAACTAGGATTAGGGGGAAGGAAGGCACTATGCGTAGAACTTATGCAAGATTTTGACATGGAAATAAAGTATAGGAAGGGTATTTTGAATTGGGTTACATAGATTTGGGAGGTGAATCTTTTGAGTTTTACCGAGGCTACTAAGAGGGCTATGTCAAGCCTATGGTAATTCCAGTAGGTATTGGTAGCAGGTCGAGGCGGGGAGCACTGTAGTTTTAGACCAAGACTTAGGGGTCATACCACTTGCCAAGGTGGCTAGTAGTTAGTGCTTTATTTAGAGCAGGTTGTTTTCTGAGATATAGTTTGTGTACCATCGGATAGTGTTGAGTTTAGGAGAGAGCTCTTATTTGAATGTCACGACGCTTCTTAGGCAAGCCATTGGGGGATACAACAAACTTATGATTTGGTGAAACGGATGTTTTATTTGCCTATATGAAAGCGGATTCCAAGATTTTGTGGTCAAATGCCATAAATGCAACCTATATATTCGGTAACCTTAGGACTTGAGGGTACTCAAAGTGATGCGACTAGAGATTTCTTAGCAGATATGCACGAGATGCTAGCCAGTGCATGGGATGCTATCAAGGATAGGATACGATTTCATATTGAACGATGGTATATTTGAGACTACTAGTGGGAAGGTTGGGAAGCTATCTCCTAATTACTACTGTGGACCTTACTAGATTCTAGAAAAGATGGCCTATTAGCTAGAATTACCTCCTAATGTGCGAGTATATCCACTTTTTCATGTGAGTAGACTCGAGGAGAAACTGGGGGTTGAGGACTTGTCCTTTGTTCCACATGAACTTGTTGAGGTTGAGGACTTGTCCTTTGTTCCACATGAGTCGGAGCTCGTGTTTGTCTTCAGGGAGAGGCATCTTAGGAATAAATTGATCCTTGAATGCAAGAATTAAGTGGAAAGATACGGTGGTAGAGGACTCAACTTGGGAGACAGTCGCTAGTTGTAACGTTGGTTCCTTGGCTTCATTTAGGAGTAAATGTTTGAGGAGGGTAAGTTAACACTAATCAATTGAGGTTGATGACTTGTCCTTTGTTCCACATGAGCCGGAGCTCGTGTTTGTCTTCAGGGAGAGGCATCTTAGGAATAAATTGATCCTTGAATGCAAGAATTAAGTGGAAAGATATGGTGGGGTAGGACTCAACTTGGGAGACAGTCGCTAGTTGTAATGTCGGTTCCTTGGCTTCATTCAGGAGTAAATGTTTGAGGAGGGTAAGTATGTTACGTACCTAACACTAATCCTTGGGATTAGGACCTAGGCACGACTTTATATAGTTTTTCCAATAAATAAGTTGTTATTTTCGCTGCTTTTTTCCCATTCTTTTACTTTTTCTCAAACGCTAGTCAACTCTGAGTGGCTGGCCCATCCTGGTCAGGATATTTTGTTCTTTAAAGTGTACATAAAGTTGTTCTTGTTCTGGCCTTGTGTGCTTGTGCAGGCTCTTGGTCACTCTCTTGATAAAGAAGCAGCACTAGCTGCTGCAATATCTGCAGCAGCAACAGTTGTAGATGCTGCAGCTGCTACAAAAGCCGTAAGGTATGCTTTCCTGTGCTCCTTGTAGTCTCACAAAGGGTGCTTTTTGGCTAGTATGTATCCTTATCACTTCTGTTAAAGCTAGTTTCTAATAGTATTACAACTGACAGAAAGGATCTTGATCTTACCAGTCAAGTGGTACAAGAGGAACATGAAGACAAGGGAGAAGGAGAACTTGAAATTGCAGAATTAGCAGACTGTGTGCTGGATGCAGAGGCTCTTGCAAATCTGAGGGAGAAGTATTCTGTGCAATGTTTGGAAAGATTAGGGGAATACTTGGAAGTCTTAGGCCCAGTATTACATGAACGTGGAGTTGATGTCTGCTTGGCTCTGCTTCAAAGGGAATCATCAGATAGGGCTCATGCAAAGGATACAGCCATGCTGTCAGATGTTCTGAAACTAATTTGTGCTCTAGCTGCACACCGGAAGTTCTCAGCCTTGTTTGTAGACAGACGTGGTGTGCAGCAGATACTGGCTGTGCCAAGGCTACCTCAAACTTACACTGGGATATCGCTTTGTTTATTTGCGTTTGCTTCTGTTCAGGTTAGCTTCTATTTATTACAGCTCCTCTAGTGTAGTTAATTACCCTTTTTATGGTACTTTGTGTTGATTTGCCAATGCTTGATGAGCAGGGTGTCATGGAACGTGTCTGTACAGCACCTGTGGAAGTGGTGAATGAAGTTGTTAGTTTAGCACTCCATCTTCTTGAATGTGCCCCGGATCCTGCCCGAAGAAATGCAGCATTATTTTTTGGAGCAGCTTTTGTATTTCGAGTTATACTGGACACTTTTGATGCTCAGGATGGGCTATGCAAAATGCTGAATCTTCTGCGAAATGCTGCTGCACTAAGATCAGGTGGAGGTTCTGATCGGGCAGCATCTGCCGAGGTCTTGACATCATCTGAGAAGCAGATTGCATACCATACTTGTGTTGCTTTGCGGCAGTACTTTCGAGCTCACCTTCTCATACTAGTTGATTCCTTACGGCCTTACAAGGGCAGGATTGGCTTACGAAACATCACAAGTGGTCGTGCTGCTTATAAATCTCTTGATTTAAGCAACGAAGCTATGGATGCCCTTGTAGTGCAAATACAGAGGGACAGAAAGCTTGGCCCAGCATTTGTCAAGGCTCGGTGGCAGGCATTAGAAAAATTTATGAACTATTCTGGTCATATTATTCTGCTTGAGCTAACTCAGGTATAATTTCTTTTTCAGTGCTATAAAATCATGGCTAATTCCCAGCTCAAATAACCTCTCAAGTCATTTGATTTTTATCCTAGGTCGCACCAGGAGAAAGATATCTTCATGACATTGCGCAGCATGCACTAGGCGTATTACATATTGTTACGTTGATGCCTAATACTAGAAGATTAATAGTGAGCTCCACTCTTAGCAATGAACGGTCAGGTATGGCAGTGATACTCGATGCTGCCAGTGCAACAGGATATGCTGAGCCAGAGGTAAATCAAGTGTTAAAAGCTGTTGAGAGCATATCTTTATTCTCCACTCACCTCTTAAAGATCCTCTCTCGTTTATTTTCTTCTGCATCACAAAGGTGTTGCTCTCACAAGTCATCGTTTCCTTCTCACAGGTAATTCAACCGGCTTTGTTGGTCCTTGTGAATCTGGTGTGTCCTCCTCCCTCGCTGTCTAGGTGTCCCATGCTGCAACACAGCACACCAAATGCATCTCAACAACAGTATCATGGCTTTCTTTCTGGCAATGCGGCCTGCACTGGGGAAGGGAGGGAGCGGCATGGAAAGGGAGAAGGTATTTCACATAAAAGTGCTGGAGATCGTCCTGCTCTGGCTGGTACAGGTTTGGATGACACTAAAGAGAGTGCATCTAGAGGAGAAGGCATACTTGACAAGAGTGGAACTGGAGCCTTTCCTGGGAGTCATTCGGGGAGTGTCTCTCCTGCAGCAGCTGTTGTTGGAGACCGGAGAATATGTTTAGGATCTGCAGCAGGTGGTTCTGGTCTCGCAGCTTTCATAGAGCAAGGTTATAGGCAAGCACGTGATGTTGTGCGAGCGAATAATGGTATCAAGGTTCTTCTTCACTTGCTTTATCCAAGGACAGTGCTTCCACCCACGTCACTGGATTGCATTAGAGCTCTTGCCTGCAGAGTGCTGCTTGGATTAGCCAGAGATGATGCCATTGCGCACATTCTTACAAAACTGCAGGCAAGTAAAATCGATCTGCTTATGCATGAGGCTTTATCAATAGTAACTTTGCCTTACAAGTCACCTAAGCATATACATTGATTCATGGCAGGTAGGGAAATTGCTTTCAGAGCTACTGCGGGATGGAAATGGTCATGTCGGCAGACGCACCACAATCACACATGGAGCTGGAGATCAAGGTCGATGGCAAGTAGAGCTTGGTCAAGTGTCTATGGAGCTTATTTCTGTATGCAACAAACCTCTTTAAATGGCCTTCAGTTTCTTCTGTTACCAGTGGACAATGGATTAGATATAAATCCAATTAGCACGGTGCAATTTAGCTTTTGTTTCTAGTTTTTTTCTGGTTTGGGAAGTGTAATGACAGCTGCTTGACTTTTTCAGTTAGTAACAAATGCTGGGCGTGCAAGTACTCTAGCAGCAAGTGACGCAGCTGCTCCAACACTGCGTCGCATTGAGAGAGCTGCTATTGCTGCTGCCACACCCATCAGCTATCCTGCAAGGTAGCAAATTATACTGGTCTTGCTAATTCTGAGCATGGAAGTTCTGTTTTTTTTTTTGTTTTTTTTGGTTTTTTTTTTGCAGCATTTGTTGATTTTTCTGATCACCTTTTCATCTTTTAGGGAGCTCTTGCAGCTGATACATGAGCATTTGGTGTTGTCTGGGATGCCCGACACTGCATCAACTTTGTTGAAAGAAGCACAGCTGGTACCTTTGCCTTCAGTGTCATCTCAGATGACATTCACAAGCCAGGGTCATATCTTGGACCTCTCTCAAGACCTTGGGCAGTGGCCATCAGGACGGGTTTCAAATGGCTTCTTTGTTGAAGCCTTAGCCAGGGGAGATGAGACAAGCTGTAAAAGTGGTCAAGCTCCTGGTAGTTGTCGTAAAAGGGGGCCTAGTTTCTCCTCAGCTTTGATGTCAAGTCAAAAGCCCCTGCAATCAGCTCCCTTATCAGTAAAGAAGGCATCTGGAACATTGAGGGAAAGCAAACAAATGACTAGCAGGCCTGAAAATGTTAAGGAACTTCATATTTGCAGGGCTAGGCTTGAGGATTCTGAATATGGTGATGCCTTGAGAACTTTAGCTTCAACTAGCAGCATGCCTGTCAAGAGAAAATTGGCAGATAGTGACTTTATCACTAATAAAAGGCTTGCTGTAAGTGATTGTGAAGGTCCATTGCCTGCCCTCACGTCCCCAGAAAGCTCCAAAATCAGTCAAGCACATGATGACAGTAGTTCACTGGCTAACACACTCCGCCAAGGTTATCGAGGTGCTTTGTCAAGGCCTGAAAAGTCTGACTTGAGTTGTTTACAAAGTGACAAGCTTGCAGGTGTAGAAAGTCATGAATCAGCAGTGTCTCCTTTTGGTGCTCCCAATCATTTGCATGCATCAGTGTTCCATGCCAGCTTAGTATCAGAGCCCTTATCGTGCCAAACTGAACGGGCTACACTGGATTCACTAGTGGTACAATATCTAAAACATCAGCACAGACAGTGCCCCGCACCAATAACAACACTTCCTCCTCTCTCATTGTTCCATCCACACACCTGCCCTGAGCCAAGCAGAGCGTGTTATGCACCTTTAAATACTGCGGGAAGGCTTGCTGTGAGGGAGATGATTCCTCCTTCTGGTGGAACACAAGGTCGAAGGAGAGACCGGCATTTTGTCTACAGCCGGTTCAGGCCTGTGCGACCATGCCGAGATGAGAGAGTTCTGCTCACCTCCACAACATTTCTGGGAACTACCTTCTGTCTTGCTGCTGCGAGTCATGCAGGTGAAGTCCGGCTTTTTGATTGTCATTCAGGAAATCTGCTTGAAACACACGTATGCCATCAATCCCCCATTACTTTGTTGCAATCTGCATCCGGAGAACTCGGGAGCTCTGTTGAGTTCACAGGATCACAGCCAGGGCACTTGCTGCTATCCTCAGGAAGTTCCGATGCTCGATTATGGAATTCGTCAGCATTGAGCAGTGTTCCACTTCACAGCTTTGATGGTTGCAGATCTGCACGGTTTAATCACAGTGGAAGTATGTTTGCAGCAATCTCGACGGAGTCTGCCCGAGAGGTTTTACTATATGATGTCCAAACAGGCAAGCTGGAGCAGAGGCTTTCTGACAGCTCATCATCTTCAGCAGGTGTGTTGCGAGGCAATGCTCTGTGTATTGTCCACTTCAATCCTTCTGACAACTTACTGCTCTGGAATGGAGTGCTGTGGGATCATCGTGTCCCTCGAGCTATCCATCGCTTCGATCAGTTCACTGATTATGGTGGTGGTGGTTTCCATCCAGCAGGAAATGAGGTGAGAGAGTCTCTAGTTGAATCGTTTTCTATTCATACACTGGAATAGCATAGCTGTGCTGTGTCTATGCAAATTGATTTTTGAGCAATGTCTGTTGGGCAAAGCTAGCTGATAATCAGAAAGGCTTGAAGAGCCTGCTTGGACCATGTGCTTTCTTTGAAGTTGTGTTATTAATGATGAGTTCTTGGCAACCTTCTGCTGTTGAATGATGTTAACCCTGATGTGTTTTTATATACAGGTTATCCTTAACTCGGAAGTCTGGGATTTGCGGTCCTTTAAGCTTCTCCGTAGTGTGCCTTCTCTAGACCAGACTGTTATCAGCTTCAATTCTACTGGTGATGTTATATATGCAACTTTGAGGAGGAACTCAGAGGATATAACGTCTGCCCTTCATCCTCGAAGAGGCCGGCACCCGCTTTTCTCTGCATTTCGAACAATGGATGCTGTGGATTATACAGATATTGCAACCACCTCTGTTGATCGGTGCATCTTAGATTTGGCAACAGAACCAAGCGATTCTTTGATATCAGTAGTTGCCCTGGATGGACATGATGAAATGGACTCTCTTGCCAAGCTTTATGAAGTTGGAAGGCGCAAACCCACAGACGACGATTCTGATCCAGATGATGGGGCTGAGACCGAGGATGATGAAGATAGTTTTGCAGAGGAGGAAGCAGCAGAGGAAGAGGATTTACATGGAGATGAGGATGATAGTGATGCGGATGGAAGCAATGATGAGGATGGGAGTGGGGATGAGGATGATGCTGATGCAGATGTGGATACAAATGAAGAAGATGACGATGATGATGCAGTTGAGGTAGACGGAAGCATTGTAGAGATAATAACAGATGGTGAGGATGATGACACTAGGATCTCATACAGCAGTGGTGAGGATGGCTCTCTTGATGACTTTGATGATGAGTACAATGAGATGGTACAGGGTTTGTTTTGATCCTCAAGGAAAAGGCAACATGTAAGTTTGTAATCTAGTTGGGCCTTCCAGAGATTGGGAAAGCTAAACAGTGAAGAATGCAGCTCTATCTATTGAGTGAAGTACAATACGTGTCAGAGCAGCTGATGCTAACACATTTGTGCTTTTGCAGTCTTTAAGCCAGAGAGCCTTCAGGATGTATGTACTCTGGACCTGGAGGTCTCTTTGCTCTTTGCGTTACATACATCAGGATAAGAGAAATGCAAACCCAAGATATGTTTCTGTGCATGAGGACTTAGTTTTGGTGCTTAGCTGAGCCCTATCTTTGTATAGATATGTATATATCTATCTATAACATAGATAATGTGTGCATGTGTAAATGTGAGTGTCAGTATCAGTGTTGTGTGTTTGTGCATGTGTCGTATATGTATGAGCATGTTTGCATGCATGTCTCACATGCACACGCATACATACATACACCACACTCGTGCATGCATACATGCACATACAGACACCCACGCACGTATACACACACACAAGGCGCACATCCATGCATGCATGCAAATATGTGCACATCCATGCATGCATGCATACATACATACATATGTATGTACGTATGGACATGTGTACATGTACGTGCATAGGTAGGCATATTAAGGAGCAGGTTGGAAGTACTAAAACGACATTAGAGAGTTTGACGATGTGTAGTTAATTGAGACCTATTAGTGAATGGTTGGAATAAACATAGTCCTAGACAAAAAAAAGAATCGTTAAAAGTTGTGCGCATGCATGTGCGTTGTGATGATTTGATCAAAGATGGATTTTCAAAAAGTTGATAAATCCAGGATTTATTAATGGAAGACCCTTGGAAATTTGTAATTGAGGAGAGGTTAATCTCTCAATGCCAGCGTAGGCATTTATATGGTAGTGATGTGTTTGCGTATGTTAATAATGAACCAGGGTACTTTTTCTCTTTAGGAGTTTTTTTTTCCGAGCATATGTAAGCACTCTTACGAGTGTGTAAGTGACTTTATGATGTAACTTCACTTGTACGTCACTCATTCTTATAAATCTACTGAGTGATATGCTTTCATCTATCTCTTCTTGCTTGTTGCATTTGTGTGTTGCTACTTTGATCTCCACTCCAACAACTGGTATCATAGCAGGTTTTCTTGGCTCAGTCTCTTGTTATCTTCCCTTGAAGTTGTTCTTTTGATTATCTTAGTTTGAGTTGTTCTTTTGAGTGGAGAAGGTATACCTTATATTGTGTTAACTAATAAAATTTTAGCGCTTTAGAGTGTTTCGGTGCATTTTGGGGCTTGTTTGTAAGCATTAAGGTTCTCGCAAGCATTTTGGGAGAGTATTAGTTCGAATTATGGAGATTTGATTTTGGATATTCTTCACAAAAGTAGTATTTGAGTAGAAAAGGTCCATTGTCATATTTGACATCGCATCTTCAAGCTTAGCTTCAACATTGTTAACATTATCATCGATTTTTTTCATTCTTGCTAAGTTTTCATCGTCCATTAATGATCTATTAGTAGCCATATCTATTGCACTCCGTGGGCATTGACAATACTTATAGGTAGGTTGGATATTTGCATTCTGTATATCTAGTATGCTTTTTGTTGAGGATAAGCTTGATAGGACTTGTGTTCCTATATGATGTGCCATGAATTGGTCTCCAAACGGGTTTGAAATTTTGTTATTGGCATTGAGGCACGCTCTGTTATATCTGCACAACAATATAGTACATATGCTTTGGATGGTGATAAGAGTTTTGATGTAATTGTGTCGTCTGTCTTTGCACTTTTCACAATGGGATAAGCGATCTTGGCAAAAACAAGGGATCTCCACACTTTTCACAATGTAGCGTGCTTTTGATGAGTTGGTTGTAATGCTCTCGTAAGAAGAGCAATCTCGGCAAAACCGAACTAGTAGGTGTATTTGCTAAAAAAAAAGGTGAAAGGCAAAGCCTCTTTAGGGCGGCTATAAGTCAAACAAAGGTAGAATTAGTCTTGTCTTCTCGAATGGATATTGAGAAGGGGGGTGATAAGCCTAAGAAAAGAAAATGTAACTATTATTGGAAGCTAGGTCAATATATCAATGAATGCAGAAAAAGATTAGAGAAGGAGAAAAAAGATTCAAGTATGGTTGTGTTGATGCATCAGTACCAAGTGTTGAGAAGAAGTCAACAAACTATGCACATAATAATTGGACATTCATTGCGCATTGTAGTTATGATCCTTTTGGCCATGATGTATGCATGTTAGTGATAGATCAACATGTTTAGAACTTTGATAGTGGTGCTAGTAAGTACATTACTTCTCAACGTGATTAATTTTTCTTGGGCTTGTCCTTTAATAATAAGGATGCACAATTACATGTACAAACAACTCCTTATATCCAATAAAAGGAGTTGGCAAGGTTATTCTCATTGTTGTAAATGATGGGGCAGTTACTCTCACAAGTCTTATTTGTGCCAAGCATCAAAAAGAACTTATTGTTAGTCTTTACCATTGTTAGGACATGCCTAATTGTCAGATTTGTTGATGACAAGTGTACAATTCATGATTGCAGTGATGGAGACATCACAGTAGTATCTGGTATTCTAAGCTATGGGATTTACAAGTTGGACATGTATGAGAGATTGACACATAATGCTTGTTCAGGTACTACCACACGTGCTATGAGTAACGTGGAGCTATGGCATGTCTTTTTTGGTCATTGAAATTTTGATAGTTCGTTGTACCTTTAAGGGTAAGAGATGGTGATTAGTTAGGGCTATCCAGAAGTAATAGCTTATACATAGTGATGTATGTGGTCCAATGAGGACATCATCAATCGGAGGATATCTTTACTTTGTGACTTTACTGATGACTCTTCCAGGCACATCTAAGTATATTCATTTAAGACGAAGTCATGGGTTTTTATATACTTTAGATACTTTATTTTTATGGTTGAAAATGTATGCATGTAAAGTTAGCATCCTTTGTATAGATCGAGGGGAGGAGAGAGATAGAGAGTATATGTTACAGGAGTTTCATGTATATATGGTTGAAAGAGGCATAAAACATCAATTCACAGTATCTTATACATCTCAGGAAAATGGTGTTGAGAGGAAGAACATCTCTCTCACATGGAGATGGCAAGTTGTATGGTTAAAGACCAAATTTGTTTGATGTTTTTTGGTTAGAGGCAGTTATGTGTGCCACTTATGTGGTAAACACGTCCCCACCAAGGCCTTATAGACAATTATGTCTTATAAAGCTTGGAATGGTAGGAAGCTGTTTGTGGCTCATTTGTGTGCTTTTGGTTGTCTTGCTTATGTCCTTATGTTAAGCAACATTGTAATAAGTTGAATGATAATGTAGTAAAATATAATTTTGTGGGATATAGCTCAGAAAGCTAAGGATATAGACTCTACTATCCGGCCACAAAGCAGATTTTGGTGAGTAGAGATGTCTTTGTTGAGAACTCAGTTCAACCCATGCTTTTATGTAAAAAATAACAAAATGTATGCTCATAGGATATCTTTGATATACTCTTACCTTTGTACAATGTCGGATAGCCACATGTGGAGCAAATGAATGCTTAAAAAGGTGTTACAAATCAGTCCATATTGGTTGAAAATCAGCTTGAATTTTTGCTCGCATATCAACCTATTGATGAGAAATTGTAGATGATGCAAGGGAAGAGGAAAGAAAAGCCATACAGGCGTCCAAGAATATGTCAAAAAGATTAGTGCAGACATTGCGGGACAACAAATCAGCTACTTCTTTACCTAGCAGGACGTGTAGGTTATCATCATCATGTATCTTATGCTTTTATGGATCATCATGCTCTCGTTGCTAGTATATACAGTGAAGAGAAACATTTTCTTTGAGGAAGCATAGAAAAATGATCATTGGATGTAGGCCATGCAAGATGAGTACGACTCAATCCTAAAAAATACACTTGGTATTTAGCAGATTTATCTTATGATAAAAAGACTATTGGTACAAAGTGGGTTTATAAGCTTAAGCGTAAAGCTGATAGTAGAATTGTGATAGCTACAAGGCAAGGCTTGTTGCAAAAATGGTTATGCTGGGCATAGATTATGATGAGACCTTTGAATCCATCTCTTGTATGACTATGATCAAGTATACTATTGCATTGGCTATGCATCATGGTTGGAATGTATATCAGTTGGATATAAGAAATGTCTTCTTAAATGGTGACTTACATGATGAGGTTTATGTATCTCAGCCTCATGGTTTTGTTGAGAAGAGGCATGAATCTAAAGTATGCAGGTTAAGAAAAGCTTTATATGGCTTTAAATAAGCTCAGAGAGCATGGTACGAGGAGATAAATAAGCTTTATATGGATTTAAATAAGCTTCGAGAGCATGTTGAGAAGAGGCATTAATCTAAAGTATGCAAGTTAAGAAAAGCTTTATATGGCTTTCAGTAAGCTTCGAGAGCATGTTGAGAAGAGGCAGGAATCTAAAGTATGCAGGCTAAGAAAAGCTTTATATGGATTTAAATAAGCTCCGAGAGCATGGTACGAGAAGATAAATGTATACTTGGTTACAAATGGTTTTTGCAACGGTCCAATTGAGAGTACTCTCTATGTCAAATTTTTTTAATCATCATTTTATACATTGATAACATGCTGCTCATAGGACCTAACGAGAAGATTTTAGCTTTAAGGTTAAATTTTGTGTCATTTGAGATAACAGATTTGGGCTCGTTGCATTATTATTTGGGTGCTTTAGTACATACATCGTGATGATGGACCAAAAAACTGAGTTTGATCGTGGCTCAGAATGAATGCTAGCGATATGCTTAACACATGCAAGTCTGGTTGCTGGATATTTTGGAGCTAGTCTGGAGTCTAGTCAAATGTCTTTGGTGTGAACACTCTCTTATTTAGGGTTAAAAGATTTTCTTGGTCAAATTGTTCCCAAACTTCAGGTAGTAAGTTGTTAACAAGGTAGTTATAGTATAAAAATTTCATTGTTTACGTTATCCATGTTTATAACAAAAATGATTATGTGTAGTGAGGCATATTGTTGATCCTAGATGGTGTACTACACTAGAAAATACACCTATAATTTAATATTGTGATGCATAAAAGGTTTTCTAGGTGTGAGTGGATTCTAGGGGAACCTAGACACACACAATATTTTAACATGGGGTTGGTTAAGATAAGGATTAGGTGGATCCTAAAAGCCTTGGACTCAGTAGTGAGTGCATATTTTGAGGTGCACATGTTATGGTCCCCCTTAACGTGTATATGGGAGTCTTGTTAATGCCACACTAAATAGAAAAACAAACTCGCGAAGTGTGAGGCTCGCTAAACAAGTACATTTTCAAAGGAGTGCTTGTGGTAGGTGGCTAGAGTGAGTGTGTTGAACATCATGGGCATGCTCTCGATTGTTAAAGAATACAAGTCATACACATTTTAAGCTTGTCAATTTATTGGATGCCGTGTTGTAAACGATGTAATAAGCTACCATTAAGATCTAATCCTATTGGCATTTTTGTTTTATTTTCTATTTCTTGAAGACCTAATTGTATTGGCATTTTTGTTTTATTTTATGTTTCTTGTACCTTTATGCTAATATTTCTAGCTTTGAGTGAGTAACAAGAGTGAAATATATTTTAAAAAGTAATAAGTTATCTAATTAGACAATATCCTAAAAGATATTCAAAGGATTGAATAAGATATTCAAGGTGGTGCCATGCAATAAACTTTTCGGTAATAATCCAAAATTTCCATGATTGTTTAGATATAGGACATGTACAAGTTGGTGGAAGTTCAACTTATGGATTTGGATTTATTCTCATATCTTTAGTTTGACCAGGAGTTTTAAAACTATTGAGAGGGATAAAAAGGACGCGATGGCCTCCACACCCCAACTACCTTCCTGACTCACTAAGGGCTACTAGGGGAAGGGCTTCCCTAGAAACCAAGGAGAAGGGGGCACCACCTAGCCAAACAAAGGTGGGCTAGGACACATACACAACCTTGTATTCTAAAGGCAATGTTGACGGTGTAGGTTTATAGTCATAGTCGATGCCACCATTCGTGGTGTAGTCTTAACTCATAAAGATGTACTAGAATTTACATAGGAACAATTTACCCCACCTTACATGGTAATTTGTGCTCATTTAAGGTATCTTTTTTGGACTTGTTTTGGTTTTCTATTCACCATATAAAATCTCCTTGTATCTAGTGGCAAAGATCAACATTCTCCTTTATATGTTTTCTCTCAAATTGCAGGATATCAACATTTTCCTCAATCCATTTTCTCTCAAATTCTAAGATCAATATTTTCCTCTTTGCTTTCAAAATTGGGAAAAAACCATGAACCATGGTCTCTACCTCCTCTTTGAAGTTCCTATTAAAAGCATATTTAACATCCACCATTTAGAGCACATGCCAGCACCCTTGCACTACCAATGTAAGGATGGTGTGGATTGCAGTCAACCTATTGGGATGTATGATAAAAAGTCTTTTGAAACTTTCATCCTATGCCAAACATTTAGCAATTAATCATGGCTTGTACTTTTGTAAAGTACTACCACACCTATAATTTTTCTTGTAAAACTACTTAGTGTCAAATTACTATTTTGGAGAGCAACTCACAAGATCCCAAGTGTGGATGGAGCCATATTTTGCATTGTAAACCCAGTTAGTGTAAATTACCTTTTATTTTGGAGGCAATTCACAATATCCCAAGTGTGGTTTCTCAGGATGGAGTCATAGATTTCTTACATGGCTAACATCCGATTCAAGTTTCCTTATGCTTTAGCAAGTATGGTGCGCTTCTAAATCTTGAGTATCTATGACATGAGAGCATAGCTCACATGATTCTCTTGAGACCTATTTTTCTTCTCTATCCTTTTGGATTTGCAAACATCTTAAGGCACATCCTTAATGGTGGAAATTTTGCTTCATCTAGAAGTTACCTATACCACCTGGGAAATGTCTTTCCATTTTGCAAAGCATAGCAAGCTTTGGTTCTCTATCATCAAACTCTATGTCTATAGGAAATTGTACAGGCTGCCCTATATCAGAATGCAAGGAAGTATGTGCTACTTTTGGAGGTGTATGTGAAGGTTGCATTGCTTTGGTGATTTGTTGTTACACTTTCTTGTTACATGATGAAGAAGAGGGAAGCTCCTCCTCCATCCGACATCGTTATTCCTGGGAAAACCACATCATGAATCATCTTGTTTGCCTGAGGGTCATAGAGCTGATAACCCTTTGATTCTATGGTGTAACCAAAGAAGATGCATTTCTAGCTTTGGCATCACATTTGGTTCTTTGAGCATTTAGAATATAAACATAAAATTCACACCTAAATACTCTCAAGTGTACATCTGGAGGTTTCTTACTTGAGCAGGTTCAAATGATGAACTTTATCATATTTATAGTTTAATTTTAAGATCTCATATAGCTAAATGGTGTTTATAAACACCATACTTTACGATAAAGTTCATCCCTTCGTCTTGAGAGAAAAGTTATTAATAATTAGGAATAATTTCCAAAACTCATGGAATTGATTGTTTAAATTATGGAATAACCTCTTCTCTCCAAGCTTGAAGATGCATCACAAACATTCGAAATACCTAAATTAATGAGATTTTTGAGTTTAAACTTCCCTAAATCAATGAAATATTGTAGTTATAAAGTCTCCAAAAAAGTCATAATATTCGGACTTAAGTTTCCTAAAGAAAACAATGTGGGATGAGTGTATCATAGATGTAGCAATAACATGATGTCATCATGCTTTGAGTGTGGCATTGAGTTGTGTAACCAAATCATGATATACATCCATTGCTGATGCTAGCCTATACGATTGTGAAGGCAAAGGGCAAGGAATATAGTTAGCATGATGGTGGAGCATAGAATGCCCTGAGGAAGTGTGTGTGTGTGTTGGTAACTAGGTACCATGAGACAACAACAACAACCTTGCTATGGTGATTATGGGGAAAATAAATATAGTGGGGAAACAATGGTGGTGCTATAATGGGTAAAAGTGGACGACAACATGGTGTTGCTAGGGTGATGGCTGGCAGCATTGCTAATGAAGTGGGAAAATGACGATTGGATGGGAAAAAAAGGGGAGAGGAGGGGGCCTTGGGAGTGGGTTCGATAAAGGATTGAAGGAATGGAGTAGGGAGATGGAGAGGTGGAGGGTTTTTTGTGTGTGTATGAGGTGGTGGAAGAATAACAAAGGAGTGGGAAGATACTTAAACTGAACTATAAAGTAATAAATAAGAATACTATAAAATGAACTATAAAGTAATAAATAAGAATACTAGATGAGAGAATGAGCGGTTGACAAGCACCTTTACATCTACTCAAATATGTGAGAAATCCCTTAACTCGTGTAAGACAATATACATTTATATTAAATCATCAAAGAGCATCACCGATGCCAACTGTTGGTGTAGATAAACATTATTGGCATAAAGACCATTTTAGAGCATCTCTAATCTAAAGAAAATTACTAAGGGGGTAAATCTTGTCTTTAGTTTTTAGGAACATTAATACTCTGAAATAAATAGTAAAATAATAAAACATTGATATTAAGCTGCACAAAACTTTTGATTGAAGTGATAAAATTAAGATATTATGTTATTTAGTTATATTCTTCAAACAATTTTGCAATATAGGTATTTTTCTAAAGACAATATTCACAACCTCCAAAAGTGTCTTCGAATGCAAGAAAGGTGCTAGTAAAAAGAAAATTAAGGTGTTTCAATCATGTTAAGTGTGACATATATTTATTGATCTAGGTGGATAGTCCATGGGACAAGCGGCTTGGTTGGTTGGTTGGTTGGTATGGATGCCTTGTAAGAGAAACATGTACCCAAGCTAAGTTATGCAAGCTTTATCGAACTTTTATTGATGAGATAAATTTCATTGTAGGATTTGAACCAAAAAACTTTAGACCGAAGATGCACTTTCAATGTATGATAGTGGCACCATATGTCCATATTATCTTGTTTTATTCCTAGAACGTGTTCTTTTTTATGTAGCCATCTTGGTGAAAGTTTGGTTGTAGTAGAAACTTTTAAATCAAAGAGCTATTTGTTAACCTTATTTGTTAATTTTTCTTTGCACGATGCATATGAGGTGAAATATAATATCAGTAAAAAAGGTGAAAATGTCAAATCTACTATGAGAAAAGAGATCAACTATGTAAAAAGATTAAACATATTTCTTTTGAAAAGAGATTTCTTAAGCATCTTTGTTTGTTTTGAAATTTCTCTCTTTTGTGATCATGATAACATTTTAGTTTGACATATTTGATAGTGGCATGCCCCATTGTTTACATTGTTACAATATATAAATATATGCCCCTCCCTCCAAAAAAACCCTTCTATTTGTTTTTGTTTTTTTTTCAAACAATGCTTTCCTTTTAGAAGTACAAGCTTAGCACAACATCATATGACCCTACAAAGAGCATTCACAAAGGATAATTTTGTGAAGCCTTTATATAAAAAATGGATTTTTCTCCACATCTAAAAATAGACATAGTAACCATACAAACAAGTTATGTGATGAGTTAGTAACCATACAAACAAGTTCTTTGATGAGTTTCTAATATAGAATCTATCAAAAAATAGGCATAGTAACCATACAAACAAGTCCTCCGACAAGTTTGTAATATAGAACCTACCTAGCTTTTACATAGTTTAAAGAAGTGATACACATATAGATTTACAAGAGAATATGTGTTTTATAGTGAAGGACCCACTCCACCTTATCTCCTATAGTGGGACTACAAAGTGCTCGAGCAAGAGCTTAATGATTGATACAAGCTTAAAGACTTGCTTAAGAAGTGAAGCAAGGTTGTGTTCAAGCTATATCCATGGCTCTTTGTTGGGCTTTCAAATTTTTAATAATGTAACAATTAGTGTTGATTATGTAAGATCATAAAGTTGGCAATCATTAAAGATGAAATTGGCCACCGCTAAAGGTTTGACCAAACTGCCAATTGGAGGGGGCCACATTGTAGGAAGTGAGCATTTGGCCATCACTGGTGGTTACCTGGAAGGACAAGCTTTGACCATCTAAGAGGGTGCTACTTTGCCAATTTTGGCCCCAATTCCTAGTCATGGGTTGCCACCCTGTTTGGGAGCCCTTGATGGATATTGCATGCACATCCCCAGCCCCTCCAACATTGCTCACCAGCACCAAGTTGAAATAGGAGTGCCCATTCATAGTAAATTGCACGCCCCCAAGCTTCCTACATGCAACCCTGCAACCATTGTGCCAACAAGAATAAATTAAGCTCATTAATAATCTAACATATGATTAGTGGTAGTCAATGGTTATCCCTTATGTCAATATGTGGTTAGAGTGTGCTCTTCTATGGTTTGTTCTATTTTACTGTGCTCCATATCGTACGCTTGCAATCATATGTCAATAATAGTGCCAATAAATAATAAGTGAGACATTTTCGACTTAGGTATGCTTGTTAGCCATTGGTTATATATGTAGACATTTTCAATGGTTATCCCTTATGTCAACGAGTGTGGTTACAATGTGCTCTTCTATGGTTTGTTTTAGTTTAATGTGCTCCATATTGTATGTTTGCAATTATTATCATGCATGAAAGTCAATAATGGCTTCTGATGAAGACATATGGATCATAATTGGGCTCTCCCCGGTTAACTATGGCGTTAAAAGGCTCTAATATCATTTCATTTCATTTCCATTTCATGATATAATAATCTCATCTCCTAGCCCAAATGAATTATCATGTGAATGCACAATTTCCATTTCATGATATAATAATCTCATTTCATTTCCATTTCATGATATAATAATCTCATCTCCTAGCCCAAATGAATTATCATGTGAATGCACAATTATTCTCACACACACACACACAGTCTTTCTCTCTCACACGCGCACACTCTCTCTTTCTCTCTCACACGCGATCACACTCTCTCTCTCACACGCGTGCGCGTGCGCGCCACACTCTCTCTCGCACGCGCACGCGCACGCGCACGCCTCACTATGCATACCTGCGGAATTGCACGGGGACGATGCCCCCACTGTAGATTGCAATCTTTTGGAAGGCGGGCTGAGCCATGTCGAAGTGGGGGAGGGGAGGGTTGCACCAGCCGCCGTCGTCGTTGGCGAGGGCGTAGTTGGGCGGGCAGAAGTTGGTGGCGGTGACCACCACGGAAGGGCGGCCGCCGCCCAAACACCATTCGGGGTCGGCGGCTGCATCACACCTCATTTCGAAGCACGCCCCGCAGCTCAAGCCCTCCTCAAACAAGGCTGTGCTCAAGGCTGCCGTGTTTGTCCCGTACCCCCTCGCATACAAATCCCCGTAGCCACAAGCACCTCCTGCACGTGTATCCACACCATGAGAAAACACACACACACACACACACCCACACACACACCCACTTGCTCTCCTTACATCTCGTGTGCTCTTGCCTTACCACATCTAACCCCATCATAATCAAGAGTTTTATTTGCTAATTTACAACTTCAAAAGATTTGGTGTGCAAATTACTACACTTAATATGTCCATATAAAACTAATTACAACTTTGATGTGCAAATTTCTACACTTTAAAACCTCAAGATATGGTGTGCAAATTACTACACTTAAAACTCAATGTATGTCCATATTCATACGTTTAGGTGGACACTAAGTATATGGCCAAATCGCCCATAGAGCTTGTATGTTGTAAATGCATAATTTACAAGTGTGGCAATTATGGTGGGAGCACCTGTATGGACATGCCCACAAGAACAAATAAACTTTGAAATAAGAGAAGTTATCGGAGTCACTTTGTTATAATCATAAAATCACAAGTTAGTTTGCACAAACTTTAAAGCTAAGAGGACAATGCTAGCTTACCCATTGTGCCTGAGGCATCGCTTCCACCATAGAAGGTGGCATGAGCACTCCTCCAACTATTTTGAGGAGCTCCTAGAGTTGAGGGAGGAGAGAGTAATATAATAGCAAGCAACACATGATAATTCATTTGGGCTAGTAGTATGTAAGTGAAGGGAGCTAGCTTTAATAGGGCCATTAATGTGCAAGTGAGATTGATAAAGGGACTAGCTTCGATGGGATGATTTTTTTTTATATGAGCCAGGTCTAAGAAGAAGATTTCATGGACAATGAAGAGCACCCCTTGGGCCATTTATAATAATATGAAGTTTCAAAAGGCCCAGAAGGAAGGCAAATGCAAAGGGCCCACAAGGACCCAAAAGTTGGGACAAGTTTTGAGGGTCCACTCAAGATATCTTATGAGCAAAAGAAAGGTCCTACACATTCAAATATATTTGCTTTACAGTCAAGTTGCTGCTTGATAATGCCCCCACTTCAATGGTCTTGTTTGTTTGTTTGTTTTTTACTATGTCTTACACTTAATGTTTGCAAGTGTGGGACAACATTATATACACTACTAGCAATTACCTTTGCTTTTGCATCTTGTCAGCTCACAAAAAGTTAAAAGAGCTTAAAAAGGCCCCTTTCCAATAAACAAAATGGAAGACCCCATTTCAAGAAATTCTTCTTTCAAGTTGTGCATCACAAAGAGATCTGATGTCTTTCTCTTTTCAAAATTTGCTTGTGTAATTTTATGGAATGCTTTCTAATTCAACCATTTTCAAGAGAAAAAGAATCAAGATATTTCAAAAGATACAATTCGATGCTAGAAGGGAAAATTACAAAGAGTTTTAGTCTTACACAACACAACATTGGTGAAAACTACAAAGCATTCTAGGATACAATATAGTACTATGGATGAAGAATCACAAAGAATTGTAATTTAATGTTCAAGGTCACTTGACTTGTTTGAAGTACCAATATTGCAGATTTCAAATTAGAGCTTGCTTCACTTCTTTTAATGTAGACACCTAAAATTTTCACCTCAAGAAAAGATTTTTGGAAGACTTTTACACAACATCCATTAACCAAAGGTTTTTTGCAAGGCCTTTACTCAACATCCATTAACCAAAGATTTTTAGAAGTCCTTTACGTAACATCCATTATGTAACATCCATTAACCAAAGATTTTTAGAAGTCCTTTACGTAACATCCATTAACCAAATATTTTTAGAAGTCCTTTACGTAACATCCATTAACCAAAGATTTTTGTTGCCTATGAAGCCATTCTTGTGTAATAATCCCTATCCCCTCATTAAGCTATTTTCTTGGTCTAATTAAAGCTTCCACCACCCATTACATTCTAATGGGTAAAGAACTTAAGCACCGATAAAAATATGAAATCACCTAAAGAACAAGGAATCATTCATGTCCACATGTATAAGAAGTACTTCGTGGACACGTATTGAGCCACTTACTGAAACTAAACGCTTTGGGAGTGAATTTTTCCTTATTGCAATAAGCTCGTGTCTTTAACCAACCCATGAAATGAGAAATCTTAATGAGTTTCTTAAACATACACTAAATTATTGCAATAGGAACATCTATCATTTGATCAATGAAGTCGGTAGGTATATGTAATGGCCTTAGAAAAGAGGACTTGCTTCCAAGGTTGGTTTTTTTTATAGAAATATATTAAAATATAAGAGACTAAATGCATGAGTACAATCCCAAGTTTGTGGAGAGAGCATTCCAATCCCTTACATTGGACTCTACCATAAGGCTACACATCTGAGTTTTACACACAATGGGCATGGTTTTACATGGTTCTTGAAACATGCAATTTGTAGTGTATTTTTCTAGGTTGAATGTCACGATTAACTTTATTTCCAAGGGACAAAAATCATTATTTTACTGATAATCCTTTTTTTTCGAGGAGGTTCATTTCTTTAATCACCTTCTTTGGAGGAGGGGGTTGGGGTAGTGAGTGTCAAACTCACACTTGCCTTGTAGAGTACAAACGTGTTACAGCTAGGCTGCCAAAATTGTATATTTTTACTATTTTTTAATGTATAGAAAACTGATCGATTTGAAGCATTGCCTTTATTTAGAGTGGTTGGCAAAAAGGTCTTCTAGGAGAACTTGGAACTTTTACTGTTTACACACACATGATTGGACATGAGATGTAGACTCGGATACGGGGTATGATATGAAAGGTACCTAAGGAAAAACATAAATGCATTAAAGTTTATATTTGCATTGTGCATGAAGAGAGAACAAGAGGGGCAGTAAAGGTAGGTAAATGAGAAAAGGATGGTTTGTTAGCAACCAGGGAGGCTCCTCAATTATGAATCAAATGTAGAAATGTGTAATAAAGGGGCAAGGTGATCAAGGGGAATGCAAAGCCTTTGGGAATAGTCTAAGGTTAGTTGATAAATTAATTGCGCCACGAATAGGCTAAGGGTAGATGATGACGCCACGATCTAATCGGATATGTAGATGACGATCCAATCGAGTATATACATTGACGGCAAGGAGTGAGCGTAAAAGCCGACAAAGGTTATAATAGCAAGCGCTATGCAAAAAGCGGGGTCACTGGAGACCACGTCATCAACAAGGCCAATTTCTTTTACATATTGTAATCCCAAAATGCCAAAAAATTCTCCCCCACATTCTCTCTCTCTCTCTCTCTCTCTCTCTCTCTCTCTCTCTCTCTCTCTCTCTCTCTCTCTGCATTCTCTCTCTACCCAGTGCTCCAAAAAAGGAAAAGAAAATATGTATTGTGGAAAATTGCCTAGGATTTTTCATTGCCCTTATTAAAGATTCATTTATTGCATATTTTAGTTATAAACCCGGCATGTAGTATACATTTCGGGAAACCAAAAGCCTCGTAGATTGAGGAGCTGTCCTTATTTTGATTGGTTGAAAAAATGTTTTTATTGAGCACTGACTATATCGATTCAAGATTTCCCCCCCCCCCCCTCTCTCTCTCTCTCTCTCTCTCTCTCTCTCTCTCCATAGGGTATCACATGTCCTTGTGTGGTGGAAGGGAAGGGACTCACATAACACTATGAAAGGGTACAAAGATGAGGCATGTCACAAGAGGAAGCCGATGGGCATATGTAATTAACTACGCCTTACGTTAGAAATATTTCTAGAGTAAAAACTTTAGTTAGTCCAATCGGGCATGTTAGGGCCCACTTAATTAATAACACACTATATATGACAATGTGAATAATATAATAATCATAAATGAGTTATGTTTTAAATAATTTATCTATAATTTATTTGCACAAGGAGAGCCTTAGGGAAAAATCCTTAGTTGGGAACTAATTTGTAAACATTTTATCAAATTTTTTTAGAGTAGTAGCAGATCGTCTCTATTTGGAAGGAAGGTATATGTAAGCTCTCACTCTCTTATGCAAACTTTTGAATTGAGTTTTATAGTCAAAGCGCTCTCTCTCTCTCTCTCTCTCTCTCTCTCTCTCTCTCTCTCTCTCTCTCCAAGTCTCTTCCACATAAGAACAATAGCTTCATAAGCAATGTGGATAGCACCCTCCTCATATACTTAGTTTGCTGCAATTGTTACCGCTTTCTTAATAAGCCTTCTACATGTGCTAAGATCAATTGCTTCAATCTAGGTCCATTATCTAGGTCCATTGTAGGGTTGTCAATATGACTTTATGGCAAGATTAATGGGTCAAAGAGATTGCTAAGAGAGGGCGAGGTTGCATAGAACCAAGGAGTTGTTTGCCAGGCGGGTGGGGTAAATGGGGTGAAGGCTCAAGAGGTTGTGAGGAGTGGTGCAGGCCATAAAGGAGGAGTCCTAAGGTCAACCTTAGTATTACAAATACTAATGCTAGAATTTACTATCAAATGAATTGAGCTATCACTAATAGTGTAGTTAGATTTGGGTTTGTTCTATTACATATTGAAGGCAAGGCAAAATTATGACAATATATTTCACACATTCTGATAGCCTACAATTTTGTTGAAATATGCAAGTGAATGGGTGTGTGCGGGAACAAGCCCTTAGCAAGAGACTGTAAAAGGGAGTCTGTAATTAAGTGGGTAGCAGTGAAAAGGTGAGAGGAATCTACTGATGAGAGAATCAAGGGTAGCATGAGTGAATATAGGGGTGTGGAAAGATTCTAGGAAAAGGTGCCCCCAAATGTAGGGGAGGTGGCACAAATCAAGGAGAAATCAGTGGGATTAGATGCTTGGCATCTTGTGGATGTAAAACCTATAAATTGAGGCATTGGCCTAATGAAAAATTGCTGGTTTTTGAGTATTCATGCATACATTAAGCCATTAGATTAATTGTACACTAATCTCATATTAATCATCTTCTAATCACCTTCTAATCATGTTGATCTTTGCATTTGATCCATCATAGTCCACTCTTGCTTGCATTTCAACTTGATATCAGAGCCAATGCCTAGGAATCCATCCAATTTTTTAAGAATAACTACCTTGCTAATCATGATTAGGAGTTAATCCATTTAAGCTCTTCTTAACTAAATCTCTGCACCCCCAGCTAGTGGAGGGGCTTGATCTCCCTCCATCCTCAACATTAGGCAAAATGCTTCTAGCCACACCTAGCCATACTTCCCATACATCGGCTCATTGAATCAGCTCGTCGAATCGCCGCTTAGATCTGTAGATATTCGCGTTTTTGTCGGCGCTCTTTTTCTAGAGGAAATCTTAGATCTACACTCACTAAAGGAGAATCAAGCTAATTCCTCTTAGCCCCAAGGGTTTTCAAGGATATTCTACAAGCCTATAATCTCAGATTTCAGAAATTCTTCAAGGAGAAGTGGAATCAAGCTCTACATCAAATCTGCACAAGTGACTTTGGTAAAACAGAGATTTACCCACAATGTTTGGTCAAATATTTTATTGCTTGGCTTGATCTTGTACCAGACTAACTGCTATTGATGCCTTTGAAAGGATTTGAGCTGATTTGAACTCTAAGGCACCAGATGTGGCCTCCCCGCACACTCTATTTTCTGCACACAAAATAGAGGATTATTTCACTAATCAGTGAAATAATGATTAATTAACACTAATCACTATATTTTGGTGCAATTGATGGTTCAAATTTACCATTGGGTATCTGATACAGATCTCTATCACTTAAGATTGCAATTTGAAGGTGGTTTGATATCCCAACCATTCAGTACAAATCAGTTACCCTTGGCTTTATACAAATTTTTGCTGTATTGATGCTTGTAAATCTGCTGTAATCATCATTTAACACAAGATTTGAGTTGTAAAAGAGACACTACCCTTGAATATTGAACTTCACATCATCATGAGCAGTGCATAAGAAATAGCTAAATTTAACGGGGAGGAGTTCCATACATGGCAAACAAAGACCATGTATTTGCTCACGAGGAAAAATTTGTGGGGGCTAGTTGAGGGAAGAGATGAATGTCCAGAGGAGAATTGGGAGAATGAGTGGAAGAGTAGGAATGAGAAAGAATTCTACACCCGAGGAGGCCTTGCACGAGGTCGAGGGGGATGAGGAAGAGGCAGGGGAGGAGGAAGGACCTTCACTTGCCACAATTGTGGGAAGCCAGGACATATGGCTAGAGACTGCTACAGCAAACCAAATGAATCGGCAAACTTCATGGAGACTCCTAAAAGGAAAAGGAGTCACGACATCTTTTCTGAGAGAGAAAGAGAGAGAAACCCCACAACTCAATGTAACCTGCCCCAATAGAGTAAAACCACCTCTGAGCCACCAATGATGTAGGCCATGTGGTAGATGTATGTGTGAGCACTTTAGTCAAGGTCATGGGCACTTGTAGTAGCCTTGGACACATAGAGAGAGAGTGTCAAGGACTATGAGTTAGGGACTTGAGGCACTGGTTGTTGCGGGCTACCAAGTAAGAGGAAAACTTGGTATAGGGTCCAGGTGTGCTAGAGTTATTCACTTGAGGGGAGGTATGCAAGTGAATGGGTGTGTGCGTGAACAAGCCCTTAGCAAGAGACTGTAAAAGGGAGTGTGTAATTAAGTGGGTAGCAGTGAAAAGGTGAGAGGAATCTACTGATGAGAGAATCAAGGGTAGCATGAGTGAATATAGGGGTGTGGAAAGATTCTAGGAAAAGGTGCCCCCTAGATGTAGGGGAGGTGGCACAAATCAAGGAGAAATCAGTGGAATTAAATGCTTGGCATCTTGTGGATGTAAAACCTATAAATTGAGGCATTGGCCTAATGAGAAATTGCTGGTTTTTGAGTATCCATGCCTACATTAAGCCATTAGATTAATTGTGCACTAATCTCGTATTAATCATCTTCTAATCACCTTCTAATCATGTTGATCTTTGCATTTGATCCACCATAGCCCACTCTTGCTTGCATTTCAACTAGTTTAGGACATTTTTCTTCCCAATGGACCACCTAATAACTACAACTTTATGACAAGCTCCATGGGCTAGCACCACATGCTAGTGTGCAAGTTTGCTATCTCTATCTTCAATATAGATTGTGATACAAGTCCACTATAGTGGCATTGAATGCATGATGGTCTGCAAAAGGCACACCACATTCAAGTTTTGAAACTTAAGGCCCTCTGTAGGATAATCTAATTACCTACAATGTATGTAGCCTTAGGATTAATATTTATGGGGAGCATGTATAGCACTTGATAATTTTCTTCACAAATATATTAAATAACATGTAATGTTTTGAGCACATGGTTTATGAAAATAAAAAATTATTTATGCAAATTTGAGAATAATGAAGATCATAAAAAGAGAAACGTGGTGCAAAGAAAGAGTATACATGTGTGGTGTATGTAGGAGAACACACACAAAATAGAATCTTTCACATCACAAGACTTTAAACTCAAATTTCACAATAATAGAGATTTGTATTATCGATGTAATACAAATACATGACAAAGCCCCACACCGATGTGCTCGTGTGAAGGAAGTTTTCATGGGGCTGATTTGGAACCATTGAGATGGATGTATGAGGTTAGAGAGTAAACTCATAGAATCTATGCGGACAAGAAAGGGTGCCCATGCATTAATATAGGCCTATATACATGAGTGATATAACATGGCTTCATATCTATATATGCCTATATACATGGAGAGATTGTGACATGGCCATATATTGATATAGGCCTATATACATGAAGCGATTATGACATGGCCATGTATCTCAATGGGCCTATATACATGGAGATATTATGACATGGCTATGTATCTATATGGGCCTATACACATGGAGATATTCTAACATGGCCATGTATCTATATAGGCCTATATACATGGAGTGATTGTCACATGGCTATGTATCTATATGGGCCTATACACATGGAGATATTCTGACACGGCCATACATCTATATAGGCCTATATAGATGAAGCGATTATGACATGGCCATGTATCTATATGGGCCTATACACATAGAGATATTGTGACATGGCTATGTATCTATATGGGCCTATACACATGGAGATATTTTGACATGGCCGTGTATCTATATACGCCTATATACATGGAGTGATTGTGACATGACCATGTTGGTTTACAATCATAGTAAGAGCCACCATCCCTGCGGTGTAGACAAGGTAATGTAATGACACGATATTCAAGAATAAAGTCTACCCACTCCATGTGTGGACCGCTATGGGATAATGCTACTTCAATGGAGAGCATGCAATCTATTTGGTAGTGTGCTGACTTTAATCTAATGTATCTCTAAGCCATATGTCCTCCTATGCCACCATCCCATGCGAATATATTTGGGCAACATTAGGCTACTCATCTCAGCCATGGCTATTTCTCATAATGGGGACCATGTGAACATGAGCTAACCATGGCTATTTCTCATCATGGAGGCCATGTAAACATGAGCTAGCCAGGGCCACAAGATAATACAATATATGAGGGTACGGAAGATATCCAACACACTCACCACACCATAATGGATGAACCCAACCCTTTAATAAATCATAAGGGTTAACAATTATATTGGAAGTAGAATTTTTAGTCCACTAACATAAACTTTATGTAAGTTACACTACTATGATAAAGTATAAGTAGGATTGTTTGCAAAAATAGGTATAGGTACATAGATACTGTTGGAATTAGGGTTGCAGGAATGCACACACAACTTCAAGAAGATGAGGAAGCTTGAGCACAACACAGTAGTGTATTATGAGTGCCAAAAATGAAAGATAACAAGCCCTAGAAGATAATGGGCGTATATACAATGCACGGGGGAAAAAACCTCCTAGTGAGGGAAAAAGTGCCCCGGCGGTCCTAAGTGTGTTCACACACATCACTACTATAATATGGTAACAAATCCCCCCTGGAGTGATGCGGTGAACAAGAGCTAGCACTCATGTATAGGGAAGTGTCTAGCTATGTGGACGAATCCACAAAAGGGAGTAAGCCCAAAGCTTTGCGAAAAGCTTCGAACTTCTCACGAGGCAGAGCCTTTGTGAAAAGGTCTGCAAGGTTATCCTGTGTTGGCACATAAGCCAAACTGATCTCTCCTGCAGAGAGTCTCTCCCTGACATAATGGTAGTGCACCTCAATGTGCTTCGTACGAGCATGGAACACTGGGTTCCGCGCAACTGCCAATGCGCTCTGACTGTCAGTGAAGATGGTGGTGGCAGATGGCTGCCCAACACCCAAATCAGCCATAAGGCGTCTGAGCCACACACACTCAACCGTAGCTGTGAAAGCTGCCCTGTACTCAGCTTCACAACTAGAAGTGGCCACAGTAGGCTGCTTCTTGCTCAACCATGATATGCATGAGCTTCCAAGCATGAAGCAAAAACCACTCGTGGACACGCGTGTGTCATAACAACCAGCCCAGTCAGAATCTGAAAAAACATGTAAATCTGGCGGCAATGATCCCCCCTTGGGATAAAACAACCCAAGATGCCGAGTACCACTCAAATAGCGAAAGATACGCTTCACTGCCTGCCAATGCTTAATGCTTGGGCTATGCATAAATCTGCTCACCTGTGAGACTGCAAACTGAATGTCTGGCCTCGTAATGCATACATAAATGAGGCAACCAACAGCTGTCTGATAGAGTGTGACATCAAAGTGATCTCCAGCATCATGAAGACTCAACTTCAAACCTGTCTCCATTGGAGTAGCAATAGGCTTGCAGTCTTCAAGGCCAAATCTCCGCAACAATGTTTCAATATACTTTGTCTGACACAAAGCAATACCTCCATCACACTGCTTAAATTGTATCCCCAAATAATGATGCAAATGCCCCAAATCTGACATCTCAAAAGAGGCATTCAAATCAGCCTTAAAATCAGCAATATGACTCTTATTTGGTCCTGTGAGCAGCATGTCATCGACATAGAGAGCAATGATTAGATGTACACCATCCACACGTTTTACATACAAAGTGCTTTCTGTTGGACTATTCTGAAACCCATGTGCAGTCAAATATGCATGTATTTTTTCATACCAAGCTCGTGGAGCTTGCTTTAAACCATATAAAGCCTTTTTTAACCTGCACACTTTGTTTTCCTGCCCTCTTTGAACAAAACCACGAGGCTGCGATACATACACCTCCTCATGCAAATCTCCATTTAAGAACGCAGTCTTTATGTCCAACTGATGTACATGCCAACCATTATGAGCTGCTAACGCACAGATGCTACGAACAGTGGTCATACGACATGTGGGAGCAAAAGTCTCATCAAAATCAATGCCCTTCTCTTGAGCATAACCTTTTGCAACAAGCCTAGCCTTATGGCGATCCACTGTGCCATCAGGCTTACGCTTCAATTTGTATACCCACTTAGTGCCAATGGCCTTCTTGCCAGGGGGCAAGTCACATAAAGACCATGTACCATTCTTCATAATAGCATCGTATTCTGCTTGCATAGCAGCCATCCAATTTTCTGAACTTTGTGCTTCATCAAATGAAACAGGCTCACTTTCATCGCACATACTAGAAACAGCCAATGCATAACAATCTGACGCATAAGAGGCACCATGAGAGCCAGAACGAGTGCGACTAGACAAAGGGGCATCCAACTTGCTGTCACGCAAAGTCTGCACCAGCCATCTAGGCATATTCCTAGAGCCCTCAATCTCTTGTCTCTCATCCTCAAGTGCATCATGCACATCTGCATCAGATATAGGCTGATCTGTGCCATCATTTAAAACCTGCATAGGCTGAAAAACTGCCTCATGAGGTATTGCACTTGACTGTGCACCACTGAAAAGAGGCAACAATGTATCATAGACATCACGTGAGCTGATATCTGTCTCCTTAGTACATGAAACCAAGGGCTGAACTGCATCTTCCACAAATACAACATCACGGCTAACCAAAATGCGCTTTGTCTGTGGATGATACAAACGATAGCCTTTGCTCTCAGCACTATATCCAACAAAAATACATTTGACAGCTTTGTCATCCAATTTTCTGCGATGTTGCACAGGCACTAATGCATATGCCAGGCAACCAAAAACACGTAAATGGCCAACAGATGGCTTGCGGCTATGCCAAGCCTCATATGGAGTGACAACCTGTAATGCTTTGGTGGGACACCTGTTTAGTACATAAGTGGCACACATGACAGCCTCAAGCCAAAAACCATGTGGTAGACTTTGACTCTTAACCATACATCTTGCCATTTCCATGAGAGACCTGTTTTTTCTCTCAGCCACACCATTTTGCTGTGGTGTATACGGCACTGTACATTGGTGTTTTATCCCACGCTTAGCCAGAAATGCATTAAATTCTGAAGACATATACTCCCCCCCTCGATCTGAACGGAGGGTGCCCATCTTACTTTCTGACACATTTTCAGCCATAACCAAAAACTGCTTGAAGCACAAAAACACTTCGGACTTTGCCTTCAAAGGATATACCCATGCATGCCTGGTAAAATCATCAATGAAAGTCACGAAGTAAAGGTAGTTTCCAAATGATGGAGTTTGCATGGGACCACAAACATCACTGTGAACAAGCTGCAATCTGCGTTCAGCTCTCACTGATCCATCTTTGGGAAAGGAAGCACGCTGCATTTTACCCAATATGCAGCCCTCACAAACATGCTTGACAGGTGCCTCAAGCTTAGGCAAAGAAGACACCATTTCAGATTTCTGCAGGCGCAGCAAACTTGCAAAATTCAGATGACCAAAACGTGCATGCCACAGTTTTGCATTTGAAATAGCCTGCGTATCCATAATAGCACATGCTGAATCCTCTACACATTTGCCATCCATATTGAGCTTATACAGCCCTCGACATAGTGAACCAGATGCTACAATGATGTCACCACAAGAGAGATCATGAACAGTACATCTGTCATCCACAAATTTTACAACCAAACCTGTTTTGGCAAATGCGGAGACTGACAGCAGATTCTTTTTGATCCCTGGCACATACAATGCATCAAAAAGTGTAAAGGTGTTGCCATTTGCAACATTCAGCACAATCTGTCCAACTCCTTTAACGGGATAAGAGGAGTTATTGGCACAAGTGACAGTATTCCCTGTGGGAGCAGACTCAAGGAAAGTGAATAAACTGCGCTGCGAGGTGATATGCTTAGTGGCACCACTGTCAAAGTACCATACATCTGAATCTACTGCAGACATACATGTGTCATGCAAAGATGGGTCATAACTGCACTGCGCATTGAATGCCCATTCTGTATCTAGCACAACATTAGCAGATTCATTGTTAGAAGGAGAGGCATCTGCAACAGCCATACCAGCCTCTTTCTTCTTAGCCTCTTTCGCAGCCAGCTTAGGACACGCTTTGATGACATGATCATTTCCCTTACAGTACTTGCAAAATGTCTTCTGTTTGTCACCCTTCTTCTCATCTTTGTCTTCCTTCTTTGGTTGCGCAGCATTTGCAGATTTCTGCTTACTAGAAGAAAAGCCAGCTTTACCTTTCCCGCTTCTCTGACTAGCAACGAAAGCTTGATCTGCGACACGCATAATATTCCTGTTTTGCCTTGACTGGTCTTCTTGCAGCAAAACAGAAACTAACTCCTCAAATGATAAGGCATTGGGATTGCCTTTCATCATCAAGCGAAGAGTGGAAGCAAAACCCTGATAAGAATCTGGTAGACCATTCAAAACAGTCTGCACAAGTGAACTGTCAGACAGGATTTCATCTGCAGAAATGAGCTGCTCTTTGAAATCCTTGATCTTTGTCAAAAAGCTATCCATAGAATCACCTTCGTTCATATGCTCACTCTCCAACTGTTTTCGGAGATAAGCAACACGAGCCTCATTTCTTGCCTGATACAATGTGGCAAGTACATCCCAAGCATCCTTAGAAGTCCTGCAGGAGCGAATATGTGGGATAATGGTACGTTTGACAGACAGCGCAATCAAGGCATGAGCCTGCGCATCTCTACCATCCCAACGAATCTGCTCTGCTGAAAGTGGTGGTTCTCGAACAGCTGCTACAGCACTTGTGCCTGCACCATCATCAACAGTACCTGTTTCTGATGTGTTTGCAGCATTCCCAGCCACAATAGGACGTGCATCAATACCCTGCACAATGTTCCATAACCCCTTTGCTACCAATACATGTCGCATCATATATGCCCACAATGGATAGTTGGTGCCATCCAACTTATCCTCAGCAGCCAACATGCGGAATACATCATTGTTGTCAGCCATGGCCAATGACTGTACTACTAGATGTAAATGCTGTCTGTAAGAGGAAAACCTGTATAAAATCGGCCTGTGCTATGTAGCACAGCCCAAAACAGACGAATGGGCACCTGTCCTGCAGATTTTAATCCTGACAGAAAATCTGCACAGTAGGACGATTTTGCCTGCGCAGTACTTGGAATGCAAAAACGGAGGGCGAAATGACCTCAGATCAAAATTCTGAAACGACCGAGCCCTACGGGTTCTCCCACGGCATATACTAACCTGCAGACGCTCGTGAAACCTCGTCGCAATCGGAGGAGATGAAGCGGCAGGTGCCGGTGATGCTGCCCGGGAGGAGGAAGCCTGCTCTGATACCAATTGTTGGAATTAGGGTTGCAGGAATGCACACACAACTTCAAGAAGATGAGGAAGCTTGAGCACAACACAGTAGTGTATTATGAGTGCCAAAAATGAAAGATAACAAGCCCTAGAAGATAATGGGCGTATATACAATGCACGGGGGAAAAAACCTCCTAGTGAGGGAAAAAGTGCCCCGGCGGTCCTAAGTGTGTTCACACACATCACTACTATAATATGGTAACAGATACACATAGCAAGGGGAAAAAAGGTTAATGTAAGAGATTAATATGCCTTTTATTTTTTAAAATCAAGATAGTGCACCTAGTAAAATAAGGTGTATCATCATAAGAAGATATATCAAGACAAAAAAAGAGATATGAAGAGGAAAAACAATTAAAATTGTTTAGGTCTATAAAAGGCTAAGCTTTCCCATTAGCCTTTTGTTAACCCTTACTCTAGATTCCTACTGGTTTCGTAACAAAGCTATTTTCCACTAGCACATGTACACATTCGGGTTGAGGCACATAGGCTTTGGGCATGGGCTAGTGTGGACATATTTTAGGGAAAGTGGCTATATAAGTTAGCTAGTAGACAACTATTTTACCTTTTGAGGCACATAGGCTTTGGGCATAGGCTAGTGTGGACATATTTTAGGGAAAGTTGGCTATATAAGTTAGCTAGTAGATAGTTGTACCTTTTGATACCTATTATTTTCTTCTGACTATTATGTCATTTCTTGGAGCTCATGCTTCTATGTCTAATTCATGGCAATCTTTCCATGTCTAAGCGGCTACTCTCTATGATGAGTAGCACATGTGTGTACTCCATGCTAATGAGTGCAACCCTAGCTTCCCTTCATTGTAGGTTATGATAGATTGTTAGCATTCGGATAGCTTCCGAATGATAATATTCCTGGGAAAAGCATTGCTAAACCAATGTAATAGCCTTAAAACTAGCCTTAAAACATTTAATTTTTAAAAAGGGGATAACAAGGAATTATTGTGGTAAACAAGGAGGGAACAATGACATTACACAAAAGCATTTTTTTTGGGAAAAAGAAGGTAAGGTGTAGCATGCTCTATCTTGCCTCCTTTATCCAAAAATTTAAAGATAACAAGTGTGAGAATCATTTTACTTTTATATATTAAGGGCTCTCAAAAGCCATTGTATACAAAACATCTTATTTCTAAAATTCCTCTTACTTGCCTATAGCATTTAAGTTTAAAATAAGTCTATTATATGAAGCTTGATAGTATATATAACCTTGAGAATGAAAAAAGGTGTCAGTGCATATATGAGAGTGCATGCAAAAAGTTCACATGTCATGTTTCTCCTCACTCATATAAGAGACCTTCAAGTCAATCGTATAAGAAACCCTCCTAATTTTAAGTCAATCGTATAAGAAACCCTTCTAATTTTAAGTCTCACCCTCCCTCCCTCCCTCCCCCTCCCCCTCCCCCTCTTCCTCTTCCTCCCCCTCCTCCCCTCCACCTCCACCTCCACCTCCCCCCACCCACCGCCCCTCCCTCCTCCTTATTTTCTCCATATTCATTTGCATTTTGGCTTTTAGCACCCAGTATCCTAGTTCTACAAGTATATATAACTAGAATGAGAAAGAATCATGTTATAAATATAAAAGTAAAGAGTACACAATAAAACTAATTCTCACATGGGCATAGTATAGTATAGGGTCATGCATTTGGCCTTGAGCTTTCATGGTATGATGAAGTGCATTATTGTATTGCATTATTATACTTGTTAACCCATTTTGGGATAGGAGTTGCCAAAATAATTCTCTATCAAATAACAAAGGCGAAGAACCTAGAAGCATGCATGATCATGATATCTAGGAAGCAATGGTGTTCAAATTTAAAACTTGGACGGGCACTTAATGGTCCAACAAAACATTTATGGCGATTCCTACACCAAGAGCATGTTTCAACAAGATAGAATGTATCCCCTCTGAATGTAATTCATGCATCTAGTATGCGATTAAACATTATCTGTGAAAAAGGTCACGTATAAACCTTGGGTGCTCGGCCAACCAAAATTTAAGTGTGTGTGAACACTCATGGCCTTGTATATGAGTCACTTTCTCTCATAATGCAACATACTCTTCCATTGTGCAATTGAGTCTTGCTCTTGTACTTATCCTCTCTCTAATCTTCTTCTCTAATGTATGCTAGTGAGCTTGGATGAGTGGTGTGAGGTGAGAGGAGGGACGATGACCCATAGTCCAATGTGATAGTGTGATAATGCTCACATGAGATAGTGACATAAACTACTACCCAAGGAGGTGTGGAGCTTGGAGAAGTTAAATTTTATGAGATTTATCCTATTGGAAGGATCCCCATGATGATGGTTGTAGCTTGCTAAAGTTGTGAATGCATTTCTAGGAGAGGCCAAAGCAGGCAATAATATTTTTTGCACTACTACCTTGGCTTTTTTTGTCTTTTTGCTTTCTAAATCTACGCGAATAACCCATTATACATACATACTCTTTAGTATTTGATTCCCACAAAAAGAGTTGGTTTGGTGGAGATTTGTGGTTATTTTGGCAATTCATTGCTCAATCCAAAGATGTGCCTAATTATATGAATTTATTAGTGATTAGTTGTTAATTAAAGCTCTTAAAAGAAGGAAAAAATGAAAGGATTAATCAAATTTTTCCATAACTCATTAGTGGGATTCAATGTGAAGATGTGTAAGAGGTACGTAAGAGGGCAGCATTTATGACGTGTAAGAGGTACGTAAGAGGGTGTCATAAAGTGTTGAATTTTTCTTCCCACTTTCTTTTTTGAGAAAAACCTCTTACACCCTCTAATTTAAAATTTAAAAGAACCCTCTCCACATAAACATGATTCCAAAAACCACTATAAAAACTAAAATTTAGAGGGAAAAAAAGAGATATTCATGCAGACACTAGCGTGAAAAACCAAAAAAATTCAAGACTTTTATGTTACCGGATTAAGATCTTTGGGCTAAGATTCCACCACACATTCGTGGTGATTGATGGATTTTTAGAGAGAAGGAGGTCATACACCATAATCCTTAGAAGGCCTTACTACATGAGATGCAAGGCTAGTTCATGAAAGGGAAACCAATCACATTTATATAAGCAAGGGTGGCCAGTCCTTGAAAATAAACTTGAAAACAAGGAAGAGTTATCCCATGAGTTGAGGCATTCTCGCCAATGAGCCTTATACAGTTTTACCACTTTAGTCAATATATGTAACATAGAAGCTCACACCACGTTGATTTCTATAGAGCTTGTAATAATATGTTGGATGGTGAAGATGAGGACTAAGAATATGAGCCCCTCTTAGAGCCTGTAGACTTCGAGGACTACATTCATGTTCTGGCAACCATAGAAACTCTTCCAAAAAAGCTTGGGAAAAGGTTTTCATGATTAGACGGTTTCAAAATCACATCCTTCTTTGTGCTTGATGCATTCAAAATAGTTCCAACAATGGAACTGACTTGCCTTCAGTTAGCATTTCCCTAAAAAGATGATCTAGCTACATAGCCCACCTTGGTTGACACTGGGGCTAGCTATAACATTTTGTCTTGGGAGATGTGGACCTCATTAGGCCACGCACCCCTCGAACCATCTGTAACAACCATTACATAATATAAAATTCAAAATCCATGTCTATTTGTGGTTATTTTGAAGCTAAAATTTATTTTAGAACTAAATTGACATCTTGCAAGTTTTATAAGACCCCATATGTATAATAAAAGAGAGTATTATCCTTGAAATATACATTTTCACCATGCACATGCACCCCACATCCATTTGTACCTTACATCTTATGCATGTACACGCACACCCCACCCATTCCCACACACATGCATCCACTTTCATGCAATGCACACACATCTGCACGCACATGCATTGCACCTACGCATGCACAACCATCTACACGCACATGTATTGCACCTACGCGTGCACGTGTATGTACACACATATTTACACATTTATACACGCACCCCATATGTGCACACACATTAACATACATGTGCACACCCCATTCACATACATGTGCACACTCCATTGCTTACGTGCACCCTGCATATGCACACACAGTTGCACTGTGCACACACCTACTTGTGTACATTCATCTACATCGCATGCACAACATCCCCTCTTAAAAAAAATCAAAAACCCTTTGCTAATTCTACTCTCCCTCCTCTCTTTTTGATTCACTAATATATATATGTGTACGTTTGTGCGTGAATTTGTGAAAATTACAAAAAAATATGACCCACACACAAACCCCACTTATAGGCGTGAAGTTGGTGACCCAGATAAAAAAAACAAAAAAACAAGCCCCCATCCCTTGTGTGACAAAAGAGGACCAAAAGGGGTGGCAAAAGGGCCCAAGAAGGCCCTCTACATTGACATTACAAAGCCCTAAAAAAGCCTTTTCTCAAGGTCGACCAGGTTGGCCGACAAGGCTAGCTGACTTCGCATTTTGGGGGGCTAGCATGCTGCCCCTTCTTTTCATCGATCGATTATCATCATCGAGCATTTTGCATCTAGTAGCATAGTGACCTTGCTTCACCATCGATAGTAGCTGCCCTGCTCATTGCAGTCAGCATAGATAGTATTCGGGATCTGCCCCTACATCCACACCATCCTGTAGAGCCACTTGTGCAGCCCTGATCCATTAAACAGCAGATCCGTGTTTTCACAGTCTTGCATTTTGCAGGCCATCACATTGACAAATTTCTATGCAGCCAAGTTTTTCAACCATCCCACTGTGATCCCAATATCTATATCCATAGAGATTAGAGGATGGTATGCTACCTAGTGTTGTATGTCAATGTTCTCATCATAACTAGCTCAAATCAAGCCAAAGTGGCTGACATCATGACATAACTAAGATAAAAGTTTGAGATGAATTTCTCTTGTATTTCCTTGGCATAGAGGTGGTCCAGCATCTTGATGGTATTTTTTTGTCACAACAGAAGTATTGTCTTCAATTCATTAATTCCTATTTTCCTGATGGTGTTATCTTGTGTCAACCCCACTGGATCCAACCATCAAACTTACAAAGGAAATGGATTCACCACCACATGAAGAGCGAGCTTGTTGCCAAGTGGTTGGGAAACTCATATGGCTCGCTAACTCTTGACTTGACATTTCCTATTGCACATCCATATTAAGTCAATATTTCAGTGCTCCGAAAGACCCACATTGGAGTTCAGCGCAGCGATGAGGGTTGTTTACTATCTAGCAGGTACCTATATGTTTGGACTTCACTAAAGTCGTGAGTTCACTTTGCGTGGTTAGACGGACTCCGATTGGGCTGGTGATATTAAATCCTTACGCTCACATGGTGGTTATTTGTACTCACTTGGATCTAGCTCTTTCTCTTGGTCTAATAACAAGAAGCAGGATGCTGTTGCAAGTTCTTCAGCAGCAGCAGCTGAGGCCAAGTATCGGGCCCTCTACGCTGCCAACACTGAGGCTATGTATCTTTGTCAACTTCTTGAGGAGATGCATGTTCCCATGGGACACCACTACTACCATCTACCTTGATAGTCAGAGTGTGATTGCCCTTGCCAACAATCCTATTTTTTCTAAATGTACCAAGCATGTTGGTGTTCATTTTCACTTTACCAGGGAACAGGTTGAGCTTGATACCATCACGCTCCAATACATTCCTACGGTGGGACAACCATGCCGACATTCTTACAAAGTCCGTCAATCGACCTATCCTTGAGTGTATTCGCAAGAAGATTGGCATCTGTCCTCCACCATCACCCTCAACATCTTGAGAGGGGGACCATCCTGTCACCATTGGTATTATCTATCATTATTGTAAAGGGTGCATGAGTAAGTGAAAACCCCGTGAGAGCATTGCTCATGTGAAAACCCTATGCATAGCATTTACCATCTTGCATACCCTTTGCATTGCATTCTTTTTTTGTGTTTGGGGTGCATGTGTGAATGAAAACCCATATGGGCATTCATGCATGTGAAAACCCCTTGCATGTGGCATTGATCCAGTATTGGCTCAAACTCAAAAGACTCTACAAAAGACGAAGAGAAGAAAAAATGATATACACCCACAACCAAACCTACCTAATGCCAAATACTTCCTCATGTTCCTCTTCACCCACTTACCCTTTTTATTCACCTTCTCTCATGGTCCGCGTTTGGCTTGAGAGGGGGTGTGACAAAATAGGCCCAAAAGGGGTGACAAAAAGGGCCCAAGAAGGTCCTCTACATTGACCTTACAAAGGCCTTTTCTCTAGGTTGGCTAGGCTAACCGATAGGGCCAACTGACTTGGCATTTTGGGGGGCCAACACTATACAATGCTCCATGCTGCACCTCCTTTCCATCGATCAACCATTATCATCAAGCATTCTGCATCCAACAGTGCAACAACCATGCTTCACCATCGACAGAGTCGCCCTGCTCATTGCAGCCAACATCTAGTATTCGGTGCTCTACCCCTACATCCACACCATCCTATAGATCTACCTGTGTAGCCCTCCTCCATTCAGCAGCAGACCTGCATTTTCATAGCCTTGCATTTTTCAGGCCTTCCTCAGCACACTGCTCTTGTGTAGCCCTGCGTTCAGCCCTTTACATCACTAAGAGTGCCACCGTAATATGCGATGCCAGCCTTTCGTCCTCGACCGTGCTCTTGCTCTGACTTCGTCTCCTTGCTTCATCACCGGTCTACTTCCTCAGGGTCACTTCATCGGTGCCTCACACAGAGGCCCTCTTGTACTAGATTACATTCACCATTACACATATAAACATTCATCTAGTTCATGCTGTGTTGATTTTCTTTGATCTCTCACACATCAGGTTCTTTCTTCCTTTTTCCCTCACACCCTCCACTTCCCTACGGGAACACAACCCCCAATCTCTCCACCCCCTGCAGGCACACAACCCCCATCCCCCCACCACTTTGTGTGTGCAAGCACCTATCCGCCTCCTTTTCCCCTTCGCCGGCTCTTCCTTTCCTTTGCCTCTTATGCCACCCAACCACCTCGCCACATGCACCTCCTGCCTAGATCTAGCCCATGTGGCTCTGACCTATAGCCCCACAGTCTGCCCTAGCTCCTCATCCTCTTCTTGCTCCTCACCCATCCCCCCTAGCCGCCTTCACTTGCTTTAGCCTCACCCCACTTGTTTCCATGATAGAGTTGTCTCCTCTTGCCCATGCTCTCACCCTTTACAAAGTGTCTGCAAACTATTGTCGCCCTCTGCAAAGTGCCTACAAACTATTCTCACCCTTTACAAAGTGTTTGCAAACTGTTGCCCTCTAGAAAGTGCCTGCTACAAATTATTGTTGCACCCTTAGCTTCCCCCCACACATGCTTTGCTAGCAGCACAAGGTTTACATTTGCCCGGATATTCCAAAAGTTGGCAGCCATGGGGGGCATGGGAGAATCCTTTTTCTATTGAACCTATTGGATTCTGGGTATAAGTGATTAATAATACCCTGTCGATAAAAGTTGAACCCACTTGATGACGATATAAGTAACAATAAATCTAGATTCTATAATTTCTTGATGAAAACTGAAAACTTAATCATATCCAAGTCCATAATTATCAGATGAAAATTGGAAACTAAATCATATCCAAGTCCATAATTATCATATGAATGCTTAAAATTTATATTTGTTATTTCAACGGAAGGGTAAACTTGCCTAAAAGAATCTAATTGAGAAGATAAAATGTGGAAAATTTTTGATGTGCTTCTCAATTGCTGGATTTTGTGAGGGTGTTGGTGAGATTGGAATCTCCACCTCTTGAATGGGTTTAGGGTTTTCATACTCATTTTCCTATAGAGTTCAGAATCCATACTTGGGGCATGTGAGTTCTCATTGACCTCAAGGATGACCCTAGGTATATCCAATGGTTTGTGGGTTGCGAAAGGCTTTAGGTTGTTTGGATGAACAGTGTCAAAGATGTTTACTTGTTTTAGTCTTGGTTGTAACTTCTCCTGAGTATGTGTGACCATATCCATGAGCTCATGAAGGTGTTACATTTCTTTTAGAGGGTTAGGGTTTCTCTTTATTTGGTTTCTTAATGACTTGCATCCTTTCCTTTTTGGTCTCCTTGGTTTTTGTTTGAGTGTCTCTGGTTTGCTCAGAACCATCCTATGTGTCCACTGAATCGGGTACTCATCAATTTCATTCATGTAGAGTGGCTTATCAAGTGTTCCCAAGTTCACCCATTCAGTTTTATTGCTTAGAGGTTGAGGTGGAGGTCCTAAAATTGGTGGAGGTAATGACACATTTTGTGCATTGTAAATCCCCTTTGCAATAGGTTGTTGCGCCATTTTCTTCACATTGGGCTAACATGTTGTAGTAGGCATTATGGCTTGTGGTTGTGATAGAGCTGGTAAAGCCAGCTATTGAGGTCTGGAAGCATTAGCAAGGGTTTGTAAAACGCCTGCAATATTGTGAAACCTCATGACCATAATGTCCATAAAAAGTATAATTTCCATCATAGCATGCCCTTAGGAATGGATACTCTAGTCAAATGCCCTTGTTGGTGGATTGAGGCACCATTAAAGCTCTCTCTTTGGGTATACATGTACATTTTTAGGAGCTTTATTTGCCTTCATCCCCTCCTAGTGTGCTTTCATATGAAGTCTATGAAATTGATCTCCGTTGGCTAAAGTGTTACCTTTAGCAATGGGTTTGATAGTAGAAGTGTTATGCCCAGTGACTTTGGAAGTAACATATTTAGAATCTATTGCTTTAGCTCCCTTGACCATCAGATTATCTTCTAATTGGACTTGGTGTCTATGCTAACCGTAGAGAAGAAAAGTCTTTATAGGTGAGGACTCTTCTTCACAAAGAAGGAACACATTAGAATAGGCCTTCTACTCTAATTTAGGCAGAGGCAGATGTAGAGGTTGTGGTCGAGGCCAAGGTGGCCGACAAGGAAATTGGAATTCTGGAAAACAACACTCCAATGATCCACAGCAGGCAGCAACACAACAATTATACACAAGTGGAAGAGGTCAGTCTAGAGGAGGCAGGGGAAGCCAAAGAGGCCGAGGTGGTTGGCAAAGAAATCAGAGTGCAAATAGCATAGAGTGCTACCTTGTAGATGTAAAAGCTATAAATTGAGGCATTGACCTAATGAGAAATTGCTGGTTTTTGAGTATCCATGCCTACATTATACTATTAGATTAATTGTGCACTAATCTTATCTTAATCACCTTCTAATTACTTGCTAATCATGTTGATTCTTGCATTTGATCTACCATAGCTCATCACATTGCTGAAAATTAAACATGGTATCAGAGCCAGCTTAGCATTGAGCTACTGTTTTAATCCTAATCACCCTCTTAATTACTAATTAGGTGCTAATAGCTTTATAAGCCACTTTTTCTACTTTCTACAGTACCCGCTCTCATTGGAGCTTAGATCTCTCCCTCCACACAGATCCATTGCCTACTTGCCAACACACTAACACTTAGGCGTGGCACTTCAGGAGGTCAAATCCCCGCCGGATGCAGCCGAAAATTGCGTATTCGCTGGTATCCTTTTTCTTGAGAAAAACTATAAATTTCTAATCAAGCCTTGGAATTGGAAGCATTGGAGCTAGCCCAAGGGGTTTTTGGGTGTGCTGAACACGCTGGTGGCCTCAGAATCATGAAACTCATCAAGGAGAAGCTACATCAAGCTCTGGATCAAATCTGCAAGTGACTTTGGTAAAATAGAGATTAAGCATTTAATAGTTGGTCAAATCTTATGTTTTTGGGATTGATCTTCTACTAGACTAACTAATATTGATGCCCTTAAAAGTATTTCAGCTCATTTGAACTCTAAGGCACTAGATCTGGCCTCCCCATACACTCTATTTTTTGCACATAGAATAGAGAATTAATCTTATTAATTAGTGAAACTAATCACTATATTTTGGTGCAATTGATGGTTCAAACTTACCATTGGGTATCTGATACTACAGATCTCTATCACTTTAGATTACAATTTGAAGTTGGTTTGATGTTCCAACGATCCAGTACAAAACCAACTATCCTTGGCTTTATACAAGTTTTGGTGGTGTATTCATGCTTGTAAACTTGTTGTAATCATCATTAAACACCAAATTGGAGTTGTAAAAGAGTAGAAACTGCCCTTGAATCTTGAATTGAATCAAGAAGTAAGACCCCCTTCACATCATCATGAGCATTGCACAAGAAGTAGCTAAGTTCAACGGGGAGCAATTCCATACATGGCAAACAAAAACCATGTATTTGCGCATGAGGAAAAATCTATGGGGGCTAGTTGAGGGAAGAGATGAATGTCCAGTGGAGAATGGGGAGAATGAGTGGAAGAGAAAAAATGAGAAAGTATTAGGACTCATTGCACTTAGCTTAAATGATGAAATCATTCACCACATTGTAGGGATACAACAAGATAAAGATGCATGGGATGAACGTAACAAATTATTTGGCACTCAAGCAAAGAATTCAAAGATAAATCTACTAATGCAATTCTATAAACTTGACATGGAGGAAAGTAAGCCTCTAACCACACACTTGAACAAATACAAAAGCATCAAGCAACAACTTACAGCCATTGGGAAGAAAGTACAAGATGACGAGGCACTAGCAGTGCTTCTAAAGAGTGTGGACAAGGGAGAGTATGAGAACATTGTGGCAACCTTAAAGAATGTACCAGATTTGCAGTTACATGAGATAGAAGGAGCTCTACTAGAGCAAGAGAACAAGGTCAAAGAGAAGAAAGGATTGGACCAACAATTGGAGAGGAGAAAGCACTCTACACCCGAGGAGGCCTTGCACGAGCACCCAATATGAAATTACCATTTATAACAGACTCCACTGGCTTTAAAACAAATAGAAATCATAATATTTTTGATCATCATTTTCTGAAATTCCGAGTCCATTGTATTACAATAATATCCTCTGGACTCTCCGTTGTTGAAGACCAGCTGGCCAACCAACGAGATCCAGTATCAAAATTTGGTTCCCAAAAATCTTTCCTTTTAGTCCATCCGAAATCTTCCTCGACGTACGCATGGGTGTCATAGCAACCCGCGAGCCCATGCATCGCTTGGTCAGAACCCTCTAGGATCCTCCTTAGGTGTCCTAGAACTTCACTCAGGGACCACTTCCTCGGTCCTCGCCCATCGTACTGGAAGCGCACCAATTTAAGGCTGGTCAAGACCTCGGTAGGCTTTGCCGCGAGCGACATCCCTTGACGACTCCCCGCCAGCTCTTCCAACGAACCTCCTCTTAGAAAAACATAAGCCAAATGCTTCCTCCAGCATTCTGGCGTAAAATAGTCCTTTGAATTTAAAAAAAAACAGAGGTTCCAATTTGAGATTGGTTCCAAAAACCCTTTTTCCATAATTCCCAGTTTCATATAATGAGGATCCTTGATCTCTCAATAGGGTAATCTACCCATCATTCAGTCTAATTGTCCAACTAGATTCTCGGTGAGTTCGGTTAGGAAAAACTAGTTTAATTCCAGTAGTCTATTCTTTATGATTAGAAATTGGAATTGGTCACACAAAGTTTTTACTTGATTCAGATCGAGAGATGGACACGTAGGTTTACTGTCCTTCCCTCTCGTAGTCTAACCAAATTCATTCGGTTTAGTTCTACAAGGATTCCCTTTAGATAAACATCTAGTTTTTGGGTAAATATCAATTTAGTGGTTTTACCAATTAAAATATCCAAAGATATTCCTTCTATCACATAATTTCTCAACCTTAATTCATTACGTAGAATTATGGTGGAAATTCATCTTTTGACACTAAAACTTAATTCAAATCCATCTTTTCTTAAATAAAAATTCTTCTTTTAACTAAAATATCAATACCTTTTTTTTAAAAATAAACTTGAAATCCTTCTTTTTCTCATTTCCATGAGTGCAATCCAATTATCATGGGAATTCCTCTTTTACCATAAATTAAATCTATCTAAAATTCTTCTTAAAAATTATATAAAAATATCCATTAATTCCATTAAGCTAGAAATTCCACTTTTCTCATTCAAATGATTGAATTCCAAATATGGTGGGAATTCCTCTTTCATCATTTAAACTTATCTATGCAAAAAGATAAATTTAACTAAATTTTCTCTTAAAATTTAAATAAAAATATCCATTAATTCCTTCACACTAGGAATTACACTTTCCTCATTTAAATATTTGAATTTCAATATGGTGGGAATTCCTCTTTCATCATTTAAACTTATCTATGTAAAAAGATAAATTTAACTAAATTTTCTCTTAAAATTTAAATAAAAATCTCCATTAATTCCTTTACACTAGGAATTACACTTTCCTCATTTAAATATTTGAATTCGCATATGGTGGAAATTCCTCTTTCATCATTTAAATTTATCTATGCAAAAAGATAAATTTAACTAAAATCTGTCTTTAGTTTTTAAATAAAATATACATTATTTTAGCATCCCAATTTTTCTCTTACTTCATTGGAATATATGGATTTCCATTGTCATGGGGATTACTCTTTTAACATAAATATGAATTACTAGGAATTTCTCTTTTTTCTAATTAACTATTTATGCATAAACATAAAAATCAATTCTTCCATGATTATAATAAGAATCATTCAATTAATCTAGGATGATTAATCCTAGAATATGGTAGGAAGTCCTCTTTGTATATTATGAATGAAAATGATTTATGTGTTAATTTTTCAAAAAATTTACCATAGCTCCGCTCTGCTGTTATTGATAAATCTCAATAATTTGGAAGCATAAAGTTTAGTAATATTCCTATGATTAGAATGATCATTAATTGGATCAATATCCAATTATGGACTTGATTCTTAATTTTTTCATAAATTAAAAAGCCACTTATTTGGCCTTACTTTGACAAGCATCCTAATTTGACAAGCATCCCAATTATATTTTTAAATAAAATATAAATTATTTTAGCATCCCAATTTTTCTCTTACTTCATTGGAATATATGGATTTCCATTGTCATGGGGATTACTCTTTTAACATAAAAATGAATTACTAGAAATTTCTCTTTTTCTTAATTAACTATTTATGCATAAACATAAAAATTAATTCTTCCATGATTATAATGAGAATCATTCAATTAATCTAGGATGATTAATCCTAGAATATGGTAGGAAGTCCTCTTTGTATATTATGAATGAAAATGATTTATGTGTTAATTTTTCAAAAATTTTACCATAGCTCCGCTACTATTACTGATAAATCTCAATAATTTAAAAGCATAAAGTTTAGTAATATCCCTATGATTAGAATGACCATTAATTGGATCAATTTCCAATTATGGACTTGATTCTTAATTTTTCCATAAATTAAATAGCATAAAAGCATTAAAAAACCACTTATTTGGCCTTAATTTGACAAGCATAGAAATTACTTTTAGATTAGAGAATTGCTTCATGAGAAGCTTCATTTGAATATAGAATAGGTCATAGGAATGACCATTCTTTGGGGGAGAGAGAGAGAGAGAGAGAGAGAGAGAGAGAGAGAGAGAGAGAGAGAGAGATGCTTTAAAAAACATTATAATTTAAGCATAAATGGAAATTTATGTGTTTTATCATTACAATTCATTAAAGAACTTCAATAGCCATGTGTCCTTGCTTCCCACAGTTGTGGCAAGTGAAGATCCTTGCTCCTCCCCTGCCTCTTCCTGCCTACCTTAATTTTTGCATGAATCGTCGGCTAGGGGGCCTGGGAACTCTTTTCCTCGTCAGTACCCGGGCAAAACACAATCAAATCTTTATAAAGGAATCCCACCAATACAGTGGTCGGGTGGTTGGATAACCCATGGGGGCCGGATGGGGTTAGGTTGGATCCGAGGATTCCTGAGAAACAACTAGATACGATTAGTTACGTTAATTAGTTTAAATCTTGAGAGAAGAACTTATTCTGTGGGAGGGGACCACGGGCTATGCCTCGTAAAGTTTATGGACGAAGTGATAAAGAAAAATCTGTTACCGTAGACATATGTCATAGATCTCCAATAAGATCATTTATCTTGTTTAAGAAATTGTTCTCTAAATCTGTTAAGTCTTAGGATCTCGTGGATGATATCAACATAAAAACTTAATAATATATCATTTTTAGCAAAATCATGAGACGAGGAAACCGTGGCCGTCAGCCAGACCCTCTCTCTGAAGATGATGAGCTTGACCCCGACGTTCGCGAGGTTCTTCATAGAACTCAGCCGCTGGGACCCTTCAAAGGAGAAGGGGAGAACCTGGGCAAGGCTGTGGAAAAAAAGGTGGAAGCTATGGAAGAATATTTTGACGTCATAGGCTACAATGAGCGGAGCAAAATGGCTCTTGCTAGGCTGAAAATAGTGGAAATAGCTAGGGTGGCATGGAGGAACCATTGTGACACCAACCGTTTGGACAGGAATACTCAGTCCTGGAACGACCTTAAAACCTATTTGAGGAAGAGATTTTGTCCCCCTAGGTTTTTAGAAACCAAAATGAACGAATTCTTAGAGCTAAAGCAGGGGAGCAAAACCATCGAGGAATATCACCAGGCCTTCGCTATTCTACTCAAATATTCACCACCTCTAGATGAAGAGAAACTCATGGGCCAGGTTCATTCGGGGAATGAATGAACCCTTGGACACACTGGTCAAGAATGCCAAGCCAGTTTCCATGGCTGAAGCTGTCAGAATGGCGAAGAACTTTGCCAAAGCCTTCATTGTGAAAGTCCCGCGCCAAAGCCAGCTTCCTCATCCTTTAAAAGATTTCAGACACCAGGAAGTTCTTCCAACTTTCCGCCTCCAAAGAGACACCAAGGTCCTAACCAGAATGTGGGGACGGGAAGCTTCAGAAATGAAGGAAGACCTTTCCCCTGAAGTACATTCTCAGGAACTCCGGCTCTCTCCAGAATGCAAAGGGAAGAGCTTCGAAGCGAGAACAAATGCTTCGGATGTCATCTCCTTCGGTGGGCCAAGTAAGATAGGGTCCCAGAGTTCAGAGACCGAATCCTTCTTATCAGTCCAATCCGGGTCCCCCGCGCCAGAATCAGGGTAACTCTCCCAAGAAGAGTGCCAGCTCAGCCTGCAGCCTCCATGCAAAGCAGTTTCCAAACTCCCTCCTAGAATTCAAAGAGAGAGAGTTCCACCTCAGACTGCAGCAGCTAGAGAAGTCACCTTAGCTGAGAGGAAGTAGAGGAAGAGAAAGGACATATCTATGCAACAATAGAGCATCAGGGGAATAACCGTCAATTCTCAGTCCTCTAGACTCCAGCAGAGTACCAGGGTAAGCAATTCAAGCTTTTGATTGATTCAGGCAGTACTCATTCTTTTATTTCCTCAGGATGTCTACGTAAATTAGTCCTAAATCAAAAATCAGGGAAACCTATGTAAGTGGAATCAGCGAGTGGGAAGATTCTTTTCACTCACCTTGAGATTGACCTTATTGAATTTAGCCTAGATGGGAACGTAATAGAGTGCCAGTTCAGAATCCTACCCCTTGGATTATATGATGGAATCCTTGGAACAGACTGGCTCCAAAAGAATCAGGCTGACATTCATTGTCACAAAGGAACCATCTCTTTCCTTGACCTTCACGGGTATAAAGTTTAAGGAATTGGAATTTTCGGATCCCCAATGCTACAATGAGTCAAGGCTTGCAAATTATTAAAAGGGCTCAGAAAGAGGCAAGCTGTGTATGTCGTTAAAATGAATCCAATAGACATAAAATGCAAGGCTAAAGGACCAGAGTGGTTAAGTGAGTATGCAGATGTGTATCCTAAAGAGCTGATTGAGATGCCTCCATCTCGTGAAGTAGATCATGAGATCGAATTAACCCCCAGAGCTCAGTCCCAGTAGCCCAGCATGCTTACAAAATGCTAGTCCCTGAAGCCATAGAACTTAAGGAACAGTTAAAACAACTGTTAGAATAGGGATTCGTCAGACCCAGTGTCTCACCTTGGGGTGCACCTGTTCTCTTTCAAAAGAAGGAAGATGGAACGTTAAGACTTTGTATTGACTATAGAGGACTAAATCAATTAACAATTAAGAATAAGTATCCTATTCCTAGGATTGATGAACTTCTGGATTGGTTAAGTAGAACCCAAATGTTCACAAAGATAGATCTCAAATCCGGGTACTACCAGATCAGAATCAAGGAGCAAGACATCCCAAAGACAGCATTCAATACTAGCTATGGGCATTCTGAGTTCACAGTCATGCCGTTTGGATTGACTAATGCCCCGGTGGCGACATTCAATCGTCTTATGCAAGATATTCTCAGAGAATACTTGGATGATTTTAATCGTCTTCTTTGATGATATCTTGGTATACTCAAATAATGCTGCAAACCATGAAGATCATGTGCGCAATGTCCTGGAAATCCTAAGGAAACACTAACTCTTTACAAAGAAGAGCAAATGTTCTTTCTCTATTGGCCAACTGGGATACTCGGGATTCATAGTGTCAAAGGATGGGATTTCTCCTAATCCCGCAAAGATCCAAGCAGTCGTAGAATGGCCAGAACCCAAGTCAGTAAAGGAAGTCAGAGGATTCCTAGGGTTAACCGGATGGTATAGGATCTTTATACCTAGGTATGCTCTGATAGCATCCCCCTTAACTAACCTTCTCCAAGAAGAGTACACTTTTCCAGTGGACTGCAATGTGTCAGAGTGCTTTTGAAAAGCTAAAGACAGCCTTAGTAACCAACCCTGTCCTTAAATTGCCAGATTTTACCTAACACTTTTAGGTAGTTACTGATGCCAGTGGGTTTGCCTTAGGCAGTGCTCTGATGCAGGAAGGTCATGCAGTGGCCTATGAATCCAGAAAACTCAGAACACATGAGAGAAATTATGCCATTCATGACTTGGAGTTACTTTCAGTAGTGTATGCTCTGAAGTTGGAGACATTATCTTTTGGGACAAAGGTTCACCTTGATGTGACAGATCATCAAAGTCTGAAGTGGAACTTCACCCAAAGGGATCTCATCATGCATCAAAGGAGATGGATGCAAACCCTGCAGGAATTTGATTTTGAAATAAAGTATCGGCCGGGGAAAGAAAATGTGATTGCAGATGCGCTCAGCAGAAAAGCCTCCTTGCTTGCAATAACAGTGGTGTCAAATCCATTGATCTATGAAGCAAAGGAGAAAATCTTGCAGGACAATTTTTTTGCCCCCATTGCTACCCTTTTAATGCCGGAAAGTAAGACTCCTCAGGAAATGAGTCAAGTTCTTGGATACAAACTAGATGAAGTGTTGAAATTTGAGCATAATGATGAGCTATGGTGGATCAAACACTAGAATCAACATCATTAACAAAGTGATTAGCAAATGTGTTAACCCATGACGGACATTGAGACGTACTATGTTTTACGTCATTAATTTAGATATTCTGAGTCATGGGCCGGGCTTGTCGGCACCATATGTTAAAGGGATTGGGTGATCGCCGATGAGAGGCGCACCTTGAATATCAGCAGGGTAAGGGTTAGAATCGGCCGGCCATGTATGGGCGTCCAAGTGTGAACGGCCAAGTCACCTATAAGAGTCAAATGTAACCCTAAAATCCTCATTCTCATGTGTTGTGAATATAAGAGTGCTCTTGCCTTATCTCCTTGGTTTCCTTCTCCTGCGTGTGTGAGAGAGAGAGAGAGAGAGAGAGAGAGAGAGAGAGAGAGTGAGAGAGCGTGTGTAGCGGCACGGCGGCGGCGAGGCGGTAGAGCGGCGACGGCGGCTCCTCCTTCATGGCTGCGACGCGGGAATCCTTCAAGGCAGCGGTTGAGCGGTGAGTGACACACCTTTTGCATTCTGTTTGAGCTTGCTTTCCTGGTTGTATGCTTGCAGCCATTCGTGGCTTGCATACAGTATTCGGCAAGTCCCCAGCTACGACCTGTGCGGCAAAAGCGCACATTTTTGGCGCCGCTGCCGGGGAGTTGCCCTACACCAAGCTCAAGTTTGCAGCTCGGGCTGCTGCGTGAAGTTTAATTTACACTGTAGGAAAGCGACTGTGTGTTTGTTGTTGAGGTGTTTCTGTGTTTTACAATCTGTTTCTGCAATTTGTCTTCTGCATTTCTGTTTCTTTTGTTATTTTTTCGCTCCCCGTGTGGGCGTGCGTTTTGTTATCTAGTTTTCTGCGTGTGAGGGGGGATTTCTGAATCCCCAGACCTGTGCTGTGTGCGAAGTGCGCCGCGGCCAAGGTTGGACCCCAGAAAGAAACCCTAGAAAACTTATCTCAAAAAAAATAAAAAATAAAAAAAATAATAAAAAATTAAATTTTATTTTTAAAGAAAGAACCAAACGTGTGGAGAGGAAAGATTTTTTAATTGGAGAAAAAAATTTTGAAAAGAAAAAACCCCCAATTGACCCACGGCTCTAGTCTCGGTCTCGGTCTTTTGATATATATATATAGGAGAGTGAGCCTCCATAGCTTTCTTTCAAGTGAGAGCTTATGGGAAGTTGTGCCCTATATGTAGCCCACTCCCCAAGGAGTAAAGTGAGCATGTGGGATAAAGCCCTCACCCTTTCCTCCACAAGCAAATAGGCTTTTGCCCCTTCCCCCATAGGGAAACGGACTGTTTTGAGGACCACAGGAGCTCTGGATAGGTGAACACGGTGCTGTAAAGCACGCTAGGACCCTTTAAACGATACGCTCGTTTCGAGCTATCACACGTCCTAGTCCAAGTTCGACCGTAAGTAAGGGGGTCAAAAACGAGTTAAAAACAAGTAAAAACGGGGTGCGAAACACCTAAGAAACCACTTGTGTGAGTTTCAAGGATAGTTACCAACGCACGTAGGGTACCCACGTCACATGCATCTACGTTCTAGTCGGGTGCTAGAGCCTGGGCCACTAGAAAGCGTTTCAGTTTACGCAGGCTCACACCATCCCTCCACGTTAGCATCTTGGCCTTCGGCTGGAACCCAAGGGAGTGCAACCCAAGATCCACGAATAGTGGATAGTGACTCGTCCTCTGACTCAGAAGCCATGGAAGGGCACCCTACCAAGAACCCTGAGGAGACAAGCCAAAACATGCCAGTGTGGGCCCCACAACCCGGATCTAGCATGTTTAGTCGTCTAATAGAGATCTTTAGTAGAGCTACACGCTCGGAACATGCGACAAGCGAAGTAAATGAAGAAGGAGGGGTAGTGGATTCGCCATTCACATCTTATGTGGACCCTACCTTCCCAAAGAGTGTCCATGTGGATATTCTACCCACTTCGTTCAATGAGGGCCCTACTGAGCTACCACATTCCGATGCTCTTCCTAAAGTAGAGGTCCCTAGAAGCCAATCCATAAGAAGTGACATTGCGTCCACTTCAAGAGAACCGTTTGGCACACCAAGTCTAGATGAAATATTTCTCAATGAAAATTGGGAATATGATCTACACACAGAGACTCTAACTGACCTATACACGGGTTACACATACCATGTAGGTTGGTTAGAAGTCCTACGATCTACATCTAGCGCCACTAATCTAGAGGAGCAACAACAAATGATATGTGAGGTTATTCATAGAATTATCCAAATTGAGAGGCAAAATAGGGGAGTGAACTTAGTTTCCACTGGCCCTATGAGATTTTTGGATACGGGCAAGGCCAAACAACCAACCCTATCACAATTGGAGACTCCCTCGGTGAGTCCCATAGACCCTTCGTATGTTGTTTCGCCTGGAGTCTCAATGCAGGTTGAGCCCACGAGCAGTAACTTTAGCTTTCCAACCTTGGCTCAACTTTCCATTAAGGAATCCACAATGCCTACCCCAATGATGAGCATGACAGAAAGCGCACCTGTTACCACTGTAGTTAGTACGGCACCGCTACCTAGTGGAACAGTACCTACAACAGTGTGTGCCAGTGCCTATCGACCCTATGTACCTATCGCTACACATGCTCATGTAGCTCCTATGCCTCTTAGTATGCCAATGGCGTATGCTCCATGACCGCCTTATCACAACCCTTATCCAAGAGGAGCTAGGCCTAGCCACATATCATATCCTACGTCATTTGCCAACATACTCAGACCAACGCCAACTCCTATCAGCCAAGCTATCCTAGAAGTGCCTCCACCAGCTATGCCTGCTCACCTAGATGATCTTGCAGCGTTTGCTCAGATGATCGGACGATCTATTGCAGAAAACATGCGGGGTATGCCTGAGAGAGAACCTAGAAGCAAGGCAGTACAAGTGGCTAAGCTCACTCAAAACTTCAATGGTAACGAGGATGTTAGGAAGCACATTGAAGTCTTTGAACACGTGTGTGATTCCTTGGAAGAGCACAATGAGCTGCATAAGTGTAAAGCCTTAGGCTTAACCTTGAGTGGGAAGGCTGGAGATTGGTATCGAACCTTAAGGGTTGAAGAGCGCACTCACTACCCCACTCTCAAGAGATTGTTCTGTTGAAATATACAAGTGAATAGGGTGTGTGTGGGAACAAGCTCTTGGATAGAGGCTGTAAAAGAGGAGATGTAATTGTGAAAGAACCTGTGAAAAGGTGAGAAGAATCTACTGAGAGAGAATAATGGGTAGCATGAGGGAATTTAGGAGTGTGGAGATATTCTGGGAGATAATCTGGGAAAAGAGAAGAGGTGGAGAGAATCAGGCAAGAGGTGGAGATATTCAGGGAGTGAATCATGGAGAAATCAATGGGATTTGATGCTTGATGTAAACTCTATAAATTGAGGCATAGCCCTAATGAGAATTTGCTGGTTTTTGAGTATCCATGCCTACATTAATCTATCTGCTAATTATTCACTAATTACATCTTAATCATTCCTTAATCACTTTGTTAATCATGTTGATTCTAGTGTATGATCCACCATAGCTCATCATTTAGCTCAAATTTCAACATGGTATCAGAGCCATGCCTAGAATCAACCAGATTTATGAGCCCATTAGTGAACTAATTAGGATTAGTAAAATAATTAGCAAAAAAATCAAATTTTTAGTAAGCTTTCACTTCTCCCCTTCACCCCCAGCCAGTGGAGGACTCCATTCTCCTTGCACACATAACATTAGGCTAAGCCCTCTTAGGTACTCATAGTAGACTCATAGGGCTACACACATCTCAAATCTTGTGGGCTAATTCAGCGCAGAACGCCGGCGGGAGCTCGATTTGCAGGCTACGTTTTTCTGAGATGTTTTGGTGATTTCTACTTCCACAGATCAAAGGTCTCTAATTCCTCTTAGCCCTAGGGGTAATCAAGCATGCTCTACAAGCTGGTGAAGACAGAAATCAATTTCATCAAGTCTACAGAGAGATCCAAGCTCTTCATCAAATCTGCAGGTGACTTTAGTAAAACAGAGATTAAGCTTTCATTATTTGGTCAAATCTTGTGTTTCTTGGCTTAATCCTCTACTAGACTCATTGCTATTGATGCCTTTGAAAGCATTTGAGCTCATTTGAAGTGGAAGGCACCAGATCTGGACTCCCCGCATACTCTGTTTTCTGCATACAAAACAGAGCATTAATTTACTAATCAGTGATTAATCAATGCTAATCACTGTATTTTGGTGCAATTGAGGGTTCAAATTAACCATTAGGTATCTGATACAGATCCCTATAACTTCAGATTGCAAATCGGAGTTGGTTTGATACTCCAACCATCCCGTACAAATTGGTTACCCTTAATTTAGTGTAATTTCTGGAAAATTGTGCTAATAAAATTTGTGAAAATCATCATTTTACATTTAACCCTTGGTTAATGCCTGTAAATCTCATTCAAATACAAGATTATTCACAGCCAGAGTTGCATTTGGAATGTGCATGAGAATGAATGCTATACGCATTATGTATTGGGCACATTTTATCAGTGTAAAAATGGGAACAGACACTGCCCTTGTCCAGATTAAGGCAAGAGGTAAGACCTCCCGCATAAGTTTGGGTTTGCATTGCATAATGATACAAAATAAACAAAAAAAGCCCAAAGGAACTGTCAGCAAAACATTGAAACATGTTGCTCACATGGAGCAAAATGACCTGACGGACGAGCTCATGGCTCCAGCCATGAAAGAAGAAGAATATCTCTTCCCAAGAAGAGGATCCACACCGAGAAGAAGACCTGAAGGAAGACATGGACACGAGAAGAGAAGCTACCACAAGAAGAGAAGCTGCCCCGAGAAGACTGGAAGAAGAGACGGACGCGTGGAGAGATGCTGCCATGAGAAGAAGATTGAAGAAAAGAGAAGATGTGAGGCTCCAAAGAGTGAGGAGCCATGTGAAAATCTCTGAGAGAGAGAGAGAGAGAGCCCACAACCCAATGTAACCTGTCCCAATAAAGTAAAACCACCTCTGAGCCACCGATGATGTAGGCCACGTGGTAGATGTATCTGTGAGCACTTTAGTCAAGGTCGCGGGCACTTATAGTAGCCTTGGACACATAGAGAGAGAGAGTGTCAAGGACTATGGAGTTTAGGGACTTGAGGCACTGGTCGCGGACTGTCAAGTAAGAAAGAAACTTGATACAGGGTCCAGGTGTGCTGAGATAACTTGAGGGGAGGAGTAGACACTGGTCGCGGACTTCCAAGTAAGGAGAGGCAAACTTGGTATGGGTCTAGGTGTGCTAGGATTATTCACTTGAGGGGAGGTGTTGAAATATACAAGTGAATAGGGTGTGTGTGGGAACAAGCTCTTGGATAGAGGCTGTAAAAGAGGAGATGTAATTGTGAAAGAACCTGTGAAAAGGTGAGAAAAATCTACTGAGAGAGAATAATGGGTAGCATGAGGGAATTTAGGAGTGTGGAGATATTCTGGGAGATAATCTGGGAAAAGAGAAGAGGTGGAGAGAATCAGGCAAGAGGTGGAGATATTCAGGGAGTGAATCATGGAGAAATCAATGGGATTTGATGCTTGATGTAAACTCTATAAATTGAGGCATAGCCCTAATGAGAATTTGCTGGTTTTTGAGTATCCATGCCTACATTAATCTATCTGCTAATTATTCACTAATTACGTCTTAATCATTCCTTAATCACTTTGTTAATCATGTTGATTCTAGTGTATGATCCACCATAGCTCATCATTTAGCTCAAATTTCAACATGTTCTTGAAAGAATACATACGTGAGGGTGTGCTTTGGGGAGTAGCATCTCAACTCTAAAAAGCTGAACGCGAGGAAGGGGAGTCAGTGAGAGACTTTATAAGTCGATTGAAGCATCTAAATTCTCGCTGCACTCCCGATGAGCGCTTCAATAACAACCAACTGCTCGATAGATTCATCCGAGGATTGCGCCACGAGGACATTTACAATGGCCTAGTCATTAGAGGTCTTACAACGTGGGAAGCAGTCACTGCCAATGCAATCCAGTTAGAAGACAACTTGATGATTGCAGGTAAAAAGGTGTCTTCGGAGACAAAATCCATTAGTTCGCAAGTATTTGGGCACGAGCCAATGACAGTAAAACCTATTGCCAAGGAGCCCAAGATATCCAAAATGTCTGTGACCGACCTTACTAAGGCTCTCCAAGAATACTTTAGGGGTAATCGAGCTCCTCAAAATAGCCATATGTACCCAAGGAGAGAGCAACAATGGTGTTCGGTGTGCTTAGGACCACATAGCACGAGTGAATGTCCCACATTCAGAGTCAAATTCAATGGGAATTGCAATGCATGTGGTAAGTACGGCCATCAATCTAAAGATTGCCTAGTACTTAAGCGAATGTTGGTAAATCAGGCACCACTAGCTTGGTTAAACACACCTCACGTACCCGCGCTAATGCCTGCACAACCTGTCGAGCAACCGTCACAGCACATAGTTCCAAGGAATCCGAATGTAGTCCAGTCTGTGCCGTTACCACCGCCAGTGCTAGGACCACAACCTCCACATCCAAGGATTACCCCAATAAACCAGATGGGTTGTGAGTCACATAGTGCGTGTGGGGATTATGAAGAGGAGATAGACCCCACTGCTCCATATGGGATTGATACGTTTGAAATGATTCCCCAGTACTACATGGAGGATCATTTCGGGCAAGTCAAGCCTGTATATCAAGCGGCTGCTCTCACCACAAGAGGGCAAAACCTTAATACCTTGGCGAGGAGACCACCTCTTCAATGCTACGATTGTGGTGGACCGCATCGTGTAGCGGAGTGCCCTAATAGGCTACAGAAGATCGCTACTCAAATGCAACCAAATCAAGGGAGCACATCGGGAATGCCGGTACTTACATGTAATCGTTGTGGCATAGATCATTTGATCGCTCAATGTCCACATAATCCTAATGCACCCAAGATTACGCCATTGAATTTGGTTGAGGTCACCAACCAAGCACGAGGAACCACACCCGTTGTACCCGCGAATGTAGTTACACGGTCAATGCTTCAAAATCAAAACTACATTCTTGAAGAGAGGGATACTGCATCAATCGCTCAGGCAAAGAAAAAGAAAACACGGCGGAAGAGACGCTTAATGCCACGAGCTCCAAGCCCAGTTCAAAGACTAACATAGGGAAGGGAGACGACCCCGTGTATATGAATGATCCTGAAGATGAGTCTGATTCAATAGAAACCATGGGGACCAAAGCCACTACCTTAAGGGAGGAACCCACTTGGGAGCTCAATGAAGGAGAATCAAGCGAGTACATAAATAAGGGGAAACAGAAGGAGACTTCCTCGGCCCCACAACCAAGTCAGTTAATGCCCTCTCGACCACCCAAACTGACTGAGACTCCCCAAGACAAGCCACGTGGGCCAAAAACCCTCAAGAAAAAGATTGGAACTTACCCAAACCCAGTTGAGGAGATTGAACAAGTGCAACACTTAAGGGGTTTAGTGAAAGAAACACAAAGAGAACTGGAGCCAAACCCGAGAAAAATCAAAATTCCAGACACAGTGTTTCCTACGCAAGTTCAGCCTCACAGGAACCATAAACCGTTAGCTATACCTAGTATCATTTGGGAAGAAAGTGAGGATAAGACATCAGGAAGTGGGCAAACACCCTTTTTGCTTGAAAGAATGTTTAGTGAGGGAATGCCTGACCCCATTGAAGAGGAAGTGATTCCATCTTCACCAATCCCTAGTCAAGGGGCGATGTCTTGAAAAGTACCATTGAATGTGTCTAAGCTAATGGATTTCATGTCCTCTGAAATCAGAACCACGATCATATCCAAATTATACGGAGATCCTGAGCTATTCTTAGCTCTTCGGGCATTTCTTAATGGAGAACTAAAGGCGGGGCTACCACAATTTGCAAATATGGATAGACGCGACACGCTTCAAGATGAAGGGGAGCATTGGGATCTACAACCAACTTAGATGAAGATTCGGTCGTTGAAATACCTGTGAACAAGTTGGGACAGTACTTTGAAGGTGACGAATCTAATGCAACCCTCCCCATTACTACCAAGGGATTAATTCTAAAGGGAATCCTTGATGGTGGTGCTGGAGTGAGCATTGTGACTAAAAACTGTTGGGAATCTATGGGAAGACCTCACCTCGAAGTCACAAACATAGTGGTTAAGATGGCAAACGGAACCATTGCTAAACCTATTGGAATGTTAAGGGACCTTAAGATCAAGGTTTTGGGATACAAGATACGACATACCTTCATTGTAATGGATTTCTCCAAGCATCCTATGTCATATCAAATGATCTTAGGACGTCCTTTCATGAGGGAAGCACAAATGGTGCATGACTGGTTGAAAAACCATGTCTATCTACAATTCCAGGACTCTGTCATTCGAGTTGATCTTGAGAATGGTCGTGCACATCCTTTAGGAAGCAAGGTTATCATTGATAATCGTTCGGATACCACTATTCACTCTGCCCCATTAAGGTATTGCTATAAAAAAATGAGACATAAGCGCCAACGCTATCGAGCTAATGTACGCACTGCAATAAACAAGGAAAGATCCACTGCAGAATGGCTTAGTTATGTAGGAGCCATTGATGCTCATCGGAAGTTAGCGGATAATTGGGGACAATACCTCCAAAGTGTCATATGGTGTATTTCGCAACCTCATGACGTCGCCCAATTAGAAATCGAAGAGAAGCCGAAACTAAGTCGTACTGCAAGAAGGCAGCAAAACCAAGAGTTGGCTCAGCAACAAAAGGAAGCGGAATTGAAAGAAAAAAGCTTGGCACAACAAGAACCAGTAGACTTACAACCCGCACCCGATCATTTCAAATCATTTACCACAGGGGAACGTAAAGTGGTCTACACAAAAGCCCAACCAATGGGAGTAGCGGTGTCTACGATGGCCTTGTGGTAGTTAAGGAGATAGACTTAGCAGATCCGGGTGAGGACTCTAAACCAGTTTTTATTGCTCAAGACTTCACCAAGGCGGAAGAAGCTGCACTTACGAAGCTTCTTAAAGAATTTAAGGACATATTTGCTTGGACATATCATGATATGAAGGGTGTTCCACCCTCGGTGGTGCAACACACGATTCCAATGATTAGCACTGCTAAACCAGTCCAGCAACGTCCCTACCCAATGAATCCTAAGTACGTAAAGATTGTACAAGAGGAAATTGAAAAGCTTGTAAAATGTGGATTCATATATCCTATTGAGTACTCAGAATGGGTTTCTCCGATAGTCATCGTACCAAAGAAGAATGGGAAACTCAGGGTGTGCGTTGATCTCAAAAAGGTTAATGCAGCCACCAGAAGGGATCATTACCCCTTGCCGTATTCTGAACATGTGCTTGAAAGAGTTGCAGGCAAGGAGGCATATAGCTTTTTAGATGGGTACTCGGGTTACAATTAGATCACAATTGCAGTAGAGGACCAAGCTAAAATAGCATTTATCACGGAGTTTGGAGTGTTTGCCTTTCGCGTCATGGCTTTTGGCTTGACCAATGCACCTGCAACATTCCAACGATTGATAAACACGGCCTTAAGGAATATCTAAGGGACTTATGTGAAGATTTCTTAGATGATCTTTGTGTTCATTCCTCTTGGGATGAGCACTTGATGTGTTTACGAAAAATATTTGAAAGGTGTAGATTATATCGCATCTCCTTGAATCCTTTCAAATGCCAATTTTGGGTTAAACACGGAGTTATCTTAGGGCATATAGTGTCCAAAAATGGGATTTCCACTGATGAGAGTAAAATCAAGGTCATTCTGGAATTGCCCCCACCCACCAACTATAAGGGAGTCCAACGCTTTATGGGCCACGTTGGTTATTATCGAAGGTCTATTCTCTTCTTCGCCGAGATAGCTCGACCATTGTATAAGCTTCTCATCGAGTTTATTTGGACCGAAGAATGTGACCGTGCCTATGAGCTATTAAAGAAGGCCTTGGCGAGTGCTCCAATCTTGAGGATGCCTAATTGGGATTTACTCTTCCATGTGCATATTGATGCATCAAACTTTGCTATTGGGTGTGTGTTAACTCAACCTGGAGAACACAAGCTAGACTACCCCATTAGCTTTGCCAGTCGCCAATTGAATGATGCTGAGATGAACTACACCACTATGGAGCGAGAAGGGTTGGCAATGATATATGCAGTAAGGAAATTTTGTTATTACCTCCTTGCCACCAAGTTTGTTTTCTATGTGGATCATCAAGCATTGTTGTATCTGGTAAACAAACCATGCTCCACAGGAAGAATCACATGATGGCTATTGATTCTTCTTGAGTTTGATTTCACTGTTGTTGTGAGACCTGGCAAGAAACCTGTTATGGCTGATCATTTGTCTTGCATACCTAATGGGGTTGATGATGACTTACCTGACACTTCCCTGTTCATGGTGGAGACAATGCCTGAATGGAGTGAGAAGATTGTTAACTTTTTGGTTAATGGCTTCCCACCCAAGGAGCTTCGTAAAGATCTAGCTCGAAGGCTGATCAAAGAATGCGAACCCTATTGCCTAATAGCTGGGACTCTTTATAAAAGAGGAAAGGATGACGTTCTTAGGCGTTGTGCCCGAGAGGATGAGTATCTATACATTTTGCAAGAGGCACATATGGGTGTAGCCGGTGGTCACTTCTCAGGAGACTTAACTGCGCGAAAGATCTTACAATCAGGGTATTGGTGGCCCACTATGTTCCAAGATGCATCACTCTTTGTGAAGGGTTGCGATGAATGACAACGATACAAGAAACCCCAACGGAAAGATCAGATGCCCCTACATCCAATCAAAGTAAACCAACCATTTGAAAAGTGGGGTTTAGACTTTGTAGGTCCGATTAGCCCAGCGGCCTGAAACACACAATCTCGCTATATTATTGTGGCCACTGACTATATGACCAAATGGGCTGAAGCGAAAGCGACACGTAAGGCAGATGCGAGGACAACAGCCAAGTTCCTCTTTCAAAATATAATCACATGCTTCGGTTGTTCTTTTGAACTTGTGAGCGACAATGGGACGCATTTTATAAATGACGTGATTAAGGAGATCACAACAAATTTCATGATATCCTATCATAAATCTACTCCTTATTATCCACAAGCGAATGGCCAAGCCGAGAGTACAAATAAGACATTAATCTCTGTTTTGACAAAGACAGTTGAAGCTCATCGCACGGATTGGGATCTAAAGCTTACGACAGCTTTACGGGCCTATCGTACTGCGTACAAAGTGGCTATTAATTGCACACCATTTAAAATGGTATATGGCCAAGAAGCAGTCATGCCGTGGGAATTTGTCATTCCTAGTCTTCGTGTTGCTACTCAAGAGGGTTGGGATGGTAATCCCTTAGTAGAGCGACTGTATATCCTTGAGCGGCTAAATGAAGAAAGACAATTGGCTGTATACAATGCCCTTGTGGAGAAGGATAGAAGGAAAAAATGGTTTGATCGCCACCTGAAGGACAAGGACATCAAGGTTGGGGATAAAGTCCTGATGTATGGAGTGCGTAACGAAAAGAAGAAGCTCAAATATGCTGGTAAGGGACCGTATAGAGTATGTGAAATTACCCCGCAAGGTACCATCAGAGTGGAGACTCTCGACGGAGTTGAAACCATTGGATTCCTTAATGGGAGTAAATTCAAAAGATACTATGACCCCCTGAGCCAAGAGGAGTTACATGCAATCCATCAAAAGAAGGCAGCTAAAGAACAAGCTGAGCTTAAGAAGATACAAGCGAGAGTTGAAGCCAAAGAACGTCAACAGCGTGCTAGGCGACAACGAGAAGCCAACTTGGGAATTACGCAAGTATTTTTCGAGGAAGCTGAGGAGGATGCACTGGAATCTGACCCGCCTCTAAGATACCCAATTGAGTTATAGAGTCCTTACGCGGAGGTGCTGTATAATGCATTATTGGATACAGGAGCTCAACACAATTTGCTATCATATGGCGTGTGGTGCCAACTTGGAAAACCACCTTTATCCAAGAGTGCTATCCAAATTAAAGGTATCAACAAGAAGAAAACCCTTGTCTCAGGAATTCTGCACACTCCGGTGGCCTATGACAAGGGGACCATAAGTCAAAGCTTTGGTTATGCTTGCTGGTACCATGGAAGGGACTGTAAACTTAGGGCGCAAATGGATGACGGCCACCAAGTGCAATATCGATTGGGCAACTAGACGAGTCACAACGCAAGAACCAACACTAGGTTTGACCGCTCAAAATCCCGCACCTAAGTCATCCACTCAAATGCTAGATAATGAAAAATCACAAAGTCCAGTGGCAAAACCATCTTTGATTGTTTGCCATCCCTCTAACGTTTCAACACCAAAAATGGAAACATGCAGGGTGGTCTCTAAAGCTTCGCTTACTATGCCAAAAAACACATACAGATGGGTCCCAAAAGCTTCGTTAATAGCTACTTTCCCTGCTCAATCTTGTTCAGCCACCAAGAAGCCTCGTAAAAGGAAAGCAGCTACCCACCCGAGAAAGGGCAATGTAACATCGCGATGGATCCCTAAAAAATTATTAGTAGCCCAAGGGTACTACAAGGGGAATGACCAGATTTGGGTCCCTAAACATAAGCTGAATCCCTCTACATCACCTGTAAAACCTTGCAAACCAATTGTTGCCACTCCAATGACAATTCAAGACCGTGGTAAGGGAAAGGTAACAGAGTGCTCCGCATCACTTCTTCCAGAGTTAGTTTGGATTCCCAAACAATATCGATCATTACCACCTAGCTCAGGAAGGGGGGAGCCACATGAAGCTTCTAGCTCCTCATGCCAGGCACACACTCATATAGAAGTTTCTACATGCTCTACACCTACTCTTGTCAACACCCAACAAAAAACCGATGAGTCTACGTCTCCCCTTGTAATAGTATTGTCGGAAACCATTTCCTCCATTCATCAATGGGAGCGTACACTACCATCTCTGCAATTGGATGTGGCCACAAGGGTCATAAAAAGCTATCTGCCCACATCACAACCTATGACCCGCTGGACAAATTGGTTCCAAGAGGCTGCAACATCATTGCAAATAATATGATCTACCCAAGGAAAGGGGGAGCATGTACTCACGCTCGACATTCTAATGCTTCCTCCTTAACCTTCTCCCCTGACCATGTAATTGCCAAATTCAAGGGGATGTATATATATAGCTTCATACATTAAAAAAAAAACAAAGAAACAAAGAAAAGAAAAACAAAAAATAGTAAAAAGAGCAAGAGCACAAAAAGAGGAGAAATATCCGTATACAATCAAGAACTAGATTGACCTGTCTCACAAACCTACTGATGCTATATCTGTGTTTGCAGATATGGCAGATGCACGATCATCAAACACTTCATCCACTCCCACCTTTGGTGAGAGGTATCATCTGTACCTTTCTCAGATATTTCACATGTGCTATCCTGTAATTGAAACTGAATGGGATCATATAGATGTACTAGCCAGACAGGAAAGTGTTGAGGAATTAGAATGGCTAATTCGCCTATTGACCATGACTGACCTCTACTCCGTAGAGGAAATATCCTCGATAGCCCAATGCTTTCCTTTTCCACAAGATGACTATCCTCGCATGGTTACATTCTTGATGAGTTTATGTGGATGGGAAAATGAAAAGGAAATATCTGACAATGATGAATGGACGGATGAAACTCATGGCACTACTGAGGTTGACTTTATTTATTTGGATGATGCGGATAGAGGCTTAGCCTTAGGGCTAGAGCCAGGACTCTACAATATCCTCTTACCGTATCCTCAGTAGTAGTGTGGTGACTGGTAGGTAGGTTAGTGTTTTCAAGTTTTTTTTCTAGTTTGGATTCCTTAAATGAGTCTTTAATTTTTCACACTGATGTGCCTCTCGAGGTATTGTAACTTTTATATAAATAAAGAAATATTTTCTGGAGAAAAATTCCTGTTGTATAAGTGATTGTTTATGGACGAACTAATAAAGAAAAATGTGTTACCAAACATATGTCATAGATCTCCAATAAGATCATTTATCTTGTTTAAGAAATTATTCTCCGAATCCGTTAAGTCTTAGGATCTCATGGATGATATCAACATAAAAACTTAATAATATATTATTTTTGGCAGAATCAAGAGACGAGGAAACCGTGGCCGTCAGCCAGACCCTCTCTCTGAAGATGATGAGCTTGGCGCCAACGTTCGCGAGAGGCTCTTCATAGAACTCAGCCACTGGGACCCTTCAAAGGAGAAGGGGAGAACCTGGGCGAGGCTGTGGAAAAATAAGTGGAAGCAATAGGAAGAATATTTTGACGTCACAGGCTACAATGAGCGGAGCAAAATGGCTCTTGCTAAGCTCAAAATAGTGGAAATAGCTAGGGTGGCATGGAGGAACCATTGTGACACCAACCGTCTGGACAGAAATACTCAGTCCTGGAAGGACCTTAAAACCATTTTGAGGAAGAGATTTTGTCCCCCTAGGTTTTTGGGAAACCAAAATGAACGAATTCTTAGAGCTAAAGCAGGGGAGCAAAACCATCGAGGAATATCACCAAGCCTTCGCTCTTCTACTCAAATATTCACTACCTCTAGATGAAGAGCAACTCATGGGCCAGGTTCCTTCGGGGAATTAACGAACCCTTGGACACACTGGTAGACCAATGCCAAGCCAGTTTCCATGGCTGAAGCTAATAGAATGGCGAAGGACTTTGCCAAAGCCTTCATTGTGAAAGTCCCGCAAAGCCAGCTTCCTCATCCTTTAAAAGATTTCAAACACTGGGAAGTTCTTCCAACTTTCCGCCTCGAAAGAGACACCAAGGTCCTAACCAGAATGTGGAGACGGGAAGCTCCAAAAATGGAGGAAGACCTTTCCCCTGAATTACATTCTCAGGAACTCCGGCTCTCTCCAGAATGCAAAGGGAAGAGCTTCGAAGCGAGAACAAATGCTTCGGATGTCAGGGATGTGGGGACCAGCTCAAGGATTGCACATCTCCTTCGGTGGGCCAAGGAAGCCAGGGTCCCAGAGTTCAGAGACCGACTCCTTCTTATCAGTCTAATCCGGGCCCCCCGCGCCATAATCAGGGTAACCCTCCCACCAAGAAAAGTGCCAGCTTAGCCTGCAGCAGCAGCCTCCATGCAAAGCAGTTTCCGAACTCCCTCCCAGAATTGGAATAACCAAAGAGAGAGAGTTCCACCCCAGTTTGCAGCAACTAGAGCAGTCACCTTAGCTGAGATGCATGTATTATAATAATCAGCTATGTATCCCGAATGATGTGGGAATAAAGGGAAGAATTCTGAGAGAAGCCCATGATAATAATCGGCTATGTGTATTATAATAATCGGCTATGTATCCCGAATGATGTGGGAATAAAGGGAAGAATTCTGAGAGAAGCCCATGATAGCTTGATAGCTGGACATCCAGGGTTTATAAAAACCTATATGTCTGTAGAGAAAAGCTTCTTCTGGCACCAGGACTCAAAAAGGATGTACTTGATCATGTGCAGAAATGCTTGATGTGCCAAAGAGTCAAGGTAGAGAGAGTCAAGATGCCAGGGAAACTGCAGCCTCTAGACATTCCATAGATGAAGTGGGAATGCATCAGTATGGACTTTGTCACGGGATTACCTTCAGTGCAATCAGGATACAACTCCATTTTTGTGGTAGTTGATAGGCTAACCAAAGTTGCCCATCTGATTCCAATGAAAGAAACATACTCTACAGTGGATGTTGCTAGAGTTTTCCTTAAAGAGATCTTCAGATTGCATGGTTTACCTGGAGGATAGTAAGTGACAGAGATCCCAAAGTCACATCAAAATTTTGGACTGCGTTCTCTGAAGCAGTAGGAACTTTCTTGGATCTCAGCACAGCCTATCACCCCGAAGAAACAGATGGCCAGATGGAAAGGGTGAATCAGGTAATAGAAGATATCCTTCGGTCATGCTGTGAGAACGGGGAACCCAAGAAGTGGTTAAGTCATCTGCATCTGGTCGAATTCGCTTACAATGCTTCTTATCATCGGAGCATTGGGATGAGTCCTTTCAAAGCTTTGTATGGACAAGATTGCCTTACACCGTTGACTTGGTGTCTGACCCATTGATCAGAGTCGAAATGTCTAGACAAATGCTTGATGACATGGACCAGCAGATGCAATCAATTCGTCGTAAATATATAAAGGTAGCCCAAGCCAGACAAAAACATAATGCAGATAAAAAGAGGACATAGAGAGAGAGTTTGAAGAGTCAGATATGGTCTTCATTCGAGTACGACCACCTTACGAGGGAAGTACAAGAAGCTCTCTCCTAGATACTGTGGGCCGTATGCTGTCATAAAGAAAGTGGGCGATCTAGCCTACAAACTTCTTCTGCCTCCCCATCTCAAGGCACATGATGTATTCCATGTCAGTTTGCTTAAGAAGTATGTACCTAGCCCTAGTCACATGCTGGATGATGAACAATTGATCTCTCGGACTCAAGGCTAGATGGTACTCCAACCTGAGGAAATCCTTGACGTTCGGGAGAAGACTCTTAGGAGGAGCAGAGTCCTTAGAGAAGTAAAGTGGAAGTTCTTCCCTCTAGAAGATGCCACCTGGGAGAAAGAAGAAGTGTTGGCAAAGGATTACCCCCACTTTGCGAGATGAGGACATCTCATATTTTTCAAGTGGGAGAGGATGTAAGATTCCTCCTCAGCCTGAATAACAATTAAGCCTCTACTTCAATCCCTTGTAATCATTCTATGTTTCTGAATGCAAGAAAATATTATTTTTCCTTGTTTGGCCTAGTGAGATAAAAATTTCTAGAGTGGTAAATCAATATTGGGATATTTTTGGATAAATAAATTCTACAAATATAAAAAAATATATACCTGAAACAAAAAATCAAAATAGATTTTCCAAGGTGCAATTGGAATTAATTAAAAATGATTTAGAAGACCTTAGTCTAAGGGTCAAGATTTTTTTAAGGTTCCTATGGACCAATAAGATTAATCCAAGTGTTGGGATAAGATAAATCCAAAGAATAATAGAAAATACCCAAAAATGAGTAAATGCCCACATAAGATGAAGAGTTGACTAAGTACTAGATTTATTAGTTAAAAACTATGAAGTATTAATAAAAAAATGAGATATTTTGGAGTAATCATTCATTTTTGACACATTGGTAAGGAGAAGGGGCCCTTCAAGGAGGCGCCTATTTCACATGTGTGGATGAGTTTTAAACTAAAAAATAAGAGGATATTTTTATCTCTCCTCTCTCCTAGATCAAACCAAATAAAAAAGGGAGCCAAATTGGTCGAAAACTTATCCAAATTTAGCCAAACTGAAGCTGAAAATTTCTAGAAGCTGAACTCAGTTGGACTCAGTTAGTGGCCTCCCTCACCTATAAATAGACCCTCATTCTTTTGTATTCTCATCTGTGAACTAAACTATGCCGGTATTACTCTAAGATAAGCTTATTTTCTATTATCCTCTAAAAACCCTCTACAAATTGAAGAGATTGGAGCTTCTCTCTCTCTTCAATCTTCCTTGGAGACTCCATCAACATACCAAACCAATTGATTGGTTGGGGGCCTCTACTTTGATCAAAGAATCAAGCAATCTAGAAGGTGAAATGTGGTTTACGGTCTTTTTTCTTTAACCTCCAAATGTTTCTCTCTTCTCAACCCCTCTCAAGCTTGAGAAGCATTTAATTGAATATCCTTTGAATACAATTGAAGTTCTTTAATGAATTGTAATGATAAAACACATGCTTAAATTATAATGTTTTTTAAAGCATGTCTCTCTCTCTCTCTCTCTCTCCCCCCCCCCCAAAGAATGGTCATTCCTATGACCTATTCTATATTCAAATGAAGCTTCTCACATGAAGCAATTCTCTAATCTAAAAGTAATTTCTATGCTTGTCAAATTACGGCCAAATAAGTGGCTTTTTAATGCTTTATACTATTTAATTTATGGAAAAATTAAGAATCAAGTCCATAATTGGATATTGATCCAATTAATGGTCATTCTAATCATAGGGATATTACTAAACTTTATGCTTTCAAATTATTGAGATTTATCAGTAATAGCAGTGGAGCTATGGTAAATTTTTTGAAAAATTAACACATAAATCATTTTCATTCATAATATGAAAAGAGGACTTCCTACCATATTCTAGGATTAATCATCCTAGATTAATTGAATGATTCTCATTATAATCATGAAAGAATTGATTTTTATGTTTATGGATTTTCGATATTCATAATTTCCATGTCCTCCTGCTCGTGCTAGGAGCTAACAATTGCCACCTCTTTTAGCAAGCTCTCACAGCCCACCACTGACCCCTACTCAAATTTTTACTTACCATAAGTATCATAAATAGTTAATTAGAAAAAAGAGAAATTTCTAGTAATTCATTTTTATGTTAAAAGAGTAATCCCCCCATGACAATGTAAATCCATATATTCCAATGAAGTAAGAGAAAAATTGGGATGCTAAAATAATGTATATTTTATTTAAAAATTAAAGAAAGATTTTAGTTAAATTTATCTTTTTGCATAGATAAATTTAAATGATGAAAGAGGAATTCCCACCATATTGGAATTCAAATATTTAAATGAGGAAAGTGTAATTCCTAGTGTAAAGGAATTAATGGAGATTTTTATTTAAATTTTAAGAGAAAATTTAGTCAAATTTATCTTTTTACATAGATAAGTTTAAATGATGAAAGAGAAATTTCCACCATATTGGAATTCAAATATTTAAATGAGGAAAGTGTTATTCCTAGTGTGAAGGAATTAATGGAGTTTTTTATTTGAATTTTAAGAGAAAATTTAATTAAATTTATCTTTTTGCATAGATAAGTTTAAATGATGAAAGAGGAATTCCCACCATATTTGGAATTCAATCATTTGAATGAGAAAAATGAAATTTCTAGCTTAATGAAATTAATGGATATTTTAATGTAATTTTTAAGAAGAATTTTAGATAGATTTAATTTATGGTAAAAGAGGGATTCCTATGATAATTGGATTGCACTCATGGAAATGAGAAAACGAAGGATTTCAAGTTTATTAAAAAAAAGAGGTATTGATATTTTAGTTAAAAGAAGAATTTTTATGATATTTAAGAAAAGATGGATTTGAATTAAGTTTTAGTGTCAAAAGATGTATTTAAGTTTTAGTGTCAAAAGATGGATTTGAATTAAGTTTTAGTGTCAAAAGATGAATTTCCACCATAATTCTATCTAATGAATTAAGGTTGAGAAATTATGTGATAGAAGGAATATATTTGGACATTTTAATTGGTAAAATCACTAAATTGATATTTACCCAAAAACTAGATGTTTATCTGAAGGGAATCCTTGTAGAACTAAACCGAATGAATTTGGTTAGACTACGAGAGGGACGGATAGTAAACTTGCTTGTCCATCTCTCGATCTGAAAAAATCAAGTAAAAACTTCGTTGACCAATTCGAGTTTCTAATCACAAAGAATAGACTACCGGAATTAAACTAGTTTTTCGTGACCGAACTCACCGAGAATCTAGTTGGACAATCAAACTGAATGATGGGTAGATTACCCTGCTGTTGTTGAGAGATCAAGGATCCTCATTATGAAACTGGGAATTATGGAAAAAGGGTTTTTGGAACCAATCTCAAATTGGAATTTTACTTGCATTGGAACCTCTATTTTTTTTAATTCAAAAGATTTTTTTACGCCAGAATGCTGGAGGAAGCATTTGGCTTATGTTTTTCTAAGAGGAGGTTCGTTGGCGGGGAGTCGTCAAGGGATGTCACTCGCGGCAAAGCCTCTCGAGGTCTTGACCAGCCTCGGTACGGTTAAAATGGTGCGCTTCCGGTACGATGGGCGAGGACCGACGAAGCGGTCCCTGAGTGAAGTGCTAGGACACCTAAGGAGGATCCTAGAGGGTTCTGACCAGGCGATGCACGGGCTCGCGGCGGCGGTTGCTAGGACACCTATGCGTACGTCGAGGAAGATTTCGGATGGACTAAAAGGAAAGATTTTTGGGAACCAAATTTTGATACTGGATCTCGTTGGTTGGCCAACTAGTCTTCTCAACGGAGAGTCCAGAGGATATTATTGTAATACAATGGACTTGGAATTTTGAAAAATGATGATTAGAAATATTATGATTTCTAAAGCCAGTGGAATCTGTTATAAATGGTAATTTCATATTGGGTGTGTACGTGGTATGCCTACCTTAATTTTTGCATGAATCGCCGGCTAGAGGGCCTGGGAACTCTTTTCCTCGATACCCGGGCAAAAACACAATCAAATCTTTATAAAGGAATCCCACCAATATAGTGGTCGGGTGGTTGGCTATCCCATGGGCCGACGAATGCTGGATTGGAGGATTCCTGAGAAACAACTAGATACGATTAGTTACGTTAATTAGTTTAAATCGTGAGAAGACCTTGTTATCTGGGAGGGGTTCAGTCGGCTGCGCCTTGTACATGAGGAAAAAAGTGGTGATTCCATGGACCAAGTGCAAGTCTCTTCTTGATCTGACTATGTGACTTCAGGTTCGATCAGATCAGTTTAACTAGTTGACTTTGTTTCGTTAGAGTAATTCCCCCGTTACAAGATTTTCCCCTGGAGGAATCACCCGTGCCTTCCGGGCGAGGGGAGTCTTCTGGGCCTGGGGACCGCCCGGGCTAGCCTCTCTAGCCTGCTCATTTTCAGCCCTATCTTCATAAATTACATCTTGTAAATCTGCATCAGAAATAGGCTGATCTATGATGTCGTTTGAAATCTGCATAGGCTGAATATTTGCCTCATCAAGACTTACATTTGAATTCCCACTTGTAAACAGAGACAACAACGTATCAAATACATCCCGTGAGCTCACACCTGTCTCTTTGGTACATGATAACAAAGGTTGCACAACATCTTCCACAAAAACAACATCTCGACTAATCAAGATACGCTTTGACTGCGGATGATACAATCTGTAACCCTTGCTCTCAGCACTGTAACCAACAAAAATGCATTTGACAGCCTCAAGCCAAAACGCATGTGGCAAAGCTTGGCTCTTGACCATACATCGTGCCATCTCCATAAGTGACCTGTTTTTCCTCTCAGCAATACCATTTTGCTGAGAGGTATACGGCACTGTACATTGGTGTTTTATCCCACGACTAGCCAGAAATGCATCAAACTCTTTAGACATGTACTCCCCCCCCTCGATCTGAACGGAGGGTGCCCACAGTACAATTGGATACATTTTCAACCATAAGCAAAAACTGTTTGAAGCACAAAAACACTTCGGACTTTGCCTTCAGTGGATATACCCATGCATGCCTTGAGTAATCATCAATAAAAGTCACGAAGTACAAGTGTTTACCAAATGATGGAGTTTGCATAGGCCCACATACATCACTATGTACAAGTTACAATTTGCGAGTGGCCCGCACAGAACCATCCTTTGGAAATGCAGGACGCTGCATTTTGCCCAAAATACAGCCTTCACAAACATGTTTCAATGGTGCCTCAAGAGGGGGCAATGAAGCAACCATATCAAATTTCTGCAAACGCAGCAAACTAGCAAAGTTCAGATGACCAAAATGAGCATGCCATAGTTTTGCATCTGAAACTGCCTTTTCATCATTCAGAAACTGCATTTGCTGAATCTTCCACACACTTGTCATAAGAATTGAGCCTATATAGCCCACGAAACAAGGTGCCAGATGTAATAATCGTATCACCAGAAGTCAAATCATGAACAGTACATCTGTCATCCACAAATTTGACTACAAATCCAAGTCTAGCAAGCGCAGAGACAGACAATAGATTCTTCTTTATCCCTGGCACAAAGCATCTGAAAGTGTGAAAGCGCTGCCATTTGCAGCAGTAAGCATAATTTTACCAATGCCCTTCACTGGGTAAGAAGCTTTATGGCACATGTGATAGTATTCCCATTAGAGACAGCCTCAAGACAAGTGAACATATCACGATGCGAGGTAATGTGCTTTGTAGCACCATTGTCAAAATACCATACATCAGAGTCAACAGAAACTGCCAAACACGCATCATGTACAGATGGGTCATACTGGCAATACACGCTAAACGCCCATTCTGTATCCTGCACAATATTTACAGAATTTGCATTTGTAGAAGCATTCGCTATTGTGGCTGCATTTGACTCTTTCTTCTTTGCCTCTTTAGCCTTTAGCTTAGGGCAATTCTTAATGACATGATCAGTTGCCTTACAATAGTTGCACCTGATCTTTTTCTTGTCTTTATCAAGAGTCTTCTCAGACTTATTGTTGCTACCTATGGAAGGAGAAGAAGTTGCAGACCTACTAAAAGGAGAAGAAACAGTGGAAGGGGCTGCCTTACCACTTCTTCTCTGTTGGGCAGAAACAAATGCCTGATCAACTGCACGCTGCCTAGCCCTGTTTTGCCTAGATTGCGCTTCTTGCAAGAGCTTGTTGACTAAAGTATCATACTTGACAACATCAGGTCTGTCCTCAGTAACAAGTCTCCACGTGGAAGCAAAAGTCTGATATGACTCATGTAAATAACCGTGATTTAACTTCCGTGCTTAAAAATCAAGAGCTTGTGCTACATCACTACCAATTGCACACCTTTATATCCGAACACCATAATACATATCCCTCTTCGCAAAGTCCACAACCAACCATATTTTCCACTAAACTTTGGTATAGATGGAAATCCAAATCGATCATGTCCCTGAATATTCACATTGATATCCAAAGGACAAACATCAAACTCCACTTCCAACATTGCAATTGTGGATCCTATTAAAGTAGGGATGTTTGTTAACAATAAAGCTCTTTTTGAAAACAAGAGATAGTGTAGCTAATTGATTAAGCATATCAACCAAGAAATGTAACATGTATAGAAACCTAAAATGTGCAACCATCTTGTACAGCCTTGCATTCTCTTCTTTAATGCATAAGAGAAGAGGCTCTAAGGCCTCACAAACCTTTACCGCAGCTTTTTGTCTATTGGGCCATGTTAGCTAATGAAGTTTCCCCATTCTAAGATGTGGACAATCTAACTCTTCTTGCAGTTGTGCGAACCTTTACCACAACTTTGTGTCTACTAATTTGTTTCTATTGAGCCATCTTAGCTACTTAATTTTTTCCATTTTAAGATGTGGACAATCTAACTCTTCTTGCAGTTATGCTAACCTTGTAGTCCTCTTAGTGCTTTTTCTGAATATGCTAGCAATCTCATTTAATGTGGAGCCCATAAACTTGGGAAGTGCAGATCATGTAAAGGTATCAGATATGCACAAATGTGTCCTATACATAACACAGCGTATAGGAGTCATGAAAGGACTTCTTTTATACATTAATATCGTAAGCCCATCTGTAACACCTATCATAACACTTGTACCATTTGTTCTAAAGCTAACAATATTTGAAGGAGTAGACTCTACGATCCTTGATTTTCCAACAAACCCAAGAAAGATGATGTGCATGGCTTTGAGTCAAGCATGTAGCTTGCATATATAATCAAATATTTAACAACAACTGAAATATTAGCTTGCATATATAATCAAATATTTAACAATTGAAATATTAGCTGACTCATCTACTTAAATGCCATAAAAAGGAGAAGATTTCACATTCTCAATAATAGAGGTGCATATTTATTCAGTATATAAGAGGTAAATAAGGCAGCAGCCTTGCCATTCTGGTATAAATCTTTTGGTAATGACTGCACACCACATTTTAGTATAATTCTTTTGGTAGAGATTGCACACCACATTCTGATATAAATCTTTTAACATTGATTGCACAACACATTTTGATATAAATTTTTTGGTAATTACCACACACCACATTCTGATATAAATCTTTTGGTAATGACCACACGACACATTCTGGTATAAATCTTTTGGTAAATAACTCCCTCCCTCCCTCTCCCCCCCCCCCCCCTCTCTCTCTCTCTCTCTCTCTCTCTCTCTCTCTCTCTATGTGTGCAAATCTCTCTCTCCGGGCTGCAAATCTCTCTTGAGGACTTGCTACAATAAAATAATTTAACCTAACAAGGTTTAGCACTTTAGCATTTATAAAAAAAAGAAACAATTTATGAAAATAAAAATATGACCAACATATCAAAGCCACAGTTTGGCTTGCACATTGATATATATATATATATATAAAAGAAAACTAATAACCTTCTATGGTGCAAATAATGGAAAAACAAGACATTGTAGAATAAACAAGACATTTTATTCTATGAATAAGTCATATCTCAAACTTATAATTGCACTTACATTAATATGACAAAATAAACACTTATATAGGGTTTTGATCTATGGTTCCCTAATGAGTAGGGACATGTTAGCCTATGCTTACCTATGGTACAACAATGAATGCATGTATGCACTTGGGCCAGATTCGATCCGTGAATGGAATAAAAGTAAGGAGAACTTATGCAGGGATACGAGCTATGGTTTTCCTCATAAATAGGGACCGCGTTTGCTCATGGCCCCTTGTCACACCATAGCGCTACACCAAAACATAACAACAAAGAATAAAAACACTAACAAAATAAAGCTCATAACAACCTTCATACAATAATATGCTACAACCTTCATGTAATGGCCTATAACCACACATAACAACTTTCATGCAATTAGATACAACCACAATGATGAAAATAGAAGATGACATCATCAAAAGCTTATAAACAAAGACCGTGTTGGCTCATGGTCCCTTGTCACACCATAGCCCCACACCAAAACATAATAGCAAAGAATAACAGCACTAACAAAATAAAGACTGTAAAGCCTTCATGCAATAAGCTACATCCTTCATGCAATGTCCTACAACCACCCAAAACAACTTCCATGTAATTAGCTACAACCACAACGATGAAAATAGAAGACTATAGCATCAAAACCTACACGTTGACCTTTGGACATGCCCGAGCAATTTTTTTAAAAAGGGTTGGAGCTACGGTTCCCTCATGTGAGGAGGGATCCTCTTAGCCCCATACCCATCACAATGACAAGGGGTTGAAGTGTGCTAAATGACATCCACGAGCGCAGAGGCTCAAGGGTTACATGATGCGGGCCTTCCATGGAGACTCAAGGTTGCAAGGGTAAGGTGATGTTAGAAGGCAGACATCACAGCATGTAGAGGTTGAAGGTTCGCAGGCAAACTGCATCACCACAACTATAGAGGCTCAGAGGCTCAAGGGCCGCATGCAGCCCACGCTCACCACATCATGCAAAGGCCACGAGAGGGTCAAGGGTTGTAGGCGACAGGAATGTGGCCAAGCGTTGAACTTCAACAAGTAAAGTATAATACTCAAAGTATTAGAATTTAGGATTAATAAAAAAAACCTCTACACAGTGCACGCGACTGATGGATGGCCCCAACGTACATGTTTAAGATCTCATATTCCACCCATCAGCAAGGAGTTAGGAGTCATCAGAAAATGGAATCCGATGTTAGGAACTTGGGGTATGGGTCACCTCACTTTCATAACAATATTATTCACCTAATATTCCATGTAGTTTTAACTTATTGGACAATCATCTTAACAATTAAAGAGGTTATAAGACCTTAAAAAATCCTCTTTAAAAAATATTAAACCATGTGAAACCTTTGTAGTTCAATTTAGTGTTATGCAAAACCTTTGAACTTTATTATTGTAGGAGATTCACTTTAGGTCTCAAATCATGGGATTTTTAAAAAATTGCAAATTTAATTTTTAGAAGTGATCAGTCTCTTTGCTCTTTGCCAGTTTTCTGTCGTTTCATGCTTCGATTATTTAAATTACTGTTTACTTTGCTCGCCTAGTTTGCATCGTGTACGCTTTGGAGAGCATTCTCTTCAATCTCTTCTCTCTCTCTCTCTCTCGCGCGCGCGCGCGCACACACACAGTGACAGACACAGGGCTATGGCTTCGCATTCGCATGCGGCGCCAATCCTCCTCTTTCTCTCTGCATTGGTGCTGCCCCTTTGTTGCCTTGCAGAGATCAAGAACCCAGTGTTCCAGGCAGACACGCGCCCCATCATTCTCTTCGAGAAGTTCGGCTTCACGCTGCGGGGCTACGTCAACATCTCCGTTTCGGATGTCGCCCTTTCCACCGCAGCAGCGGCGGATCCGGCGACCGCGCCCGACCCTTCCCTGCTGGGCTTCCTGCTGGCCACCGACGACGCCCTCGTCCAAGTAGTCCTGGAGTATGAGAGATCAGAGGTATGCCTGTTCAGAAACCCTCTTGTCCGCTTTCTTTTCACACTCGATGACCTTGATCAGCAATCCAACATGTTGTCCCGCTCCTACCCCATCAATGATGCCAATGAGTATGGCCTCTACTTCGCCAATTGTGCCCGACAAGTGGCCGTCTCCATGAATGTCAAAACTGAGATGTACAACCTCGAAGGGCCTGGAGATGCCAGAGATTACCTACCTGCAGGCCAAACCCAGCTGCCTCAGCTCTACCTCACATTTTTCTTCATATACCTTGCCCTCATCTGTGCATGGACATGGCTTTGCTTGAAAAACAGACCATCAGTCCACACGATCCACATCCTCATGGGCGCCCTCGTGTTCGTCAAAGCCCTCGACCTCATCTCGGAAGCCGAGGACAAATTCCACATCAAATCCACTGGCACCCCACATGGATGGGATGTGGCCTTTTATGTGTTCAGCTTCCTCAAGGGCATCATGCTCTTCGTCGTGATCGTCCTCATTGGCACCGGCTGGACCATTTTGAAACCCTTCTTGCAAGGCAAGGAAAAAAGGGTCCTCATGATAGTCATCCCGCTCCAAGTCTTTTCCAACATCGCCAGTGTTGTCATCGATGAAACAGGGCCTTTTGCCAAGGACTGGGCCACATGGAAGCAGCTCCTCCTCCTTGTGGACATTGCCTGCTGTGGTGCTGTACTGTTCCCCATCATGTGGTCGATTCGTGACCTAAAGAAGGCGGCACAGACTGATGGCAAAGCTGCCCGAACATTGGTCAAACTGACCCTCTTCCGACAATACTACATTGTTTTGTTTGTATACATCTACTTCACGAGAGTGGTAGTGTTTGCCTTGACCACGGTCACCGTATACAAATACAAATGGGTCAGTGATTGCGCTGCGGAGGTGGCAAGCCTGGCATTCTATTTGTTTACAGGCTACAAGTTCAGTCCTGGAGAAAGGAACCCCTATCTTGTGGTGGATGATGACGAGGAGGAAGCGGCAGCTAAAGAAGCTCTTAATATTGATGATTTCGAGCTTTAGTTGGATTACTTAGTCATACATCATTTATGCATTCTTACAAAGAGTAGCTATTGTTATAACAGGAGGAGAAGCTTGAAGATCATCTATTATTATAAGGTCGTTACTAAGAGTGGAGAGAATTCTTGACACCAAGTATTAGAAACACAGGATTATGGTTTATTAAAGGATTTGTCCCTGAAGTTGGGTCTCTTTTCACACAAGTAGACTCCTCTCCTTGGTTTGGCCCATCATCCATGTGAATGGGAAGGACTTGCATGTATGAACATGGAAGTGTATAGGACTGGACTCTATGAGATTTAAAGCTTTCTGAATGGGGTTGTCTGAAGGCAACACAGTTGTTTTTGGTATGTTGGGATTTGATCCTTTTTCCGTCACTTTATACTTCTAATTTTGTTGCTATGCTGCCTAAGAAATGCCCTAGTATTACCCTATGTTGTTATTGATGTAGCCATGGCTGGCATCATTTGTCAAGAGGCCAGGCCACGAAACACAGTTTTGTAACTAAATGGTGTGATTGTGCCACTCTTTACTTTGTTGATGAGATTTTTCACTTACTTTTTGATTGCTATACCCTATTGTTTTTTGGATGCAACCTTGAATTGCTCTTTACAAATCTTGGTTATTGTAATGAATCGAATTCCCATCCTTCTCCTTAATAATCACATAGTTTATGTTCCTGTTGCCTTCTATCTTGTTTTCTTTTTTCATTCTAGGACTTGCGTGCATGACATGTGGATGTGGAAGTGTATTAAAACTTCAATGCATGTTCTTTTGAAATAGAAAAGAGCTTGGGCATCCATTTTAGAAACAAGTATTGGGTCTAGAGTTTGGAGAGTGGTCTTTAAAGCTTGCACATGAGAGTTGGGCATAGTTTCACTTTGGTTCTTTGATGTTGTAGGGCAAATGAAATGGGGGTAAGGTTTTTATTTCAGGGATATTTGATCCCTAATGAAAAATAATCACTGGAAAATGATACCCTAGAAGTTAATAATGAAATTTTTATAAGGAAAAAATAATGGCTAGACTTTCATGCTTGGTGGCCTAGTAGTTCCTCCCAGTCTGGATCAGGTGGGTGATGCATGTTGAGGGAGCCATCTGGTTGAGCCAAGATTGCACCCACGAAGCCTACCACACTCACGTTGGTGGTGAACATGGAAGATGACGCATCAATTAGGAGGGATAATCACCAACATAGGTACCAACAAATGCTTAAGGGAGAAAAACCGAGTTGAATGTCTCCTCATAGTTAATGTTATATGTCTGTGATAACTCTTGGCAACAAATCTTACCGTATATCTGCTTATCATTGATCTATCTGCTTGATCTTATATATCTACTTAAATCCAATTGCTTTCTTTTCCTTAGGCAAAGGCACTAACTCTCATGATGCATTTGTATCCAATTGCTTTCTTTTCCTTAGGCAAAGGCACTAACTCTCATGATGCATTTGTATCCAATATTGTCATCTTCTTATTTATGGCATCTTTTCATTTTTTATTTTCAAGTGCCTGTCCAAAACAAGTGGGCTCAAATTCTTGTATTGCTTTAATCATGTAAGCATAATAATGGATTGCATATCTATCATATCTCAACCTATTAATAGGGTATCTAACTCTCATAGACATGCGTATGTGTGGATCATTGTTAGGTGTTCTCAAAATAGTCATGGTTCTCTTTGCTCCAAGAGTAAATATTGACGAAATACCAAGCTTCTCATCAAGGCTCTGCTTGGAGTCACTTGTCTCCTTCAACATGATTCCAAAATTCTTTTTCCATCAAGAAATTAGTCATTCTAAACTTCCATATATGGAAGCTTTTCTTTTCAAGCTTCTAAGTGACAATTTAGTTGATGTTGTTAGATATCTTTGCTTATAATAATAAAATTTTTATAATCAGATAACTTCTATATGCAACCTGTAACACAATAATATCTACTGTTAGTTGTGTAGTAATACTTTTACACAATCTGTATGTCACAATACTTGACCATAGTACACATACATATATCCATAATCAACAATACATGTGTAATCATAGTCTGTGTACATCCAAAATACACTGTTACACTATAATAATTGGAGTTTGGATTGAGAGACTTTTAAACTAGAACTTCCTAGAAGAAGTACTATAAAACACCTTGCAATTGTCAAATAGATGCTAAAATACATTCGAAATGTAAATATGGTTGAAAAAGCTGTACTTCAAACATATGATAAGATACCTCTGTACTTGTAAGATAACTGTTCAATTAGAGATGTGCAGCTTCTAGAGGTACCCAAGGGGTGTCGTATCAAAACAAGAAGGAAAAGAGATGACGATGTTCTTATTCGTGTATCGTTTTCTTTGCCTTTTAGCTTCCTTTGCTAACTGCTCAGCTCCTTAGCCTAAACCAGGCTCTAATACCATGAAAAGATTGAGAGAGGAGAGTGAGGTTGAGCTCTTAAAAAGATGCAGGGAGGAAGAGAACTTGAGCTCTTGCAAGCACATACACTCACACAAATCTTAGAAGAAAACACATAAGATGAGGTTGAAAATTGTTCCTCTTTGTTCTTAACAAAAAGGATTCTACCAAAAAGATAAGGAAAATATAACATAAATACTATGTACATGCGGTCCATAATGTGAACATGTTAAGTGAGTAAGCTGGCAAGATAAGTATGCTATAAATCAATGGTGGACTAGTAGGTGGTGTAGTCTAGCTCTAGAATCAGTAGCGAAGATCTATCATACCAGTATCTTACCAAACACGCCAGTGATGTAAGTGGGAGAAATGGTCACCCAGGTATATCATAAGTGACAGCTTGTATTGAGCTTGACATCTCAACACTTTCTCTTACGCTCAACTCCATCTCTAGGAGTCCAAACATAGTCCGGAATCTGCGAAGCTTCTCTGCACCCAAGGCTTTCGTGAAAATGTCAGCTACCTGCTTCTTTGTGCTAACATACATAAGATCAATGTCTCATGCTAAGACCCTCTCTTTGATGAAGTGATAGTGGATCTCTATGTGTTTGGTCCGCGCATGAAAAATCGAGTTCCTCGTTTACTGTATACTGGTCTTTGCCTCTGTACTTAATAGATACAAGGGATTTCATAATGCTCTTGATCTTCAAGGCATAATCATTCACAGACATGTTTTTCTTCTCCATAGTATGAAGCTCATTCTTTAATTAAATCTTTCGTGCGTGGGTGTTAGTTTTATGTAGTTTCACCAAGGTGTCTCCTTGGGTGACTTGGCAGCTTGTATATGCCCAATCATGGTATCCTGTATGCTAATAGAAAGCTAATACATGACTTTCCTTGTTTCTTGAATCTAATTCTTGTATTCTTTTACATCTATAGCAGTTGGATTATCTCCGGTGTCTCCTCATGTTCACCTTCAATGTAGTCCTAGTAGCCTTTTTCCATTAGGTAATTTGTTAATCTAAACCTCTAAGCATGGAAATTTTTCTTGTCAAGCTTCTCTGCAACAATTTGGTTACTTCTATCATTTGACATCTTGTCTGTAACATAAACTCACAAAAAATAATACTCTTGTATGTCCTGCACAAACTGTTGTATTCTTTATAGTGGTATTATACTGCACCCAAACTGTCATAACCAGTGATCTCAATTTGCATACATATATCCAATAGCACCTGTAAGACCTCTTTGCAGTACACAGTGTGTTTGCACAACCAAATGTCCTTCTTGCAGTTCTAAAAAGAGAATTCTGCAAAGAATCGAAACTTACTCCAATGCACGCGAACGCCTCCGAACTGACAAACGGAGATCAAGATACGCCGGAAACGTATTTTCGCCTTGAAAATTTTCTCTCTAAAGGACAAAATAGTTATCTCGCAAATTCTCTCCCGCGAAGAAAGCTCCTCATTCGGAGTTCGTTGTCGGTGTCTCCCAACACGAAGAGCTCCCGACAAGGGTGTAGTAGTCAACACAAAGGGGAAAGAATAGGTGAAGCTATTACCATCACACCGCTTCTTGTGCTTCTCTTGCTTACTGCTCAGCTTCTTAGCATGAACTAGGCTTTGATATCATGAAAAGATGCAGGAAGGAAGAGAGCTTGAGCTCTTGTAAGTAGACACATACTCACACAAACCCTAGAAGAGAACACATAAGATCCGAGAGGCTGAAAATTGTTGTTCTTCTTCTTCTCAACAAAAGGGTTCTACCAAAAAGATAAGGGAAATACAACATATGTACTAAGGTACTATGTACTTGCAGTCCATAATGTGAACAAGCTACATGAAAAGAGCTCGCAAGATAAGTATGCCATAACTCAATGGTGGACTAGTAGCTGGTGTAGTCTAGCTGTAAAATCACTGGCGAAGATCTATCATGTCAGTATTCTACCAAACACGCCAGTGATGTAAGTGGTGGAAACGGTCACCCAGGCATATCATAAGTGTCAACTCGTGTTGAGCTTGTTATCTCAACAACTCTTGTAGGCGCGCGCACACTCTTGTAGGCGCGCGCACACTCTCGTAACAATGAAGAAGACACAAAAATGGAAGGCTGAAATCTTCTTCTACTTGTTGCTCGCAAAAGAGGTCTACCAAAGAAAAGTGAAAACCAACATAAGTACTAGAGTACTATGTAGAAGCAGTCCATAATGTGAATATGTTACGTAGGTGAGTTGGCAAGATAAGTATGCCATAACTCGGTTGGTGGACTAGATAGATGTAGTCTAGCTATAGAATAGCTGGCAAAGATCCGTCATGTCAACTATCAAAGATGCCAGTGGTGTAAAGGTGGAGCGGTCACACAAACAATGTTAGCTCGTGTTGAGCATTACATCTCAACATACATCCCATGCACGTCTATGAGGTCTATATATTCCATGCATGTCTATGAGGACCGGATGGCTAGAAGAGAAGTCGACATATGATGGGTATACATCCCATTATTATGTATATATGATCAAAGTAATATAAGAGATAGATCCCACATGTTTTTAGGAAGCACTTGGACATAAGCATTGGGAAGGTGCCATCAATGAAGAGATGGCTACATTGTGGACGTAAATGGGACATGTAATTTGGATGGAGTAAGGAGAAGAAGGCAATCGGATGCAAATGGGTTTAGAAAGTAAAGCATAATTTAGATGGGCCTGTGAGAAGGTACATGTAGTAGGAAAGTTTGGTAGCCAAGGGATATGCACATACTTATGGCATTGGCCATGAGGAGGCTTTTGTAAGAGCACTCATTGTTATGGCTGCAACTAAGGGATGACCTTTACATAAGGAATGATCTTTACATCAGATGGATATAAAGAATACATTTTTACATGATGATTTACAAGAGAAGCTCTACATGGAGCAACCACTAGGACATGAGGACCATGCACACCCAAATTTGTTTATAGAGGTTATATAAATCCTTATATGGATTGAAGCAAGCATCTAGAGCATGGTCAGATAGGAGAGTATCTTATCATTATTTTTAAATATTTATAATACATTTTTTACTTTATGGAAATAAGACCAACGGGGGCATTATGGTAGTAGTCATCTATATTGATGACTTGATTTGTCACAAGGGACAATGATGCTGACATTCATGAGGTGAAGGTTCTCCTTAAGAAAAAGCTTGAAATGAAAGATTTGGGTGAACTACGATACTTCTTCCTAAGTATAGAGGTGATTAGATCATGTGATGGATTTGGCTTTTTATAGAGGCAGTATGCTTTGAACATACTATCTAAGTGTGAGATGATAGGTTGTTAGACAATCTCAGTGCCACTGGAGCAGAAAAATGAGAACTCTTGGATCATGTAATATACTCAATAATTTTGCTAATTAGGCCATCTATACCTTTTTTCTATCTGGTGTACTTACTTTTTTACTTTGTAGGGTCTTGTTTTTGTTACCAAGAAATGAAGGTTGTATATTTTTCATGATTCTCTTCCTAGGAATCACATCTAACCATAACATATTTTTATAGCTCATGTCATAAAAAAAAATTCAAACAATTGCATGTGACAATTCATCATGTTAAGTTATAAAATTTCTTAAATAGCCACTCAGTGTACATAAAAGTGTCCCAAAATACTTCTAAGTCTAATTACCAACACGGCTTTAATATGAATCACTTCTTGGCATGCAACATCCAACAGAGATGCAATTAAATCTACAAGAGGATATGGTGATGAAGATGATTAGCACAAATAAAGATGATGTACCTCCATGGTCATGATTACATAATAAAGGTTTTTGAGTGCACATGATTTTTTTTCTATCATAGTTGATAACAAGGAGAAACACATTTTACTAGTGCAAGTGGCCTCTCTATCCCTTGCCACTCTCACTTTTGCCACCCTCCTTTCTTCCTAGCATTATCCTTGCAGTATTCTTATCAAGAAAACCCAATTTCTTAAATGAAGTAACATAATTTCTTAAACGATAAAGAACTATAACATAGATTTTATGGCATAACACAAATTCTCCTTAATTTTTTAAAAGATTCAAAGTCATTTATTTTTTAAAGTGTAATGTACTATCATGCAACTGTGCCACCAAAAGCCAAAAGCAAATAAAAACAAGTGTAGGGACTACTAATAGGCATGTAATGTACCATCATGCAAGTGTAATTTACCATCATGAAAGTGTGTCCATACAAGTGTGCCAGCAACAACCAAAAGCAAAAAACAAGTGTAGGGGCCACTAATAGGCATGTAATTCTTTTAAGGGTTTAATATAAAAAGAAAAAATAATAAGAGCTTTAAGACATAAGATATGCAAGCATAAAGTGATAAGTCAATGGGCAATCTTGAGAGTTTGATTCTCTAGAACTAGGCTTATTGGGATGCGAAGGCTTAGTTTATTTAACAAATAAGAGGTTTCTTTTAAGACATAAGATATGCAAGCATAAAGTAATTCTCTAGAACTAGGCTTATTGGGATGCGAAGGCTTAGTTTATTTAACAAATAAGAGGTTTCCTTTAGTTCATTTCTCATTTAAAGAGGAACTAATGCTAAGGACTACCCATGATAGTCTAGAAGAATCCACATGTGATATTATTATTAAAGAATATATTTTATTAAAATAAAAAAAGGTTTTTCTTTACCATCCTCCTTGCTTCCTAGCATTATCCGTGTGGTATTCTTATCAAGAAAACCCAATTTCTTAAATGTAAAGAAATATAACATATACTTTATGGCATAACAAAAATTCTCCTTACTTTTTTAAAGATTCAAATTTATTTATTTATTTTTATTTGTAATGTACTATCATGCAAGTGTGACACCAACAACCAAAAGCAAATAAAAACAAGTGTAGGGACTACTAATAGGCATGTAATATACTGTCATGCAAGTGTAATTTACCATCATGCAAGTGTGCCTTTACAAGTGTGCCACCAACAACCACAAGCAAATGAAAACAAGTGTAGGGACCATTAATAGGCATGGTGGGTGTCCCTAGAATCATGGGAAGGGTGCAGGGTGCAACTACATGTTGTCGAGCGTTGCCCTTCCACACTTGAAAGCACAATAGCTCAACTGAGAAATTGACAAATCTTGGCCTAGCACATAAATGCATAGTTGGGGTGTGTCCTCACCTCATGAATGTAGGTTGCTTGTGATTCTCGTAGGTAGCATCGTTGCGTAGGAGCATTCGAGAGCTCCACTCTATTGCCGCACTCCAATAGAAGTTCGACCCTTAGTATCTCTCTCTCACACTCACTCACACAATGGAGCACACAAGAGCTTAACACACACAAGAAATAAGCAATGGAGGAGAGGAAAAGAGCACTCACTTGGATTATTCATCAGAGAATAAGCGGTGAGAGTTACATTTTGCCTTTTATGTGTGACTTCTAAGGTTTACACTCTTAGGTAGCCAAACTTAAAAATTAGGTCCTAGGGCTCATTCGGCCACTCTAGCTTGTGCAAACATCTAATCCACAACTAGTGCTCTCCACACCTAAGATCTTGTGGTGTGCCTTTAATAGATAAGCGACGATCACACATGTAAAATAATATAATATAAGCACATTCCAATGAGATCCCGCATTTCCAGACTTCAATCAAAATTGTTGAATATGGTAAGGTGGCTAGCATCGACATTTGTGGATATCTCTGGTAGTAGTTTAACATATATAATTCTTTTAAGGGTTAAATATCAAAAGACAAAATAATAAAAACTTCAAGACACTTAAGATACACAAGCATAAAGAAATTAATGGGCAATTTTGAGAGTTTGATTCTCTAGAACTAGGCTTATTGGGATGTGAAGGCTTAGTTTATTGAACAAATAAGATATTTTCTTTAGTTTGTTTGTCTTTTAAAGAGGAATTAGTGCTAAGGACTACCCATGATAGTCTAGAACTGAATCCACAGGCAAGATTATTGTTAAGGAATATATTTTATTAAGAAACAAGAAAAGGTTTTTCTTTACATAATTTTCCTCTTCTATTTGCAATGATTAGCTTAATACATAATCTTATAAAAAGAGCCACTAATATAGAATTCTAGAATAAACTCTTTCTTTACAAAATTTTCCTCTTCTATTTGCAATGATTGGCTTAATACTACATGGTCTCATAGGGAGACCCACTTTGGATTTTCGTGTAGAGGTGCTGTCTTTATTGAGAACTTAGTTAAGCCCATGTTTTTATGTAAAAAAAAACAAAATGTATGCTCATAGGATATCTTTGATACAATCCTACCTAATGAATGCTAAAAAAAGTGCTGCAAATTAGCCCACATCAGCTAAAAATCAGCTCAAATTTCAGCCCGTAGATCAGCCTATTGATGAGGGAATTATGGATGATGCAGTGGTGTGGATAAGGATTTTGTAGCCTCATACAGGCACCCAAGAGTATGCCAAAATGGTTGGCGTAGACATTGCGGGGATAGCAAATTAGCTACTCCTTTACCTAGCAAGACACGTGCAGGTTCTCATCATGTATCTTATTCTTTTTGGTTCATTCTTTTGTTTCTAGTATATGTAATGAAGAGGAGCCAGTTTCCTTTGAGAAAGCATATGAAAATGATCATTGGTGTGCAGGATGAGTACGACTCAGTCCTTAAAAATGACACTTGGTAGAAGGAGCCATGGGTGAGGGTGGTACATATTTGAAGCCCCCATTGAGGACTTGCTTCCACTAGGATATTGGGCCACTTGGGATTTAGGAGGAGTGTCAACAAACAACAGGGCTCAAAATAGAAATTTGTAAGCTATTTTTGGTGGATTTAGATCTTGGAGTCTGGAAAAGTGAGTCTAGACAGGGGTTGTGCTTGGTTGTGGTGCCTGTAGAAGAGTGGGTAACACTAGTGGATGAGGACCTATGTAGGGGCTATAGAGGTAGGCTTCCTGGTCTCATCAGCGCTTAACCACCTTTGATTGTATGTGTGTAGACCATGGATCGCACACCAGACGACACACCCGCATTAATATAGCCGCAACATCTCCACCGTGCCTACACCAGCAGAGAGAATGTTCACGTGTTAATTTTATAATTTCATCTCACAAATGAGTCCCGAGCAAAGGGCTATGGTTGAAGCCTACTTTGGGAGAGGCGCTGGCACTTCTGCACAACCATCACAACCCTCGAGGGGTTCACATAAAAAATGTAAGTATACCATGTGAGTTTAAATGAATGGGGTTTTTAAATTCAAAATTTAAGCTAATTTTATAAAAATACATTTACAAAAGGGCTAGCATGTGAGGTAGCTTGGTTGAGAAAGCTACTTGCAGATTTGGATCTATCAATGGATAGACAAGTTGTCATTTTCTGTGACAACATTAGTAGTATACAGTTGGCCAGAAACCGAGTTTTTCATGCTCGCACGAAGCATATAGAGGTCCACTACCATTTTGTCACAGAGAGAAGGTCTTGGCAGGAGACGTTGACCTTGTTTATGTCAGCACACAGTATCAAGTCACTGACATCTTCACCAAAGCATTGGGTACAAAGAAGCTCCGCAGATTCAGAGCTTCGCTTGGTGTACATGAGATGGAGTTGAGCTCGAGGGGGAGTGTTGAGATATCAACCTCATCTAGTGAGGCGATGGACACTGATGACCTGCCTGCTAGGGGATAGCCGCCCCACACTTACACCACTAGCATGGTTGGTGAGATCATGGGTGATATGCAGCCAGTGGGATGACAAGCTGTATGACAGCCATTCTAAAGACTGGCATAGTTATAGCGCCAGCTCATTTAGTTGGGTTCACACTATAGAGAACCCTAGTATGTATTTGGTTGAGTACCTTTTCATATGTGTGTACTCTTATCTTTGTATATGGTGTGTTGAGTGTTGAGTGAAAGTGAAGAAGATTTTCAGTCTCTCACCTTGTGTGTTCTCTATTAGGGTTTTGTGAGTGTGTGTGTGCGTGCTTGCAAGAGCTCAAGCTCTCTTCTCCCCTGCATCTTTTCAAATCCATGGCAAGTCACACAAACCCCACCCATGGCTTGTTCAACGACTTTGAGTCGTAAGATGGGATCACTCATCAGGTTGTTGCCGTGGTGTGGTGGCTCCACAGATGCTTCTACCGCTTAGTGTGAACATCAACCCATTGACAATTTGTGAGGGAACACCACACTCACACTCATCCCACCACTGCTTTGGCACAAACCCATCTACCCCCAATCCGGCTTCTTCCCAACAGCAAGTAGTGGAGGGAAATGTGGTCCTCAATGATGTTGGCCAATGAGATGAAGACTCGAATCGATGAGTTGTGCCATATAGTCTTTGCCCACGACTTTATGACTACATGGCATAAACTTGATAAAGCAAAGAAGGACCGAGTGGTCAATCAAATCAGGAGTGAGTTTAGGCTAGCAGCAGGCAGTGAAGAGGTCAATCCTATATGGATTAAAGATCACATGCTGAATATAACGAAGCACTAGCACGGTGATGTTACACATAAGGCAAAGATAGGGGGAGAAAAGCCCTGACATTGTGTAGAAGAGATCTGGGATATGAGGAGTGCATGAAGCACAATACAAATACCTAAAGGTATAAGCAACAATAGGAGGCCACAAGCAAAGATAGGGGGAGAAAAGCCCTGTCATTGTGTACAAGAGATTTTGGATGAGGAGTGTAGGAAGCACAATGCAAGTCCCTGAAGGTATAAGCAGCACGAGGAGCGCATCCAACTGGGGAGAGAGCGTAGGCGATCCCATCTTGGGAGTGGTGACTGTGATGCTTTCCACACGTACTTTGTAAGTATTAATAACGTGCACTCACTTACTTGTGTTGGCATAATGGGAATTTTTTTTGTTAAGTATTCATGCTTCATGCTTCTAGTAAAGAGTGGTCGGTCATGCAGTAGCAAATTATGTGGAGGAAAGGTATGCCTTAAAGCACGGCACGTATGCCCTCCTTGAGCAACTTGAGTGAGAGGGCATCAACGTCAATTGGACGGATGTGGTCAATATGGTACGCCTCTACATTTTACACCCATAAAATAGTTTTTACATCACTTTTCCATTTCTGAGTTTTTGCGTTATGAATATTCTTTGCAGGGGACCAATGCAAAACCCTAAGGCCAATGATGATTAGGTTTGGCCTTGCGTTAAGGCACTATGTAGAGGAGCAATGCCTTTAAATATTTTTTTGTCGGTTGCATGTGTTTGAGCATGTATCATGACCATAAATAAATAGACAATATGTAACTTATTATTAGTAATAAAAATTCATGTTTTGTGACCTTTGAGTATAGATGTTCTAAGTACTCTTCAATACTAACATAGTGGTGCATTCAGCTATATAAGACTGCACTTAGATGTACCATTATGCCAAATTTTTTTAAAACTTGCATCCATCAAAGTATTAGTTGATATAATAGTCAAAATACACATCGAAGTATATGTCGTAGTAATAGTTGATATGTGCATCGATAAAAACATTGAAAATCTTGTAGCAAAATAATAAAGTATTTTTACTATTTATACGAAATGTATTTCGACGCTTATTTAAGCCTTATTTTTGATAATTTTTTTGATGGTTTCATATCGACGTGTATATCAATGCTTTTGGAGTTTTTTTGCATGTTCATTTTTGTTGGAAAAAAATGTCGCACAAATAGACTTACTTGTAATAGTTTTAGATTGAGGTTTTTAATATTCTTCAACTTTCTCAATCTTGTTCTTATGCTAATGCTCATTTGCTTCTTTTGGGCTTGTTCCAACTTTGTTTCAAGCTCCTTGATAGTCTCATATTTTGATTTGATCCTTTCTATCAGCTTCTCATGGCTTTGATTCAATGTATTATATTTCTCATGAAGGACCCTCTACTCCTAATTGTGTTATATGATTGACATCGTATAAACTTGTGCTAATGAACTGAGAGCATTATAATACCCAAAGCAAGCCTTGGTGGCCATCTCCTATATATCATCTTATCAATGAAGTAAGATTTTTGAATGGAGGTGAGCTTAAAGTAAAAGGTTTCTTTAGATATAGTTGTCCATCACACCATAAATCAATATTCTTTGATCTTGTCTGTCTCATATTATCCTTGTCTTTTCTACTTATATGAATAGGCTTGTTCTTCTTTTATACTGGCTCATACTCACTCTCAAACAACATGCAAATGATGGAGTTTTTGTTTTAGTGACATGGTGTTACGATGAAAAATTGGGATTACTAAGAACAAAATGACATATATTGTGCAATCAACTAAGCTTAAATAAAAATCCAAAATAAGACATAAGCCGATTTAGGTGGAAAGTAATTTAAGAGGGAATTTGAAATTTCATATAACAAGAAGAGGGAGAATGTGCTTTTCAAATGTAATACATTCATGATAATGTATTTAATACTAAGGGTGGATAACTAATTATTCTTCTAACTAAAGGGTGGAATATATTTCACAAGTGACATGGCTATGTGAATATTCTCATTCTTCTATACTTATTTATGAATACTTATTAAATGATAAGGATGACTAACTGATTATCTCTCTCTAGAAACAACACCAAAATATCATTGTATTTCTTCATAAATCTTGGTATTTCATAATTTTTAGTACTCAAAAAATAGGATGACATGTATTTTCTTACAAGACCCAACAGTGAGCCTGGTTTTTTTCCTAATTCTCAATGGCTCCAATTTTTATTTATTTTTTTAGTTTTTATGGAAAACAAATAAAATAACAGAAAGGAAAGCAAAACTTCACGACTCAAATTTCTTGCATCCTACACTTCTCCAAACTGAAAAACAACACCAAAGGCACTTTCCTCTAGGTTTCCCAAGTACACACTACCCTTCAAACACAATATAAATAACAAAAAACATAAATTTCTCCACATTGTAAATAAACCTTATCCACTTTGCAAAACACTCAAACTCAAGAAAAAATGACACAATGGTAATCATAAGGAGGAACTGATGTTAATAAGAGCATGGAGGAAGATTTGTAGGATCCCTGACAATGGGAGCCAAAATGGTTACAGCCCCTTCTACCCTATTTCAAATTCCCACATCCTAGAAGAAAGAGAAGCAACCTACAACCATCATTAGGGAGCTTACATGCTTCTAAGCTCAGGACTCCATAGTCCACCGTGCTCAACCTAGTGGTGACCAACTCCTAGCTCTATTACATTTCCTTCCAAGCTGTCACCAACAATGAGGGTAATTCACTTCTTCAAAGCACTCTCACCTCTCTCAACTCACCACTTTCTCTCTCACAAAGAGGGAAAGGAACATGCACCAAGATTCAAACACTATCTACTTTTAACTCTCTCAACACTTACACATAGACAAGAGAGCAAGTAGATAAGAGCAAGTAGAGAAGAGCAAGACTCTATTGGCACAAAGGGAGATTGTCCCTTTCATTATGAGAAAAGTAACTTACATACAATTGGCCCTTATTTACACTTGGGTGCACCCAAAACTTAAGAAGTTGATAAAAATCTTGGACTTGGACACTAGCTAGTTGTTCTCATAATATTATATCAATTTATAGCTCCATTTTGTGACACTTATTGTGCTACTCTCTAATGAGGAGGGAGAGTGCCTAGTTAACCCAAAATGGGGTTAATAATCATCATGGGGCCATAAATCATCATGGGGCCATAAATCATCATGGCCCATGAACATTCATGGCTTACGTACATGGTGTACATCATGGTAAAATACATGACTCATTGGAAAAACATTGCATTGTACACGGCATTGGGTGATACATTTCCTTGTTGACATAGCATAAAATGATGCTCAAAGTGGCATTGAATCAAAAAATAACATAGAGTGATTTGTGTGGCATACAATCTCATGACATTAATTTTCCCTCTTACCACCACATTGCGTATTGAAAAAATAAGCATCATACGAGGGGGTTGTGCTCAAGAAATGATGCATTAGGCTTTAGGGAATTAAACGAGCTTATTTCATAGATTGTGTGAATGTAATTTAAGATTATTAGAAGATGATTAAGCACACTAAGCAAAGAACAAGGAAAGGGGAGCATACGGATGAGATCTCACCAACAATGAGATCTTTGATTTTTTAGTTCACAAGAAGGTTTACACCTATCTAGTGAGTGGAATTAGCCAATTTTACTACAAGCTTGATGATATACATTTTATTCAGTTATAACATTTTTTATAGACTATCCCATGAGCATTACTTTAAGATTGAGGCTAATTCCTCTTATAGTCCAATGCACACAAAAGTTCTCTTGACCCTCCTAAGAGGACTTTCTCAATGCTTTTGTGTAGAGCTTCGATGAGGTCCTCCACTAAACACTACTCCTAGCCACATAATCCTTCTAGTGGATAATTTGACTAATTAAGATAAATATAGTGACTAATTGTTGGACAAATTGATGCCAAAGGTCATTTGGTACAAAGGTTAAAAACAATCATCACCAATGAGTAAATATGCAAAAGATCTCATCCCGCTAGTAGGTGAAAGGAACTCGTGGAGCACCATTATGGGGCTTGATTGTAGGAAGTTACTTGTTTACTTGATGGAGCTATATCTAAGGAAAGATTCTAGGGACTTGATTAGCACCTAATTGTGGATTAGGGACTCATAATGAGATGTACATTTTCCTATTTAAAGAAGCACTCATCTATTGCAAGTACAACTAAACATTGCTCTTGGCCACACAATCCTTCTATGATAATTTGACTAATTAAGATAAATATATTGACTAATTGTTGGAAAAGTTTACTTTAATGGTTAGAGTTAAAGCCAAAAGTCATTTGGTAAAAAGCTTAAAAACAATTATCATCAATGAGTAAATATGAAAAAAATCTCATCTTGCTAGTTGAAAGGAACTTGTGGAGCATCTTCTAGGTTGAGATATTATGGGGCTTGATTATAGGAAGTCACTTGCTTACTTTATGGAGATACATCTAAGGAAAGATTCTAGGGACTTGATTAGCACTTACTCATGGATTAGAGACTCATAATTAGATGTCTATTTTCCTATTTAAAGAGGCACTCATCTAATGCAAGGACAACTCTTATTGCCCATAGCATTATGTTGTCATTATGCTAAGTATAGGTGATTAACTCTAATCTTCTATTAATGAGGTTCATTAAGCATAATGGATCATGCTAATCCTTGTGTTTAATCCATCATAGCTCCTCTCAATTAGTATTAGAGCTTAGGTTTAGCTTCGGTAGTGATCCTAGTTATTGCTAGCAGGATTAGTGACTAATATTAGCATTATATTATCATTATCAATGATTAGTATAATTTCTATTCACACCCTTGTCTAGTGGAGAATCTACAACCATTTAATCATGCAATTAACGTAACAAGAAATCACATGGGAACTTTCCCAACTCACAAGCGCCCAACCTAGTCGCTCTAATTTGTCAAATTGCCATTGGATCTATGTGAAATTGGATATGCAAAGTAGGTGCCTATTTTCTCTACATAATCAACAAAATGGACGTATTTACTTCAAGTTGAGCTATAAGGAGATCACACCAAGGTTTTCAAGGGCGTTGAACTTGATTATGGTGTCTATTTCGCTCAAAATCTCCTCCTTGATTCAACTTAGGATTGTGGCAACAAGGCATATATTTTGGTAAATTTAGTGGCTAATTGGGTGTTTTTTTCTCATCGTTGATCACTTGAGGCATTCAATTTTTATGAAGTTATAATAATCAATGATTTCAGCCCTTAACTCTTGGCATTGCATTTTTCCCAAAGCTGTAATTTTTTGCTAGCACTTGGAGGAGCTGAAGGGCAAGGATTAGGGAAAGTGGAAGTATGAGGGGTAGGTAAAGTAGAAGTGAGAGGGGTAGGGAAGGTGGTGCAAAGCATGGATGTGGGGGATTGTGGGATAGATGACATGTCAGACACAGAATAGGTAGGGGATAAGCTGGAGCGACTTAATTGCTTGGCCCCATACCTAGAGTTCAAACGGTCTCAAGCCACCCATGCCTGCAAATTTGGGTCATCTATGGGTATGGGAGTGGCACTAGAGGATGCCCCTCCATATATCCGGTCTTGATCCATGGGTGATGAACCCCATGATCGCCACATTTATATGCATAAAAACATTACATAAAAACATAAAAACATAGCACATAGAGCATAAATACATAAAAAGAATAATGCATAAGCTTAATGCATTAATGCTTATGCATAAGCTTAAAGCATTAAGCTTAATGCATAGTGTTAATGCATTAAGATTATGCATTATGATTTATGTACTACAACACGTCGGGGGCATATGAAAAGATGCAGGGGGGAAGAGAGCTTGAGCTCTTGCAAGCACACACACAATCACAAAACCCTAATAGAGAACACACAAGGTGAGAGACTGAATATCTTCTTCTTCTTCACTCAACACTCAACACACCATATACAAAGATGAGAGTACACACAATATGAAAGGTACTCAACCAAATACATACACGAGTTCTCTATAGTGTGAACCCAACTAAATGAGCTGGCGCTATAACTATGCCAGTCTCTAGAATGGCTGTCACACAGCCTGTCATCCCACTGGTCGCATATCACCCATGATCTCACCAACCATGCCAGTGGTGTAAGTGTGGGGCATATCCCCCAGGCGGGTCATCAGTGTCCACCGCCTCACTGGATGAGCTCGATATCTCAACACTCCCCCTCGAGCTCAACTCCATCTCATGTACACCAAGCGAAGCCCTGAATCTGCGGAGCTTCTTTGTACCCAATGCTTTGGTGAAGATGTCAGCTACCTGATCCTCTGTGTGCTGACATAAACAAGGTCGAGGTCTCCTGCCAAGACCTTCTCTCTGACGAAGTGGTAGTGGACCTCTATATGCTTTGTACGAGCATGAAAGACTGGGTTCCTGGCCAATTGTATACTGCTATGTTGTCACAAAAAATGACAACTTGTCTATCCACTGATAGACCCAAATCTGCAAGTAGCTTTCTCAACCAAGCTACCTCACATGCTGCCATAGCAGCTCCTCTGTACTCGGCCTCTGTACTGGATAGAGCAACCGTAGGCTGCTTCTTGCTGCTCGAAGTCACAGCAGCACTCCCCAAAGAAAACATGAATCCACTAATAGATCTCCTATCTAAGATACTACCAGCCCAATCAGCATCTGTGTACCCATGTACACATATCTCTGAGCTCCCCCAGATCCTTCATCTCAAACTTCTGTCTAAGCAAGATCTTTACATCAAAGATCTCTGCATCATGGTCCCCCGTAATGATCAAGTCATCTACATAGATGACAACAAGCACAACCCCTCTATCACCATGTCTCACATACAGCGAGAAATCTGCATTGGCTACATGAAAGCCAATAGTGACAAGATATTCAGAAATCTTGTCAGACCATGCTCTTGGTGCTTGTTTTAAGCCATACAAGGCTTTCTTCAACCTGCAAACATGCTCGGGGTGACTCACATCCTCATAACCAGGTGGCTGCAACATATACACCTCTTCTTGCAAATCCCCATGCAAGAATGCATTCTTTATATCCATCTGATGTAAAGACCATTGTTTTGACACAGCCATTGCTATCACAACTCTCATTGTTGCCATCTTGGCAACTGGGCTGAAAGTTTCCTCATAATCAATGCCATATGTCTGCGCATATCCTTTGGCTACCAATCTAGCCTTGTACCTGTTTATGCTTCCATCACTGTTATGTTTTACTTTGTACACCCACTTGCATCCAATGGCTTTCTTGCCTTCAGGCAATTGCACTAAGTCCCAAGTTTCATTTCCATATAGTGCATTCATCTCCTCATCCATAGCTTTCTCCCAACACACATTTCCACAACAGCCTCATCAATGCATGTGGGCTCTACAACCTGCACAACCTTTGCCATATATGCATAGTGATGTGCTACATAACCATCATAGGTAAATCTCTGCACAGGATTTTTCACTCTCCCAGATCTTCGCAGCTTTTCATTCATGGCTTCCATAGCCTTCTTTACACTAGGTGTTCTCATAGCTGGGATCCCAAGCTCCTCATCAAGGCTCATATCTGAGCCACTAGACTCTCCATCAACATGAGAATGCCCTGCAAAAATGTCAGGCATACCAAGGGGCTCAACCACTTTCTCTTTTCCTTTACGTGATGTACTAATCACATTTGCAGGACTGGTATTATGACGCAGCCTACCACTCCATGGTCTATCAACTATAAGATTCCTCCCCAGTCTCTCAAAATGTCCAGCATCTTCCCCTGTAATCAATCCCTCTTCAGAAATATAAAAGACTTGTTTCTAACTGTTTTAACCTAGAGAGAGAAAATATTCTAGAGAGAGAATATTCAAATTTTTAATATTTTTGGATAAAAAATTATCTCATCTTATTAAAATAAGTTCCCCTGAAACAGAAATTCAAAAAGAACTTTCCAATGTGCAATTGGAATTAATTGGAAATAGGTATAAAGGACCTTAGCCTAAGGGTCTAGATTTTCAGAAATTTTTGGATTATGGTCCAATTAAGGTTTCTATGGGCCAATAGCATCAATCCATGTGTAGGGAGGAGATAAATCCAATTTGTAAAAGAAGATACCCAAAAGTGAGTAAATGCTCACATAAGATGAAGAGTTGAAAATGTACAAGGTTTATTAGTAAAAAACTATGAGCAATATTAAAATGATTCCATTATGACACATATGTAAGGAAGGGGAGTTCTTTAAAGGAGGTGCATATTTCACATAAGATGAAGAGTTGAAAATGTACAAGGTTTATTAGTAAAAAACTATGAGCAATATTAAAATGATTCCATTATGACACATATGTAAGGAAGGGGAGTTCTTTAAAGGAGGTGCATATTTCACATAAGATGAAGAGTTGAAAATGTACAAGGTTTATTAGTAAAAAACTATGAGCAATATTAAAATGATTCCATTATGACACATATGTAAGGAAAGAGAGTTCTTTAAAGGAGGTGCATATTTCACATGCTTGAATGAGTTTTAAACTCATAAAAATTGAGATATTTCATCTCTCCTCTCTCCTCATTTAAGTCTAGTTCCAAAAAGTTAGCTTAACTGACCTAAAAATGGTCAAATATTGACCAAACTGATTTAGAAAATTCTAGAATCAGTTTGTTTGGTTAGGAGCTCAATTCTTCCTATAAATAGAAGCCTCCCCCTTGTTGAAAAATATATAGTGTTTATGCATCGTTACTCTACTCCACCTAAGCCAAGAATTGTGAATTCATTTAATAATTCACTAGTTTTTGGAGCTTCCCTCTTTCTTCAATCCCCATTAGTGGCTCCATCAACATACTTAACCAATTGATTGGTTGGGGGCCTCTACCGTGAACAAAGAATCAAGCAAGTTGTAAGGTAATTAGCGAATATTGATCTTTCTATAATTTCTCAATGTTTCTCTCTTCTCAACCCCTCTCAAGCTTGAGAAGTTTAATTGGTATGGTTTTTTTTAAATGCTATTGAAGTTTGAATAGTAGTGAAGAGTTACATAATTTAATAAATGCTATTGAAGTTAATTTTCATTTATGTTTAAATTCTAATGATTTTTATGTAAATTCTCTCTCTCACTCAAGAAATGGTCATACTCATGACTCGTTCTCAATCCAAATCAAGCTTTTCATAAAGCTTTTCCTTAACCCAAGATTAAGCTATGCTTGAGGCCAAATTAATGGCTTTTTTCTATGCTTTTAGTTTATGTATATTGATGATTCAATCCATTATGGATTAATAATCCAATTAGAGATCATTTTAATTATTTCCTTAATGATAAGCATTATCCCTTAGAAAAATTGAGATTTATCAGTCATAGCAGCGGAGCTATGGTAAAATTTTTATAAAAATTATGCATAAAATAATCTCATTCAAAGCATAAAAAGAGGACTTCCTACCATATTCTAGGAATTATCATCCTAGATTAATTGAAAGAAATTCATTACAATCATGGAGAAATTGAATTTTAATATCATGCATAAAGGATAAGTTTTTATATCAAAAGTGTTATTTTTACCATTTTTATTTCATGCATAGAAGTATGCATAATGGATAAATTTTTATATCAAAAGTGTTATTTTTACCATTTTTATTTCATGCATAGAAGTATGCATAAAGGATAAGTTTTTATATCAAAAGTGTTATTTTTACCATTTTTATTTCATGCATAGAAGTATGCATAATGGATAAATTTTTATATCAAAAGTGTTATTTTTACCATTTTTATTTCATGCATATAAGTATGCATAAAGGAAAATTTTTTATATCAAAAGTGTTATTTTTACCATTTTTATTTCATGCATAGAAGTATGCATAATGGATAAATTTTTATATCAAAAGTGTTATTTTTACCATTTTTATTTCATGCATAGAAGTATGCATAATGGATAAATTTTTATATCAAAAGTGTTATTTTTATCATTTTTAATTTTCATGCATAGAAGTATGCATAAAGGAAAATTTTTTATATCAAAAGTGTTACTTTTATCATTTTTAATTTTCATGCATAGAAGTATGCATAAAGGAAAATTTTTTAGATCAAAAGTGTTACTTTTATCATATTGGATTTCATGCATAGAGGTATGCATAAAAGTTGATTATTTTATTATAAAAGTGTGACTTTTATCATAATTGAATTTCATGCATAGAGGTATGCATAAAAGTTGATTATTTTATTGTAAGAGTGTTACTTTTATCATATTGGATTTCATGCATATAGGTATGCATAAAAGATATTCTTTTTATACTAAAAGTGTGATTTTCCTCATGAATGGATTTTATGCTTAACTTAGATGCATAAGAGAAATTCTTTTATTCTAAAAGTGTAATTTCCTACCAAATTGAATTTATGCATAAGAAGATGCATAAAAGATTGATTTTAATTTCGAAAGTGTTAGTCTCCTTAAATGGAATTTATGTATAAATAAATGTGTAGAGAAATCTTATATCAAATGTAAGAATTCTCTTTAAAAAAAAAGATATGAAATGTGATAAGATGTGATAAGAGGTGTATGAGATGTGATAAGAATTGATAAGATGCGTATGGAAAGTGATAGGATGTGATAAGAGGTGTATGAGATGTGATAAGAATTGATAAGATGCGTATGGAAAGTGATAGGATGTGATAAGAGGTGTATGAGATGTGATAAGAATTGATAAGATGCGTATGGAAAGTGATAGGATGTGATAAAAGGTGTATGAGATGTGATAAGAATTGATAAGATGCGTATGGAAAGTGATAGGATGTGATAAGAGGTGTATGAGATGTAAAAAGATGTGATAAGATGTGTATGAGATGTGATAAGATTTGATAAGATGCGTATGGAAAGTGATAGGATGTGATAAGAGGTGTATGAGATGTAAAAAGATGTGATAAGATGTGTATGAGATGTGATAGAATGTGTTAAGATGAGTTAGGATGTGTTAAGATGTATATGGGATGTGTTAGGACGAGAATGAATGTAATATGGTTGTATGAATGTGATGTGGATGTATACATGTAGATGTATATGTATGAATGTGAATGTTGATGTGGATGTGGATGTATGGATGTAGATACGGATGTGTATGTATGTATGTAGATGTGTATGTATGAATGAGGATGTGAAAATGGATGTATGTATGTAGATGTGGATGTATGGATGTATGTATGTAGATGTGGATGTATGTATGTAGATGTGGATGTATGGATGTGATTGTGAATGAAGAGGTGGATGTGAATGTATGGATGTAGATACGGATGTGGATGTATGTATGTGAATGTGGATGTATGAATGAGGATGTGAAAATGGATGCATGCATGTGAATGTGGATGTATGAATATGAAGGTGGATGTGTGGATGTGGAAATGGAGGTATGGATGTATGAATGTAGATGTGGATGTATGCATGTAGATGCGTATGTATGAATGTGAAATTGGATGTATGATGTGGACGTACGAACATGGATATGTATGTAGAATAATGAATATGAAGATGTATGTGAGATAATGTAGTCTATATGAGTGAATGGATGAGAACGAGTACACACTGAATGGAATGTGGAATAAGTAATGTGGTCCAAGAGTGGATAATATGGAAAGACAAGAGTTCGTTATAGAAACTGTATTTGTGACTGTTTGTAAATGACTGTTTTATGTCAAGAATGCTGGAGAAGCATTTTGACCGTCTTGAGGATTAAGGTCATGAAGACTGAACTGATAAAGTTGCAACTGCTGACGGAGAGTCAATGGAGGACGTCTCACGTAGCAAGGTCGATCGAGGTCTTGACCAGCCTCGGCTCGATTTAAACGGTGAGCTTTCGGTACGGTGGATGAGGGAACAAGGAAGCGGCCTATGAGTGAAGCGCTAGGTCACTTGCGAAGGATCCTAGAGGGTGCTGACCATACGGTGCTCGGGCTCTGGGTCGCCGAAGATACCCACACGTGCGTCGTGGAAGATATTGGAACAAGGAGTAAGAGTTGTTTTCTGAAACCGGGCATGGATCTGGTTGATTGACCTTGCTGGTTTTCCACGGAGATTCCATTCTATTATATGAATATATTGCCGGTTACTATGAGCTAAGAACTATGGAAAAGGCCCCTGAGAGAACAGGTGGTGAGCGTTCTAGTTGCCAAGGATGCCATAAGTACACCGATGAAAGAATGACTGGAAATAAGGATTCAACCAGAGACTTTGAGGATTGTCATCAGTGACATAATGGTTTTATTAAAGGATTGTTTTAAAGCTAGTTGATGCTAAGAAAAAGGCAATTTCATATTGGGTGTGTAAGTGGTATGACTAGTTTTATGTTTGCATGAACTTCCGGCTAGGGGGCCTTGGAACTCTTTTCCTTGGTACCCGGGACAAAACCTAACCAAATTCCAAATTGGATCCCATCACTACAGTGGTTGGGCGGTTGGCTAACCCATGGGATCGGATGGGGTTAGGCTGGACTGATGGATCCGTAAATCGAGATTTTAATTTCTGTTATTACGATAGATAAAGTAAATCCCGGATAGTAATTGTTCTATGGATAGGAATCAACGGCTGTGCCTCTTGATGGGGAAAAAAGCGTTGATCCCAATGATCCAAGTACAAGTTTCTTCCTTGATCCGACCGAGTATCTTTATAGGTGCAGTCGGATCAGCGTGATCGGTAAGGATCTTGACTACGTTAGAGTACAAAGTTATCTGGTGGAATCGCCCGTGCTTTCCGGGTAAAGGGAGTTTTTCCGGTTTCGATTTTGGACAAACCGACGGATTAGTCTCTTGTCCGGATATCCGTGGGCGAGGCCCCGAGTGTGAGACCCCTAACCGCGCACGATGTGCTACTTCCGCTGCTAGTACCCCGAATCTGTTGCGTGGTGGGAGACCGGGATCTCACAGTTGGTATCAGAGCGGTTTTGAAAGCTAATAAAGATAATTAAATTCTTATCTGAAATTGGTAATAAGAATTCAGAAACAGCATTTTCATAATGTATTTTCATTCCGTAAGCTTCTTTAATGAAGAAATTTTAATCAAAGAAATTGTTTTTATAGATGGAAGTTCCACATTTATCTGGTATTCCCGACCTCACCCAGTCTCAAGATATGATTGCATTTGCCTTCGAGCATCTCATCTCTTCCGCTTCAACTCAAACAAGCCGAGCAAGACTCGCACGCCATTTTCGCGGATTTATATTTTCCTACCCCAGCGGAGAGAATACAACATAAGTGGTTTGCAGGGCAATATGTCCACGCCCATTGCAACCGTCGTACAATGCTGTGGCAGAATCTCTCATTGACTATGATCCTGTTAAAGCTGAAAATGGTGCGTGGTGTCATTCTATATCATTCGACACCTCGAAATTTCAGACTTTCATGTCGAATTTATAGACTCCTTAGTCGATTTATCCCTAAGGAGAAAATAATAACTCCCTTCGCAGTTAGAGAACTTATGTAACAGGGCATGACTATGGCCCAGTACCGTCGTCTTATGCGTCTCTCGAAGAGATTTTGAATTTTGGAGCCGAGCCACTCTATGTAATTATTGCAACTTGCATAAATATACAAATGTTTTTTTTTTAAAACGGACGATCGGATAAAGAAAAATCTATTTATCAGACTTAAGTCATAGATCTCCAATAAGATCAACTGAGGAGCAAATTATGTCAAAAGTTTATCAAGACGCACAAAAAGGTTGTAATTGTTTGATATAATTCATACAAATTGTTAATTCAAATTGAAATTCGTAAATTAGTAATTGGGTCTTCAATTGGAAGTACCGCAATTGTATGGAACCCTAACTTGCTTGAGACCTAGACATGATGGTATTTACCTTATAGTTTCGAGTATCATGACTATCCGTATATACCGAGGGTATAACTGCAGCTCTTTACCGACAGTATATACGAGTAAATCTAAGACTTGAAATTATAAGCGTTAATGCTATCCAGATGATGATTTTGAATGTGGTTGATATCATTTTTAATTCTGTTTGGGAACTGATGAATTGATTTGGATTCTGATTGAAAAATGATGATCCTTGAAAATGGGTTGAAATGTAATAAGCTGAGCGAAACCATAATGTGGATGATTGGGACAAGTCCCTGTAATGATAAATGATGAAAATGATTCAGCAAATCACTATGAGATTAGTGGATTATGTTGTCAAATTGCTACTGTTAATACTTGAGACGGTAGATCAAGTTAAGGGATGACAAATTGAGAACTTGCTTAACTTAAATTCCGTGGAGGAATGTTCAGAAGGAAATTTTCGGTCTAATGGACCATTATCATGTTAAAGATATGAATGATATGATTTGAATGAATTGTTATTTAATGATGAATTCTATATAAGGGATATTTATCCCCATATTCTGTTGGGTTAACCGGAATATAAGGAACCCCAGAATAAATTGGATCTTAAGCAAAAAAGTTGTCCTCTACTTGCGAGATGAGGACATCTTGCACCTTTTAAGTGGGGTAGAATGTAAGATTCCTCCCCCAACCTTAGAGGTATACAGGAGTAAGAATCTCCCTTTCTGATCTTATAATTATTCTCTCTCTAAAATAAAAGAAAGATTCTGTTTAAAAAAGGAAGAACCTTTTTCCTGAATACTTCTCAAGAGTCCCACCTGTTTTAAGGATTCAGAACAACGAGTTCAGAAGTGAGAATTGATGTTTTGGATATCAAGGTTTTGGTCTCGAGTACGGCCCAAAAGAAGTTCTTTATCTCTTGGGAAGTATAAGAAGTTATCTCCCAGATATTGTGGACCAAAGAAAGTAGATGATTTAGCTTACGAACTTCTTTTATCTCCTCATCTCAAAGTTCTGAATACCTTCTATAGAAAAATGTGCCAAACCCAAATCATGGAAAGACGGTAAAACTTCAGTGGCAAGTTACCGTTGGCTTCTAAGTTACGCTAGCTCCTTCCTTTATATAAGTCGTAACTTTTACTTGTCGTTCACAGTAATCTTACTTCCATCGATCTTCTTTCTTTCTTAATCTCCTTCATGGCTTGGCAACAAGAATTAGCTTTATCCATGATGATTTCTCACCTTCAAGACGCAAGGGAGTCTGTGAAGAAAGATTTTATAGAGCAGTATGAGCGCTCACTTTTCCCTCACTTGGGAACTTCTGTAGCGCAGACAAAATGGCGGACCTATCAAGACATAACTAGGGTAACACCCTGGGGTCAGCAGCACTTTCGTAACAATGTCCGCTTGGCCATGGTTATTGAAGCTTTGGGTTTGGGTCCCCGATACTACTGCGTCATGAGATCAAGGCATCTTGGGTTTTCTGAGCGGGTCTTCTTACTGGCGTGTTTTCTTCCTCATGAGAAGATATGCCTTTACCCCGTTTTTGGCTTGCCTCTCAGAGGTCCTTTTGTTAGATCACCTCATACCACTGAGATAGGTGCGGCAATAACCAACAGAATTATTCCCATAGATGAGTTACCTTATACTTGTGCAGCTTGTGAGTGCTGCTTTTGTGATCGTATGATGGACGGGCTTATGGAAGTGTAAAGAGTTCTTCTATCTTTACTGTATAAGTTCCGAGAATGAATAAAGTTTAAATCTTGTTCTTATCTTGAATCTTGCTCTCTTGAGATTTTTTTTAATTGGTGGTTAATCTTAATTAAAAAAATTTTCTCTCAGTCTCATACTTGTGCATCTTGCGAAATTACCCCCAGTTTGCGAGATGAGGGCATCTCGCGTTTTTTAAGTGGGAGAGAATGTAAGATTCCTCCCCAGCCTCTCAAAATGTCCAGCATCTTCCCCTGTAATCAATCCCTCTTCAGAAATATAAAAGACTTGTTTCTAACTGTTTTAACCTAGAGAGAGAAAATATTCTAGAGAGAGAATATTCAAATTTTTAATATTTTTGGATAGAAAATTATCTCATCTTATTAAAATAAGTTCCCCTGAAACAGAAATTCAAAAAGAACTTTCCAATGTGCAATTGGAATTAATTTGAAATGGGTATAAAGGACCTTAGCCTAAGGGTCTAGATTTTCAGAAATTTTTGGATTATGGTCCAATTAAGGTTTCTATGGGCCAATAGCATCAATCCATGTGTAGGGAGGAGATAAATCCAATTTGTAAAAGAAGATACCCAAAAGTGAGTAAATGCTCACATAAGATGAAGAGTTGAAAATGTACAAGGTTTATTAGTAAAAAACTATGAGCAATATTAAAATGATTCCATTATGACAAATATGTAAGGAAGGGGAGTTCTTTAAAGGAGGTGCATATTTCACATAAGATGAGAGTTGAAAATGTACAAGGTTTATTAGTAAAAAACTATGAGCAATATTAAAATGATTCCATTATGACACATATGTAAGGAAGGGGAGTTCTTTAAAGGAGGTGCATATTTCACATAAGATGAAGAGTTGAAAATGTACAAGGTTTATTAGTAAAAAACTATGAGCAATATTAAAATGATTCCATTATGACACATATGTAAGGAAAGAGAGTTCTTTAAAGGAGGTGCATATTTCACATGCTTGAATGAGTTTTAAACTCATAAAAATTGAGATATTTCATCTCTCCTCTCTCCTCATTTAAGTCTAGTTCCAAAAAGTTAGCTTAACTGACCTAAAAATGGTCAAATATTGACCAAACTGATTTAGAAATTTCTAGAATCAGTTTGTTTGGTTAGGAGCTCAATTCTTCCTATAAATAGAAGCCTCCCCCTTGTTGAAAAATATATAGTGTTTATGCATCGTTACTCTACTCCACCTAAGCCAAGAACTGTGAATTCATTTAATAATTCACTAGTTTTTGGAGCTTCCCTCTTTCTTCAATCTCCATTAGTGGCTCCATCAACATACTTAACCAATTGATTGGTTGGGAGCCTCTACCGTGAACAAAGAATCAAGCAAGTTGTAAGGTAATTAGTGAATATTGATCTTTCTATAATTTCTCAATGTTTCTCTCTTCTCAACCCCTCTCAAGCTTGAGAAGTTTAATTGGTATGGTTTTTTTTAAATGCTATTGAAGTTTGAATAGTAGTGAAGAGTTACATAATTTAATAAATGCTATTGAAGTTAATTTTCATTTATGTTTAAATTCTAATGATTTTTATGTAAATTCTCTCTCTCACTCAAGAAATGGTCATACTCATGACCCGTTCTCAATCCAAATCAAGCTTTTCATAAAGCTTTTCCTTAACCCAAGATTAAGCTATGCTTGAGGCCAAATTAATGGCTTTTTTCTATGCTTTTAGTTTATGTATATTGATGATTCAATCCATTATGGATTAATAATCCAATTAGAGATCATTTTAATTATTTCCTTAATGATAAGCATTATCCCTTAAAAAAATTGAGATTTATCAGTCATAGCAGCGGAGCTATGGCAAAATTTTTATAAAAATTATGCATAAAATAATCTCATTCAAAGCATAAAAAGAGGACTTCCTACCATATTCTAGGAATTATCATCCTAGATTAATTGAAAGAAATTCATTACAATCATGGAGAAATTGAATTTTAATATCATGCATAAAGGATAAGTTTTTATATCAAAAGTGTTATTTTTTATCATTTTTATTTCATGCATAGAAGTATGCATAATGGATAAATTTTTATATCAAAAGTGTTATTTTTACCATTTTTATTTCATGCATAGAAGTATGCATAAAGGATAAGTTTTTATATCAAAAGTGTTATTTTTACCATTTTTATTTCATGCATAGAAGTATGCAAAATGGATAAATTTTTATATCAAAAGTGTTATTTTTACCATTTTTATTTCATGCATAGAAGTATGCATAAAGGAAATTTTTTTATATCAAAAGTGTTATTTTTACCATTTTTATTTCATGCATAGAAGTATGCATAATGGATAAATTTTTATATCAAAAGTGTTATTTTTACCATTTTTATTTCATGCATAGAAGTATGCATAATGGATAAATTTTTATATCAAAAGTGTTATTTTTATCATTTTTAATTTTCATGCATAGAAGTATGCATAAAGGAAAATTTTTTATATCAAAAGTGTTACTTTTATCATTTTTAATTTTCATGCATAGAAGTATGCATAAAGGAAAATTTTTTAGATCAAAAGTGTTACTTTTATCATATTGGATTTCATGCATGGAGGTATGCATAAAAGTTGATTATTTTATTATAAAAGTGTGACTTTTATCATAATTGAATTTCATGCATAGAGGTATGCATAAAAGTTGATTATTTTATTGTAAGAGTGTTACTTTTATCATATTGGATTTCATGCATATAGGTATGCATAAAAGATATTCTTTTTATACTAAAAGTGTGATTTTCCTCATAAATGGATTTTATGCTTAACTTAGATGCATAAGAGAAATTCTTTTATTCCAAAAGTGTAATTTCCTACCAAATTGAATTTATGCATAAGAAGATGCATAAAAGATTGATTTTAATTTCGAAAGTGTTAGTCTCCTTAAATGGAATTTATGTATAAATAAATGTGTAGAGAAATCTTATATCAAATGTAAGAATTCTCTTTAAAAAAAAAGATATGAAATGTGATAAGATGTGATAAGAGGTGTATGAGATGTGATAAGAATTGATAAGATGCGTATGGAAAGTGATAGGATGTGACAAGAGGTGTATGAGATGTGATAAGAATTGATAAGATGCGTATGGAAAGTGATAGGATGTGATAAGAGGTGTATGAGATATGATAAGAATTGATAAGATGCGTATGGAAAGTGATAGGATGTGATAAGAGGTGTATGAGATGTGATAAGAATTGATAAGATGCGTATGGAAAGTGATAGGATGTGATAAGAGGTGTATGAGATGTAAAAAGATGTGATAAGATGTGTATGAGATGTGATAAGATTTGATAAGATGCCTATGGAAAGTGATAGGATGTGATAAGAGGTGTATGAGATGTAAAAAGATGTGATAAGATGTGTATGAGATGTGATAGAATGTGTTAAGATGAGTTAGGATGTGTTAAGATGTATATGGGATGTGTTAGGACGAGAATGAATGTAATATGGTTGTATGAATGTGATGTGGATGTATACATGTAGATATATATGTATGAATGTGAATGTTGATGTGGATGTGGATGTATGGATGTAGATACGGATGTGTATGTATGTATGTGGATGTGTATGTATGAATGAGGATGTGAAAATGGACGTATGTATGTAGATGTGGATGTATGGATGTATGTATGTAGATGTGGATGTATGTATGTAGATGTGGATGTATGGATGTGATTGTGAATGAAGAGGTGGATGTGAATGTATGGATGTAGATACGGATGTGGATGTATGTATGATAATGTGGATGTATGAATGAGGATGTGAAAATGGATGTATGCATGTGAATGTGGATGTATGAATATGAAGGTGGATGTGTGGATGTGGAAATGGAGGTATGGATGTATGAATGTAGATGTGGATGTATGCATGTAGATGCGTATGTATGAATGTGAAATTGGATGTATGATGTGGACGTACGAACATGGATATGTATGTAGAATAATGAATATGAAGATGTATGTGAGATAATGTAGTCTATATGAGTGAATGGATGAGAACGAGTACACACTGAATGGAATGTGGAATAAGTAATGTGGTCCGAGAGTGGATAATATGGAAAGACAAGAGTTCGTTATAGAAACTGTATTTGTGACTGTTTGTAAATGACTGTTTTATGTCAAGAATGCTGGAGAAGCATTTTGACCGTCTTGAGGATTAAGGTCATGAAGACTGAACTGATAAAGTTGCAACTGCTGACGGAGAGTCAATGGAGGACGTCTCGCGTAGCAAGGTCGATCGAGGTCTTGACCAGCCTCGGCTCGATTTAAATGGTGAGCTTCCGGTACGGTGGATGAGGGACCAAGGAAGCGGCCTATGAGTGAAGCGCTAGGTCACCTGCGAAGGATCCTAGAGGGTGCTGACCATACGGTGCTCGGGCTCTGGGTCACCGAAGATACCCACACGTGCGTCGTGGAAGATATTGGAACAAGGAGTAAGAGTTGTTTTCTGAAACCGGGCATGGATCTGGTTGATTGACCTTGCTGGTCCTCAACAGATGAGTCCATGGCTCTTTTATATGGATCTGTGGGTTGATCTTGCTGATCTTCCACGGAGATTCCATTCTATTATATGAATATATTGCCGGTTACTATGAGCTAAGAACTATGGAAAAGGCCCCTGAGAGAACAGGTGGTGAGCGTTCTAGTTGCCAATGATGCCATAAGTACACCGATGAAAGAATGACTGGAAATAAGGATTCAACCAGAGACTTTGAGGATTGTCATCAGTGACATAATGGTTTTATTAAAGGATTGTTTTAAAGCTAGTTGATGCTAAGAAAAAGGCAATTTCATATTGGGTGTGTAAGTGGTATGACTAGTTTTATGTTTGCATGAACTTCCGGCTAGGGGGCCTTGGAACTCTTTTCCTTGGTACCCGGGACAAAACCTAACCAAATTCCAAATTGGATCCCATCACTACAGTGGTTGGGCGGTTGGCTAACCCATGGGATCGGATGGGGTTAGGCTGGACTGATGGATCCGTAAATCGAGATTTTAATTTCTGTTATTACGATAGATAAAGTAAATCCCGGATAGTAATTGTTCTATGGATAGGAATCAACGGCTGTGCCTCTTGATGGGGAAAAAAGCGTTGATCCCAATGATCCAAGTGCAAGTTTCTTCCTTGATCCGACCGAGTATCTTTATAGGTGCAGTCGGATCAGCGTGATCGGTAAGGATCTTGACTACGTTAGAGTACAAAGTTATCTGGTGGAATCGCCCGTGCTTTCCGGGTAAAGGGAGTTTTTTCGGTTTCGATTTTGGACAAACCGACGGATTAGTCTCTTGTCCGGATATCCGTGGGCGAGGCCCCGAGTGTGAGACCCCTACCCGCGCACGATGTGCTACTTCCGCTGCTAGTACCCCAAATCTGTTGCGTGGTGGGAGACCGGGATCTCACATCAACAGACCCACTAGATGAGGACTCTCCTAGTCCACTCAAAGACTGTGATTGCTGACCTGCATTCTGTGCAACCACACTTACACTCACATCAGCCCCAACAGCTTCTTTTTTAGCAGCATACCAACTGCTCATCTCATCAAAGACAACATCCTTGCTTACCCTCAACTCACGTGTAGCAGGGTTATAACACCTGTATCCCTTTTGCTCAAGGGAATATCCAATAAACACACATTTTTCAGTTTTTGGATCCAGCTTAGTTCTCAGCTCATCTGGCACATGCACATATGCAATGCATCCAAAGACTTTCAGATGAGACAAATCAGGTTTTCTGCCAGTAAACCTCTCCTCTGGAGTTACATCATGTATGGCTGCAGTTGGAGTCCTGTTCATGATGTATACTGATGTAGAAACAGCCTCAGCCCAATAGCTATGCGGCATATTCTTCTCTTCCATCAATGCTCGCGCAATCTCAGCAATGTGCCTGTTTTTTCGCTCAGCAACTCCATTTTGCTGCGGAGTGTATCTGCATGTAAACTGTCTCCGAATACCATTCTTCTTCAAAAATTCAGAGAACTCATTGGAGAAGTACTCTCCCCCTCCATCTGACCTTAGGCACTTTACATATTTCCCTGTTTGCTTTTCAACCAAAACTCTGAAATTCTGAAAGTGAGTGAACACCTCACTCTTCTCCTTCATGAAATATACCCACACTTTCCTTGTGTGGTCATCAATAAATGTCACATAATATCTGCAGTCTCCCATAGACATGGTCTTCGTAGGACCCCATACATATGAATGCACAACATCTAGTGCATTTCTGCTCACATATCTATTACGTGGAAATACATGCTTTGTTTGCTTTCCAAATTGGCATGCTTCACATATTCTCTGCATACCTTCCACTTTAAACTTTGGCAGCCCTGTCACAATTCCTAGACATCCTGAGAGGCTGGGGGAGGAATCTTACACCTCTAGTCTAAAACCCTTTGCATGTCCTATTTGGGTTGAACTCCCTAACATGCCTTTCTATCTTTATCCTGGGTTAAAAAAATAGTAGGTCCCATAGGAAAGGTCTTGGGTCTGAGGCCTAAAAATGACTATAACCCCGCTTGGCCTCCTCAAATTTTGGTTGAGGTAGATCTGGACACACCCTGATTGAGGAAATTGAGGTGAACTGTGGTGAATATGTTTTAAAGCAGCAAATACTGTCACTGTGGAGCTTAGGGGCATGTGATAAGGAACTATCCGGTTAGATACCCTAACCTCAAATTTTGGTTGAGGTAGATCTGGACACACCCTGATAAACACCTCCCCAGAACTGTGGAGCTTAGGGGCATGTGATAAGGAACTATTCGGTTAGATACCCTAACCTAAAAACCCCGAGCCCCCAAGTCTCTTCTGCTTCTGTACCCAAATCGCAAAATAATGAGGTCAGTACATCTTAGACCCCCCCCCCCCCCCTTTGGCCCATGTCCTTGGAAAAGAGAGAAATGATGGCCTTGCTACCCCTAATAGAAGGAAAAATTTTAAACCTAGGACCAATCACCAAAGGTAATTTGCCAACTTGTATTCCCTTTTGCACAACCCCTCTGATTTTGATAACTTGGAGGACTCTCAATGAACTACCATCCTTCTTACTCCCTTGGATAGAAACATGCTAAATACTGAGATCAATTAGATGGATCATGACCTGCATAATGACTACAACCCTCTGGAAGATGTTCAAACTGAAGAAGCCCAAAACAAGGTGCCTAACCTTGATGCAAGGATGATGGGTGAAATGGATGTTGCTAAAGAACTCAAAAGGGTTCACTCTCAGGTTGAAACTTCAACCCCACAGTCAATTACCAAGAATGGCTCTAAAAAGCCACATCCCCATAGGAAGATTAAATTAGGTGCTCTGCCTTGAATGTTAAGGGTCTTACTACAGACCCTTCCAAGGCTCAAAAGGTTAGGAATTGGTTAAAAAGGAAAGGGAAATTTGAATTTATTGCTCTAACAGAAGTTAAAGCTAGTGGACAGGAACTGGAAACCAAGATGTAGACCATTTCCAAAGAGCATATATGGATATTCATAGCACATTCTCAAGGTTATGGGGGAGTTGCAGTTGGTATGCATATTGACCTCTAGGAAGATCTCAAGGATATACATGTGGATGTGTTTGACCAGTGGGATGCTTTTGAGTTAACCACATTCTCCTTCATAGGCCTTTATGCAGCAAGCCCTCAAGCCAATAGGGTTAGAATTTGGAGAACCTTGAGAAAGGTCCCAGCTCCTATCATGCTCATGGGAGACTTTAATATGGTTGAGAATAGAGAAGACATGTTCAGAGGTGCTAGGCAAATTATTAGAGGGGCTGAATTGCAGTCCTGGCAAAACACTTCTGACTATTTTGACCTGTGTGACCTAGGAAATGTGGGTGATTTCACCTGGCAAGACTATGCTATGGGAGAATATGCCAGGAAAGCTAGACTAGATAGAGGTTATGTCAGCAAGAGCCTATGTAACTCCTTTGTTAGGACTGAATGTAAAATAGACTTCTCCACATGCCTATCTGACCACTACCCCATCACACTCAAAATGGATAACTCTGATAAAAAGGTCATCAATCAGTGGTTTCACACTGAGTTCAAGCTTCCTATTCTGCAAGAGGAGATCAAAAAAATTTGGTGTGACTTCTTTGGAAGAGGACTCACTCCAACTAAGGCTTGGAGCCTAGCAATCAAATATTCCCAATCCTTACTGATCTGCACTAGGAAGGAAGTGACCAAAATCAGGAAACAAAGGAAAGAATAGCTATATCTGAAACTAAAGAACGTGGAAGAATTTGCAAACAGGAAGCATCCCACAATTCAGGAAAGAGCCTAGATCAAGGAGGAAGACATCTCCTTGCAACATTCCAACCTCTTCTTTAGAGAGTGGTGGGCAAGAAAAAGTGACTTGCCCTCACCTGAAATGTTCAAGATGCTTAAAGTAAGACAAAATAAAGAGACAATTCCTCTCCTCTTAAATGTTAATGGGACTAAATGCTAATATGAGGAGGGCAATAGAAAAGTGGCCCTCCATCACTTTAGGAATATTTTCAGCAAGGGGGGAGAGATCACAAAGAATCAGACTAAATGCAAAACACTCATAGGGGAAGCTAAGAAACCCACCATCCTAGAAGCAATATCCAAAACAATGGAGAATAATCTTTCAAAGGAAGCAATTAGAAGGGCCATAGAAAACCTTAAGGGAAAAAAGAGTCCTGGGCTTGATGGTATGCCCTCTGAATTCTTCAAAACCTTCAAGGAGATCTTGGTTGGTCCCTTACTGGAGGTGTGGCAAGAGGCCTTGTCAAATGGAGATCTCCCCACCATCACCATTAATGAAGGATGGATGAAACTTATTCACAAGAAGGGGGAGAAAGACAACCTAGTTAATTGAAGACCCATAACCATGCTCACATGTGCCTACAAAATCTTTGCCAAAGCCCTAGCTTTGAGACTATCCTGCCACTTGAAAAGTTGGATCAGACCAGAACAAAAGGGTTTTATAAAAGATGCATACATTCTGGATGCTATAATTACTCTCTGGGAGGGCTTGGATTATGTTGAAGAATCTAATCAAGACTATATTTTTTTCAAAATTGATTTTGATAAAGCATATGATAAGTTGGCATTATGTCTTGGCGTAAGATTCCTCCCCAGGCTCTCAAGATGTCCAGCATCTTCCCCTGTAATCAAATCCCTCTTCTCTACCAGTTTTGGCCTAGAGAGAGAAAATATTTTAGAGAGATAATATTGAGATATTAAATATTTTTGGATAGAAAAAATTCTCATCTTATTAAAATAAGTTCCCCTGAAACAGAAGTTCAAAAAGATTTTCAGAAGGTGCATTAGAAATTAAGTATAATCTGTTCAAGAAACATTATCTTGGGGGTGAAGATTTTTTTGAAATTTTAAATTAAGGTTCCTATGGACCAATAAGATTCATATAAATGTAGGGAGGAGATAAATAGAAGAATAAAAGAAAAATCTCCCAAAAATGAGTAAATACTCACATAAGATGAAGAGTTGACTAAGGACAAGGTTAATAGTTAAAAAAGAGAGATATTTAGGTGAAATGATGCATTTTTGACACCTCTGCATGGGGGAGTTCCCCTCATGAAGGAGACGCCTATTTCACATGCTTGAATGAGTTTTAAACTCCCAAATAATGGGATATTTTTATCTCTCCTCTCTCCTATTTCAGTTAGATCCAAAAAGTGACCAAAACTGAAAATGGTCAAAAATTGACCAAACTGATCTGGAAAATTCTAGAATCAGTTGGCTTGGTTAGAAGCTCACTTTTTTCTATAAATAGAAGCCTTCCCCTTTGTTGAAACTCAATAGTGTTATGCACTGTTAACCTGCCTCTCCCAAGTGCCAAAAACAGTGAATTTAATTCATAATTCATTAGTTTTTGACCTTCCCTCTTCCAAAAAGATTGGTGGCCACTCTTGTCTCAAACAAGAGTTGAACCCTCAAACCATTAAGCCAAAGGAAAGCTCTCAAAGTCATTAGTAAGTTGGTGATTCTTCTCTTTTTACACTTATTTTATGGTTTTTATGATTTTAAATGGTTTTTTTAATGCTTTATGTCTTCTCTAAAATTGCAAATAATGTTATGCCTCATTGTAAAAGGCATTCCCCTCTCTTCTCTAGTAAATCAACCCTTATTTATCCTAGCTAAGTGATAATTGATGGAATTAAACTTTTTATAATGTTTTCTCTTGTATAAGTGAATTTTAATTAGTATAGATTACTTTAAATCAATTAGAGTTAATTTTTATGACAAAATCAAGTAGGAAAAATTGAAAAATGGTCAGCCATACAAAGGAGGTTATGGCAAAATTTTTGGAAATAAGAATTACCTTTTTTTATGCTAAAAGAGTAATTCCTATCAATTTTATACTCTAAGAGTGTTATTTTCATGCATAGAAAATGCTTATTGATTATTATTATTTTTATGCATAAAGGAATAATTTTCTTTTATTATGAAAGTGTTACTTTCATCAAAATAGATTTTTATGCACAAAGGAATAATTTTCTTATGAAAGTGTTACTTTCATCAAAATGGAATTTTTAGGCATAAAAGATTATGTTTTTATAAAAGTGTTACTTTTATCATAATTGATTTTCATGCATAAAAGTATGCATAAAAGATATTTTTTTATTATAAAAGTGTTACTTGTGTCATATTTGATTCTCATGCATAGAAGTATGCATAAAAGATTATTTTTATTATTATAAAAGTGTTACTTTTATCATAATTGATTTTCATGCATAAAAGTATGCATAAAAGATATTTTTTTATTATAAAAGTGTTACTTTTATCATACTTGATTTTCATGCATAAAAGTATGCATAAAAGATATTTTTATTATTATAAAAGTGTTACTTCTACCATAATTGATTTTCATGCATAAAAGTATGCATAAAAGATATTTTTTTTAAAATTATAAAAGTGTTACTTCTATCATAATTGATTTTCATGCATAGAAGTATGCATAAAAGATAATTTGTTTTAATTATAAAAGTGTTACTTTTGTCATATTTGATTTTCATGCATAGAAGTATGCATAAAAGATTATTTTTATTAAAAGTGTTACTTCTTATTTTTGCATGAATCGCCGGTTAGGGGGCCTGGGAACTCTTTTCCTCGTACCTGGGCAAAAACACAACCAAATCTTTATAAAGGAATCCCACCAATATAGTGGTTGGCTAACCCATGGGCCGGATGGGGTAGGCTGGATCAGAGGATTTCTGACAACTATAAAGGAATCCCACCAATATAGTGGTTGGCTAACCCATGGGCCGGATGGGGTAGGCTGGATCAGAGGATTTCTGACAACTATAAAGAAATCCCACCAATATAGTGGTTGGCTAACCCATGGGCCGGATGGGGTAGGCTGGATCAGAGGATTTCTGACAACTAGATACGATTAGTTACGTTAATTAGTTTAAATCCTAAGAAGACCTTGTTCTGTGGGAGGGGATCAACGGGTGTGCCTTGTAACTGAGGAAAAAAGCAGTGCTTCCATGGACCAAGTGCAAGTCTCTTCTTGATCTGATTATGTGACTGTGGTTTGGTTAGATCAGTTTATCTAGTTAAGACTTTGACTCGTTAGAGTAATCCCCCGTTAGAAGACTTTTCCCATGGCGGAATCTCCCGTGCCTTCCGGGCGAGGGGAGTCTTCCGGGCCCGGGGGGACCGCCCGGGCTAGCCTCTTGTCCTGGACATCCGCGGGCGAGGCCTCGAGTGTGGAGCCTCGCTCCACATGGGAGGCCAACACCGCTTCCGCCATCGGGGCACCATGGCTAGGGGGCAGGGGCCTCACAGCTGGTATCAAAGCTTTGTTGAAAGCTAATAAGGATAAATGAATTCTTATTAGAAATTGATAACAAAAACTCAGAAAAAACATTTTTCATAATGTTTTTTTATTCCGTAAGTCTCATTAATAAAGAATCACAAGACATGACTGTGTTCGCCTTCAAGCATCTCATCTCTTCCGCTACAACTTGAACAAGCCGACGAGTGAGACTCACATGCCATTTCAAGGATTTATATTTTCCTGACCTAGCAGAGAGATGATAGCATAAGTGGTTTGTAGGGCGGTATGTCCACGCCTCTTGCGACCGGGGCGTGCAATGCTGAGGCAGAACCTCTCATGGGCCATGATTCTGATAAAGCTGAAAGTGGTACATGGGGTCATTCTATATCATTCAATGCCTCAAAATTTCAGACTTTCATGCCAAATCTACAGACTCCTTAGTCGCTTTATTCCTTAGGAGAAGATAATAGCTCCCTTGGTTTGGCAGTAAGTTAACGTTTGTATCAAGGCATGGCTATGGCCCAGTACTGCCGTCTTATGCGTCTCTCGAGGAGATTTTGATTTCTGGAACCGAGCTGCTCTATGTACATATTGCAACTTTTATATAAATAAAGAAATGTTTTTTAGAGAAAAATTTCCTGTTGTATAAGTGATTGTTTATGGACGAGCTGATAAAGAAAATCTGTTACCGGACATATGTCATAGATCTCCAATAAGATCATTTATCTTGTTTAAGAAATTGTTTTCTAAATCCCTTAAGTCTTAGGATCTTGAGGATGATATCAAAAAATAATAATAATAATAAAATATCATTTTTGACAGAATCATGAGACGAGGAAACCATGGCCGTCAGCCAGACCCTCTCTCTGAAGATGATGAGCTTGACCCCGACATTCGCAAGGCTCTTCATAGAACTCAGCCAGGACCCTTCAAAGGAGAAGGGGGGAACCTGGGCGGCGAGGCTATGGAGGAGAAATGGGTGGAAGCTATGGAAGAATATTTTGACATCACAGGCTACAATGAGCGGAGCAAAATGGCTCTTGCCAGGCTGAAAATAGTGGAAACATCTAGGGTGGCATGGAGGAACCATTGTGACACCAACCGTCTGGCCAGGAATAATCAGTCTTGGAACGACTTTAAAACCTATTTGAGGAAGAGATTTTGTCCCCGTGGGTCTTTGGAAACCAAAATGAACGAATTCTTAGAGCTAAAGCAGGGGAGAAATACCATCGAGGAATATCACCAGGCCTTCGCTCTTCTACTCAAATATTCACCACCTCTAGATGAAGAGCAACTCATGTGGCTAGGTTCATTCGGGGAATGAACTAACCCTTGGACACACTGGTCAAGAATGCCAAGCCAGTGTCCATGGCAGAAGCTGTCAGAATGGCGAAGGACTTTGCCAAAGACTTCATCGTGAAAGTCTCGCCAAAGCAAGCTCCCTCAACCTTTAAAAGATTTCAGACACCGGGAAGTTCTTCCAACTTTTCGCCTCCAAAGAGACACCAAGGTCCTAATCAGAATGTGGAGATGGGAAGCTTCAAAAATGAAGGAAGACCTTTCTCCCAAAGTACATTCTTAGGAACTCCGGCTCTCTCCAGAATGCAAAGAGAAGAGCTTTGAAGTGAGAACAAATGCTTCGGATGTCAGGGATTTGGGCACCAGCTCAAGGATTACCCATCTCCTTCAGTGGGCCAAGGAAGCCAGGGTCCCAGAGTTCAGAGACCGACTCCTTCTTATCAGTCCCCAATCCAGGTCCCCCGCACCAGAATCAGGGTAACCCTAGAAGAGTGCCAGCTCAGCCTGCAGCCTCCATGCAAAGCAGTCTCCGAACTCCCTCCTAGAATTGGAATAACCAAAGAGAGAGACTTCCACCTTAGACTACAGTAGCTAGAGCAGTCACCATAGCTGTGCGCCCATTCTCTTTGAAAAGAAGAAAGATGGAATGTTAAGACTCTATATTGACTACTACAGAGGACTGAATCAATTAATAACAGTATGGACTTTGTCACTGGATTACCTTCAGTGCAATTAGGTTACAACTCCATTTTTGTGGTAGTTGACAGGCTAACCAAAGTTGCCCATCTGTTTCCAGTGAAAGAAACATACTCTGCAGTGGATGTTGCCAGAGTTTTCCTTAAGGAAATCTTCAGATTGCATGGTTTACCTAGGAGGATAGTAAGTGACAGAGATCCCAAATTCAGTGGATGTTGCCAGAGTTTTCCTTAAGGAAATCTTCAGATTGCATGGTTTACCGAGGAGGATAGTAAGTGACAGAGATCCCAAATTCACATCAAAATTTTGGACTGGGTTCTTTGAAGCAGTAGGAACTTTCTTGGATCTCAGCACAGCCTATCACCCCGAAACAAATGGCTAGACAGAAAGGGTGAATCAGGTAATAGAAGATATTCTTCGGTCATGCTACGGCGGCAGGGAACCCAAGAAGTGGTTAAGTCATCTGCATCTGGTTGAATTTGTTTACAATGCTTCTTATCATCAGAGCATTGGGATGAGTCTTTTCAAAGCTTTGTATGGACAAGATTGCCTTACACCGTTGACTTGGTCTGACCCATTGATTAGAGTCAAAATGTCCAGACAAATGCTTGATGACATGGACCAGTGGATGCAACCAATCCATAAAGATATAAAGGCAGTCCAAGACAGACAAAAGCATTATGCAGATAAAAGGAGGTCAAAGAGAGAGTTTGAAGAGTCAGATATGGTCTTCATTCGAGTACCTCCAAAAATAAGTTCCTTATCCTTAGGGAGTAGTACAAGAAGCTCTCTCCGAGATACTGTGGGCGGTATGCTGTCATAAAGAAAGTGGGCGATCTAGCCTACAAACTTCTTCTGCCTCCCCATCTCAAGGTACATGATGTATTCCATGTCAGTTTGCTTAAGAAGTATGTACCTAGCCCGAGTCACATGCTTGATGATGAACAATTGATCTCTCCGACTCAAGGCCAGATAGTACTCCAACCCGAGAAAATCCTTGACGTTCGAGAGAAGATTCTCAAGAGAGCAAAGTCCTCAGAGAATTCTTAGTAAAGTGGAAGTTCTTCCCTCTAGAAGACGCCACCTGGGAGAAAGAAGAAGAGTTGGCGAAGGATTACCCCCACTTTGCGAGATGAGGATATCTTGCTTTTTTCAAATGGGAGAGGATGTAAGATTCCTCCTCAGCCTGAATAACAAATAAGCCTCTACGTCAATCCCTTGTAATCATTCTATGTTTCTGAATACAAGAAAATATTATTTTTCCTTGTTTGGTCTAGTGAGAAAAATTTCTAGAGAATGGTAAATCAATATTGGGATATTTTTGGATAAATAAATTCTACAAATATCAAAAAAATGTTTCCCTGAAACTAGAAAATCAAAATAGATTTTCCAAGGTGCAATACCAAACCAATTGATTGGTTGGGGGCCTCTACTTTGATCAAAAAATCAAGCAATCTAGGAGGTAAAATGTGGTTTATGGTCTTTTTTCTTTAATCTCCAAATGTTTCTCTCTTCTCAACCTCTCTCAAGCTTGAGAAGCATTTAATTGAATGGCTTTTTAATACAATTGAAGTTCTTTAATGAATTGTAGTGATAAAACACATAAATTTCCATTTATGCTTAAATTATAATGTTTTTTAAGCATGCCTCTCTCTCCCCCAAAGAATGGTCATTCTTATGACCTGTTAGAACTATATTCAAATGAAGCTTCTCATGAAGTATTTATCTAATCTAAAAGTAATTTCTATGCTTGTCAAATTGAGGCTAATTAAGTGGCTTTTTAATCTTTTTATGCTGTTTAATTTATAAAAAAATTAAGAATCAAGCCCATAATTGGATATTGATCCAATTAATGGTTACTCTAATCATAGGGATATTATTAAACTTTATGCTTTCAAATTATTGAGAATTATCAATAATAACAGTGGAGCTATGGTAAAATTTTTGAGAAATTAACACATAAATCATTTTCATTCATAATATGAAAAGAGCACTTTCTACCATATTCTAGAATTAATCATCCTAGATTAATTGAATGATTCTCATTATAATCATAGAAAATTAGATTTTAATGTGTATGCATAAATAGTTAATTAGGAAAAAGAGGAACTTCTAGTAATCCATTTTTATGTTAAAAGAGTAATCCCCGTGAGAATGGAAATCCATGTATTCCAATGAAGAGAAAAATTGGGATGCTAAAATAATGTATATTTTATTTAAAAATTAAAGAAGGATTTTGGTTAAATTTTTTTTTTGGCATAAATAAGTTAAAATGATGAAAGAGGAATTTCCACCATATTGAAAATCAAATATTTAAATGAGGAAAGTATACTTACTAGTGTGAAGGAATTAATGGAGATTTTTATTTGAGTTTTAAGAGAAAATTTAGTTAAACTTATATTTTTGCATAGATAAGTTTAAATGATGAAAGAGAAATTTCCACCATATTGGAATTCAAATATTTAAATAAGAAAAGTGTAATTCCTATTGTAAAGGAATTAATGGAGATTTTTATTTAAATTTTAAGAGAAAATTTAGTTAAATTTATCTTTTTGCATAGATAAGTTTAAATGATGAAAGAGGAATCCCCACCATATTGGAATCAAATATTTAAATGAGAAAAGTGGAATTTTTAGCTTAATGGAATTAATTGATATTTTTATATAATTTTTAAGAAGAATTTTAAATAGATTTAAATTATGGTAAAAGAGGAATTCCCATGATAATTGGATTGCACTCATTAAAATGAGAAAAAAAGGGATTTCAAGTTTATTTAAAAAAAAGAGTATGATATTTAGTTAAAAATAAGATTTTTTATGATAACTAAGAAAAGATGGATTTGAATTAAATTTTAGTATCAAAAGATAAATTTCCACCATAATTCTACCTAATTAATTAAGGTTGAGAAATTGTGTGATAGAAGGGATATCTTTGGATATAATCACTAAATGGATATATACCCAAAACTAGATGTTTATCTGAAGGGAATCCTTGTAGAACTAAACCAAATGAATTTGGTTAGACTACGAGAGGGATGGACAATAAACCTACTTGTCCATCTCTCGATCTAAATCAAGTAAAAACTTCGTGAGACCAATTCGAGTTTTTAATCACAAAGAATAGACTACCCGAACTAAACTAGTTTTTTTTGACCAAACTCACCAAGAATCTAGTTGGACAATCAGATTGAATGATGGGTAGATTACCCTAATGAGAGATCAAGGATCCTCATTATGAAACTGGGAATTATGGAAAAAGGGTTTTTGGAACCAATCTCAAATTGGAATTTAACTTGCATTGGAACCTCTGTTGTTTATTCAAAGGACTGTTTTACACCACAATGCTATGCTAGAGGAAGCATTTGGCTTATGATTTTCTAAGAGGAGGTTCGTTGGAATAGCTTGCGGGGAGTCGTTAAGGGATGTGGCTCGCGCCAAAGCGTGCCAAGGTCTTGACCAGCCTCGGTACGGTTAAAATGGTGCGCTTTCGGTACGATGGGCGAGGACCGATGAAGCAGTCCCTGAGTGAAGTGCTAGGACACCTAAGGAGGATCCTAGAGGGTTCTAACCAGGCGATGCACGGGCTCGTGGTTGCTAGGACACCCATGCGTATGTCGAGGAAGATTTCAGATGGACTAAAATGAAAGATTTTTGGGAACCAAATTTTGATACTGGATCTCACTGGTTGGCCAGTTGGTCTCCAACAAAGAGTCCAGAGGATATTATTGTAATACAATGGACTCGGAATTTTAGAAAATGATGATTAGAAATATTATGATTTCTATTGAAGGATTATTTTAAAGCCAGTCGAATCTCTTATAAATGGTAATCTCATATTGGGTGTGTACGTGGTATGCCTACCTTAATTTTTGCATGAATTACCGGCTAGGGGGCCTGGGAACTCTTTTCCCTTCTCGGTACCCGGGAAAAAACACAACCAAATCTTTATAAAGGAATCCCACCAATACAGTGGTCGGGGGTGGTTGCTAACCCATGGGTCGGATGTTGGATCGGAGGATTCCTGAGAAATAACTAGATACGATTAGTTACCTTAATTAGTTTAAATCCTGAGAAGACCTTGTTTTGTGGGAAGGGATCAGCGGCTGTGCCTCGTAAATGAGGAAAAAAGCGGTGATTCTATGGGCGAAGTCCCTTCATGGTTGTATTTAGCCTGTTGTTAACTAATAGCAGGATCGTTTTCCAAAAAAAAAACTACTTTATGCTTTAAGTGTACTTGTGTATTCTTGTGCATAAATTAATCACCCTTGGCTAAAATCAGTTTAAGGTTCATTTTCAAAATCTTAGCTTAAGGGTTACTCAAAAATATTAAGTCTAAGCTATAATATTATCCTATGGCAAGTCTCTGAATTAATTAATCCAAAATTGATCTAAGGTAGAAACTTAGGGGGGAAAAGGAAAAGCCAATTCCTAAGGTTTGTTGCATTTAATTAATGCAAGGGTTATAGAGTAATGTAGTAGATCATTTTCAAAGGTTTCTTCATATATTAATAAATACCTAGCTTACGGTTAATTGTACACACCTTACAGTAAGATTAATATATTGATTTGGATGATTAAGGGTCTCTAAGGTTGACATGCCTATTTTGATTTAAATAATATTTATGCTTACTGTTATTTTATAGGGTGCTAAAATGTAAACAAAAGAATGAAATCGAAAGACAAGGGTTCAATTGTAAAAAAAGGACATATGTACTTCAAGTTTTCAAAAAATACAAACGACTTGAATCGTCTACTCGTAAATGTTTGCAAACTTGATGTATGGATGTTTTAGGGTGTATAGAAACAACACCTCCAAATCCAAGAAAAACTCACACCTATTTCTTCCTTGGAAACAATGTCTCTTCAAGCCAAAAAGTGATATAGACAAGCTAGTTTCACTAGTTACTATAACATGTAAGAGGATGTAAGGTGGTACTTTAAGGGAGTTTATGACAAGGAGGCATGTGAAAAATGAAGAGATGGGACCCCTTTTATAGCTTGGTAGCACACCCTATGCATGTAAATGACCCATATATGGTATAACACCCTATGGACTTAGTTCAGTACTACTATCTGGTAGTAACACCCTATGCATGATGTAAATGACCCATATATGGTAGCACACCCTATGCATGTAAATGACCCATATATGGTATAACACACTATGGACTTAGTTCAGTACTACTATCTCAAGAAAATGGAGGCTAGATGTGATAGTTTGAGTTAAACTAATTGAATTTTAAGGGCTAGGGTGGCCTACACTAAGGTTTAACTCATACATGAGCCACCATGCACACTAATGCAACTAAGAGAAGGAAGCGTGACAACACCTATTCAATACCATTTATCAAATACCACTAGCAAATACGATTACCTAACCATTTGCGTATTTACCACTTACCACTCATCCTTATTCCACTATGATTTCTAGTAGACCATGGTTTTTGGACCTTAACCATTTAACCTTAGATCCATTTGATTTATGTGCACACATTAGACCCCTTTGATTAATTATGTGCACACATTAGACCCCTTTGATCAATTATTTCTCTCTAGAAATAACCTCATTATTTCTTACCATACACATGACCTTGGAGTGATTCATGTACTCTAGGCTTAAATATTGACTCAGATTGTACAAATTCCCTTAGGGTCAGGGTGTTCATCACACATGTGCAAGTGCATATGTGCACGCATGAGCATAAATTTTTAATCTAAATTCATTTTTCTTTCCAAGGGAACCTTAGACAAATTAGCCCAATTTATTTGAAAATATATGGGCCCTTAAATTAATTATTTTTCTCATAAATTATCTAAAGCTCCATTTCTAATTTACACATTCTACACTCTTTACGTGAGCATACACATGTGCACATGTGCTCCCCTAAGCCTTATATGTTTTTTTGTGCATGCAAAATTAATATTTAGGGTCAAATCTAAGTTCTTGGTTTGATACTTTTTTTTTGTAAGGATTTATACCTAACTAAGGGCAAATTTTCCATAGGCACACCTTATTTTTTTTCACATTTTCTCTCTTCTATAAATTGCACAATTTTTCCTATTTTAAGAAAATAATTCATTTTCTAATAATTTTCTTCTACAAGGGCAGGAGGGATCTTACATTCTCCCCCACTTTACACAAAATAATTTTTTTCTATAAGGATAGGAGGGTGTTACCCATTCCTAGGTTTAACAAAAGCTACCACCATTATCTTACATCACGGAGTCACGATAGATACACCAAAGGGTCATACATTCAAGATATGAAGCAATAGTAGCTACAACTTGGACGGGCGCCCGTAATTGTGTGACGACGGAGTATTTATGGCGATTCCCGCTTCCAGAGTGTGTGGTACCAAGTTAGGATGAAGTCCTAAGTGATGTACTTCATGGATATATTATGAGAGTAGTCATTGTAATAACATTAGGCCTCTTACAAGCCTAAAGTGCCCGGCCAGCCCCACAGTTTAAGTGAATGTGAACACTTATGGCCATGTATATAAGTGAATATCTCTCATAATACAACATACTCTCCCATTGTGCAACTGAGTCTTGCTCTTACTAATCTCTCTCCCTAATGCATGCTAGTGAGAGTGTCTGAGTGAAGTGAGGTGAGAGGAGAAACGAGTATCCGTAGTGCAACGCGATGGTGTAACGCTCGCAAGAGGTGCGGTGGAATTGCTTCTCAAGGATTTGTGGAGATTAGAGACCTCAAGGGTTACAAGCTCGGCCATTGGAAAGATCCTCATGATAGTTGCAGTTCACCAGGTAATCTTTTGTTGGATGTGTTTCAAGAGGGGTTAGGGTGAGCCATAACATTTTTGGTGCCACTGCCAAGGAGCCCTTGGCTTTTTCCATCGTTTTTTCTCTAATCTATGCATTACCCATTGCCTATTGTCTTGATTAATGGTTTTCCATGAAAAAGATGTGGATTTGATAGTGATTTGTGTGTAATTTGGTGTAGAATAGCTCTCTTTTTTGTTTTGGTAAAGAGTGCTCTTTGCTTAATTTATCATTTTTGTTGTTACTGTGGTCTTTCATGTTCTTTTAGGGCTTGCACATAGGTTGTATTAGGCTTAGCTTGCATCTATTGCATCAAACAATGCAATAGAATGTAATTTTTAGTGAATATTTTAGCTTAATTATGGGTTTTTTGTTGGAAATGTTTGCTTTACAATGTTAGCAAAGCATTAGGAGTAGCTTAATCTTTCAAAAAAAAAGTTAAAACCATAAAAAAACCCTTGAATTTAACTAATTTCTCTTAATGGATTGATTTTTGTCATTAAGGGTGATTAATCTTGTTCAAGAGATAAAATTTTTAAAAATGTGTTAATTTGGGTTTGAATTGATCATATAAATAGTCAAAATTAGTGTTTTTGAGTGTTTTGAGAGCATCTAGATGTATCAAAACACCTAATTACATTAATTGGAAGAATTTGATTCTCTTTGCTTAATTTTGCCTTAAAGGAAGAGACCAAAATTAAGAGTCTAATTAATCTCCTATTTTAGATTAATTTACACATTTCTTGATGCACATAGATTAGCATTATCGTGCTCTATACAATGATGTGCTCAATTGTGTGAATTAATTAGAGATTAGTGGTTAATTAAAGTCCTTGATTAGTGTAAAAGAGGGAAAGATTGGTGAAAGGATTAAATCTTGAATTAATTTTTAATCACTTTTTTTTACATAACTCATTAAGGCTAATAGTCATTCAATGAGTAGATGCTCATGAGTTATCAAATTGTCCATTTTGGGGGTCATTTATGAAGGGTGTAAGGGGTGTCATAAAAAGGTTGACTTTTTTGATTCCCAATTACCTTTTTGAAAAAATGCCCATATCTCCTTAATTTTAAATTCAAAAAATAACCCCCCAATAAAAGAAATGCGTATTTCCCACTAGACTACGAAAAAAAAATCAAACAATGGTAAACACCATGAACCATTTCTGCACTTTCACGGCCTAAGGTTTCACGCCCTAGGAGTCTGTGCCGAAAACAAAAAGCGAAAAATAGTTCACGCCGTTAACCATTTCTACACTTTCATGGCCTAAGGTTTCACGCGCTAGGAGTCCGCGCCAAAAAAAAAATTCAAAAAATGGTTCACGTTGTGAACTATTTATGTATTTTTACGGCCTAAGGTTTCACGCCCTAGGAGTCCGTGGTTTTTTTTTAAATCAAAAAATGGTTCACGTCGTGAGCCAATTCTACACTTTCACGACCTAAGGTTCCATGTCCTAGGAGTCTGTGTCGATTTTTTTAAAAAAAAATCAAAAAATGGTTCACGCCATGAACGAATTTTGCACTTTCATGGCCTAAGGATTCATGCCCTAGGAGTCCACGCTGAAAAACAAAATTCAAAAAATGGTTCATGTCGTGAACCAATTCTGCACTTTCACGACCTAAGGTTTCATGCCCTAGGAGTCCGTGTTGAAAACAATTTTCAAAAAATGGTTCATGCCATGAACCATTTCTACCTTTTCACGACCTAAGGTTTCACACCCTAGGAGTCCGCACACCAAAAAAAAAAATCAAAAAATGGTTCATGTCGTGAACCATTTCTGCACTTTCACGGCCTACGGTTTCATGCCCTAGGAGTTTCGCACCCAAAAAAAAGAAATGGTTCACCGCGTGAACCATTTCTGCACTTTTATAGCCTAAAGTTTCATGCCCTAGGAGTCTGCGCTAAAAAAAAAAATCAAATTTAATTTTGTTCGTGAAGTCCGCTTCACGGTGTGAAACACTTCATTCACACCAAAAAAGAAAAAAAAATCAAAATGGATAAAATTCGTGAAGTTTGCTTCACGCCGTGAACTACACCTTGCTAGTCTATGACGTGAAAGGGGTCCATCGGCAAAAAATAATAATAATAAAATTGAAATGGATAAAATTCGTGAAGCCCGTTTCACACCATGAACTACACCTTGCTAGTTCACAACATGAAAGGCGGTCCGTCGGTTTAAAAAAATAAAAATAAAAATTGAAATGGATAAAATTTGTGAACTCCGCCTCACGCCGTGAATTGCACCTTGCTATAGCAATTCACGACATGAAAGGGGGTCTGTCGGCAAAAATAAAAAAAATTGAAAAAATGGTTCACGTCGTGAACCATTTTTGCACTTTCATGGCCTAAGATTTTACCCCTTGGAGTCCACGTTGAAAAAAAAATCAAATCCATTTTTGCACTTTCACAGCTTAAGGTTTCACGCCCTAGGAGTCCGTGCTAAAAAAAATCAAATTTAATTTTTTCGTGAAGTCCCCTTCATGATGAGAAACACTTTGTTCACACAAAAAATAAATTTGAAATGGATAAAATTCGTGAAGTCCACTTCACTCCTTGAACTGCACCTTGATAGATAGTTCACGATGTGAAAGGAGGTCCGTTGGCCAAAAAAAAGAAAGATTCATGCCATGAACCATTTCTATACTTTTACGACCTAAGGTTTCACACCCTAGGAGTCCGTGCCAAAACAAAATCAAAAAATGATTCATACTGTGAACCATTTTTGCACTTTCATGACCTAAGGTTTCATGTCCCAAGAGTCTGTGCGTCGAAAACAAAATCGAATTGAATTTTTCCATGAAGTCCGCTTCACGGCCTAAAATCCTAATGTTTCATGGTATGAAACACTTTGTTCATGAAAAACAAAAAAAACAAAATGGATAAAATTTATGAAGTCCGCTTTACGCCGTGAACTGCACCCTGCTAGTTCACAACGTGAAAGGGGGTCTGTTAGTAAAAATAATTATAATTATAATGAAATGGATAAAATTAGTGAAGTCAGCTTCATGCCATGAACTACACCTTGCTATAGTAGTTCACGATGTGAAAGGAGGTCCATCGACAAAAAAAAAAAAAATGGTTCACACCCTGAAGCATTTTTGCACTTTCACGGCCTAATGTTTCACATCCTAAGAGTCTGCACCAAAAAATTGAATATAATTTTTCCATGAAGTCCGTTTCACGGTGTGAAACACTGCCTTCATGCTTTTAAAAAAAAATCAAAATGGATAAAATTTGTGAAGTCTACTTCACGCTGTGAACTGCACCCTGGTAGTTCACGATGTGAAAGGGGGTCTGTTGGCAAAAATAATAATAATAAAAATGAAATGGATAAAATTCATGAAGTCCACTTCACGCTGTGAACTGCACCCTACTACCTCACGACGTGAAAGGGGGTCCGTCGAAAAAATAAAATAAAAATCAAAATGGATAAAATTCGTGAAATCCACTTCATGCTGTGAACTGCACCCTCCTAATTCACGACGTGAAAGGGGGTCCATTGGTTTTTTTTTTAATTGGTTCACGCCGTTAACCATTTTTGTACTTTCACGGCCTAAGGTTTCACGCCTTCGGAGTCCGCACGCCCGAGAAAAAAATCAAAAAATGGTTCACGTCGTGAACCATTTTTGCACTTTCACGGCCTAAGGTTTTACACCCTCCTAGAAGTCTGCGTCGGCAACAAAAAATCAAAAAATAAAAAAATGGTTCACACGTGCACCATTTCTGCAATTTAACGGCCTAAGGTTTCACACCCTAGGAGTCTGCGCACACCGATTTTTTTTTTCAAAAAATGGTTCACTCTGTGAACCATTGTTGCACTTTCAAGGCTTAAGGTTTCACACCCTAGGAGTCCGCGCAAAAAAATGAATTTATTTTTTCTATGAAATCCGCTTCACGAACGAGAAACACTCCGTTCACGCAAAAATTTGTGAAGTCCGCTTTACGGTGACGAGAAACACTTTGAAACGGATAAAATTCGTGAAGTCCGCTTCACGCCTTGAATTGCACCCTGATAGATAGTTCACGACGTGAAAGGGGGTCCGTCGGTAAAAAATAATAATAATAATAAAAAAAATTCACGCTTTGGACATACTGACTCATCTAAGAAGGGGGGTAGCCCAAGGACTCAGTGAGTCTCTCCTAACAAGAGCACTCACATACGGCCTCAGTGACTCATACGCCGTACAAATTTCTAAAATTATGGGCAAACATGACGGAACTACAGACCGTGTTCAATTCATTCAAATGTTTGAACAGAGATGTGAAGCCTTTGGAAATCCCAACTGTCCCACCAAGGTACATGCGTTGAACCTATGCTTAGAGGGAAAAGCTAGTCGACGGTTCATCATCACATTGATGCCGGCGATCAAGACCAACTTCAAAACCTTGAAAATAGCCTTTATCCACGATTTTTCCAAACAAGGTGATCGGTGGAGTGCAACAAAAGAACTCTATTCAATTGAGCGTTAACCAAATGAATCCATTAGAGACTTTATCCTTCGGATAAAACTCTTGGACTCACGATGTGAGTCATGGGAAAAATTAAGCGATTTTCAATTGAAGAGATGTTTCATGATGGGCTTAAAGAAAAATAGCTTACACAACTTGATCATTGTATCCAACCTCGAAACATTTGATCAATGTTGTAAAGAAGCAATACGTTTAGATGACAACATGCTAGAAGATGATCATGCTATGAGTTGTTCCTCATCTAAACCAAATGAAGTAATGGCTAAAGAATGATCGGTCTCGGAATTGTCATTCCGTGAATTCTATGCAGCCTTGCTTAAAAGCTTTCAATCGACATCTCTAAGAGAAGATGAGCTCCTTCAAAACCAAACATCCTTAATGCCTCTACAAGTGAGGAACGAAATGCCTTGTGTTGAGTGCAATCACTACTACGACCATCCCAATCCCCATTGTGCATACAAGGCACCTATTTTTCTATATTGCATATATTGTAAAACCTTTGACCATGATACTAAAAAGTGTCCCACTTCATCCACAATTGACTCAAAACCTCCAGCTCCTGTGCACAAAGGAGAAACAGTCCAAAGGGTAGAAACTGCGCAGGAAGCAGTTAATCAAACACTTCAGTGTTTATATTGTCATGGACCTCACAAGGTGGTAGACTACATAATTTGGAATGCTTCCATACCCATAGTCACTGACACTTTGTGACCCATGTGTGAACGATGTGGCATTGATCACATGTTCCAAGATTTCCCAAGACGAGTTGCTTCAATGCAACTTCTCTCACAAAATATAACTCTTAACATCTTAAGTTTACAAAACATGCAATTGTCCACGGTACCCTTGAATGTGCTTACACGCTTACAAGCCAAGGCATAAGAAACAGTCAAAAAGAATGTAAAAGACAATACCTCAACATGGGTAGAAGAACATGCTTTAAAGTGGAACCTAAAACAGAAAACAAAACCTTCTAAACCCAAGAAAAACAATGGACAACAAACTATTAAAAAAACCGATGTTGAATTAAAGGATAGGGAAAAGGAGCCTGTGGGAGGACATAAACCCAAAAGGGAACATAAACACAAAAGAGCCAAAAGATACACATGATGCAGAAGCATCCACATTAAAAGCCACCACACAAACCATAAAACCCATATGTGCGACACATGATACAAAAGCCGAAAAGAAATTTGATCTCATCGCATGGGCAAACATAATGAAAAACTGACAATCCAAAGAAAGTTAGAAAATGAAACAAGTTCTAGTACGTCACTAAGTGAGAATGAAACAAGTTCTGATTCATCACTCAGTGCACTTAATCGACTAATCAAGAAACTAAAACCCACCCAACTATCCCAAATTGATAATAATGATCACATGACATATGCAGAATGCAAAAAGCAAGCTTAGGAGAGCATGCTTAGCTTGGTTGAATGTCTTACAGGATCACTGATTTTGATTGAGCCTCATAATACCAATCCTAGAAAAAACAACCAAAATACAACACCTAGAGGAGTACTGCTTCCCCTTTCAAGAGGAAGACAAACTCTCTACAGAAGAGTCCTTCAAGACAGATTGCACGAATTACGCAGTTGAGAAAGCACGTAAGGAATTCGATAATTCCCTTACAAAATTAAAGCAGTCTCTCAAAACCTCATTTGGAGGAATGCTCTTTTCTCATGGTGTAGCCAGCATTACATTAGCACTTGCACCTTTAAAGGCTCAACATGAGTTATACCAAGACATAAGGAGCTCCATAGAACATGACTGTGAGGATTCGCATGTTTCCAAACAGACCTCATTTAGAATTGTCAGAGGGCCAAGTGTACCAGTGTACGCATTGGGAACTCTTAAAAAAGCTGAGAGCCAAAAAGAGGATGAAAGTGAGTGGGAATATGAAACAAAAACGAGATCTGAAGATGAAACATCCATGGTTCCTCTAGAAGATTCTATCATGGTATAGTTAGATTTCTCTACAGGGGCAATGATGTTAAGTGCAAACGCGCATTCATTAGCCCTCAAGCTAGTCATAACATCATGACAATAGCCACTTGGGTGTCATTGGGACAACCTAAAATCATCCCTACAGACAATGGTCTTGTAGGAGGAGCCAATGGACAAAGCATTGAAGTTCCAGATTACTTTAGCTATGATACTCAAATAATCGATAGAGATGTGGAATTTACATTCCATGTTACCCTATATTTCCTTAAGTATGATGTCATCCTTGGTGGAACTTGCATACGTGACTCGTTGTATTCAATAGATGAATTCATGGAAACAATCAACTTGAACACTCCTGCAGGCAATGTACAATTGCTATTACAGGAGGAAGAGACTTTGGAGAAGCTAGAACTTCTAAGATATCTTATTGAAAATATCCCTAGGTTTCTGGTTGGATTGGAAATCTCAAATAAAATCACCATAGCTCAATCATAGCTTTATCCAACACGAGAACACAATCTCATGACCCTGGAGTTATGGGATTTGTTAGCTCAACCAACACTCCACGGCTCATTATGAAAGAATTCCCTTTACACAAGACTTGAACATGCCATGTTTGGGGTACTTTGAACATACAATGTATATTAAAACTAATCCCCTTACTTGTAAGTTTTTTGTGGTTGAGTATGTGTTGGAAGCAGACTTGATCTTGGGGCATAAATGGACTATTGCTATCCAAGCACCACTGTGCTTTGCTACTAGCAATAGAGTCATCATGATGGTCAATGAAAAAAAGTTAACAATGCCATATTGCAAGGGAGAGAATCCAACTTTAATGGATTTCTATGATGCTGAATGCAAAAGGTTACAAGCCTCTTCCACCACAGAAGCCTCTACACAATGACCTACCATTTGCGTCAACGATTGACTCTGGATAAAGCATCTGCGTCAACGATCGACTCTTTCGGATAAAGCATCTACTCCTTCAACCCCATCCTCACTAATGAAGTTACATGCCAATACCTCACAATCAGCAACTATTTCTGAAGTAGTTCCCACAACGCAACCGTCTATCTCTAACATGGAACTCAAAGGAAAAACCCCGAAGCCTATGCCTCTTCATTGACAAACCCCACCAAAGGAGACAACCGCATGCTTGAAAGCCTCATCATCTTTAGCCACTCCACAAGAGACTCTAGCCTCATCATCGTCCAACAATGGCCATGAGTCTCAAACCTATAACCTCAGTGCCAACCAAAGTCAAGGAGGGTCCCAAATCTTCCATATCAACCCAAAGGAAAACTTCACCAAGACAACAAAAATTAGGATATCTTAATAGTATCAAGATGTGGGTGGAGAAGCAGCTACTTGTAGCTCAAGGCTACTATGAAGCCTGCCAATCAAATTTGGGTGCCTCAATAGTCAACGTAGCACTCAGAGGCCTGGGAAAAAGAAAAGTACTCCACAACACCGTCCCACAAAAGCCTATGCAAGTTCCTCAAAGAACTCCACCAAGTCAACAACTGTGGGTACCCAAAACATTATTGCAAGCACAAGGGTACTACCAAGGACATACCACCGCTTAGATTTCCAAGCGCATCACAACGTCCCCTAAGCCCCTAAGATTGCACAAAGAAGAAAGTCTTAGCACCAAAAGCATCAGCCACCAACTTATAATGTTCATCAAAGATGGGTGCCTAAGCATGTGCTTCAACAACAAGGATACTATGATGGTAATCCCATCATATGGTTGCCAAAATCAGACAATGTGAAGAAAGCCTAGAGTGGGTTTAGGAGAAAACACCGACTTCAACCCCAACAGCTTCACTCACCTAAAGTTCAACAAGAATGGAGGCCCAAGCAACAAGGATACTATGATGGTAATCCCATCATATGGTTGCCAAAATCAGACAATGTGAAGAAAGCCTCGCCACCGACTTCAACCCCAACAGCTTCACTCACCTAAAGTTCAACAAGAATGGAGGCCCAAGCAACACCAAGCAAGTCACTCAGCCACTCTCGTGCATTCAACACACCTACACAAGAGCTTGTGTGTTCAAGCAACCCCAATGGTAACCAACAAGCAATCTTATCTACTGCCTCGACAACATGTGAGCCAAAAATTCAAGAATCAATCCCCATGTCTGCAACAAAGGCTTATGAGCACATCAAAGACACACTCGCAATGCTCTTGTCACCGAAGCATAAGTGCACGAGAACTTGTTGCTTGTATGTCATGCCCTATAACTGACCCATAGAATCATTTGAATCAAAAACCATTGGAGTCAAACCCTGCAACTTCACGGGGTCAAAACCTGCACTTTCATGGGTTTAGGCCATTTCATGAGTTTAGGCCAATTCACGGAAGAATCTTTCATGGCCTAAGAACCTATAATTTCACGGAATAACCTTTCACGGCCTAAGAACCTACAATTTCACGGAATATCCCTTCACGGCAAACAAAAAAAAAACTTGCAATCGTACGAGTTTAGGTCTCACACGAATTAACAGTCTCACGGCTTAAGAGCCTACACTTTCACAATTTAAGCCATATCACGGATTAATCATCTCACGCATTAACACTTTCCCAACAATCTTCAATAGCCATTATATAATTGTTAAGCTTATAGCTTACTATTCTTTTGGCTAAATTAATGTAGTACATGCTCCATGAGTACGTATCCATACTCATGCACTGGAGGACATTTGCACCAAAGCCTCACCATCGACAACTTCCAGGTACATCTCTAGATAGGGGGGCCATGGTGGACGATAGCCTGGTCAATGGTACAACCTATTGCCTGGAATTTTCCTTCGAATTACAAACCTCTCCAAATGATGCTACCATCTTCACAAATCAATGATCTTCAATCTTTAGTGAAGATATCTATATTAGTCTCGCAAGTCAGTATAATTCTTTCAATCCTTACTAACAAGTGGCTATTTCAACATAGAGTAGTTCAATAAGAGTCTATATGACTCAATTCTTGTACTTCATGTATATCTGCTTCATATAAGAGCACTTAAATATACATAAAAACATAAAAAGCACTTGGGCAGAAGAAACATACAGGAACAGGTCCTACTCAACAACATTTGACAAGAATCTTGCGGATGTATGGGGAAGGACGCGAATAAGGGAGATCTTAAGTAATAAAAGATCTCACCTTAAAAAACTCGTGTACGATGACCAGCTAAATGTAGCTGCGGAGTGAAAACAATAATGTGATGGTTTTTATTTCTCTACGAGGTGCTGACCATGTAGTATTAGGGTACAAAACTTGTTCACAAGGTGCCAAAAAAAATAATCTCTCTAAAGTCAAAGTGAACAGCTGTTCACTCACCAAGCCGCAACTGCTCATTGATAAATCCACTGTCCGTCCTCATCAAAAAGCCCCGACCATTTCCTCAGCCAAGTGGCCTTTTATTCATCAAGCCACAACCGTTCAATCCAACTCCACAAAGTCATGGCTATTCATTTAGAAATCCATGGCCATTCATTGGTCAAGCCATGCCTATTCATCACTGGTTAATCCAGAGACATTTATTCTTGAAGCCATGGCCGTTTCTCTGTAAGGCCACGGTTAAAATTATATACAAAGTTGCAAAATGCAAGTGTTTGCGTACCAAAAATGAATAATGACAAAGGCACTAATTAAATTAATTCATTGTGGTGCATCTTTGTCTTCATCTTCATCTTCACGCACTTCTTCATCTTCACCATGTACCACCACCTTACTCATCACTGGTCACTTTCAACATCCTCATCTTCTTGCACATTAAATAGTGATACAATGGAAACATGTTAGCCACAAGCAAAACAAGCTGGGTGATAATTAAAAATTAAGTTTAAGTCTCACCAAGTTGCTATGTCGAGCTCGTTGGATATCTGTTTCAGTGACCACTCCATGGCATTTGAGTCACTCTTAGGTGTTTGCTTCATTGTGGTGGTTGCAGTACAGTGTGAATTTCTTCAAGTAGACCGCACAAAGATATGGACTGACCAAAGGGACACATTTGTGCTACCAGAGCACTGTGAGCAAGTCATCTTTATGGAAGACCCGACATATCATAAATGGTTGTTTGTGATCCAAATAAATCCACAAGGAAAACAAATATTTGAAGAGGTGAAAATAGCAGTTGACTGTTTGCCAGATGTTGAGGAACTCCCCCTAGATCATGTGATGGTTGAGCATACACCACTTGCATCTATTGAACAACAAGAAAAACAAGAAGAAGACATATTAGTTGAGGAAGTAGGTGAGGCTCACATGGGATTAGGATCAGGTGAAGGTATACTCATTGAGCGAATGAGAAACAGACACTACAGATAATCCAGAAGAAGAAGAGAATTAAGCTGAGTATGATCATGATGCATCGACAGCTCTCATGCTAGAGCTAGAAGAGGATGACGACATGGATAAATTACCTTCTACTACTACAAGACAACCGGTTCCACTAATTGACAACAATGATGGAGTATTTCTAGAAATAGATTTATTTAGAGCCATGGATCTCGCTGAGGACAAGCAAGTTGATGATGAACTTTAATTTCATTGTAAAATAGAGCACTTTCTTAATTGCACCTTAGTGATGAGGAGGAGGAGCTAGCATTTTTTCTCCTTCAAAGAGCGTGATGGAAGTTATACCCTCGTCTCTCCCGTGCCCCCCCCCCTCTCTCTCTCTCTCTCTCTCTCTCTCTCTCTCTCTCTCTCTTTATCTCTCTTTCTCTCTGATCATCTCTCTCTCTAGCTCTCTCTCTCTCTCTCTCTCTCTCTCTCTCTCTCTCTCTCATAGACACATATGCTTGCAAAGAATTAAAAAGAGAAGGCTAAAACACACCCTAGGATGGGAACTAGAACATATTATATATAAATTCGATTTTTTTAAAATAAAGAAATTTTGACTGTTATTTCAACGCATATTTTGACTACTTTTTCCATGCGTATTTCGACGAATATTTTGACATTTATTTCCATGCATATTTCGACATCTATTTTGACGACGCGACCAGGCGTGGAAACTAAGTGTTGAAAAACAATGATTCTCTTGTAGTGTAAGACTAAGTTTCACTTCCCAATCAGCCTAGTTGTAGAGAATCAAGTTCTAACAATTATCCATGGACTTTATCCTAGATCTATCACTTTCTTCTTTTATGTGTCTTGAATATAATATTATTATTTAAGTAGTTAATCTAGTTATAGGTCTATTAGTTTTTTCTTTCTTTTGGTTGTTGATGGCACTCTTACATGGTGGGTTCTCTTTTATTTTGTAAACACCTTTGCAAATAATCGAGAGTCTATATTTTCTTTAGCAAAATGGCTTATAGACTTGAAATCTATTATTCATTATGTGATATGAATCTTTTCATTAGTTTGCCACGATTGTTTTTTTGGGTCACTATGAGCTCTTTCAGACCCTTATTATTGCTTTTGGATATGTATCCCTACATAGCTAACTTCAAGAACTAGTTATGTACAAAATAAGCATTTCCTTGTGTGTATAAGAAATTATATTCAAAAGGTCTATCTCTAACTACACTTCTGGAACATGTTTACATGTACATATATATTTCTCTCTTTTAGAGATGCAATGGTTTTTACGACCTGTGAGTCCACTCACTTCATTCTCTAGGATAGTAATCACTTAGAAGAAAGATTAATGTTAGAGCTAGATACTTATTTAAGGCACTAAATGTTGATTTTTTACAACAATTGCATAGTAGCATAGTAACCCCCCTTCCTCTTCTTTTCCCTTTTATTAGAGGAAGTAAGATGATTGATTGACCTTTTTCTTGTGTCTACCATGTCTTGTCAGTAAGGTATGTTAGAAGACTTGCAAGACATTTACATGCATTGTTATAAAAATCTATCATCTTTAAAAAGGAAAATTTTATGCCATGTCAGGTTACCAAACTAGAGCTAATTAGAGGTCAAGGCATGTAAATAAACCATGCCTGGATGGAGAGTAACTAATAGATGATAATTACATGGAAAGCATTTGATTTCCATGCCTGGATGGAGAGTAACTAATAGATGATAATTACATGGAAAGCATTTGATTTCCTTTCATCTACCATCTATGTATTTATCATCTTCTTTTGGGGAAGCAATGGTTTTCTTCCATTTAACTTTTATGTATTTATCATCTAATTCTTTTGGAGATGAAATGATTTGGCATGACATAGGGCAAAATGCAAATAGCTTTCATAAAGTTAAGTCCCTATTATTCCCATAGAGGAGCAGTAGGGGACTGGTGCAAAAAGTACACCTTTAATATAAGTGGATCAACACAGGTCAAGTGGGTAAGCCTATTGGCCTACCCCTTGGAGTGGATATATCCACATAACAATGCTATGGTTTTAGGAACTTGTCTATTTTTTAACTCCAAAATTCTTACAGTAGGTGTAGTCTCTATCAAATTCATCAACCCCTTAGCAAGAACCAATGGGTTAGAGTGGAAAAGCTAATTTGAAACTTCCTTTGGAGATCAAAGTAAAGAAAAAACTAGCACTACATTTCATGGGACCATATATGCTTTATCATGGAGGTGGGGGGAGTAGATGTGCCCAACATTCATGTGAAGGACAAGAGTCATGTTTGCAAACTAATCATTCACATTGAGGACAAGGAACCATCGAGCTGCATAACTAAGTGCAAATGCAAAGGGGTTGCTTGGTAAATGGGAAGGCCTTTTCTATTGGGCCCATGTAAAATCAAGCAATTGATCCATGTAACTTATGGTAAGAAGCCCTTAAACATTGTAAATGGGCTGGTCAAAGGTCTCTTATAGGGGATGGATCACTTGGTGGATGCATCTGGTGGTAGTCCATAGCCTAAACACATTAAAACACTACCACTGTGTGACCTCTATAACTCTGATGTATGTATATCATGTTATTCAACACCCTCTCTTGATCTATATACATATATCAACATGGTGTATAGATCTCAGGACTCACACAAAGTGAAAAAACACAACAGAAAGGGTGGATTACAGTGGTGGAGGTGTGTGCTTGCTATGTGCTGAACACGTGGTGTGTCTCCTAGCAGCAGCGGTCCTTCTAAACTTGGTGGTGGATCCGACATTCCTATAACTATAGTGGTCTTGGGTAGCCCTTGAGCCTAGCTCCTTCGTTTCCAGCAATGTAACTTCTCCTAGCACAGCCGAGTTCCAGGCAGCTTGACGATCCACGAGTTGGATCGCTTCCCCTTTCTCTGCCAAAACACCCAGCGCTGCCCATGCTTCTGTAATATTCTCACCCGTGGTGGCATTTCTTAGGGCTGGAAGAGACACATAAGCTGGTCGCACAAAGTGAAAAAACACAACAGAAAGGGTGGATTACAGTGGTGGAGGTGTGTGCTTGCTATGTGCTGAACACGTGGTGTGTCTCCTAGCAGCAGCGGTCCTTCTAAACTTGGTCGTGGATCCGACATTGCTATAACTATAGTGGTCTTGGGTAGCCCTTGAGCCTAGCTTCTTCGTTTCCAGCAATGTAACTTCTCCTAGCACAGCCTAGTTTCAGGCAGCTTGAGGATCCACGAGTTGGAAAGCTGGTTGCACAAAGAGACACTAGAGACCAAGCTATTGCTGATCCGCAATCTAGAGTGTGCATAATCCTATATGTGATTAACTGCATCAAGTCGTGGGATGCTAAGTAAGAGGTACATGCTCAGCTGCTTTTGACGATGCCCCCATCACGGCTGCTGAGGCTGGGTTGAGCAATTCTCTTTGAAGCGTGAGAGAGTGCAAGTAGGGCTGGTGGCATTGGCATGAGCGGAGGTAGTTGGTGTCACGCGTTTTTCTGAGTGGTCTTTCGGGCTCGTGTACATATAAATGCGTGGCGTGTGTAAGAATTTGGCCGTGAAATGCCTGGCCAGGTGTTCAGTGTGGACAGCATTTGATTTGGGTTTGTTGCAGGCTTGTCCGGTGAGCGGTATGCAGGTGGTTCCAGCTCTTCGATGGTCGTCTTGAAGTGTGTGCGCGTCCAAAGGATGCATGGGCACTAGCCGGTTTGTGTTGAAGGTATGGCATGATGGGCATTAAAGACAAGAGGGGCCGATGTTGCCTTGAGAGAGAAAGCGTATGGAGCATGGGCATTTAGAGGTGATGGGGCCAAGGCCATGGGCATTTGGTGTGAAAAGCTAGGGGAGTGGCCATCTTAGGCAATATTAAGTAATATATAAAAATTTAATGGCCAAAAAGGAAAGCAAAGCGTGGGGCTATATTATGTTGCCAGCGCATCTTCTGAGAAGAACGTCCCGAAGCTGGCGAGTCGGCGGCGTGTGCTGCAGAAAAGGAAGTCGCTGCTGTTGAGGAGTGGGGGGGCTTCTGGGGCTTCTGGAGCGCAGTGCGCAGCTGCTAGTTTCAAGTCAGAGGAGGCGCAGCTGTGGTGGCCGTCGTGTAGCAGCCGGATACGCTGTTGTGGAGAGGACAGACGGGCTAGAGGAGCCAGTGGGCTATGAAGCGCAGCAAGTCAGCGCAGAAGCGTGGAGCCTCCGTGTGTGAAGGTTTGGTGACTGGTGGGCGTAGCTGCTGACGTGAAAGAGGGCGCAGCTGGTCGAAGGTGATGGGCAGCCGTGTGTGGGAGCCTCCCCGTGTGCAGACATAGAGTGTCGAAGGCTACAAAAGGTGGGCCGCCTTGTGAGTGAGAGCCTTGGGTGTGCGCAGCTACTGAGAGGAGACAGCTGGCACAACGGTGATTGTAAAGCGGGCCAGCGTGAGACTGAGTGTGGGCTGGTGTGGGCCGCCTAAGAGACAGGACAGAGGACAGAGAGCAGGGTGCCGAGTGAAGCACAGTGAGAAAGTGTTGCTGCTTGGTGGTGGGCCGGTAGCAAGGCAGATAAGCTGCCTGGGTTTGTTGCGAGGCTGACAGAGGATCAGCACAGAGACAGAGACAGAGAGAGAGAGCGTGGAGTGAAGCTGCTGCTGACGACACATGCAGAGGTGATGGGTCGCAGAGGACTCGAGGGTTAGCTGGTGTGGGCGCCTTCTGGAGCGAGAGTGGCCGGGTTCATTCTGGTGTGACTGGTACAGCAGGCAGGCGAGTGGATTATGTGGTGATCAGGGATGTGGTGTATCCTCGGCTGACAGGCCTGAGTGTTTGTTTGTGAGTTGTGTGAGTAAAGCTTCTGTGTCGGGAGAAGCTTGTATGAAATGTTTTGATCTGGGAATATAAAGCTGGGTGTTTGTCTTGGTTTATGGTGCCCCTGTTTTGGGCTGTCTGTCTGGCGTGGGTTGGGTGGTGAGTGTGTGAGAATTGTTCCAGCCGGTGGCTGGTGGTGCCCCCGTTCGTGTGTGTTATTCCAAGTTTGCGAGGTGGAAGGGCTATAGAGGCAGGCTTTCCTTTCTTTTTTTCACCTCACATCCTTCTGGTGCCCCCACTGAGGAGTGGCTCTTTCTGGTATAGTGTGACTGAGGATTTCTCAAGACTTGTGTGACTGAGGATAGCTCAGGGATTGGTACAGGCTGTCATGATGTGGTCCTATCCGGAGTTAGGGAGAAGATGTGTGTGACTTCTTGGAGCAGATGGAGTTGGCATGCATTAGCAATCATGTCACAGATGAAGAGCAGGTTCTGAGGCTGGTAAAGATTTTCTTGAAGGGAGATGCCCGAAGCTGGCTGAAGGGTTTTGAAGCGCAGGATGCTGGTGTCTTGACCTTGGACAGGTTGAAAGAAGGCCTTTTGGAGCGTTTTCAGCAAGTGGAGGATGCTAGTGTGCTTTGGCAAGAGCTGAGCGTCTTGAAGCAGGTACATGGGCAATCACTGGATGATTTTGTGAAGGTATTTACATGTTTGTGGGGTAAGTGGTGTGTGACATTGAAGCAGGGAGTTCCTCCTATGTTTCTGAAGAAGAACTTGTTTATTGATGGTTTGCTACCCCATTTGAGGGTCAGGGTTGAATTGAAGAATCCCAAGTCTTTTGATGATGCAGTTAGCATTGCTAGGGAAAAGGAAGGCAAGATTTTGAAGCAGATGGAGATGGGAATTTATCCGCATGAAGGTGTTGTGTCTGTGAGGGATATGAAGGTAAATTTGGTTGAGGAGGATAGGAGTCCTATGCAAAGTTTGATTAGACAGGAGCCTCAAAGGCCGAGACAGGTGCAAAGGGGTATGTTCTATTTGCCTTCTGATTTTTTTCCAAAGTTTGAAAAGCATGTGCAGGTGGATGAGAACCAGGTGAAGGAGAAACGTGAAGATGAGAAGTTGCCAGTGGATTCTTCTTTGGATTTGGTCGTGGCTGTACAGGACAGTGATCTGGAGGATATGCATACACAGGGAAGCAACGAGGATGATGCCTTGGGATTGGCCGATGATAAGAAGGAAGAGGAGCTGGATACAGGATGCTTTGAGGATGATTCTTTGATAGATTCTACAAGGGAGGAGGATGGGGTAGAGACTTCTGATGAAGTGAAGACGGCCTGTGATGCGGATGTGGAGAGTGTGGAGGAAGATCCTATCATCTTGGATTTTCTTGGACAGCTGGATGATGGTATGGTACCTGCGATGGATGAAGTGGATGTTGTTCCATCTGATGGATTAGATGTTGGGGAGTCTTTGGACGATGATGCCAGGGGGGTTGGCAACACTGAAGAAGGTATGCATGTGGATTTGGTTGATGAAGAACGTTGTGTGGTAAGCATTATGCCTGAGGATGATATCTGGGAAGTTGCTAGCCTGGATGAGCAGGAACCAGAGGTGGAAATGGATGCTGACATGGTCGAGAATGTAGCTAAGGCTACTTTACGTATTGCTGAAATGCTGAAGGCAAAGTCTATGGATGACAAGGGTTCTGAGCCAGTTGAGGTGTATGGTTGTGAGGAGATACCTGAATTGCAGGAGCTGGAAGTGCTGGTGGACACTCCCATTGGAGAGGATGTGGATTTTGGTGTGCAGAAAGGTCAAGATGCTGGAACCTGGCCTTCATCGGTGTTGATGAATGGGATGCTAGATACTGAAATGCCACAGGTTTTGAAAAAAGGGAGGTTGGTTGTGGGTGAAGTGCATGGAAATGATTTGGTGGTTCATATGATGGATGTTTGGTGTGCAGTGATACGGCCATGGTGTTTGATGGATGCTGGGGAATGGGATGGTGAGTTGCTGTTTCCTTTTGATCCTGGCGGAATAGCTACTGGAATTGTCAAATGCTGCTGAGCATGAATGCTCTAGCAGATGGGGGGGGGTGGCAAAGTATGTCAGGCGTTTTTCTGAGTGGTCTTTCAGGCTCGTGTACATATAAATGTGTGGCGTGTGTAAGAATTTGGCCGTGAAATGCCTGGCCAGGTGTTCAGTGTGGACAGCATTTGATTTGGGTTTGTTGCAGGCTTGTCCGGTGAGCGGTATGCAGGTGGTTCCAGCTCTTCGATGGTCGTCTTGAAGTGTGTGCGCGTCCAAAGGATGCATGGGCACTAGCCGGTTTGTGTTGAAGGTATGGCATGATGGGCATTAAAGACAAGAGGGGCCGATGTTGCCTTGAGAGAGAAAGCGTATGGAGCATGGGCATTTAGAGGTGATGGGGCCAAGGCCATGGGCATTTGGTGTGAAAAGCTAGGGGAGTGGCCATCTTAGGCAATATTAAGTAATATATAAAATTTAATGGCCAAAAAGGAAAGCAAAGCGTGGGGCTATATTATGTTGCCAGCGCATCTTCTGAGAAGAACGTCCCGAAGCTGGCGAGTCGGCGGCGTGTGCTGCAGAAAAGGAAGTCGCTGCTGTTGAGGAGTGGGGGGGCTTCTGGGGCTTCTAGAGCGCAGTGCGCAGCTGCTAGTTTCAAGTCAGAGGAGGCGCAGCTGTGGTGGCCGTCGTGTAGCAGCCGGATACGCTGTTGTGGAGAGGACAGACGGGCTAGAGGAGCCAGTGGGCTATGAAGCGCAGCAAGTCAGCGCAGAAGCGTGGAGCCTCCGTGTGTGAAGGTTTGGTGACTGGTGGGTGTGAGGTGAAAAAAAGAAAGAAAGACCTGCCTCTATAGCCCTTCCACCTCGCAAACTTGGAATAACACACACGAACGGGGGCACCACCAGCCACCGGCTGGAACAATTCTCTCACTCACCACCTCAGCCTGCTAAACATCACAAGGCGGCCACCTTCGGCTTCTTGGTCTCTGCGACCTCTCTGCGATTCTTTTCTAGCCACTCGCCTCTTTGGCGACCTCACTGCGCTCCCAGGGGCCGCTCCTCACTACACAGCGACTACTCAGGTCACCTCTTTTTGGCGATCTTCCCTTCGAGAGCTTTTTTCTTTGGCGACTACTCGTCCCTTCTTTCTGCAGACTGCCGACTCGCCTTGCTTCTCTGTCTCGCAACTGCACTTGAGAGCCCCTCCTCTGCTTGTCTGCGTCCGAGAGACCCCAGCAACAAGGCGACCTTCAGATTGCTTTTATCTTCGCCAGCTTTACACGCTTACAGCATTCGCCAAGCTTCTGGAGGACATGCGCTGGCGGCCATTCCAAGCTCCACGCTGCTTTGCCAGCTGGCCACCCACTTCTTTTTTATTGTATTCTTCTAATGCCTAAAGATAGCCACCCCCCATACCTTCTTTTTCACACCAACACAGGCAACATTGGCCACATCAATGGTTGCTTTCCCATGCTCTACACACCTTCACTCTCAAGGCAACAAGGGCCCCTCTTGTCTTTAATGCCCATGCCTCCTTACACACTTCACATACAACCTTTCGATGCCCGCTTCATTCTTGGAGACGCACACCAAGAGCTGCCAAATGGTTGATATCAACCTAGCGAGCTTCTCACCAGACAGGCCTGCAACCAGCCCAAAACCAAAAGCATCCACCCAGAACATTTGCACACGCTCTCCAAACCAAACTCTTTACAACTGCCACGCACACGTATGTACACTAGCCAAAAAGACGTCTCAGAAAAACGCCTGACATACTTTGCCACCCCCCCATCTGCTAGAGCATTCATGCTCAGCAGCATTCAGACAATTTCAGTAGTCATCCACCAGGATCAAAAGGAAACAGCAACTCACCATCCCATTCTCCAGCATCCCTCAAACACCATGGCTGCATCACTGCACACCAAACATCAACCACGTGCATCACCAAATCTTCCACGTCCACTTCACCCACCGCAAACCTCCCCGTCTTCAAAACTTGTGGCATTCCAGCATTTAGCATCCAATCCATCAACACCAATGAAGACCAGGTTCCAGCATCTTGACCTTTATGCACACCAAAATCCAGATCCTTTCCAACAGCAGTATCCACCAGCACTTCCAGCTCCTGCAATTCAGGTATCTCCTCACAACCATACACCTCAACTGGCTCAGAACCCTTGTCATCCATAGACTTTGCCTTCAGCATTTCAGCAATACGTAAAGTAGCCTTAGCTACATTCTCGACCATGTCAGCATCCATTTCCACCTCTGGTTCCTGTTCATCCAGGCTAGCAATTTCCCAGATATCATCCTCAAGCACAACACTGACCTCACAACGCTTTTCATCAGTCAAATCCACATGCATACTTTCTTGAGTGCTGCCAACCCCCCTGGTATCATCGTCCAAAGACTCCTCAGCACCTAGTGCATCCACATCATCCATACCATCCATCGCAGGTACCATACCATCATCCAGCTGTCCAAGAAAATCCATAATGATGGAGTCTTCCTCCATGTTCTCCACATCTGTATCCAGAGCCATCTTCACTTCATCAGAAGTCTCTACCCCATCCTCCTCCCTTGTAGAATCTCGCAAAAAACCATCTTCAAAGCATCCTGTATCCAGCTTCTCTTCCTTCTTATCAGCCAATCCCAAAGCATCATCCTCTTTGCTTCTATGCACATGCATGTCATCCAGATTCTCCAAACGATCTCCAATAGAACCTTTCAACTCACTGTCCTGTACAACCACGACGTCCAAATCCAAAGGAGAATCCACTGGCAACTCCTCATCTTCACTTTGCTCCTTCACCTGCTTCTCATCCACTTGCACATGCTTTTCAAACTTGGGAAAAAAATCAGAAGGCATATAGAACATACCCCTTTGCACCTGTCTCGGCCTTTGAGGCTCTTGTCTAATCAAACCTTGCATAGGACTCTTATCCACCTCAACCAAATTTACCTGCTTATCCCTTGCAGACACAACACCTTCATACGGATAAATACCCATCTCCATTTGCTTCAAAATCTTGCCTTCCTTCTCCCTAGCAACCCTAACAGCATCATCAAATGACTTGGGATTCTTCAATTCAACCCTTACCTTCAAATGGGGTAGCAAACCATCAATAAACAAGCTCTTCTTCAAAAACATTGGAGGAACTTCCTGCTTCAATGTCATACACCACTTACTCCACAAACATGTAAATACCTTCACAAAATCGTCCAGTGATTGTCCATGTACCTGCTTCAAGACGCTCAGCTCCTGCCAAAGCATACCAGAATCCTCCACTTGCTGAAAACGCTCCAAAAGGCCTTCTTTCAACCTGTCCAAGGTCAAGACACCAGCATCCTTTGCTTCAAAATCCTTCAGCCAGCTTCGGGCATCTCCCTTCAAGAAAATCCTTATCAATCTCAAAACCTGCTCTTCATCTGTGACATGGTTGCTAATGCATGCCAACTCCATCTGCTCCAAAAAGTCACACACATCTTCTCCCTTCCTGCCATGAAACTCTGGATAGGACCACATCATGACAGCCTGTACCAATCCCTGAGCTATCCTCAGTCACACAAGTCTTGAGAAATCCTCAGTCACACTATACCAGAAAGAGCCACTCCTCAGTGGGGGCACCAGAAGGATGTGAGGTGAAAAAAAGAAAGAAAGACCTGCCTCTATAGCCCTTCCACCTCGCAAACTTGGAATAACACACACGAACGGGGGCACCACCAGCCACCGGCTGGAACAATACTCTCACTCACCACCTCAGCCTGCTAAACATCACAAGGCGGCCACCTTCGGCTTCTTGGTCTCTGCGACCTCTCTGCGATTCTTTTCTAGCCACTCGCCTCTTTGGCGACCTCACTGCGCTCCCAGGGGCCGCTCCTCACTACACAGCGACTACTCAGGTCACCTCTTTTTGGCGATCTTCCCTTCGAGAGCTTTTTTCTTTGGCGACTACTCGTCCCTTCTTTCTGCAGACTGCCGACTCGCCTTGCTTCTCTGTCTCGCAACTGCACTTGAGAGCCCCTCCTCTGCTTGTCTGCGTCCGAGAGACCCCAGCAACAAGGCGACCTTCAGATTGCTTTTATCTTCGCCAGCTTTACACGCTTACAGCATTCGCCAAGCTTCTGGAGGACGTGCGCTGGCGGCCATTCCAAGCTCCACGCTGCTTTGCCAGCTGGCCACCCACTTCTTTTTTATTGTATTCTTCTAATGCCTAAAGTTAGCCACCCCCCATACCTTCTTTTTCACACCAACACAGGCAACATTGGCCACATCAATGGTTGCTTTCCCATGCTCTACACACCTTCACTCTCAAGGCAACAAGGGCCCCTCTTGTCTTTAATGCCCATGCCTCCTTACACACTTCACATACAACCTTTCGATGCCCGCTTCATTCTTGGAGACGCACACCAAGAGCTGCCAAATGGTTGATATCAACCTAGCGAGCTTCTCACCAGACAGGCCTGCAACCAGCCCAAAACCAAAAGCATCCACCCAGAACATTTGCACACGCTCTCCAAACCAAACTCTTTACAACTGCCACGCACACGTATGTACACTAGCCAAAAAGACGTCTCAGAAAAACGCCTGACAGTGGGCGTAGCTGCTGACGTGAAAGAGGGCGCAGCTGGTCGAAGGTGATGGGCAGCCGTGTGTGGGAGCCTCCCCGTGTGCAGACATAGAGTGTCGAAGGCTACAAAAGGTGGGCCGCCTTGTGAGTGAGAGCCTTGGGTGTGCGCAGCTACTGAGAGGAGACAGCTGGCACAACGGTGATTGTAAAGCGGGCCAGCGTGAGACTGAGTGTGGGCTGGTGTGGGCCGCCTAAGAGACAGGACAGAGGACAGAGAGCAGGGTGCCGAGTGAAGCACAGTGAGAAAGTGTTGCTGCTTGGTGGTGGGCCGGTAGCAAGGCAGATAAGCTGCCTGGGTTTGTTGCGAGGCTGACAGAGGATCAGCACAGAGACAGAGACAGAGAGAGAGAGCGTGGAGTGAAGCTGCTGCTGACGACACATGCAGAGGTGATGGGTCGCAGAGGACTCGAGGGTTAGCTGGTGTGGGCGCCTTCTGGAGCGAGAGTGGCCGGGTTCATTCTGGTGTGACTGGTACAGCAGGCAGGCGAGTGGATTATGTGGTGATCAGGGATGTGGTGTATCCTCGGCTGACAGGCCTGAGTGTTTGTTTGTGAGTTGTGTGAGTAAAGCTTCTGTGTCGGGAGAAGCTTGTATGAAATGTTTTGATCTGGGAATATAAAGCTGGGTGTTTGTCTTGGTTTATGGTGCCCCTGTTTTGGGCTGTCTGTCTGGCGTGGGTTGGGTGGTGAGTGTGTGAGAATTGTTCCAGCCGGTGGCTGGTGGTGCCCCCGTTCGTGTGTGTTATTCCAAGTTTGCGAGGTGGAAGGGCTATAGAGGCAGGCTTTCCTTTCTTTTTTTCACCTCACAGTTGGCATGGCTGCAAGCGTTTGGAAACACAGACGTACGCAGCGAGAAAGCAAACAAACGGCTGCAATGGCATGAGCAGCAACGTGAAGACGTGAGTGGCCAAGCAAGCGCTTGCGACGAGGGGTAGGAGGAGATGCGGGGTAGGTTTAGGGTTTTATTTTGTTTTTGTCTTTATTTATTTAGTTGTTTAATTCACAATGAATTATATGAGAAGTTTGTAAAAGGGGCCCCCATGCAGACGGATGCGTGTCATTTTTTGAAATATATATATATTAATTTAATGAAGTATAAGAAGTTTATAAAATCCAAAGGAAAAGGGAAGTGAGGAAAACAAGTTATTCTTTTAAAACAAACTATTGGGCTGTCCCATGCTTTACACGTATGTAATTTCCAACTTGATACTTTTCAAATTCCTAGAGTAATAGGAGTTTACCTCTTCTCAAACCTCCAAATTGCCTCTCAAAACCTCCAAGCACTACAAGAGATGGGGATTATGGCCGCACAACATAGCTACATTACTACTACACGATGCTTATGTTTCGATGATTGTCGCGGCGTCCAAAATAACGTCTGAAATATTGTCGATATTAGCATCGCTAAAAATGTCGGTATTGGTGTCGAAAATATGGTCGAAAATGACGTGGAAACAGAGGTCGAAAATTATTTCATTTTTAGCTTATGTATATCCTAACCAATATGTATGCTTTTTTCCACTTTTGGTATATACAAATACTTGTAAAAGTAAATGAAACCAATAAATACATTACCATCAAATCATAGCATGTGAGAATATTTACATGTTTACAAAATTATAGTTGATCATTATCAACTCTCTCATCTTCAAAAAGATCATTGACCACGAAAAGATCTATTTTAAGGAAAATCCCTCCATCTTCGAATCGTATAGGAATAGAAGATGCATCTATGTTGGCCTCTAAATCTTCTAGCTGTGGCTTTAGTTCCTCATTTGTTGTTGGCTCAATATCACCGTCTACTGTGTTTGAGACATCTCATGTGTCTGATTGTTTGAGACATCTCATGTGTCTGATTGTTTGATCTCTATACCTTCGTCTAGCCCAAGGTTGGTCTTACTATACTTCGACATGTAGTGGAACTTGATCTTGTCCCACACCAATCTTTGCTTCATCTTCTACTATTTCCATGTCTTCATATATTGGTTTACTATGTGGTGCCACTTGGATTACAAACCACCATCTTAGATCTCTTGGGTCCTCCTTAAAGATGCTCTCGTAGTACAAATGTGTCTTTTTGATCTGTCCATATCTTTTAGAGTTCACTTGAACTAATCCAGATTTGACTCTTCGTATGGTTGCATGTGCTCATGTTGTGACTACCTTGAACCACTTAACATCAAAGATAAACATATGAAACTTTTTAAAGCTAACATTGATGATATCTTGGACGGTTCCAAAGTAGTCAAGCATGTTCACATCCATATTTAAATCACTTGCACTAGTCCTTCTTTCCTGCATGAAACTTGCTTTAACACCACAATCGAATGTTGTTCTCTTCTTATCAATCCGCTCCACTCGCAAATGGTGTCCATGTGACCACAGTGCTACAAATTTTTGATACTAAAAGAAAATAACACATCATTAGTTTGTGGAGAAGTTGTAAACAATATTTGAAAAACATGTGAACATATCGAGGCTTAGAATCTATGAAATCACCAACACGGTAGTCACAACTGTATACAAGCTCCTCTTCCTCATCCGTAATAACTTCATTACAAATTTTTGCTTCTTGTAAGGTTTGTTGGATCCACTTCCTTGTTGATGGAAAGTCTGGAAGTATAGAAAGCGATGAAGGGTATGGTTGGCGAGTTCGACTCCTTTGAAAGGCTTGACGAGCTCAATTCCTTTTGTTCTTGGCATGTCCATACCGCTGGATCCACTTGCATACTCTTTAAGTTTAAGATGCAAAATTTATTGAGCTTGTCTCATAAGGCCACACCCATCCTTCTCTCAATCCCTTGTCCTTGTGGCTCTTCTCTAACTACCCTATCATCCTCTTCCGTTGACCACAGTTTAGGCATTTCAAGGTCTACGGTACTAAGAAACTCTTTGATATACTCGATGGATTCTTGCACAAGCCATCCCATTGCCATACTTCCCTTTGGGGCGAGCTCTTTGACAGACAAACCCTTTTAGCGTCTTCTGAACCTCTCCAAAAAGAACATCCAACGTAAATGGATGACCCCTGCCATAGCCACCTCATCCATAACATGAACTAGGAGATGCATTTGTATGGTTAATATGTTCGTTGGGAGAATCTTCTCCACCAATGTAATTTCTGTTGGGGGTAAAGGCGCCTCCGCCTAGCGGCCCGTGTATTACTACACTGACAGTACCTGCACCTGCATAGTGCAGTAGCACAGCAGGCGGCGGGCGCCCATCAGTGTCACTTCATTCTTTATTCTTTCAGTGACATTTGAATAAAGGGAAGGCCGGTCACACATTGTGACTGTTGGAGTTCCCACATTTTGTGTCTCTCTCTCTCTTGCTCTTGCTCCATCCCGCCATAGCTCTCACCTCCGTGCTCTCTTGTTCGATCCTTCTAACCTTTTAACTGGTATCAGAGCTTGGCTCTTTGAGGTCTTGAGCATGGTCGGGCACTCCTTCAGCATTCAGTTGAATCCCTACACCATTGGTCTTCACTCTTGGTAGCCATAGCCATACCGTCGAGCTTCCGGTCGGTCTCATCCTTCTCGGGCACGCATTGGGCCTTCTTGGGCAACCTCAGGGCATTCATCCACAGCTATTGGAGCTTCTTTTCATTGTTTTACTTCAGTTCAAAGGGTTTGAAGAGCAAGGCAGCTATAGCCATCTCTCATTTATGGAGTATGGGCTGCTTCTATCAAACATCAGGCTTCATTTCTCGCTTCATTTGGACCCCCTTGAGTCCCTCTACCTTCCAAACCCCTTTGCCTTGACCTTGTGGAGCCCCAAGCTCCCATTTTCAGCTTGTGCCATATCCAAGTCTGTTTTCAGCCGTAACAAAAACGTGGCTTCATCTCTAGCTCATTTGATGCATCGGAACATGCTTGGAGCTTGGAATTGAAGGTTTTATCACTTGGCATTGGATTTGGACTGATTTACCTCAATTCCAGGACTGTCATAATAGTCCACGAACATTTACAGACAGTGTTACATCAGCATTAGATGTTTATGCTTGGTTGGCACTAGTTGTTGATGCCATTTGATACCCGAATCATGCCCGGATGTTATGGGAAGCTATGCATATGATACGCTATTGATTTGGTGCTGATTTTGGCCCTGTTTATGCTTAGTTTAGCAGTGATTTTACTGCTTTAATACACCAGGGCTGAAGCTATTTGACTCACTTTATCTATTGCCTATTGGTCTCGGTGCCTCCCGGCGGGTGCCTCCCGGGTGATGCCTATGACTATTTGGATGCAAATGGAGGTTGGCAAATGTCTTGGATGGTTCCGGAATGCCTATTGAGCTTCAATTGAGCTCCGTATCGAGTGGCCTTTGATCGACTTTGGTCTACTATGGTATGCTTTTGTGACATTGGTTATACCTATGGTCTATGCTTGACCCGTTGGTACATGCTTTGGAGCATATGTTAGAGATGCATGCTACATACACTATTTAAGTTTCTTTGCCACTTGGAGCTTTAGTTGGGCTTGTACTTGGATACTTTGGAGCCTCTTTTGGATGATTATTGGCTTGTTAGAGATTGACTTGGGTTCGTACATGATGTACTTGGATGCTATCAGAGATGCTTGACCGCTTACATGCTCTTCATGCTCGGTTGATGTACGGTCTTGGAAACTTGATCACTGGTGCAGTTACATGCCTTCTGTGAGCATTGAAGATTGATTGCCTACTGACTCTTGTGCCAATGGGAGAGATTATGCCTATTGTCATTGGCCATACCTAGAGCTTGCGGGTCATATACTTGAGCTACTTGAGATTTGAGACTGGGATCTCACTGTTGTGTATGATGCTTGGTTGATGCTACTTGGTCCGTCTTGGATGCTTATGAGCTGATTTGGATCCGTGAGCAGACACCGACTTCTTTGACATACTTGGGTGTTGGTTCATGTATTTTGGCTGTCATATGCCTATGCTATGCCTGCTTGATGCGGTTTTGGATTTGGCAGTCATTGATTGACTTTGGATCTTCATTTGCTCATTGTTAGCTCTCTTTTACCTACTGCTGTAGGTTATTACAGCAAGCTGTTTGCTTTGGACTGACATGCATTTATCATGCTGAATCACTTTCATTTGATGTCTTTCACTAGTACTTGGTGGACATCAGCATTGATCACTTGTACCTTGCTCGTTTGTCTTGATTTGATGGGATTTTGGGCTATTTATAGCAGTATACAGCAAGCAGTTTTGACAGTCCGCACTGTTTTCAGCTTGCATTATGGCTAGTTCTTCCAATAATAATGCTATATTCAACATCACTAAGTTGGATGATGGTACGAACTATGGCTATTGGAAAAGCCAAATATGGCAAGTGTTGGTGCAGAAATCGCCGGTTAAACCACTGAGATTGAGTGGGCAGTAGCCCACAACGATGACTAATGAGCAATGGCTTGAGATTGATGAATTGTGCAAGTCCACTATCATATTGTCTTTCACAGAATAGGTACACTACAATGTAGTTGAGGAACCACAGAGTGCATGGGACCTTTGGGAGTAAATCAAGAACTTGTATGACAAGAAAAGTCATGCTTCGCAGATGTACTAGTTAAAATAGCTTATGGATCTCCGCATGAAGGAGAATGTGACTATGTCTGCTTATTTGAGCCAGTTCCATGCTATCCTAAAACATTTGGTTTCGTAGGGCATTGATTTTAAGGAGGATGTGACTCCCTTGTTCTTGCTTGGCACTCTTAATGACTCTTGGGATATCTTTCATACTGCTTTGCGTGCTTCAACTACTACACTTAAGCTATCTGATGTTGAGAGTGCTCTTCTTCAGGATCCACATTACTCCATAATTGTGGCATTGTGGAATCCTCTCTTTGAAATTCGGACACCAACTTTGTGTGCTAACCAACCCTCTCACATCACTACAACAATCTAAGAGCACAGCCGCATCAAGAACGCACAAATTTAAAATAATCTATATATGAAAAAAAACATTCATGTGGATATCATTGCAGCTATGTATGTAGCTACAGGCGCGTTTAATCGCGTGCACAATAGTATCAATACTTACGTTTATAATAGTGTTAATAGTCGTGCTCTTATCCACATATATAGCTTCGTATGTAGCCATGTGTGGCTATAGCTGCCGTGGATTGTGTACAAAAAAAAAAACGAGAATGGGTTAGATATCTCCCCCATTCTATCCCCATTGTTTTTTAAAATCACATTATTTGAACACTACTTATTTAAACATTAATCAAACACTTAAAACACAAAAAATAATTATAATACAATAATATCATGGATTATATTATAAATTATAAATTACATAGTTCATTACACCTACATCCTAAACTACATTTTGATGAGCTTGTTGCACTAAATTGACAAACTCATGCGAGCTATTGTTTCTTACATGGAAGAGATAAGAAAATTCTCCCTCCACTCCATGATTGCTTTGGAAAGCTTCTCTTGGGCTTTATTAATGTTGTCTTGAGCGTACCTGCAACACTCTTATATGCCACAAACAAGATTTGTGACATACTGTTTTCTATGAAGAGCAGTGTTATATGCATCTTGATTATTTTGGTACGTGAAACAATAACATGTTATTGAATATCTTTATTAATGTTTCGGGTCTATGAAAATTCATTGCATTGATTAAGCATTGATGGATTCATAGGCTTGAAAGCATTACTCCATATGCTTAATGGATTATTGCATATGCTTAATATATAAAGCCTTTTGTATTAAGCATATACATTAAGTTAAGCTTTGTGAAATGAATATTCATTAGTGTCATAGACTAGTGCTTTCTTGCATATAGTTATAAACATTATCTCTACATGTCCTTATGCATAAGGCTTAAGCATAATGGCTTTATACATGAGGCTTAAGTCTTATGCATATAAGAGCTTAATCCATGAAGATTTTATGCAACATGCGCTATGTATGAAGCCTTTATGCATAGGCTTATGCATAACGCATCATGTAATAAGAACTTGTGCATAAAGGCTTCATGCATGTAGCCATAATGCATGTTACATAAGGCTTCACACATTAAGCCCTTATGCATAAGGCTTAAGTGTCAAATATTAAATCCCTTATGCTTGATCCTCTATGCAAAAGGCCTCAAAGCTTTATGCATATAGTCTTAAGCATAAGGGATTTATGCTTAAGCTTCTGGGCATAAGGCTTAAGCACAAAGGCTTCATACAATGAGATATAATGCTTAAACGTTTCATGCATGAAGCCATAATCCATAAAGCCTTCATGGATAAAGGATTCATGAGCTTTATATAAAGAGTCTCTATGCATAAGCTTTAAAAAATGATTGCATGCGGGTGAAAGCATGATAAGGTGGACAGAAAACCTGTGTCTTGGACGTTTACAACTGGTTGTGGAACACTTTATGCAGAGTTAGAGAATTAAAACATGGTTGTTTAATCTTGTTTCATATTTATTATATCTAAATGGCACTAGATAAATTGCTTAATATATCTTATGATGATATTAAATCCACTAATATTGGTTGTCTTCAAGTGTGGTAGCAACCAATGTAACTAGTAGAAAGTGTACCACCTTATCATGCTTTCACCCATGCAACCAATATAACTAGTAGAAAGTGTACCACCTTATCATGATTTCACCCATGCATAATAATAAAAATGCTCCCAAGCACCCAGGGGTGCACCATAAAGAATCAGAGGAAGGGTTTGTGAAAGACAAGTGCTCTTACCTTAATTTATAGGAGTTGAGTGTTTATTTGTGAAGTAGAGTTTTTGTTGAAAGACAACTTCCAATCTACAAGTAGAAGCAAAACTACACAATAGGAGAATTGATTTTGTAATAATGCACGGAGATACACCTTGCTATATATCCGTGTACTAGAAAAAAATCATGTTCCAGACAACCACTGACTCGCTCACTAGATTGTGCGGCTAAATCATGTGGCTATACCATTATCCTCTTGTAGTGCATGCTTTCTTGTAGTGTATCTTTTTGCCTGATAAAATCCTTCAAGGTCTTCAGAAATGCTCAAGGAAGAACGTCCATTGAGCATGCACAACATCACACACCAACACTTTATCTATCATGTGTACTAGAAGATGTAATTGACTCTAGTGAGGATGGTTCTTGCAAGGTTTTCCTCAATCATGTATACTGCCTCCACTACCATTACTCAGGATGCATCAATAGTGGATGGATGGATATCCTTTAAAAATATGAACCTAAGATGGAGTTGAGTCCATTTAAACAAACTAGAACCACAATAAAATAAATCCATGTTAAAATTTTACTCTTTCATACCTCAACACTACCCTCAATTTGTAGATGGCCTCGCACACTTTTTAATCTCCACACCCGCTAATGCATATGGTAAGAATGAACTATGTAGCACAAAACATTATAATAAATCTTATATAATTATAATGAAAGGCCATCATGAAGCTTATAAGTAAATTGAACATACTTGTAACATCTGGTGCCAATCATGTGTTTTTAGACCATACAATTGATTTGCACATTTCTTCTCTATTTTGGTGAGTGCCCCCTTTAAAGAATACATAACACCCATAGGGGTACAAAAGGAGGCAATTTGATCATGCTTTAGGTAAAATAACCTTCCCATTCTCTTGAACTATTCACCAAGTGGTGGGGAGGCCTTTACTAAATCTCAAGTTCTCCCAAACCACTAAAGAATCTCTCCTTCATTATGTGGTCCCAAATATTTTATGCTAAATTTTTAATGATGTGCATAGGATCTAGAAGATGATTGATTTTTAGCTTTGTCCAATATGGGAGACGAAAGAAGATTATCTTGTCATTCCCGATAGTGGTATATGGGACAATTCTCTTCACAGTACTTCCCAATCACCTACTCTTAGAGGATGCGGGGAGAAGAATCCTTTTGTATATGGAACAAACGTTTCATGATCAAATGGAATAAATGAGTGATGGTCTTCAAACACGACCTTCTTGCGATGCATAGCCCATGATGTAACAAAGGATGGTCCACAAATCAGATAAGAATTGTGACCGGATGTTGTGAGTCCTAATTATGTGCAATGGACAAATAAATTTTATTTAGAGCCAGCTCATATTTGATAATTCAAATCATAGAAAGGTGATTGAGCATAGCAAACATACCGGAGCACTCTCCATATCCCAAAAAGCCATGCATTGTCCACATTAACATTGCCTTCACCTCTGTGCTACACTGTGTAAGTAGTCAAGACACATCATGCACTTGGATGACATGCCATAGTTTATCAAGATCCTTGATCAAAGGTTCAAGGTACATATCCATGTTCTCAACCTTGTTCTTGCCGGGTAGGAGAAGAGCTAGCATCACATGACTTCCAAAGAGGGAGACTGTACTTCTACTATACTGGCCATGTGGTCCATGATACTGACAAAATGGATTGAATCCATCTGTTAGCCATAGGCTAGCCTGAGCCGTGGGCCAATGCTATAGCAGCAACTGGATAGCTGCATGTAAGCACTGTCAATTATGAGGACCCATCTACTTTATTGCAAGAAAAGGTACTTCCCAAATAACCAATCAATGCATCTTATCACATTATTGACTAAGACACTGTAAGCAAGAAGTTTTAAAGGATGACTCCTGAACACTGTAAGGGCTCGCTGCCAGTTGTATCATTTTCCTTTTTGGTTTGATATAAGCAAGATTGTTCTTTTTGTTCTCTCTCTCTCTCTCTCTCTCTCTCTCTCTCTCTCTCTCTCTCTCGTACATTCATCTTCTTGTTACGTCTTTGTGTATTCATTTACGCTTCATATGTTAGAATCATTAGAGTTATCTGTTTAGTTATCTTGCTCTTGCACTGTTTATAAAGCGATCATTGTCCATTGGTTTTTAGTGATCTACATGCTATGTTTGTCTCTATGTTAGATCTGTATTTGTCTCGTGTATGTTGCGTGCATAACTAATGACTCTCAGTAGGTTGCATGAGGAAATAAGCGGTCATATTTTCCCATCAACACTTTGGTGAGCACAATGCTTTTGTTGTTTCTTGTTGTTGCTATCTCATTTGCTGCCTGATTGCCATTGTGTTAGAATCTGCTTCCCTTGTTTTCAAACTTGTCACTTATGTCAGTAGATCAAAGGTCCTACTAGGAGTGCAACCAAGCTCAAAAATTCTTATCCACCAAGTTACCCTAAAGACCAACCCACTATACACTACAAGACACTGCTGCCATACACACGTTCAATACGCGCGATAAGTTACGAGCGCGTGTATGGTCGCGCATGTATATGAGCAGTATCGGGCACGTGTATATTGGCATCTAAATTCGCGTGTATTGAAGTTTCAAAAACACATCTACCAGAGCGTGTATATTGGCATCTAAATTCGCGTGTATACTGGTTTCAGAAACGCGTGTATCAGCGCGTGTATATACACGCATTATTACACGCGAGATTTTTATTAAGAAAAACTCCATTCCTTTACAAAATTAAAAACTATTTTCTTGTAACCATCTCATAGTACATTAGAGTATATATCAATACACAATCCCACTACATGCATTTACAACAATGAAATATATTCAAAAATAAATCATGAGATGATAATTAAAAGACAACATATACAATAGAAATGTCATCAATTTCGAACGATACAGTGATGGATTGGTTAGGGTTCGATCTCATCTTCAATAAGATCCATCCTTGCCGAAACGATCAACATCAATATCCATTTGATCAATTTGTAAGGCTACGATTAAATTTATTCCACTATCGATATTCTATCCATTGATAATGGTATCGATGTCCTGATCATCCTCATTAACATCACCATCATCCTCAACGGTAGGGTCTTTCTCATGATCATGAGAAATGGCACGCTCATCCTCATTATCATGATCATCTCTTATTTCTTGATCATCGATCACAACATCTTCATTGGCATGTTCGACATCATCTTCATTGCGGCTTGTTACATCCTCCATATACTCCATATCAGTGAATGTATTATACATCACTTTGGAACGTGGTGCAATAGGGATGACGTACCACCATTTAATGTCATGCACCATTGGCAGATAGATAACCTACTCAAATACACATACTACAGTAATTAAATAGCATATCAAAAGTGAAGGGGTGTGCGAGCTTAGATATATATGTACAAGAAACACATTAGTAAAAAAATGCATACCTGCTCACATTGTTGTGGCAATACGAGCCTATCTTTCTTTGTTTGCCAAAACTTTGTAGAGTCAATAGTTACATAGCCACTTGCATGGTGTTTTATCGTTCATTAGGCCCTTTTTCCACCACGTTCATTTGCCATTTGACATCCAAAACATACACAAAGAAGCGACGAAAGTCAAGCCTAAATATGTCTTAGATTGTGCCACAATAATCATCCATTTTTCCATTAGCTCCCTCAAAGCTACTAATGACACCGCAATCTTGTGTATTCCTCTTTTCATCAATTCTTTGTGTTCGAAAATGCTTGCCTTCACACCATATAGCATTGAACATAGTGCACTGGACCAAAATAGAAGCAATATTTGTGTAAGCAATGTGAATAAATATTAAAAGCAATAACAACTAATGCAAAACATTGGTTCTATGTACCTTTAACATGCATCCTCGTGCATACTCCCATTCTTCCATCGTGATATGCAGCCCCTCGCCGCTCTCTGCTCTCTCCATTTCCTCATGCAACCAATCAACATGGATATCATTCGGAAGTGTTGCAAGATGCTTAGGGTATGCCTTACGAGAGCCATGTTGCCTCCGAAAGAGAGCTCTTTCTGCTTGCCTTTTTGTCTTTGCATCCTCATATCTTGTAACCCATCTGCTCATCACATCACTATTAAGGATCCAAGTGAAATTGAGATCATCAATCAATGTTCTGTCAATTACTTTACTCTGTCCTTTTCCTTGAGGCACAATAGAGGTCATCCTCAAGTCCTCTTCATTGCTCCATAGTCGTGGCAAAGAGCTATCCACCTGACTAAGAAATTCAGAAATATATACAAGAGACTCTTATATCAACCAACCCTCGGCCATGCTTCCTTCGGGCCTTGCACTTTGCCTCACAAAGTCTTTTAAGGTCTTCATGAAGTGCTCTAGGAAGAACATCCAACGTGCATGCACAGTGCCACATAAAGCAATTTTGTCCACTAAATGCACAATGAGATGTAGTTGACTTGTGAGAATGGTTCGCGGAAAAGTCTCCTCTATCAAACATACCACCTCCACTGCCACATAACACGTGCATCATCCAACGTGGTTGGATCAATTGCTTTGGAACTAACATATCTGAAAAATAAATGAATAGTACGTTATACCTCATGCACGTTCATTTTGCAAGGTATAATGAAGGGTGATCTGACATGTGTTTTACATACCTCACAAGATCGCCCATCTTATAAATACATTTTTTCAAACTCTTATTTGCACAATGGTCGATGCTAGTAGGTAGTATGAACTGCACACATAAGAGCACATGTATGTATGGTTTATGGCATTACAAAATTTAATTTCAGCATATAAGACTTGGAAAACACTTACTTGGAGCATCTTGTGCCAATCGTGGGACTTCAACCCGTATAGTTTCTCAACACCTCTTTTCTTAGTGGTTATAAAAGCTCCCTTCAATGATCTCATGCATCCAGTGGGAGTACGCAAAGTGGTGATGGCCTGCTTTACCTGCTTCTTCTCTTTCTTTGATATAATCCATGGTGCAGGAGGAAGATGAACGTGCCCACCCTCCTCTCCTGGCCAAGCTTGACGCATACATCCTGCGACCCGCAAGTCCTCCTGTATGCTAACATTGTGTCGTTTACCAATAACATGTTCCCAAATACCAGATCCCACATTTTTGAAGATGTGCATGGGATCAAGAAGATGGTTGATCTTAAGATGGGTCCAATATGGTAGCCAAAAAAATAGAGTACCTACACAAGGGATTGCTCTGTGTGATCTTTAATCCAATTAGAGACTACACAAAACAAGATTGAAAAACATTACTATACCTGTTCATGCCATCTAGAGGAAGAATATTTATAGACTCCCAAATACGCTTCCAATCTTTTGCACGAAGTGTTTACTCTTACTAGCAACATATGTAGGATGATCTGACGGGAGAAAACGATGATGATTATCGAATATGGTCTTACACAAACCGTCAGCATACTCATGTACTAACGAAGGGCCACAAATAGGACATGCATGTTTACCCGATGTTTTCAAACGTGTTAAAATATAAATATAAGTTAGAATAATAATATAGCCAATAGTTATAATTAATATAGCCAATAGTATTAGAGTAGGGAGATAATTAGAATTCTTACCAGAATAATCGAGAAAGTCATGCATTGTCCACATCAACACTGCTTTTAAGTCAAAGTGTCGAGAGAAGGGAGGCCTACTAATGTCCACCACTGCAACACCTCTCCATAGTTCCTCTAACTCATCAATCAACGGTTCGAGATAAACATCCATATGCTTGACTTTATGTTTCCCTAGAATTAGAAGGGATAACATAAGATGTCCCTTCTTGATCGCCAATGATGGTGGAAGGTTGTAATTCACCAACACAACTGGCCACACGTTGTATGCGGTGCTTTTGAAACCAAATGGATTCACTCCATCCATACCTAGGCCAAGTCTCAAGTTTCTGGGCTCCGTTTTAAAGCTGGGCCACTCATCTTCAATATGCTTCCAAGCAGGAGTGTCTGCAGGAATTCTCCACATGCCATCATCTGATCGATGTGAGGAATGCCATGACATGAGCTCTGCTATGGATTTGCACTTGAACATGTGTTTGATGCGAGGAATTATAGGAAAGTGTCGCAAGACTTTACGAGGTACGTCAAAACTCTTCACATCTGTTCTATACCTTGCTTCACCCACAAGTGGGACAATGTCGAGCCTCCTCATGCATCCCATGAAAGAGAATGCAATCATTGACGCATGCATGTATGCGATCATAATCCAATCCTCCAAGAGATGTTACATAGCGCCTTGCTATGTCTCTTGAGGTGGGTAGTCTATTCCCCTTTGGAAGCATGTTTGATAATAGCCTGCATCCAATATCATCAATTACTCCTAAACCCTAAACTTAAATCACTAATTTAAATTTGCAAGTTAGAATTCTTACTTCAATAATGCGTCAAGACTTGCATTGCTCCATCCATAAACTGTTTGTATATTGAGTAGTTCAAGTGAAGCACGCAAAATATAGAATGTGCACCCTTCAAAAACCGGTGTCGATGAAGCCTTGTAAAGATGCTCTTGTTCCATATCATCGTCGTCCATACCTTTGGGATCATACCTAAAAATATACCGCACCATATCATCAAACACTTCCTCTTCCACAACTTCGTGGGGTGCAGGGCTATTGTCATCCCTTTCCCACTCATCTTTGACAATAGATCCCGAAGCTCCAGCATCATCTCGTCGATGCTTACGTGCTCTCACCATGCGTAGGGCACCATGTTAGGGTGTGGTACTGCATCTTGCTTCAATTAGAGTATATATATTACAACTCCATTAATTTAATTTGGATACCATGAGTCATTTGAATACTATCAATTTACATCTACTCACCTCTAAACCTGTTTGATTCCATTCTCCATACATGGAGATGTGATTCAAGGTAATTCGACGTCGTGCTCGTACAATGCATCCTTGACATCGATTACACACACTTGATCCTTTGTCCCAACCACACATCGCGATTACGAGCAATGACGCATTGTCTCATCCTCACCCAGAACTGCTTGAGGAGGTTGTTGACATCCTATGTACAAAAGAGCAAATACAAAATCATAATCAGTTTTTAATGAAAGTATAAAAATTTCTATTAATCGCATCCTGTAAAATAGCGGGTATATATCCTTAAAATTGTGTGTATCAGCGCGGCTACTTCCTAAAAATTGCGTGTATAAACGCGGCTAAATCTAAAAAATCGTGTATATAAACGCGGCTGATTTATTATAAACACGAAAATACATGCGCTTTTAGACGCGACGACCTGTCTATACCTAAAAATAACCCGCCTTCTCCAAATAAACATTTTCAAACCTAGATTTGTCCTCCTTCGTCGCTGCCTCTTCCAACAGAGCACTAAACCTAAGTGCAAGGTGCAGACAAGGAGCACACACGGGTGAAGGAAACCAGCCAAAAAGAAGACTCACTTTTTCAAAGGTGAGTCAGTTTGTCTTTTGTCTTGTATCTTTCCTTCCATTTGTTTATGCTATTGTCTCTTTCCTTTATGCGTTTGTCTCCGTCCTTCTCCTTCTTTGGTAGTACTTTTGTGAACGATTATGACAGTGGGCTTCTTTTATAAGGACGATTTGTCGGAGGTCGGTCGCTTTCAAACTTTTTTTTCTCAGGCCGCGTGTAGGAACGCGTGTATGTCTGCGTGTATCCTGGTTGCACAGATGTTCATGCACATATACACGCATTTTTGGATGGGTGTATACACGCGTTCCTACAGAGAGATGATCCCATCTTGCATATGGCTTGCCTTCACAAAATCATATGTGCTAGCTTGCATTTATGCTTTGATACAATCATGTATATACTTTTATTTTTGTTATGGATCCAGGTTCTTCATCTGATCCATTTGCGTATGACACTTGGATGATGGAGATGCTCAATCATTTTGGGCGCCATCCTGGTCTAGTTGAGCTTACAGAGTACATGTATGCCCATCCTCCTCCTCGATTGCCTGGTATCTATACCCCGCCCCCGAGTATCCATGTCACTCCATTGCCGTCACTGCCTGCGAGTCCGACGAGACGGCATGCAGCTTCTCCTCTTCCACGCCCACCGAGGAGACATAACCTGTCCCCAGACACTCACGCACACCCTCCCAGGCACCGTCACGTCAGGGCTCACAGCCACCATCACGTGCTCCCTCACAGCCACAGTCACGTAGACAATCCCCCAGTCATGACTCCACCCGCAGTATAGAGGAGAGCAAACGCCGCAGTAGGAAGAGTGGGAGTGGAGGATGCGGCGGGTGCTTTGGTGGGGGAGGTAGTAGGGCACGCGGTGAGAGAGGAGATAGAGGGAGAAGAGTTAGAGGAGACAATGAGGATGAGGAGGAGGTGAGAGAGGTGGAGGGAGTGATCTGCTATGATGTGACGGCGGATAGGAGCGGGATAGTGATGGATGCAAGGGGGAAAGAGGTAATGGAGTACATGCGTGGGGTAGTATCAAACTTGTATAGAAATTATTTTATTAGATTTAAAGATCAAAATAGCCGATTAGTTGGGGAGGTGATAGATGCTATACATAGTCGGTACCCCAATCCCCCACATGTGACATTCTCGGATGTATGGGGAAGGACGCGAATAAGGGAGATCTTAAGTAATAAAAGATCTCACCTTAAGAAACTCGCGTACGATGATGGGCTAAATGTAGCTGCGGGTGGCTATCCTGCCAAGAAACCTGCCACCACTGTGCACAAACGCGAGTGGAAGGAGGCAAAGAAATGAGCAGAGGGTGGCGTGAAGAGCAGGCAGCATGTGGAGGCACGACGGATCCAGATGGAGACCATTGGATCTTCGCATTTCGGATCTGGCGGCATCGAGTCATGGGAGGCAGAGTTCGTATCTTGCCACTTTATTTGATTATTTACTCAATTCATTGATTCTATGATTGTTTTAATCTTACAAATTGTGTTGATTATGATAAAGCGAGACGGGTTACGGGGAGGAAGCCCACATCCCACGATACTAGGTTTGCTTGCCGGCATAGTAGACGTGACACGTGGGCCCTCTTCAGAGCCGAGGGACGTATTATGCACGCGCAGTTTGAGATGGCCATGAGACCATACGGTCGACAGGTACTTAAAAACTATAAACGAATGATTTTGGTTTATTGAATTACATATATATATACTTATATACTATATATTACTTGAATAGGCACAAGCTGCTGCTGCACCTGCTGATGATCCACCTGCCGCCATTGCAGAGGGTGGACGTGAGCACTACTCATCAGACATTCCGACCAATGTGAGCTCATCTGATCATGGAGGGAGCAGCGAGTCATCATCTGGGTCTGAGTAGTACTCAGACTTATAGTATCACATTCCATATTGAGGATGTGGTCGTATATATATTTTTGTAACTGAAGCCATGGGCTACTTCGATATATGGACTCCCTTGTATATATGTGTACACATAAAATTTTGATAGTAATATTGAATCGTCAAAATTGATAGTATTGCATTCATGTCTGTCTTGAATCATGTATTGACAATGTATGCATTCATGTCGTTCTTGTCTTAAATCTTCCTCGAGGATGGCGCAATGCACCCAAAAAAAATAATCTAGAGAGTGTTATTGGGTGCTGGAATGCTGGAACAGCATTAAGGTACCAAATAGCACTCTCTGGATTTTTTTTTTTGCTCTCTGTTTACGTGTATAGACATGTCAACTCTGCAAAAAGTCGCGTGTATAAACGCAGATACTCTGGAAATGCACGTGTATAGACACGTCAACTCTGGAAAAGTTGCATGTATATACGTGGATACTCTGTGAAATGCGCATGTATAAGCGTAGCTAAACTGAAACATGCGTGTATACACCCTCCTATCAGCGCATCTAAGCACAGCTAAATTGACAAAATGCGTGTATTCAGCCGTGTATCAGCGCGTCTGAGAATTTCTGTACACGTGCTTTTACACGCATGTCTCTGGCCACGATGATACACGCGTTGATACACGGGCCCGTAACTTTTTTTCCACGTCATTTTTAGCGGCTAAGAGCACGGGTATGAGCCCGATCCCTTGTAGTGATATCTAACCCAGAGAAACCTGCATCCCACTGAGAAGAAGAACCACTCACCCCTACTACTCCGATATCACCACCACCACCCCCGCAGACTCGTCCCCTTTGCTACTATAACATGCAGCGGATAAGCGATTAAGGTAAAGTACCCCTAATTGTTTGGGAAGTCCTGAGATGATGCCGATGCTCACATCCTGATGTTCAACACTGCTTGGAGTATCAATGTACCTATCTGGGTTGACTAGCAACTCAAAATGGTTGCCTTTGTTCCCACACTCCCAAAGAGTGCTACTCTTTGGGTATGTTGCTCAGTATGAGAACGCCCATTTCCCCACTTATGATGCCATCTGGGATCCATTCCTTCAACACTTTGGAGAAGATAAGACATCCGTGCATGTCGTAGATAAGCTGTGCAAAATGAACCAAAGAATAATGACAGTGGAGGATTATGTTGCTAATCGGTCTACGAAAGAAATTCTCAATTCTTATTTTATGAAGGGCCTCAACAAGAAACTCAAACACTTTGTTGTTGCTTGTGCCAACCTAACTACCCTCACTATGGAGAAGCTTGTAGACTCAGCCTCTCAGAGTAGAGCAGGTGCTGGTAGGCCCTAGCAAAAGTAAAGAAAAGTTCAAGAGAGTAAAAGGAAGTCCAAGAAATCCTCATTCGGATCTTCAATCAAAGAGGATGATTCCACAGCTAGTGAGGAATCAGAGAAGGAGGAAAAAGATCACAAGTCTAGGTCAAAGAGTAAGAAGGCAGGGAAGACAACCAAGGAATTGGTTGAGTGAGAGCTCAGTTGGCCCAGTAAAGGTGTGAAGCCCACTCCTACTATCCGGTCATAAATTTTGTGTGTAAAGTTTCCCAGTTATGGAAATGGAGCCGATGAATGTGGCTCAAATGAACTCTGGCGCACCATCTACAGGACGGCCACACATACAACTGAAGCCTACCTGTATAATGGTAGGAGAGCCCCTCCACAATCGATACCCCAACCTCACGTGGTGGCTACTACAGAGACCACCCAGCCAATGGCTATGCCTGACTAGTATTACACAGACCCCAATTTTGCCAATGCATTTCCATGCCCAAGGCCACGAGAAGTCGGATTGTGAAATATGGAGAAAGCCTAAAGAAAAAATAGAGGGAGCTCAGGCTTCCGCACCTAGTCAACCCGTAGTAAATATAGTGGAAATCCAAGATCTAGATGAGCAAGCAATACCCCAGCTGACCATAGAGGCAGAGGAATCATGAGCCATGGCGGTGACCAGATCCATGCAACCCAAGACTCCAGAGGTGGTGAAGGAATCGACCTCGGATAAGAAGGGAAAGTAGAAAGGGGTCACCTGGCAAGAACAACACAAATTTCAGATGGAAGTATCTTCTTGGGTGGAGGAGCAGCAAACCAAAGAGGCGCTGTGAAAAAAGCACTCGGAAAAGCAGAGGCAAATCGATCGGCTGGAATCACAATTCAATTTTTTGGAGATGAGCCCAGAAGAAAAAGGCAAAGTGTTCTCGCCAGTCAAAATGCAATGGCTAATGAAAGGTGCAGAGACACAAGGGCTAGAAGAGTGTGCAAAAGCACAGAAGCGGATAAACTACCCAAGAAAGCTCACCGAAGTAGAATACCAGTCGTACGATCTATGGGAAGATCTGAAGTGGCATCCAATACACATGTTGGTGGAGCAATTACTCACATTGGTGCCAGGTTTCAGGGAGCACTTGATAAGTCACTTGAAACCTTAGGGAGAGAAAATGCCACCCTTGTAGCCACTGGAAACCCTGAATATTGAGAAGAAAGATACTCTACCAAGGGAAGCCCCATTTATGATGAAGCCATTCTAATGATCTAGGTCAAGTTGGCCGAAGTGGATATAGCAAAAGTTCTGCTAGATGGCAGTTCTGGAGTCCATATCCTATCAGATGCAACATGATGCATGCTCAGGTCTAGCAGATGGTATCCCACACCATTTTTTATCCAAATGGTGGATGAGCAGACAGTGAGAGTGCAACCACTTGGATTAATGTGGGAGGTCACAATGGAGGTATCCGAATACAATTTCTAGAAAGTAGTTGTGGTGCTCTGGATGGAGGATATCAAAGGCGCTTATTCAATGCTCTGCTCGGTAGACTGTGGCCCCACCAAGCACAGATCAAGCAATATTGGGATGCGGATATGATTACTATGTAGTGAATCCAGCGTGGAAAGAAGAAAATAAAGATCTCTGTCTCGCCCACCAGTAGGCAGAAGGTGGAGAAACTAACCCAGCCAAAAATAGCTGAAGGAGTCAACATGCTAGAATGACTAGACCTCAATAACGAGGAGGAGTATCTCTAGAAGAATGCTAGTTTGATCAGCATATTTGAGGTTGATGTAGTCTAGATCATGGACAGATATCAACCAATCAGCCCACACAAGGATAAGGTTCCCAAGGATCAATCCGCTCCACTAATAGAAGAACACATTTTGGATAAAGCAAAAGATGCTTATGAGTCCCTGGCTGAGAAAGGAAAGTCTACTCTAAGCCTGTAGCAACTCATTGCAGTAAAAAAGGCTTTTCACAAAGACCTGAAGCACTCCAAGAGGGTCAAAGAGGATGAATTGATGGAAATGAATCTCAAAATTGATAATGACCCCAAGATGGTCCAGGTCAATGCCAAGTTAGACACTTAGTTGTGAGAGGAAGCCCAAGTGTGCTCACTTCCTTGAAAGATGTGTTTGCATGGAGCTACACCGAGATGAAAGGGATTGATCCCAGCTTCTACCAACACTAGATCAATCTAAAGGAAGATGGCATCCCCATTCGGCAAGAAAGATACCAAATGAACCCGAACTATGCCAAAAGGGTGAAGGAAGAAATAGATAAGCTTCTACAAGTCGGATTCATATATTTCATCGATTGGGCAACATGGCTATCCCCAATCGTGATTCTAGCCAAGAAAAACCAAAAATTGAGGGTCTGTATAGATTACCAAAAGCTGAATGCAGCAACCATCTCATATCATTTTCCCTTGCCATTCACAGATTCCATGCTTGATGATGCTGTGGTAGGCCAAAAGTTGAGGGTCTGTATAGATTACCAGAAGCTGAATGCAGCAACCATCTCATATCATTTTTCCTTGCCATTCACAGATTCCATGCTTGATGATGCTGTGGTAGGCAATGAGATGTACTCATTCCTAGATGGGTTCAGTGGATATAATCAAGTTCAAATAGCCTGAGAATATCGGAAGAAAACAACTTTCATCACAGAATGGGAAGCATTTGCATCAAATGTCATGACCTTTTGTCTCAAAAATGCCCTCACCACATTTCAACGCATGGTCCAAGAATTTTGTCTCCAATTTTTGACCTCCTTCATGCAGGTATTCATAGATGACTTTAGTGTTTTTGGAAAATAATCTCAACATTTAATGCACCTATAGCTGTGCTTGGCCAAATGGAGACTCTCTAAATTAAGCCTGAACCTAGCCAAATACACCTTTGCTGTCCAAAGTGGAATGCTATTAGGCCACATCATTTCCAAGGAAGGACTAGCAATCGACCTGGACAAGGTCTAAGAAGTGATCTCGAAATCCCCAACCCCAACAAATGAGAAAGAGTTGAGAAGATTTTTGGGGCAAGTCAGATGGCACAGCAGAATGCTCAGATACCTCACCCATGTAGGAGCCCCCTTAAATAAAATGATGGTGTAGACTAAAACACCTCTGACCAAGCAATTGAGCGGTATGCAAATTTTAACTGGACAATGGAATGCAACATCACATTCTGGCATCTCAAAATCATGCTGTCAGAAGCACCTGTTGTCTAACCCCAAACTCGGAACAATGTGGGGACACATCTCTTTCCCATTTTGTCCCCTTTTTTTATAGATAGTCCATGGCTATAGCTATGCATGGCTATACATGCTACTATATACACGGATATATGGTATTCTTTATGGTTGTGTGCAGAGCATGTGGAAGGCGAGAGAATGTAAATGGTTATTGTTGGCAAAGGGTTATTTCTTAGAGTGAGGAGAGGTTTTGCATGCAAACATATAGATACACCAAGATTAGTTGGATCTTGCGGAGATTTAAAAAGAGTTACTGTGTAGCATTGGCGTGCAGCGGTTGAAAATTCTTGATGAGACTGCGTCATGTCACTTTGAACTTGAGGGGAATATTTGATGATCGTTTGAGCGGGGTGATGTCATGATGGTGATGGATGCTCAGGTAGTGGATTGGTGGTGTTGTCTCCTTAATGATGAAGGGATTTGATGGCATCGACGTGTGATAGGGTTGCCAGTGATAGCCATTAACTCGCTTCTAGAAACATTGTTGTTGAGTGTGCCGAGAAGGAAGGTGCCGTCATAGAATTTTTAGACTATCCAGAATGGTCCTATCCATCTCGGAGCTTCAGTTTTTTGGGTTGCGAACCCATGCGGGACTAAAATAATAGGAGTGGATCTTCTTCCTTGAACATGCAAAATTTGGAGTGGCAGTTAACCCATTTCTGCATGACTGTGGTGATGAAAAAACTCTTGAAGCGTGCTTTATCTAGCACAAGAAGCTGATCCAAGCGATGTTGGTACTCTTCCAGGCTTAACTTTTTAGCAATGGGAATGTGGAGACTTGGTACTAGGTATTCCATTGGTATGACTACCTCTGTGCCATATACTAATTTGAATGGGGTCATTCCAGTCGAGATCTTGTAGGTTGTGAGCATTGCCCATAAAGTGGAATACAACTTTTCATCACAGTCATTGCAATTTTGATTGACCAACATTGTGAGGATCTTCTTGAGGATTTTGTCAATGACCACTGAGCGTTGGCTTGCGGCGGGTAGTACATTGTGGAGTGTTTATGAATGAGATGTTGGGTGACCAGTTCTTTGATGACATCATTGACAAAGTGCTTGCCTTGGTCAGTGGTCACTAATCAACTCGATTGGGCATCCAAAACAAGTGATTATCATCTCATAGAAGAATTTGGTAGTTGATTGTGCTATATTATCTCAGAGAGCATGGGCTTCTACCCATTTGGTGCTGTAGTCTGTAGCCACCAGGATATACTTATGATCGGTGAAACGGGTTGGGGCTTAAATGGGCCAACAAAGTCAATGCCCCATTTTTGGAATGGTTCTATGGGGAGAATTGGGTTGTGTGGTATCATCTCTTTATATGTTGGCTAGCCGAGACGTTGGCATACGTCACACTGTTTGGCCCATCTATAGACATCACCAAGTACTATCGATCACCAGAGTCCTGCTGCTTGGAGGATTTTCCTTCAGGTGATTTCTCCGAAAACGTTCCTCTACTAACTCCTTATTTAGTGAGCTTCTGCGAGGATAGCTTCCTCCTCATGTGGTGGGATACACCTCCGTAGTATTTGGTCAATCCCTTTCTTGTATAGCTGGCCGACTATGACTTGGGAGTTCCGATTGCGGATGGTAATCTGCTTCGGCTAATCTGTGGAAATATTATCCTCCATCAGACTTGTAACAACAAATGCTAGCATTTCATCATATTGTGACATGAAAAATTGATATCTTTCATTTTTAATTTTGTGCATATTTTGATGGTTTATCAATGGTAATAAGGTGGAAGCTTGTCCAAGAAGATTGCGGCACCCACAATGGAATAACGGCGTGGTGATACGGCGGCTTGGCGGCTACCCTGATAACAGCATTCTATCTTCAAATATAATGGTTTTACTTGATTTAGGGTGCACACATTGTAAATGCCACAAGTATGCTTGATAAATACTTTGGTATGGTATAGGTAGGCTAGTGATGTGGAAAATAAAAGTGGCTCTTCATTCTCACATGGATTTTAATTGTATTATTATAGTATTCACCATAAGGCTACAAGTTGGGAAGTGTGGAAGGCATGTGGAGGAGTGTGTGTAGGTGCATAATTGGGAAAGATTCATCTAGAATGCCTACATGGAAGAGGAGAATTCCGCCATGTGTAAGTGGGATCTCCACCTACACGCCACTTAGACTTGGCTATTATCTCATCACACTTTCAAAGTCAAAAAGTCTTCAATTTTATAATCAATAGAAGACTTAGCCTAAGAGGACAATTAATGGGGTGACATCTACCCTTATGTCACTGAAGGGTTGAAGATTTTTATGTTGTTATTTGTAACAATGGAAGAGAGGGTGATTCTCCACCTATAAAAGGAGCCCTCCTCTCCCTTTCAAATCAATGAATAGAGCCTCCTCAATTGAGCATTTTGTGTCATTGGCATTCTCTTATCTTCAAACCCTTATTTAAACTCTTTACATGTGAATGTCTCATTTAGCATTAGCTCCTCATGCTTAACCCAATTTTGGACCTCTTTGATGATTCATGATAAGTGGGATAAGGAGTTATTATCTTGGTGGGCCTGTGACTTCTCAAGGTAGCCCTTGCCTTATTTCCGCCCTCCTTTGGAGGTACCAATGGTTTTAGGAGTAATGAGCATGTGGAAAGACTTTGGGGACCATAGGTAAATCTTTACGATTGTCCGCTGAGCGATTTTAACCCTTACCCTCTAGCTTGAATCATGAAGGAGATGAGAGGCAAGAGGCTATGTGAAAATGGAGGTTTCATGCAAAGAGAGGGAAGTGCAGTTTTTGTGGTCCAATACCCAAATTTCAACCGGTAATTTCATCACTGGGGTATTGGTTTCTAAAATTGATCATATGTCTAGGAAGCTCTTTATATTCTCTTTATAACTAATTTCTTAATCCTTTACTTCATTGATGATCAGAATTTCAACCAAAGTTGCTAACTTTTAGGCGAATTTTATAGTCTTGTAGTAAAATGCTCATAACTTTTTGCTCGGTTGCCCGTTTTCAAAAGTTTTTATATAGACGCGAAGCTCTTTTCAAGATCTACGTAGCTATGTAATCTTTTTTGGCAGAGTCTTTATGGATTCAAAATTGAAATTTTCTATGTATCTCTATTTTTATAGACTTTTGGCCATTATTTCTTCTTAATAATGATTAATTTCTCTTAATCTCTTATCAAAAGGCCAATCCCATGTGTCTTATCCTCTTGTAAGTGATTTATATATTATTTTACTTTAATATGTTCCGTCCAAATCACCCAATTCGAATGGATGAACCTTACCAACATTCCCTGTAAATTTTCGTTCACATAATCTTGAGTTAGAAGATTTTCTTCCAACAAAGAATTGCCCTTTTGTTTGGAGCTGCCAGATTGGCGAAAATTCTTGCTTCGCCAGAGCCTTTCATCTTTCCTTACATGAATTATGATCTCACCTTTGATGTGTATATCTTTATCTTAACCTAAGGAGAGAAAGGGAGGTGAGGAGGCTGCTGTGAGGTTTCATACAAGTGTGTTTTGATAGGCTAAGAAGTGACCGAAGTCAAAACCCTAACTTTGTGTCACATCTTTCGGTGGAGTTGACAGGCAGGTTTTACTTAGAATCATTCTATTTCAACCTCAAGGTCCCGCATGATTAAAGGAAAGTTATTTTGAAATAAGTAAATTTTCCTTGTTGCTACTCATCTTTTGGTGCAAGATGTTTAACATTCCGGTGTTCCAAGGATCTGAAGGGGAAGACCCAGGGAGTTATCTCCGCGAGTTCAACCGAGCATGCCGCTTGACGGGTTGGTCTATGAAGGAGAGGGTAGAAATACTTCCAGATTTCTTGGAGGGTGTGGCCTTAACTTGGCATGAGGCTTTGTCAGAGGATTCCAAGAATGATTGGGAAAGGTTAACCAAAGAAATGAAGGAGAGATTTGGGACAGTGGAGTTACCAAATGCTTTACTATTGCAATTGGATCAGATTTTCCAAAAGGAAGAAAAGTCAATTTCTACATTTTCAGTGAGGTATGAAGCCTTGTTCATCAAATATCAACAAGCTGCTTTACATGTTGTTGCTTCTTCTTCTTCACCTTCTATGGGAGATTCAAAGAGTTCTTTAGCAATGGAGCACCTTAAGATGAGCAAGTTTATCAGGGCTTTGGATCCCTCGCTTGCATGGAAAAGTTCTTAGCAAAGATCCCACTAATTTTAAAGAGGCTCTTCGTATTGCTTTGAAGAAGGAGGCCACTCTTCATATTGAGTCCACATTCCAATCTTCTCCGAGTGTGCCGACCCCACCACGAGTAGAGATAGCCTCAACATCTTAGGTATAAGCTCTATCCTTGGATCATAACATTGCACAACTTATGGCAGAATTTGTTGATTTGAAGTTACACTTAGTCAATGCAAGGCCACCTTAGAAGTAGTGTCACATGCTATGAATGTCAAGAGAAGGGGCACTATCGTACTGAGTGTCCAAAATTGAGGAAAAGAGAGGATAAAAGTTTAGCTTTTTTAGAGGAAACATGCTCAGAAGAAGAAGAGGAAACATTGATGCCATTTGGCAAAAAGGGGTCATAAAAATAGAAGCCAGGAAGAAGAAGAACAAGAAGATAAATCTGAAGAAGAGGAGAAAAATAAGAAGAAGAAGAGTCGTCTCCGTCACCTTCATCAACCCCTTAGCAAGAACCAATGGTTTAGAGTGGGAAAGCTAATTTGAAACTTCCTTTATAGATCAAAGTAATGATAAAACTAGCACTACATCTCATGGGACCATATGTCCTATCTCAAGGAGAAGGGGGGAGTAGATGTGCCCAACATTCATGTGAAAGCCAAGAGTCATATTTGCAAACTGATCATTCACATTGAGGATAAGGAACCGTTGAGTTTGCATAACTAAGTGCAAATGCAAAGGGATTGCCTTATAAATGGGAAGGCCTTTTCTATTCGCCCCATGTAGAATCAAGCAATCGATCCATGTAACTTATGGTAAGAAGGCCTTAAACATTGTAAACAGTTTGGTCAAAGATCTCTTATAGAAGATGGATGACTTGGTGGATTCATCTAATGGTAGTCCATAGCCTAAACACATTAAAACACTACCACTATATGATCTCTACAACGATAATGTATGTATATCATATTATTCAACACTCTCTCCTGATCTAGATACATATATCTATTACAGGTATATATTTTATCATATTTGTGATGAATTAATAATCGTACAAAAATATGTTTAATTTAATTTGTGCAGGACTCAACTTAATGGAATGTGCAAGTGGGCACAAGATAAATGTATAGGTGTAAATGTGCACAAAGTCATTTTATGTAACAAGGCCCACTAGCAATTTTCTTTAGGCAAAGGTTTTTATATGTATAAACCTTAGGAGACTTCATATGGTTAAAAATGTGTAAAGTAATACCCCAAAAGCGGGAAAAGCAAGCCCAATTTGTACGCTCATCTATTCTTAGCTCCTTGGGCTATTTTAATGAAATAAAATTCTCTAAATACTCATATCGTGAAAGTGGAGCTACACGGCATGGGGAGGGAGACTGCACCTAATCTTGTCTTGATGGTGATGTTATTCTTTCTCTCTTGCCGTATGTTATGCTATGTGATTTTATTTTAATTTAATTCAAGTCTTTATTTTATTTTTTGATATATTTTAGGACTTTTTAATTATTTCTCCAAGAAGTACAAAAGGGTCCCAGAGCATTGGTTTAATTTTATCTTCTTGAAGGCAGTCAAGAATTTGTGGACAAAGAGATGAAAGAGACAAAAATCGAGGTGACTTTGATAAATTTTTTGAATTTAAATTGAAGAAGAACACGTTTATGGATTTATGTTTATGAATAGTTGAAAGAAGACTTGTTTTTAACCATTGGATAACCAATCTCCATCAATCTATTACCCAAAGGGTAAAACTAGGTGAAAAACTATTAGTGGGTTTCCCAAAACCACAAACTACCTTCCTCAACACTAATCCTGGATTGAATCAGCAAGGAGAGAAGCATGTAGAGCATAGCCAGATTGTTAAACTACTGCAACTACATGAAATCCATCATGAACAGATGATAATTGTTTAGAGGATTTGTTTTTCAAAATTACTTTTAGGATTTTATTTTTCTCTTTCTCAATTGAGCGTTGGGTGCAAATCTTTTTACCAATTGCTTGTGGGTAACCTAGAAATTATATATATATATATGTATATATTTATTTATTTATTTTCTCTTCACCCACCCCGGGCAAAGGTGACGCATCTCCTCTCTCCATCTGACGGCAACAAGCGCAACAATCCAAGTTTACTTTTTAAAAAAAAATTATTTTTCCCATATCTCTCTCAGTCGTGTTGGGCGCAGGTTTTTTACTTCTACCCCATTGAGACATTTCAAGCCATTAGAGGCTTGTTAAGCTTTAATAAAAGAAAAAAATTTAAAGCTAATTTATATACATATATATTTATTCGTGTTTTAAGCGCTGGCCATCAGCGCACGAGTCGGGGAGGTTGCTGATTTTTTTTCCTTCCCTTGACGAATAAAGCGTTGCGTGCTATTGGGAGAGCCTTAACTTAAGATCTAATTTAATATTAATACAATATATATATATATTCTTCTCTAAAATTTTCTTCTCTCGTGACCAGGGATTTCATTAACGTCTTCACAATTTCGTGATCACGTTAACAAAACCTATTGTTAACATATTAAAACTTGTGATCACATTGTATATTCACATGCCCTGAGCAATGACCTACCAGAACCCACTAGTCCCGTAACACCTCCGGGCTTTTGATTTTCGCCAGGAAAACTGCTTATCCCGGCGGGCCCGCCGAGAAAACAAAAGAACACCGGCGGGGTACTATTTTGTTTATAAACACTGCCCGACACCCATCGTACAATTTTTGGGGAGATAGTCCTTGTTTTGGGGGCGTGATATCTCTCCTCAAAGTACTTGTAGAGCTCTCGAGTTGCTAGAAGTGTCCTCTTGGGAAGAACGTCCTTATCTTAGGGGCTGTCGTCTTTCCTTGTAGGCACTCCTAAGGCTATTGAGCCACTCGTCTTTAGTTCTTTGAACTGGGGGCACGGTGTGGTTCGTAGCTAATACTTGCGGAGATTTAGGGACAAATTTGGAGTCATTCAGCTTTGCATTTGAGCCATGTATGTAATCTACCTCATTCTGCTTTATGAATGGTTTGATGGAGCCAAGAGTCCTACTTAGGGGCTTGTATTGGTTCTTGATACTTGATATAGTTTAGAGTAGACAAGGGTCTATTGTCCTATACTAGAGTATTGGGCAAGCATAGATCTTTGATTTTCTTTGTGAATGTTAGAGAAGGTCTATTGTCCTATACTAGAGTATTGGGCAAGCATAGATCTTTGATTGTGTAAAGTATCCTTAATTGGGTACAAAAGGCATCCTTCATTGGGGGTGCAATGTGCATGATAGTTTCGAAGTAGTTTTGTAGTAAGACCTTGCAAGATAGTTTGAAGTAGTTTTGTGTTATGTGATGATCTTTTGTATTTGTCAAGATAGTTTCGAAGTACTTTGTCTGCTAATGTATGTTTTGTAATACGTGAGTGATTTGTTGTTTTTTCATTTGTGTATTCATTGTTATATGCTTGGTTGAATAGGTTATTTGTTGAGATGGAGGACAATGTTGGATCCAGTGGTGATACCTCCAATAGAGTCCAAATTTCAAATAGCAGGAAAAAAAAGGCACCTGGGATAGAGTGGCAATATGCAATTAACGTTGGTGATCGATTCATAGATTGGGAGTGTAAACTATGCCATGCAGTAAAATCAGGTGGGGCGCCTCGACTAAGAGAACACTTTTTAGGCGGACCGAAGAAAAAGTCATGTACCCACCCCTCTGCACCTATAGTGGCCAAACGCATAAGAGAAGAAATTCAAAAGAAAGATTCAAGAAAACATGACACTCCTACCGTTAATGTATCAAGGCAGCAAGAACACTGTTGTTCTAATCATCAAACTCCCGCTACATCGCCTACTTGTACCCCGAATGGCAATGTGCAACCAGAAAGTAATCTACCCAGTGCATCTTCCTGCAAGCGAAACTTTGACGTAGGAAATATACCCATGCGTCAAACTTCATTGCAAGAAAGCCTACGTCAAGGTCGACTCGATGATGCACAACTCGCCCTTGCTGAAGCGATTTACTTTTCTGGGAGTGCTATGATGATGGTGGACAGTGAGCATTGGAAGAGAGCATGGAAGAAAATTGGTGAGTTTGGACCAGGGTTTTCACTGCCTACGTACCATGCTATGCGAAATGATCTATTAGAGAAATGTTATGCACAAGTAAAAGAACGTGTACAAAGAATAATTCTTAGCAATATAGAGCTTTCTGGATGTAGTATAGTAAGTGATGGATGGTCTAATGTACAAAGAAAACCATTAATTAATATAATGGTTATTTCACCTAGAGGTGAGACTTTCATCTGTGCCGTGGATTCAGCTGGTTCAATCAAAACTGGGGCTTACATTGCTCAAGTCATTAGCTCTGTGATAGAGGAAGTGGGTGCCAAAAATGTAGTCCAAGTCATCATGGACAATGCAAAAAATTGCAAAAATGCATCCAAAATCCTACAGCGACAATATCCACATATTTTTCCGGTAGGCTGTAATACTCATAGTTTGAATCTTGTATTAAAAGATTGGTATAAATCTGATGATACCAAATGGTTTTCCTCAATCGTCGACACTGCTCGCCAGCTTGTGAGATTCATGCTCAAGAGATAGAGAGTGTTAGATATTTTTCGACCTCGCATGTCAGTTATGTTAAAGCTTCCAGCGGAGACTAGGTTTTGCACTCACTTTTACACTTTTGAGTCTCTTCTTAGAAATAAAGATGCAGTTTGTGAAACATTTACATGCATGGCATTTCATGACTGGGAGAACACTCAACTTGAAAAAGTGAAAGAGAAAATCAAAGTCTTGAAGGCAGCGCTTACGAGAAGAAGTTGGTGGAATAGTGTGATGGATGCATACCATGTAATGATGCCTGTTATGTATGCCGTACGAAGTCTTGATCAAAGAGCGCCTAATCTCGGAAAAGCATGGATGCAATGGTGGACTATCCAACGGAGTTTGGAGTGTCCTGAGAAATTAGATCATTCATTGGTGGAAAAGCAATGGCGTGTACCATTCTCCAGTAGACAAAGAAAAGTTCTATTGAAGTACTTTCATGCTAGATGGATTGGAGCGCATTCACCACTACACAGTGCTGCTTACATGTTAGATCCTGAATATTGGAATATGGATTTGATGTCCAACGTCGAGGTGGTGCAACATTTTTATAAAGTGGTAAACACTTTCTATAATAATGATGATGATCGTGTAAAGTGCATAAAGGAGATGACCTCATTTCGATTGAAAGAGGGTTTATTTTCCAACTCCCTTGTTCAACAAATGGCTAAAGAGCAACCTGCATGGAAGTGGTGGATGATGAATGGTGGTGAGCATTATGCTTTATTGCGCAACCTTGCGATGAAGGTTCTAAGTCAGTGCTCTTCAAACTCAGGCTCAGAAAGAAACTGGAGCATGTACAAATATATTCACAGTACTATTCGCAATCGACTTCTTGCAGATCGAGCAGATAAACTTGTTTACATGTATTGCAATGAAAAGATCTTGCGAGACATTGAAAGCGAAGAGTATGAAGAAGATATGCCCAGATGGATGTACAATTGTGATGATGTAGTAGACAAGAACTTTGATGTTGGACGCACGTTGTGCACCACCCTTAAGATAGAAGACAATTTAGACATTGACTTAGATGAGCTTAATTTAGCAGACGAGAGAGTAAACGGTGAAAGAATTTTGGAGCAAGATACTGACATAGAGGAAGAAGTCATTTCATTAATTTCATAAAAAGTACTTGTACAAATGATCGTATTTGGAGAAATTATCAATACAAAAGTAGGATTTGTCTTTCTTAGATTTCATCTTGAAATAAATTACGAATTGCACTAGGAGTTGCATCTAAAGGTCCTGGTGGTTTATATTTGCTAGCCATGCCAAACACTGTATAAATACCTTGATTTATTGGGACACTGCACAATGCACATGTGGAAGTATTTTGCATTTGCCTCACTAAACATATTAAGTGGTAGTAGTGTCCACAGGGTAGTATATACTGGCCGCTCCACCCATCGAATACTTTGTAACATACAGGACATTGGGGGGTGGAGGAACTAGTAGCCTCAGCAGAAACTCCCACAAGATCAGGATGTATCAAAAAATGAGAGATGTGGTTTCCTTGGCACACAGGAGCAATACGTGAAGAGATGCTCTGTACATGGCTGATCTTTGTGAGCTGCTCTTGAATCCCTCTATTGGCTGGGGGAGGAGTTGACGCTTGAGATAATCGCTCAGCTTCTTTCTCCTTCTCTGCTAGCTGTGCCCCTAAGCTTTCTTTGACCTTGTTTAACTCCAATCCAGCACCCTCCACCATGAGAGCAAGTTCTTCCCTTGTGAATGTCACTGTCTCTTCACGTATGTCGTGGGTGTTGACAGTGGCCTCTCTGGAGGCGAAGTCCACTGGAGTTTCTAGGATAAATTGAGCATATAACATCTTAGAAAAATAGAATGGAGCGTCGGCGTTATGGAGAGGACAACCGTACACTTCCAAGAAAATGCGCTCGGCATTAGTTTTGATATCATCGTGAGTGCAACGTGAAATCTTCCATCTTCCCTTCTTAATCTCGCCATCTGGACATGGCCATATTTCCTTTATCATCTCTGTGGTTACGCGTTTGTTATGTCTTTCCATTGGGCATAAGTAGGATTTGTCCATTTCGACAACCTGCATGCTGTTCTTGTAGCTTCGCGGGCTGTCAGGCCATGTGCAAGGGCCTTCATTCGCTCATATGCCTTCTTGGCTAACTCTTGATGCTCGTTTGCTTGCGCCTCTGCCATATCTGCATGAACATAAATGACTTTGGGATTTTAATGAACTGTAAAGATCATCGTAAGATAAATTGACCATTACTCACAAAAACTTAAAGTTTAACACCACGAGAGGAGATATGTATTGCAAAGACTCAATGAGAAATATCCACTTGACTCCAAAAATACTTCAAACAATGCGCGCACATCAAATTTTGAAGAGAAAACATAAACTTAAACATCACAAGAGGAGAGAGATATTGCAAAGACTCAATGAGATAATATTTCAAACAATGGGCACATATCAAATTTTGAAGAGAGAAACAAAGTGCCATTCTTGAAACTTAATCTTCTGATACTGTATCATTACAAAATTGGGGTGAATGACACCGATAGCTCTACAAGAGGACGTTGTGCCCTCGTTGGGTCAGTATTTAGTGATCTAAAAAATTCAACTACTTGCAAAATTGATTTTCGCTCATCGCGATTAGGGAGAAACATCCAATTTTTGACTCTATGAATAATAGTATCCATGGTAACTTTGTCATAGGAACTATTATCCATCCACAACTCTTGTACTTTCTGCCAAAAGTCATATAAAGTTTGTAATAAATATCCCAAGGCAAAAACATCAGATGCAGGAGTGTATGCATCTGCCAGAAACGGATCATAAAGCTCCGGGGCTATCCACGGCCGTTTATTTCGCTCTCTGTCTGCGTAGGAGACCGCCTGTGCCACCTTCTCAGGGTTCTTGTCTGCTTCAAATACAAAATTGAGAGACACCCGTTTTTTGGGCGCTCTCAGCAGTAACCCCCAATCGATAATACCTATGCATGGCTTCAACTCTTTTGTAAAATCCAACACTACATTGAATGGATGTAGGTCGGTATGTACAATTCCTGCCAGATGTGCTGCTGCTAGGCCTTCCACCAGGGCATGCATAATATGTGGCATGGTTATTACTATTTGTTTTATTTTTGAAAGTTCTAGATGACTTAAAGGAATATTATCGGGCGGGGGTTGTCTCCATCCTCGATCCAAACGGAAAATTGCTCTGGTGAACTCACTGAATCTGAAGGGAACCTTCGGAAGAGTATCACCAAGCGAGCTGCCATTATAGTACGAAACAACAGTGATCCAAGGAGATTCTTTTGTGAAGGCAATACACCTGACAATTGATGGGTGTAGAACCTGCATGCCCTGCTCTGCCTGGCAGCTCTCGAACTTGGCGCTGCCTTCTCCTTTGTAGTGCTTTCCGCAAAAAGTAATGTGCTCCGGTAAAAATGATATACCTTTAACTGTATACTCTTTTACTGTGCCAAAAACACCAGAGCCTATTGTTCGCCCTTCGAACAGAGCCTCGTGCGGGATGCCAATGAGGTGTGTGTACATAGAATTGTAGATGGTACGATTAATGACACCTGTACCACTTGCATCTGCCTGGCTGGACGTTGCAGCGACGTCCTGGGAAATGCGCACTCTTTTGGGGAGGGACTCTGCATCCAACGCCTTCATGCGCTTACTCTTGGCTCTTTGCTCGCTCCATACAACGTCCCATAACTGTAGACGTTGCATATTAGCTTCAGGCAGGGCAACATCTCTAAGATCACTGCATGCTACACGCATGCTCCCCAAAATGGTTCGTGTTATATGTTGATGGTTGAAATCTGCTATCTTCTGTCGATCAAGCAACTCAGCGTTGCCTCCGCTTCGAAGCCGACGCTGTGCATTTTCCCATATCTGGTCTATTAGATCTCGCATGAGTATCTCAGACTCATTGATCTTTTTGACGACATCATCAGCACATTGTAACACTGTGATGACTGGTTCAATGCGAATTGCGTAGCACGATTTTACGCTCTTCAGGGGAAAGAATGTTGGTCGTCTTCGTAAATCTAGCAAATATCACTAAACACAAAAAAACAGAATATCAAACATTACTGAAATCAACATCAAGCAAACGTGAGAGAACAGCAACAAGTGTATCATTACTTATCAATGTTCAAACAAAAACGGAATATCAAATAATTTTAATGAACTCAACATCATCCAATACATCATCAAACGTGAGAGAACAGCAACAAGTGTATCATTACTTATCAATGATCAAACAAAAACAGAATATCAAACAATATTACTGAACTCAACATCATGCAATACATTATCGAACGTGAAACAACCGTAACAAGTGCATTATTACTTATCAAGTGTATACATTATCGAACGAGAGAGAGAGAGAGGGGAAGGAAGAGAGAGGTGACAGATAGAGAGAGAGGAAACATTAGATGACATTTTTAATAGTTTTGTGAGTTCCTAAAGAGAGAAAAATAATGTTTTGTAATCCTAAAGCACTCCTCATCTACACACCTATCGTGATAGAGAGAGATGTGAAGTGTATCATGAGAGAGAGAGAGAGAGAGTTGTGAAGTACAATCATGAGAGAGAGAGAGAGAGAGAGAGAGAGAGAGAGAGAGAGGAGAGGAAGAGAGAGTTGTGACAGATAGAGAGAAGAAACATTAGATGACATTTTTAATGTTTTTGTGAGTTCCTAAAGAGGAAAATAATGTACTGTTTTAATTTTTCAGTAAATAGAGGGAGAAAAAAGAAATTATTAAGAATTATGTATATTTTAAGAGAAAAAAAAAGAAATCCTTATCTACACATCTATCGTGTTGTGAAGTGTATCATGAGAGAGAGCGAGAGAAAGAGTTGAGAAGTGTATCATGAGAGAGAGAGAGGGGGGTAGGAAGAGAGAGAGATATTCATTTTTTTGAGTTACGAATCACGATATTATAAAATAAAACGTTTAGACAATATGATGTAAACTTTGATCCATGAAATACTCATGCCGCATTAGCAACCAAGTATCACATGAATCAAAGACAATAAAAACAATACAAGTCAAATCAAATAAATTTACGACATTTTTTCGACCGCGTCAACGATCATATGCCGTAATATGGAAGCAAATTTACGACATTTTTTCGACCGCGTTAACGATCAAATGCCGCAATATGCAAAAAACAATTTATGCACTAGCGGACGACACCAACTTGCCGCGTTAACGACAAAATGCCACCCGATTCCATGGGAATACGAATAGGATACGAACATACACTGGCCGCGTTACCGACCATATGCCCGCATTTGACAAAGGGAAGGGAAGTGAAGGTTACATCGCCATAACGATACTATGCTTGCCGTGTTACCGACTAGTACCGCTACGGAATGCCATACTTACCATAGGACACAGACTAGCCGCGTTACGGACTAAGTGCCCCAGGGTAAGCACCATTCCGAAGAATGGCCTTACACACACAGGCTGCTCGCACGAACACACACCCACACACATCCCTCGTGTGGCGGACCACCCACATCCTGTCGTGCATTGCGACAGTGGGCGGCTGCCCGCACGAACACACACCCACACACACACACACACACACACACACAAGTTTCATTACCTGTGTATGCTGTCAGCAATGAACTCCCAAAAGGCCCCCCGGGCCCATATATATAAGAAATTGTACCCCGTCGGGTTGGATGACGACCCCGCCAGGACCCGCCGGGGTTTGTTTTTTCCCGGCGGGACCGTCGGGTATAGCAAAAGCCCGGCGGGATTTTATCCGATTACCAGGTCGCTTGCCACCGGCTTTTTTGGGAACATGTTAACATGTTAACACATGTTATTAACAAAAAAAAAATTTGTGATCACGTGAGTATAAAATCATTGCTCGTGACAATGGCACAGCAATTTTCCCTTTTCTCTTCTCTCTCCAATGGGCGACAACAGCATGCAACATCACTTATACTTGCAATATTTCTGACCTTTTAATGATGTATTTTGTAGCAAAGCTATTCGACAATTGCAAGTAAGTTGCTATCCTTCATAACTTAGTAAATAATTTTTTCAATTATTCTATGTAAGTTTTATCTTTCAGACGGACTCAAATACCTTCCAAGTAAGTTTCTCACCCCTATTTTTTTACCAATAATGATCATGCTTAAATAAATATGTATAGAATTTCAATTCATACTACTCTAAGTTCTATTTCTTATAAAGTCATAATTAAATATAACCATAGTTACATATGGAATAATAATCATATTTTAATCCGTTCGCATTGTTTCTAATTTTTCTCAATGTAAAGTATCAATAGAGTCCAATATAAAAAAATGTACGACTCTCTATACTTGAGTTTCGTGTTTTTTATTTAAGTTTATTTCAACTTCAAAAGTAAACTAACCTTTCATCATCCAGACTTGTTTACTTAATCAATTTTGTCTACTATTAGTTTATAATCTCACGTATCCTTAAGTGTCAAAATTCTTTTAACAGATAATTTCAATGACACCAACGATGGAGGTATGTATATATATTCACTTTCTTTTATATAACTTTTTCATAAGTATTTCTATAATAGGGCGGTTGCAAGATGAGGGTACTCACTTTCTTTTATACAACTTTTTCATAAGTATTTCTATAATAGGGCGGTTGCAAGATGAGGGTACTCACTTTCGTTCACTCTCTCTAAAATTGGGACATCCACGCATCTCGGGCGGAGTACCTCGATCGTGATATCGTGATCAATTAAAACACGACACGTGTCTCCCAAGCCTAAAGCGACATATCTCAAATGAGATACCAACTAATGCCATGCTAGCAGGTCCGGGTTTCCAGTCATCATCCATGTCACCAATACAGGTCACCGCCACCACACTATCTCGATCGAGATATTCATGCCACTCGGATCCATCCCCCTAGGCATATTCGACTAGCCCATCTCCACCGTCCACATATCTCGAACGAGATATTGAAATAAAATCTCGACCATTCATTGTTCGAGGTATAGAGATATAATCTCCACCGTCCACATATCTCGAACGAGATATTGAGATCAAATCTCAACCATTGAAATACCTCGTTTTTCGAGGTAAAGAGATGTAATCTCCACCGTCCACATATCTCGTTCGAGGTACAGAGATGCAATCTCCACCATCCATTCAATACACATGTTGGTGGAGCAATTACTCACATTGGTGCCAGGTTTCAGGGAGCACTTGATAAGTCACTTGAAACCTTAGGGAGAGAAAATGCCACCCTTGCAGCCACTGGAAGCCCTGAATATTGAGAAGAAAGATACTCTACCAAGGGAAGCCCCATTTATGATGAAACCATTCTAATGATCTAGGTCAAGTTGGCCGAAGTGGATATAGAAAAAGTTCTGCTAGATGGCAGTTCTGGAGTCCATATCCTATCAGATGCAACATGATGCATGCTCAGGTCTAGCAGATGGTATCCCACACCATTTTTTATCCAAATGGTGGATGAGCAGACAGTGAGAGTGCAACCACTTGGATTAATGTGGGAGGTCACAATGGAGGTATCCGAATACAATTTCTAGATAGTAGTTGTGGTGCTCTGGATGGAGGATATCAAAGGCGCTTATTCAATGCTCTGCTCGGTAGACTGTGGCCCCACCAAGCACAGATCAAGCAATATTGGGATGCAGATATGATTACTATGTAGTGAATCCAACGTGGAAAGAAGAAAATAAAGATCTCTGTCTCGCCCAGTAGGCAGAAGGTGGAGAAACTAACCCAGCCAAAAATAGCTGAAGGAGTCAACATGCTAGAATGACTAGACCTCAATAACGAGGAGGAGTATCTCTAGAAGAATGCTAGTTTGATCAGCATATTTGAGGTTGATGTAGTCTAGATCATGGACAGATATCAACCAATCAGTCCACACAAGGATAAGGTTCCCAAGGATCAATCTGCTCCACTAATAGAAGAACACATTTTGGATAAAGCAAAAGATGCTTATGAGTCCCTGGCTGAGAAAGGAAAGTCTACTCTAAGCCTGTAGCAACTCATTGCAGTAAAAAAGGCTTTTCACAAAGACCTGAAGCACTCCAAGAGGGTCAAAGAGGATGAATTGATGGAAATGAATCTCAAAATTGATAATGACCCCAAGATGGTCCAGGTCAGTGCCAAGTTAGACACTTAGTTGTGAGAGGAAGCCCAAGTGTGCTCACTTCCTTGAAAGATGTGTTTGCATGGAGCTACACTGAGATGAAAGGGATTGATCCTAGCTTCTACCAACACTAGATCAATCTAAAGGAAGATGGCATCCCCATTCGGCAAGAAAGATACCAAATGAACCCGAACTATGCCAAAAGGGTGAAGGAAGAAATAGATAAGCTTCTACAAGTCGGATTCATATATTTCATCGATTGGGCAACATGGCTATCCCCAATCGTGATTCTAGCCAAGAAAAACCAAAAGTTGAGGGTCTGTATAGATTACCAAAAGCTGAATGCAACAACCATCTCATATCATTTTCCCTTGCCATTCACAGATTCCATGCTTGATGATGCTGTGGTAGGCCAAAAGTTGAGGGTCTGTATAGATTACCAGAAGCTGAATGCAGCAACCATCTCATATCATTTTTCCTTGCCATTTATGCTTGATGATGCTGTGGTAGGCAATGAGATGTACTCATTCCTAGATGGGTTCAGTGGATATAATCAAGTTCAAATAGCCTGAGAATATCGGAAGAAAACAACTTTCATCACAGAATGGGAAGCATTTGCATCAAATGTCATGACCTTTTGTCTCAAAAATGCCCTCGCCACATTTCAACGCATGGTCCAAGAATTTTGTCTCCAATTTTTGACCTCCTTCATGCAGGTATTCATAGATGACTTTAATGTTTTTGGAAAATAATCTCAACATTTAATGCACCTATAGCTGTGCTTGGCCAAATGGAGACTCTCTAAATTAAGCCTGAACCTAGCCAAATACACCTTTGCTGTCCAAAGTGGAATGCTATTAGGCCACATCATTTCCAAGGAAGGACTAGCAATCGACCTGGACAAGGTCTAAGAAGTGATCTCGAAATCCCCAACCCCAACAAATGAGAAAGAGTTGAGAAGATTTTCAGATGGCACAGCAGAATGCTCAGATACCTCACCCATGTAGGAGCCCCCTTAAATAAAATGATGGTGTAGACTAAAACACCTCTGACCAAGCAATTGAGCGGTATGCAAATTTTAACTGGACAATGGAATGCAACATCACATTCTGGCATCTCAAAATCATGCTGTCAGAAGCACCTGTTGTCTAACCCCAAACTCGGAACAATGTGGGGACACATCTCCTCGGGGGGGTCACTATATGTAAAATATCCCTATCGCGTGCGTTCAAGGCCTATATTTTAAATCCCTTATTTGTGAATTTTTAAATCTATATAATATCCCCTTTTCTTTATGAATCTGTAAATTTTTTTGAAAATTTTTTAAATCATACCCTTATGTAAATATATTTCTGTAAGTTTCATAAATTAAAATTATGCTTCTATTGAATGCAGGTGATATTCACATTTTTTTGTAAGTGACCCCCCCGAGCACATCTCTTTCCCATTTTGTCCCCTTTTTTTATAGAGAGTCCATGGCTATAGCTATGCATGGCTATACATGCTACTATATACACGGATATATGGTATTCTTTATGGTTGTGTGCAGAGCATGTGGAAGGCGAGAGAATGTAAATGGTTATTGTTGGCAAAGGGTTATTTCTTAGAGTGAGGAGAGGTGTTGCATGCAAACATATAGATACACCAAGATTAGTTGAATCTTGCGGAGATTTAAAAAGAGTTACTGTGTAGCATTGGCGTGCAGCGGTTGAAAATTCTTGATGAGACTGCGTCATGTCACTTTGCACTTGAAACACCATATTGGGGAATATGGGAATTTCCCACAAGTTTGGGACATGTGGTCAAAAGTTTGGATTAACCATAACTTGAACACCACTAATCCAAAATAAGCGCTTTATAGCTCTTTAGATTCCATTTTTCAAGCGCTTTCCAACGATAGGTCATATAATAGGGTTTTGAGAAACTTACAAACATGTTATCCATGTCCCCTTTTTTAAGTATTCAAAAATGGGAATTGGGAAATTCCCAAATTCACTAATATGGTGTTTTGAGGGGAATATTTGATGATCGTTTGAGCGGGGTGATGTCATGATGGCGATGGATGCTCAGGTAGTGGATTGGTGGTGTTGTCTCCTTAATGAAGGGATTTGATGGCATCGACGTGTGATAGGGTTGCTAGTGAGCCATTAACTCGCTTCTAGAAACATTGTTGTTGAGTGTGCCGAGAAGGAAGGTGCCGTCATAGAATTTTTGGACTATCCAGAATGGTCCTATCCATCTCGGAGCTTCAGTTTTTTGGGTTGCGAACCCATGCGGGACTAAAATAATAGGAGTGGATCTTCTTCCTTGAACATGCAAAATTTGGAGTGGCAGTTAACCCATTTCTGCATGACTGTGGTGATGAAAAAACTCTTGAAGCGTGCTTTATCTAGCACAAGAAGCTGATCCAAGCGATGTTGGGACTCTTCCAGGCTTAACTTTTTAGCAATGGGAATGTGGAGACTTGGTACTAGGTATTCCATTGGTATGACTACCTCTGTGCCATATACTAATTTGAATGGGGTCATTCCAGTCGAGATCTTGTAGGTTGTGTGCATTGCCCATAAAGTGGAATACAACTTTTCATCACAGTCATTGCAATTTTGATTGACCAACGTTGTGAGGATCTTCTTGAGGATTTTGTCAATGACCACTGACCGTTGGCTTGCGGCGGCGGGTAGTACATTGTGGAGTGTTTATGAATGAGATGTTGGGTGACCAGTTCTTTGATGACATCATTGACAAAGTGCTTGCCTTGGTCAGTGGTCACTAATCAACTCGATTGGGCATCCAAAACAAGTGATTATCATCTCATAGAAGAATTTGGTAGTTGATTGTGCTATATTATCTCAGAGAGCATGGGCTTCTACCCATTTGGTGCTGTAGTCTGTAGCCACCAGGATATACTTATGACCGGTGAAACGGGTTGGGGCTTAAATGGGCCAACAAATTCAATGCCCCATTTTTGGAATGGTTCTATGGGGAGAATTGGGTTGTGTGGTATCATCTCTTTATATGTTGGCTAGCCGAGACGTTGGCATACGTCACACTGTTTGGCCCATCTATAGACATCACCAAGTACTATCGATCACCAGAGTCCTGCTGCTTGGAGGATTTTCCTTCAGGTGATTTCTCCGAAAACGTTCCTCTACTAACTCCTTATTTAGTGAGCTTCTGCGAGGATATCTTCCTCCTCATGTGGTGGGATACACCTCCGTAGTATTTGGTCAATCCCTTTCTTGTATAGCTGGCCGACTATGACTTGGGAGTTCCGATTGCGGATGGTAATCTGCTTCGGCTAATCTGTGGAAATATTATCCTCCATCAGACTTGTAACAACAAATGCTAGCATTTCATCATATTGTGACATGAAAAATTGATATCTTTCATTTTTAATTTTGTGCATATTTTGATGGTTTATCAATGGTAATAAGGTGGAAGCTTGTCCAAGAAGATTGCGGCGCCCACAATGGAATAACGGCGTGGTGATACGGCGGCTTGGCGGCTACCCTGATAACAGCATTCTATCTTCAAATATAATGGTTTTACTTGATTTAGGGTGCACACATTGTAAATGCCACAAGTATGCTTGATAAATACTTTGGTATGGTATAGATAGGCTAGTGATGTGGAAAATAAAAGTGGCCCTTGATTCTCACATGGATTTTAATTGTATTATTATAGTATTCACCATAAGGCTACAAGTTGGGAAGTGTGGAAGGCATGTGGAGGAGTGTGTGTAGGTGCATAATTGGGAAAGATTCATCTAGAATGCCTACATGGAAGAGGAGAATTCTGCCATGTGTAAGTGGGATCTCCACCTACACGCCACTTAGACTTGGCTATTATCTCATCACACTTTCAAAGTCAAAAAGTCTTCAATTTTATAATCAATAGAAGACTTAGCCTAAGAGGACAATTAATGCGGTGACATCTACCCTTATGTCACTGAAGGGTTGAAGATTTTTATGTTGTAATTTGTAACAATGGAAGAGAGGGTGATTCTCCACCTATAAAAGGAGCCCTCCTCTCCCTTTCAAATCAATGAATAGAGCCTCCTCAATTGAGCATTTTGTGTCATTGCCATTCTCTTATCTTCAAACCCTTATTTAAACACTCTCTTTACATGTGAATGTCTCATTTAGCATTAGCTCCTCATGCTTAACCCAATTTTGGACCTCTTTGATGATTCATGATAAGTGGGATAAGGAGTTATTATCTTGGTGGGCCTGTGACTTCTCAAGGTAGCCCTTGCCTTATTTCCGCCCTCCTTTGGAGGTACCAATGGTTTTAGGAGTAATGAGCATGTGGAAAGACTTTGGGGACCATAGGTAAATCTTTACGATTGTCCGCTGAGCGATTTTAACCCTTACCCTCTAGCTTGAATCATGAAGGAGATGAGAGGCAAGAGGCTATGTGAAAATGGAGGTTTCATGCAAAGAGAGGGAAGTGCAGTTTTTGTGGTCCAATACCCAAATTTCAACCGGTAATTACTCATCACTCGGGTATTGGTTTCTAAAATTGATCATATATCTAGGAAGCTCTTTATATTCTCTTTATAACTAATTTCTTAATCCTTTACTTCATTGATGATCAGAATTTCAACCAAAGTTGCTAACTTTTAGGCGAATTTTATAGTCTTGTAGTAAAATGCTCATAACTTTTTGCTCGGTTGCCCGTTTTCAAAAGTTTTTATATAGACGCGAAGCTCTCTTCAAGATCTACGTAGCTATGTAATCTTTTTTGGCAGAGTCTTTATGGATTCAAAATTGAAATTTTCTATGTATCTCTATTTTTATAGACTTTTGGCCATTATTTCTTCTTAATAATGATTAATTTCTCTTAATCTCTTATCAAAAGGCCAATCCCATGTGTCTTATCCTCTTGTAAGTGATTTATATATTATTTTACTTTAATATGTTCCGTCCAAATCACCCAATTCGAATGGATGAACCTTACCAACATTCCCTGTAAATTTTCGTTCACATAATCTTGAGTTAGAAGATTTTCTTCCAACAAAGAATTGCCCTTTTGTTTGGAGCTGCCAGATTGGCGAAAATTCTTGCTTCGCCAGAGCCTTTCATCTTTCCTTACATGAATTATGATCTCACCTTTGATGTGTATATCTTTATCTTAACCTAAGGAGAGAAAGGGAGGTGAGGAGGCTGCTGTGAGGTTTCATACAAGTGTGTTTTGATAGGCTAAGAAGTGACCGAAGTCAAAACCCTAACTTTGTGTCACATCTTTCGGTGGAGTTGACAGGCAGGTTTTACTTAGAATCATTCTATTTTAACCTCAAGGTCCCGCATGATTAAAGGAAAGTTATTTTGAAATAAGTAAATTTTCCTTGTTGCTACTCATCTTTTGGTGCAAGATGTTTAACATTCCGGTGTTCCAAGGATCTGAAGGGGAAGACCCAGGGAGTTATCTCCGCGAGTTCAACCGAGCATGCCGCTTGACGGGTTGGTCTATGAAGGAGAGGGTAGAAATACTTCCAGATTTCTTGGAGGGTGTGGCCTTAACTTGGCATGAGGCTTTGTCAGAGGAGTCCAAGAATGATTGGGAAAGGTTTACCAAAGAAATGAAGGAGAGATTTGGGACAGTGGAGTCACCAAATGCTTTACTATTGCAATTGGATCAGATTTTACAAAAGGAAGGAGAGTCAATTTCTACATTTTCAGTGAGGTATGAAGCCTTGTTCATCAAATATCAACAAGCTGCTTTACATGTTGTTGCTTCTTCTTCTTCACCTTCTATGGGAGATTCAAAGAGTTCTTTAGCAATGGAGCACCTTAAGATGAGCAAGTTTATCAGGGCTTTGGATCCCCCGCTTGCATGGAAAAGTTCTTAGCAAAGATCCCACTAATTTTAAAGAGGCTCTTCGTATTGCTTTGAAGAAGGAGGCCACTCTTCATATTGAGTCCACATTCCAATCTTCTCCGAGTGTGCCGACCCCACCACGAGTAGAGATAGCCTCAACATCTTAGGTATAAGCTCTATCCTTGGATCATAACATTGCACAACTTATGGCAGAATTTGTTGATTTGAAGTTACACTTAGTCAATGCAAGGCCACCTTAGAAGTAGTGTCACATGCTATGAATGTCAAGAGAAGGGGCACTATCGTACTGAGTGTCCAAAATTGAGGAAAAGAGAGGATAAAAGTTTAGCTTTTTTAGAGGAAACATGCTCAGAAGAAGAAGAGGAAACATTGATGCCATTAATGGCAAAAAGGGGTCGTAAAAATAGAAGCCAGGAAGAAGAAGAACAAGAAGATAAATCTGAAGAAGAGGAGAAAAATAAGAAGAAGAAGAGTCGTCTCCGTCACCTTCATCAACCCCTTAGCAAGAACCAATGGTTTAGAGTGGGAAAGCTAATTTGAAACTTCCTTTATAGATCAAAGTAATGATAAAACTAGCACTACATCTCATGGGACTATATGTCCTATCTCAAGGAGAAGGGGGGAGTAGATGTGCCCAACATTCATGTGAAAGCCAAGAGTCATATTTGCAAACTGATCATTCACATTGAGGATGGGTGAAAGCAAGGGTTGGTGGTACAAGAAAAGGGCCAAATTTTTTTCCACCTTTTTGGTACTTTGGGGGGGGGATTTGAGGGTAAAAGGTTTGTATTTAGGAACTATTTTTAAGATCTTTAAGAATCTTTTGTGCAGTACCACTCCGTGAGAGTAGTGGTGTCATTAGTGGTGGTAGTGGTTTCAATTTTTTATTGTTTTTGCTCATTTCTGTTTGAACTAAGCGGGCGTCGTCTGGTCGCACCATCTCGCTCTCTCTCTCTCTCTCTCTCTCCCCCCGCATTCGATTGTAGCAGAGCTGCTCTGCTCTAGAGCAGTCGTCTAGCCATGAGGACCCCAAAGGCCAAGGGAGCTGCTGCCAGCAGAGCGTCACCTTCAACATGCAAACCGAAAGCGAAGGCAAAGGAGGGCATGGTGCCTCCTGGCAGTAGCAACAAGAAGGGTGCTTCCACCACACCCCCCCAACAAACAAAGCCGGAGCACATAGCCAGTCCCAACACAAGGGCAAGTGCAAAACAGTGCAAGGTCGACTCCGAACGGACCTCACTCCTCTTCGACAACGATGAATCAAAATCTACCAGCAAGTCAAGATGTGGTACGCTATTCATTGGCATATGCATGTGCTAAGTAAATGGTGCATGTTTAATCCCTGCACTGACATTTGAAGTTAAATGAACAGTACTATATTTGGGAGCGTCACCTTCAACATGCAAACCGAAAGCGAAGGCAAAGGAGGGCATGGTGCCTCCTGGCAGCAGCAACAAGAAGGGTGCTTCCACCACACCCCCCCAACAAACAAAGCCGGAGCACATAGCCAGTCCCAACACAAGGGCAAGTGCAAAACAGTGCAAGGTCGACTCCGAACGGACCTCACTCCTCTTCGACGACGACGAATCAAAATCTACCAGCAAGTCAAGACGTGGTACGCTATTCATTGGCATATGCATGTGCTAAGTAAATGGTGCATGTTCACTCCCTGCACTGACATTTGAAGTTAAATGAACAGTACTATATTTGGTACTTTGCAGTAGCAAATTTGGTACTCTTTGAGTACCATAAATGGTTCTGTAGGGCATCACCTCACATTAGACATAATGTCGGGCACCACATTTAATCTATAGGAGTCAGCAATTCTCTGATTTGTTTTGAACACATTTTAGGTAAGAACAAAAAGGAGGAGTACCCTCAACAAACCAGGTTCTGTTACACGGCACGGGACTTGCATGAAGAGTACGGTCTCAGTCTTGAGGGCAAACTCTTCAAGGACTTGACTGATGAGGACATGCCACCCGACCAATGGTTAACTGTATTCAAGTTCAAGTACCAAAAGAACAGCAAGATCTATTTAAACCATTTGCAGCCACAACTGGTGGAAGACTGCAGACTTCTATTCTCCAAAGTTTATCAGGGGCCCCCTTCATGTGGTGAATTGACCCACAAATTTGCTACGTGCTACGCTTTTGAGAAATGCCATGCAGCGAAAAAAGACCCAGCAGGGCATAAAGTAGCATGGGCCCGGTTTGGGGAAGGAGTGTTGTAGATGATATCATCTAGGAGTGGCGGGCTTGAGCGTAAAATTGAGGCATGGAGGAGGCAAAATGCTTCCTCTCCTGGCAGTGTCCTACATTCAGATAAGAAGGCCCGGATGACTCAAAGTGGTAGTAATATCTGCACAGAACCAGATAATGCTTGCAGAGGGGTAATTGCTGACTACCTACCTGATTTAGAGGCATTGCTGCAAAGACTGGCAGACCCAGTGTCACATCCAGGATGGTCAAACCTCAGAAGCCTGAAGGCCTCTATTCAAGCAAACAAGGACCAACTACTGGTATATGAAGGTAGAAAGGACGTGGCGAAGAGTTTGATGGAAGACATCGATACCCTGGAAGCACGCATTGTTCAGCTTCAGCAACAAATCCCTGTTCTGGATGAAGAGATCAGAGAGGTGGAGGCTGAGCTGGGAGCAAGTCGGCGCTTGTTGCGACGACACGGGGTTTTCGAAAATATCCAAAAGCTCCAAGCGGAGGTTGAACAGCAGGAGGTATTGTATTTCTGGCCTATTGCATTGTGTTTGACTGTTGATATTGTTTAATTTGCACATGGTTTGGCAATTTGGCATGTTTCACTTCTTGATTGGTTTATCTGCTGACATTTTTGGTGGTTTTGGAACTTCTTGAACTGTTTTGGTACTTTCTTTACTTGTTTTGGTATTTTTTATAACACTTGGTGTTGTGCTACTGCCTTTCTTGGTACTTAATGGTGCTTCTTTATTTCATTTGGTACTCTATTGAACTATTTTTGTGCTGTTTTGGTACTTTCAGGTTACTGAGTTTAGTCTAATAGGGCACCTTTGGTTGTCTTGGATAATTGGTTGCACCCATGACTGGTACTTTTGGTGCTTTGCTGTTCATTTGAAACTCTTCTGACCTATTATGATACTGCTTTGGGACTTTCTAGCTACAAGTTTTAGAGTCTTTAAGGTATTGCAGTTACATCTTGGGTTCAATGTTGGCACTAACTTTGGTACTTTTTGTGCTTCTTTGCTTCATGTGGTACTCTTTTGAAGTGTTTTGTTACTGAAGTTGAGCTTTTATTTGGTCTTATATGGTAGTGCTAAATATGTCTTGGGTGCTATCTAGGTATTGTCTTTGGTATTTTTTGTTTTCTTTGATTCGTTTGGTACTTTTTGTGCTATTTTGGTACTAGTTTGGAATTTCACTGTGACAAGTTTTTGGGTCTTTTTGGGTATTTTTGGGAGTCTTGTGTGTTTTTGGTACTTAATTGTACCAAATTATTGCTGTTTACAACTGTTTTGGCATAATTTACATGTTTTGGTACTGTTTAGTTACCTTTTGGTACTTTTTTGAGACTGATTTGTTAATCTTTTGGTACTGTTTTGGTTTGTCATTGGTTTGTATTGGTACTATTTTGTTACCTATTTTGGTACTATTTTGCTACTTTTTGGTTTTGTTTTGGTACTGTTTTGTTTCCTATTTGGTGCTATTTTGCTACTGTTTGCTACTATTTTGGTATTGATTTGCTACCTTTTTAGCACTGTCTGTAACCTATTTGGTACTATTTTAGTAGTATTTGGTACTATTCTGCTACTATTTGATATTATTTTGGTACTGCTTTGCTACATTTTTGGTATTGTTTTGGTAGTTTTTGGTACTTCATGTACCAATTTTGTGTTGTTTAAAACTATTTTGGTACAATCCAACCTTTTTTAGTACTGTTCTGGTAGTTTTTGGTACTTCATGTACCAATTTAGTGTTGTTTAAAACTATTTTGGTACAATCCGACCCTTTTTAGTACTGTTTTTATTCTGCTTGGGTTTGGCTTGGGAGTTGTTGAAGCTTCATTGTACCCATTTAGTGCTGTTTAGAACTGTTATGGTACAATTTACCTGTTTTGGTACCTATTCTGGTTCAGTTTTTGTACTGCTTGTGTACTTCCTTGCTAATTGTTTGTTTTGGTGGATAAGTAGATAGAGTATGTCTGTTTTGCAGATGGAGTATGTGAAGCTCCACAATGAATGCTTGGAGACCCAAGACCATCAAGAATTTGTACATAAGTTGTGTGCTGATGTGAAGAGGGGGATGAAATATACATTGACTCCAAGGCCTCATGTTGTGGACCCTGCCAACACAATTCATGTGTTTGGTACTTGTGTTGCCTGTGGGGAGGCTTTGGAGGCTTCTTACGTGGTTGGTACCTTCATGCTTCCCTGCAGGCATCAGTACCATCCATTGTGTTTTGCAGCTGTGTTGAGAACAAGAGATATGTGCGTGAAGGCACGTTGCAACACCGCAATCCCTTCGGAGGCAAAGGCTTGGGTGTCAGGGAGGTCATTATTGAAGAGTAAGTGGGGTGTTTGTGTTGGACACTGTATGTTTATATTGTTTGAACTGATGATCTAATCTTGTCTTTCATCTTTGTGCATATGTAGGTAGAGAATCTTTTGGTGCGGACATCCATGACACCACCCCAAAGGATAGGAAGGATCTTCCTGGTCACAGTAAGTCAGATGCCACTTACATGTTTAAAGAAGATCCTTACAAGTCAGTGCAGAAAATACTGCAAGACCTTGATGCCAACACAAGGGAAGGGAAAGGGGCTGTAGACTCAAGCATGGGGGAAGATCGACTAAAAGCGGAAGTGCAGGAGAGAGACAAAGACGAAAAGGGACCGGAGGAGAAAGAACAGGGGGGAAGTGATCTGATTGAGGAGGTTGCTGAGCAAGAGACTGACCAAGGCGAGAAGAACAATGAAGAGATGCCGGCTGTTGAGGAGGTGACAATTGAAGTTCTCTCAGAGGCAGAGGTTTTGGCTACGGCATCAACATCTGCAAAGGACAAGGCAGGTAGAAAGAGGAGGAAGAACGAAAATAGGGCAGCGGAAGCTACTCAAAGTGCACAGGAGGCTGCAGGTGCAGAGGAGCCCAAAGACACTGAGGAGGCTAAAAGCAATGAGGAGGCCAGAGCGGCGGGGGAAGCTACTGAAAGTGCTGAGGAGGCTAAAGGTGCAGAGGGGGCTGAAGGTGTAGAGGAGGCTAAAAGCGCGAAGGAGGCCAAAGAGGCGAGGGAAGCTACTGAAAGTGCAGAGCAGGTTAAAGGTGCAGAGGAGGGTGAAGGTGTAGAGTTGCCTAAAGGCACGGAGGATACAAAAGGTGTGGGGAAGGACAGAGCTACGGAGGAGACACCTGATGCAACGCCCTTAGAAACAGGTGATAGCAATGATTCAGCCACCCTCTTCGAGCTCTTCGCTATGAAATGTAGAAAGCGCCCCGTTGGTGGTGGTCTCAAGCCGCAAGGCTGCAAAAATTAGCTGATGTTACAGCATTTTGTACTTGCTTCTGGACTAATTTGAAATACCAGCCCATTTTGCTTTTATCGATGCATTTTGTGTCATGCTGCTCTACTCTTGAAAGGTGTCAATGTGTTTGTAAACTGTCATGTCCTACTGTCACTGTTTTGTAACCTTTTATTGGTGCCCAATGTCTAACTTTGCTTTTGCGAAAAGGCTGTGTTCTTCTACTCATATAGTTTAGTGGTACTACAACAGGGGACCATTGGTGGCTACATGAACAACCACCGGATACATCAATGCCGATACATGTAATGGCAAGCAATAGGCGCCTTGTTGTTTTGGATGTCAATGGAGTGCTACTGAAGGATTATGTTGAAGCACCCAAGGGTTTGTGGCAGCTCCCGTTCCCAGATGGAGTTAGGCCCCGAGGTGTGCAAGTGTCTCAATACAAATATTGTGTCGTCAGACCTGATGCGGAGGACTTCATCGTCAACTTGAGGAAGCGATGCGACGTGATGCTCTGGTCATGTAGCCAAAGGAAGAACCTGATGGCCATAATGAATGCTTGCTTCCCTCGGTTGATGAAGATGAAAGGCCTCTTTTTAGGTATTTATCCCTAAACTTTCACAACTGGTTTTATTGATTTTGATACTGTTTGGCTAGCTTTGCTACTGTTCTGTACACAATCTGGTACTATTTGGTAGTTTGGTACTTTTGGCACTGCTAACACAATTTGGTACTTTTTGGAACTTTGGTACTCTGGTGCTATGCTGCTTTGGACTATGTTTGTTCATGTGTACACAATTTGGCACTGTTTTGTACATAATTTGGTACTCTTTGGTTATCTTTGGTACTTTGGTACTCTGATGCTATGGTAGTTTGAAATTGTGTTTTTTATTTTGTACACAATTTGGTACTGTTTGGTGCTTTGATACTATGGTACTTGGTTCTGTGCTTGGTAACATTTGTGTACACCATTTTATAATGTTTGGTACTTTGGTAATTGGTACTTTGGTACTGTGTTGAACCAAGTTTGGTACCTTTTCACTGTTATGTACTGTTTGTTAGCTTTGGTACTCTTATTTGTGCTGCTATTCTAATTGCTTGGTTTACCTGTTTTACAGATATTTTTGACCAGTCTCATTGTGAGAGGTGGGCTACCAAACTCAGAGATGTGCCAGTCCTTGCGAAGGAGTTCGGTAACAAGCCTATTTTTCTGAAGCTCCTAAGAACAGTGTGGCGCAAGTATCCGCAATTCAATGAAACGAACACCCTCCTTGTGGACGACACGAGATACAAGTCCTTGAAGAATGATTACGACTCGTGCTGTTGCATCCGGTCATATGAGCCTAAGTATTATGACCCCCACAAGCCAAAGTATCTTATGGATGTCATTTTCCCGTGGATCTCCGGGTGGCTAGCTGATAAGTTCCCCACTGCTTACAGCCACCGGAATCCCTTGTTTGATGTTGAGGATGACATTTCCTCGTTCGTTGTCAACTACTTTGTATCTATGGAGGGGTATTCGTACCGCTTTGACCCCCCTGATGTGTAAAAGATTCTGTATGCTTGTACATTGCCTTTGGCATTTAATGATAATTATCTTTTTGTACATGTACTTTTTTTGGCTACTGCTTTTGTACTTTTCTGTTACTACTTGGTGAAAACAAAAAGGAACAGTACCAAAATTTGGTACTGCAAAAACACAACAGAGCTAAAAACAATAAAGCACAGTACCAAATTGATAACACAGCAATAGCATTAGACAGTACTGATCACAAGTAAGATTCTAATCAAGAGAATTAGACAGTACTGATCACAAGCAAGATTCTATTCAAGAGAATTACAACTATTGCCAGTGGTTAGAATTGTAGTTGGGGTAAACACTGCATGGCTCCCGTCCTGGTCACTTCCGTCTTCATATGGCATACTGCTGTAGATATTTTCATATATCTCTGAGGATAGTTTAAAGTGGTGATGGAGGCCAGGGATAGCCTCCATGGGGAACCGTATGGCTCTAACAAGATGCGAGTAGATCATCACCGGTGGTGTCTGATCTAATAGGGTATAGGTATCAACTTTGCCCTCAACCTGGGCATAGTACAAGCCCTCAACTAGCAATCCACCTCTTACGATCTTGTTATGCCAAAGGTCCTTCAGTACTCTTGGTGCTACATAAACGGTTTTTGTGCACTTAAGAAGGTAGAAGTCCTCCTTCTCCTCGGCTGCGTTCACTGCAAAGTTATCCCCAATGGACAATAATTGGCTCAACACCTCGGGGTCTCCTTCATACATAGGCATGCTTAAATCCTCACTCACATGGGAGGAAAACAAATCATTGTAGTTCTCCTCATCATCGTCGTCCTCATCACTATTTGTAGGTTGTACTGACTCTGTCAATGGCTCGATGGAGACATATTTCCATTCTTCAATGTGCTGTTTATTATTGCATCTCCTCCACTGCCCATTCACACATGGATCACAGAAGCATGACAGCGTACGAAAACGCACATCACATGGATTGTGCGTTGAGTAGCCGTCAACACAATGGAATGAGCGAGAGCCTGCAATTGGTTTACAGTCCCACAACGGAAAACGCAGCACATCATTCGGTGAAACCAACCAGAACACCCTCCTTGTGCTGGCGCTTCCACCTTCCGTTGTCGGTTGAAACCTCGCGTTCAAAAAATTGACCACATCAGCCGCACACTTCATGGGCCAGCCATCGGGTTTTAGCTCTTCGTGCGTCAGGGTTCTCTTGATAATAGCACCTGCACCATCATGCTCTCCTTTTCCATGCCCTGAAGCAAAGAAGTTATGCATCATAAGCAATCCTGTCAACTGATAATACCTGGCTACGAAATAGTGTGGTCTTCTTGCCTTGAACTGTGAAGCGGCACCATCTGACCATACCCAATGATAACGCAAACAGTGTCCTTGCTGTTTCATCCAGTTGTCATGCAGCATAAAACAATGCTGAACAAAGAGCGTGTCGTGGAGCTTATCATCTGATATGTAAAAATGCACAGTCTTCTCAATAGCTCCTACTGAATTTCTGATATAAGAGATGTGTACCAGTATTGTTACCTGTGTTGACCACCAATGCATGGACTGGATCTCATTTTGCACTTTAAAGTTGTAATTCTCTGCAAAATCAACAACAGATACCACAACATCTCTCGGAAACTTAAGCAAGTAGTCTTTGAATTGTTGGGCTTGCCACCTAAACATAAAGTTGTGCTTAACGAAGCTTTTCAGATGATCTGAAAAGAGATGAATGAAAGTTGCACTTTTCATCCTTTCCACGACCAAGTCCTTTCGCTTCTTCTCTTTTCCATCACCATTAACCTGTCCAGTGCCCACATCCTGGAATATCTTAACAGTCACCTCCTTGCTATCTGTTGCAATCTCGGCTGGGCAGAATGACAACTTTCGTACACCACATTTGGGGCACTCTCCAAGCAAGCATCTCTTTGCATGATATTCACCCTCCTTAGGGCGAGGGCACAATATAAAATCCAGCAAGTTACTTATGTGTTGAAAAACAGCCTGGTTTGCAGAACATTGGCCTGCCTCACTACGTGTACCACAAATGGAGCATGTACATGGATGTTCTTTGCCGTGATGCCCAAACTTGTTCTGGCGCATTTGATTGAAAGCATCCTTGAAGTATACCATCTGGATATGGTAAATACAGCAGCAAGTATAGCGCTCTTTCAATCTTCGGACAAAAAAAGGCTTGAGTGTCTCAAAGGACCTAAGTGAGAACTTCACCGCAGGATACATGCTCTTGAATCTTTTGTAGAGCTCCACCTTTAAACGAAAAATGAACCACGTTAGAGCTCAGAATACTATCAAACAAGAGTAAAGCACCAAAGCTATTTACAGTACAAAATTTGGTATTGTAAACCACCAACTCATTCTAAAGTACCAAATTTGGAACTGTAGTGCCAGATAACAGACTATAGTGCCAAATTTGATGCAAAAAAGCACCATATTAGGCTCTATTTATTACCAGGCGGACCATAGTACCCAATTGGATACTTTTCTACATTAAGCATGGTACCAAATTGGATCATAGTAACAAATTGGGTGCTTTTGTGAATACAAAAAAGCACCAAATTTGGTTCTATGTACCAAGCTGGAACCATAGTACCCAATTTGGTACTGTTTTACATACTGCATATTACCAAAATGGATCCATAGTGGCAATTTGGGTACTTTTTTGGATACAGAAAAGCTTTAAAATTAGTACTATGCATCCAGTTTGGTACTTTTCTGTATTCACTAAAAGCACCCAATCTGTTTCCAAAACACAATTTGGTATAATACTACCAAGTGTGAGTGGTGCCCAAAAACACCAAATTGGATTTGTGGAACCCCTTAGGTACTATGCAGGCACACTTAAAGCACCCTGCATAGTACCAAAATTGATCCATAGTACCAAATTGGCTATTTCTCTGTATACTTCACAGTACCATAATTGGAAGCTTAGTACAAAATTGGATACTTTTTTGGATACAAAGAGCGCCATAATTGGTACTATGCATCTAGTTTGGTACTTTTCAGTATCCTCTAAAAGCACCAAATCTGTTTCCAAAACCCATTTTGGTATTATACTACCAAGTGTAAGTGGTTCCCAAAAAAACCAAATTGGAGCTGTGGAACACCTTAGGTACTAACCAAGCACACTTAAAGCACCCTGCATAGTACCGAACTTGATCCACAGTACCAAATTGGCTATTTCTCTGTATACTTTACAGTACCATAATTGGATGCTTAATACAAAATTGGATACTTTTCTGGATATAAAACGCTCCAAAATTGGTACTATGCATCCATTTGGTACTTTGCAAGATACATTGAAAGCACCAAATCTGTCTCCAAAACCTAATTTGGTATTACACTACCAAGTGTGAGTGCTTCTCAAAAGTGCCAAATTGAGACTGTGCTTCCTTACTCTTGGACATTGCAACCAAAAGTTGTACCGTGAATCCTGTTGGGTACAATGCAAAATTCAGAGACGTGCCAAATTTAATCCTATGGAGGTGGAATTGGTACCTACAATGATACTATTATGGAGCTGGGAATTCAAACAATGGTAAGTACTTGGATATGGGAATTAGTACCTACAATGATTGCAGTACCAAATTGGTACTTATGGCCTAGAGTGATTGCTGGTAAAAAACTACCAGTTTGGTACTGAACAGCCAAGCTTTCAGTGCTGCCCAAAGACTACAAATTTTGAACTATTCCAACAGAAATCAAGGCCACCATGGATTGCATTGTAGCAAAAACATATTACCTGAGAGTCATCTAGAAGATGAATTGGATGTTTGATGACACATTTTGCCTCGATCCTCTGCTTACAAATATCCTTTTTGTTTGGTGAAACTCTCGTCTCAGATTTCCAAAAAGCGGTCACCAAATCTCTAGTTTCACTTGTGATACTTGTATACAAAGGCAATTGTCTGTGACAAGCACTAAGTGGCAACACTTCATTCTCATCTTTCGTTTCCAGTCGACTGCTTGCTGCCGCTATATTCCGTCGATGAACACCCAAGACAGCAGCAATTTTGGACTGGTTCACTGACATTGTTCTCTGATCACCATTGTTCAGTATCATCATCAAAGAGGCTCTCTTTACAAACAGCTCACTTGCAGAGTGAGGTACTTTCAATTGAGTCAATGTGTTGCGAACGTTGGAAAGAAGACTCGATTGCACATCCGAACTCCTCAACTTGGAAAACGACTGATGATGCATGAGCTGCTCTAGAATTTCCTGTTGTTCTACTATTGTTAGTCCTTGGGTCTGTCGACGCCAACATCTAGCCATGGCTTTGCATATATTGTTCCTTGACCTGGTTCTTGAAAGGCTACCTTCCCTAGCAGGGTTGCGCTCCTTGCATCGTTGCTCACGCTTCTTTTGCGCCCAATAGCCCCGGAGAAATTCTTGGTTGCCGACAGGTTCGTGAGTAGCTTGGGTTTCATTGATAGTATCCTCTGTAAATGCAGGTATCCCTGACTCAAGGTTAGTGAAGGAATCACACTCAACCTCTAGCATCGTCTCTGTAAATATGTTGACGGCCTGCGCTACCATGTTTATACAGAGAGAGAGAGGGCTATGGTGTTCCGCAGGGGATAGAGGATGTGCAGAGAGAGGTCTGAGAGAGAGAGAGAGAGAGAGATAGACAGACAGAGAGGGGAGGTCTGAGAGAGAGAGAGAGGGAGAGAGAGAAATCTGCTTCCTTGCGTCTGCACCCACGTCTCCACCCACGTCTATCTGTTATGGGACGTTTCAAAAAAAAGACTAAAGTATAACACCTCAGGGAATTTTCACAGCTTAATATTTCTCCTTTATTTCCTTTTTGCCCTCTTTTTCTTTACTCTCGTTCTACCAAGGCTAGGTGGTGTCAAGGACAACCAATTTTGTACCACCATCCCTTGCTTTCGCCCGGATAAGGAACCGTTGAGTTTGCATAACTAAGTGCAAATGCAAAGGGATTGCCTTATAAATGGGAAGGCCTTTTCTATTCGCCCCATGTAGAATCAAGCAATCGATCCATGTAACTTATGGTAAGAAGGCCTTAAACATTGTAAACAGTTTGGTCAAAGATCTCTTATAGAAGATGGATGACTTGGTGGATTCATCTAATGGTAGTCCATAGCCTAAACACATTAAAACACTACCACTATATGATCTCTACAACGATAATGTATGTATATCATATTATTCAACACTCTCTCCTGATCTAGATACATATATCTATTACAGGTATATATTTTATCATATTTGTGATGAATTAATAATCGTACAAAAATATGTTTAATTTAATTTGTGCAGGACTCAACTTAATGGAATGTGCAAGTGGGCACAAGATAAATGTATAGGTGTAAATGTGCACAAAGTCATTTTATGTAACAAGGCCCACTAGCAATTTTCTTTAGGCAAAGGTTTTTATATGTATAAACCTTAGGAGACTTCATATGGTTAAAAATGTGTAAAGTAATACCCCAAAAGTGAGAAAAGCAAGCCCAATTTGTACGCTCATCTATTCTTAGCTCCTTGGGCTATTTTAATGAAATAAAATTCTCTAAATACTCATATCGTGAAAGTGGAGCTACACGGTGTGTGGACAAAAATATGTGCATACGTGTACATGGCATGTGTGAAGTTTTGCTCAGGAGAGTGTTGCCAGGTGTTCAGTGTGGATCGGTTTGGTGTTGAGCTTGTTGCAGGCTTGTCTGGTGAAAGGTCAGATGGAGGTGATATCAACCATTTGGCAGCTCTCGGTGTGTACGCGTCTCCAAAGAAAAGAGCGGGCAAAAGTGGCATTTGAAGAGGTATGGCATGAAGGGCAATTAAAAGATGAGAGGGGCCGATGTTGCCTTGAGAGAGAGGTATGTGGAGCAATTGGTGAGCTGGCCTTTAGTTTGGTGTGAAAAGGAGAGTATGGCCATTTTGTAGGCCTTGGGAATAAAATATATATAATATTAATGTGCCAGCTGGTAACGAAAGCGTGGAGCGCTGAAGGGCTGCCAACGCAGCGTTCTGGAAGCTGGTCGAAGGTGGCGGAGTTGGCGTGGGCTGCAGATAAGTTAATGGTCGCCGCCTTGATTTGAGTGGGGGGGCTCTCTAGCGTAGCTGAGGAGTGCAGTGCGGCAGCTGCAGGTACGTAGCAAGGGTTCGCGAGGCTGACGGGCTGTAGAGGAGGGGCCCTCCCGTGTGAAAAGGCGAGATGCAGCGTGTGCAGCCGGACTGGTGAAGAGTGCGTGGACGAGCTGCAGCTGCAGGCGCAGCTTGGGTTTGATAGAAGGACTGCTGGGAGCCAACGGGCAGGTGAGGAGCCCGGTCTGTTCGTGGGTAGTTGCTGAGCAGGGGCAGCCGGGACTATGGAGACGGCGAGGAGCTGACGGGGAAGAGGAGAAGCCCGTGTGTGATGTGGGTGGCTTGCTGCAGCCACAGGAAGGGCTGGGGGCTCTGAGGCGCTGCAGAGAAGAGCAGCGGGGGGAAGAGCGCGTGGGCAGAAGGAGCCCGGTGTCTGGGTGGCGTGTGCAGCCACAGGCTCTGCAGAGGAGCAGCGCTGGGGCGTGTGCGACCTCTGAAGACGCAGAGTGTGGAGCTGGAGGGTGCCAGCTGGTAGAGCCGAACACAGAGAAAGCTACTGCCTTGTAGGAGGGGTAATGTGAGAGACCAGCCAAAGCTGATGGTGGAATATATCAATTGTCTATGGGAATGAGTGATAGGGTGAGTGGCCCTAATATGCAGGTGAAGGATGCAATTCAACCCAGTGTTTGTGAGGTCCGTGAGGTCACATTTGGAGAGCAGGGTATGGGACAGGTTAGCCTGTTGGGAATGGAGAAGGGTGAGGTTTCTGGAATCAGCCCTAAAGAGCCTTCAGAAGGTGAGGAGGAGAAGGATGAGGTTATTGATGATGTTGTGGATTGTGAGCAGATACCAGTACTTCAGCCAGTCAAGGTGGAGTGTGATGATCAAGGTGTTACAGATGAAGGTGCTGTGGATGGAGTGCATGTGGATGATCCGGGTGATGAGTTGGATATTGCAGCCTGTGGTGAGAGTGTGGATGGTGAGTTGGACAGTGTACTGGATAGTGCACTGGATGATCTGTTGAAGATGGCTTCCTTGGAGAAGAGTGCTTGCATGCCAGTTGTGCAGCAGGAAGAGAGTGACGGTGTGATTGATGGTGAGCTGGATGCTCCTTTGGTTGATGGTGCGATAGACTTCGCAGGTGTGGTTGCTGATCAAAAGGTGTGTGTTCCTTGTCATGCCCAGGAGAATGAGTTGGTGGTTGTCAGTGATGGTGAGGATGCATGTGAAACTATTGTTGTTGGTCAGGGGGACCAAGATGCTTTGCCTGGGAGTTTGGGGAGCTTAGACTTGGTAAGGATGCCTGTGCAAGATGTGGAGAATCTTGCAGGATCGCCAATGGTCTTGAAGCTGGAGAAACTACAGGAAAGCGACAATGAGGAGTCTGCAGTGCACGAGGTTACTGTGTTTGGTGTTGATGGGCTGAAGGGAAGTGAGTGTATGGTGAACACACCACATGTGGATGCTCAGCATATGGATGAGTGTTTTGGTTATAGTTCGAGTCTGGCAGGTTGTCCAGAAGAAGGGTTGGAAGCCAATGATGTGGGCTGGAAATTGAGTGACCGTGAGATGGGGGTTGATGATAAGATGAGTGTTGTTTCGGTACATGACTATGGGTGGGAGTCAGAGGAATGGATGTCTCCACCACAAGGTTATGTGAGCTGGTCTGGAGGAAGAAGTGCAACAGTGGATGGTGAGGAGGCCATGTACAAAGAGCCCAGGGGGTTGCTGGAAGTAGAAGGTTATGGCAGGGTGTATCAATGGTTGTTTGAAGGAGGAGAATGTTTGAGGGATTGGAAGGTAGATGCACCGAGGTTTCTGTTTGATCCAGGGGGATAAGTAGTTTCTGATTGAGCAGCTGCTGGACATAAATGTCTCAGCAGAAGTAGGGGGTTGCTAAATATGTGTGGACAAAAATAGAGGCTGATAATATGTGCATACGTGTACATGGCATGTGTGAAGTTTTGCTCAGGAGAGTGTTGCCAGGTGTTCAGTGTGGATCGGTTTGGTGTTGAGCTTGTTGCAGGCTTGTCTGGTGAAAGGTCAGATGGAGGTGATATCAACCATTTGGCAGCTCTCGGTGTGTACGCGTCTCCAAAGAAAAGAGCGGGCAAAAGTGGCATTTGAAGAGGTATGGCATGAAGGGCAATTAAAAGACGAGAGGGGCCGATGTTGCCTTGAGAGAGAGGTGTGTGGAGCAATTGGTGAGCTGGCCTTTAGTTTGGTGTGAAAAGGAGAGTATGGCCATTTTGTAGGCCTTGGGAATAAAATATATATAATATTAATGTGCCAGCTGGTAACGAAAGCGTGGAGCGCTGAAGGGCTGCCAACGCAGCGTTCTGGAAGCTGGTCGAAGGTGGCGGAGTTGGCGTGGGCTGCAGATAAGTTAATGGTCGCCGCCTTGATTTGAGTGGGGGGGCTCTCTAGCGTAGCTGAGGAGTGCAGTGCGGCAGCTGCAGGTACGTAGCAAGGGTTCGCGAGGCTGACGGGCTGTAGAGGAGGGGCCCTCCCATGTGAAAAGGCGAGATGCAGCGTGTGCAGCCGGACTGGTGAAGAGTGCATGGACGAGCTGCAGCTGCAGGCGCAGCTTGGGTTTGATAGAAGGACTGCTGGGAGCCGACGGGCAGGTGAGGAGCCCGGTCTGTTCGTGGGTAGTTGCTAAGCAGGGGCAGCCGGGACTGTGGAGACGGCGAGGAGCTGACGGGGAAGAGGAGAAGCCCGTGTGTGATGTGGGTGGCTTGCTGCAGCCACAGGAAGGGCTGGGGGCTCTGAGGCGCTGCAGAGAAGAGCAGCGGGGGGAAGAGCGCGTGGACAGAAGGAGCCCGGTGTCTGGGTGGCGTGTGCAGCCACAGGCTCTGCAGAGGAGCAGCACTGGGGCGTGTGCGGCCTCTGAAGACGCAGAGTGTGGAGCTGGAGGGTGCCAGCTGGTAGAGCCGAACACAGAGAAAGCTACTGCCTTGTAGAAGGGGTGATGCTTCTGGGGTAAAGGAAGGGAGCGTGGACTACGCAAGGGGCTGCTGGAGGCTAGAAGAAGCCGCTTTGGTGAACTGGAGACTGGCAGTGCTGGTAGCATTGAAAGGAAATAGCCGCCTTTGGGTTGGGCAGGCTTGGAGATTTTGCTTCATAGGTGACTACGTAGGGGCTGGCATGTACAGGTACTGGTGATGGAGAGGCTCTTGGATGAGCAAGCGAGTGAAAGACAGTAGGCTCGTGTGTTTGGTGTGGGGTAGCAGCAAATAGGCGCAGTGCTGAAGAACAGGGTGGACGTTTGGGCTGAAGGGAAAACAGAAGAGTGGTGAGATATAAGAGAAGAAGGCCTCCTTGGTATTGTTGGTTTTGGGCTGGTTGTCGGGTTTGTGACAAAGTTAGAAGGGTGACTGGTTCTTTGCGTGAGGACAGGCAGTGTGCTGGTGGTGTAGGACAGAGTGGTCTTCAGTTGAGGTGCAGTGCAAAGAACGAGGAGGACGGCTGCAGAGAAGCAAGGAACGAAGGAATTTGGATCGACCAGGAGCTGGAGAGGGCTGATTGCGAGCGGTGCTTGGTGTAGCTGGTGTCTGGGATATCTTGGGATATCCGCCTCTTTAAAGGTCAAGGTCCTTTCTGAAATATGAGTCTTGTTCATGCTCTTTGGTCTGGTGTTCTGGTGTGTTTGCATGCGTGTGTGGAAGTGTGGTACTCTATAAGGGCGTAGACAGCTCTACCGCTTCCGTGCCATCAACGGCATGGGGAGGGAGACTGCACCTAATCTTGTCTTGATGGTGATGTTATTCTTTCTCTCTTGCCGTATGTTATGCTATGTGATTTTATTTTAATTTAATTCAAGTCTTTATTTTATTTTTTGATATATTTTAGGACTTTTTAATTATTTCTCCAAGAAGTACAAAAGGGTCCCAGAGCATTGGTTTAACTTTATCTTCTTGAAGGCAGTCAAGAATTTGTGGACAAAGAGATGAAAGAGACAAAAATCGAGGTGACTTTGATAAATTTTTTGAATTTAAATTGAAGAAGAACACGTTTATGGATTTATGTTTATGAATAGTTGAAAGAAGACTTGTTTTTAACCATTGGATAACCAATCTCCATCAATCTATTGCCCAAAGGGTAAAACTAGGTGAAAAACTATTAGTGGGTTTCCCAAAACCACAAAACTACCTTCCTCAACACTAATCCTGGATTGAATCAGCAAGGAGAGAAGCATGTAGAGCATAGCCAGATTGTTAAACTACTGCAACTACATGAAATCCATCATGAACAGATGATAATTGTTTAGAGGATTTGTTTTTCAAAATTACTTTTGGGATTTTATTTTTCTCTTTCTCAATTGAGCGTTGGGTGCAAATCTTTTTACCAATTGCTTGTGGGTAACCTAGAAATTATATATATATATATGTATATATTTATTTATTTATTTTCTCTTCACCCACCCCGGGCAAAGGTGACGCATCTCCTCTCTCCATCTGACGGCAACAAGCGCAACAATCCAAGTTTACTTTTTTTTTAAAATTATTTTTCCCATATCTCTCTCAGTCGTGTTAGGCGCAGGCTTTTTACTTCTACCCCGTTGAGACATTTCAAGCCATTAGAGGCTTGTTAAGCTTTAATAAAAGAAAAAAATTTAAAGCTAATTTATATACATATATATTTATTCGTGTTTTAAGCGTTGGCCATCAGCGCACGAGTCGGGGAGGTTGCTGATTTTTTTTCCTTCCCTTGACGAATAAAGCGTTGCGTGCTATTGGGAGAGCCTTAACTTAAGATCTAATTTAATATTAATACAATATATATATATATTCTTCTCTAAAATTTTCTTCTCTCGTGACCAGGGATTTCATTAACGTCTTCACAATTTCGTGATCACGTTAACAAAACCTATTGTTAACATATTAAAACTTGTGATCACATTGTATATTCACATGCCCTGAGCAATGACCTACCAGAACCCACTAGTCCCGTAACACCTCCGGGCTTTTGATTTTCCCGGCGGGCCCGCCGGGAAAACTGCTTATCTCGGCGGGCCCGCCGAGAAAACAAAAGAACACCGGCGGGGTACTATTTTGTTTATAAACACTGCCCGACACCCATCGTACAATTTTTGGGGAGATAGTCCTTGTTTTGGGGGCGTGATATCTCTCCTCAAAGTACTTGTAGAGCTCTCGAGTTGCTAGAAGTGTCCTCTTGGGAAGAACGTCCTTATCTTAGGGGCTGTCGTCTTTCCTTGTAGGCACTCCTAAGGCTATTGAGCCACTCGTCTTTAGTTCTTTGAACTGGGGGCACGGTGTGGTTCGTAGCTAATACTTGCGGAGATTTAGGGACAAATTTGGAGTCATTCAGCTTTGCATTTGAGCCACGTATGTAATCTACCTCATTCTGCTTTATGAATGGTTTGATGGAGCCAAGAGTCCTACTTAGGGGCTTGTATTGGTTCTTGATACTTGATATAGTTTAGAGTAGACAAGGGTCTATTGTCCTATACTAGAGTATTGGGCAAGCATAGATCTTTGATTTTCTTTGTGAATGTTAGAGAAGGTCTATTGTCCTATACTAGAGTATTGGGCAAGCATAGATCTTTGATTGTGTAAAGTATCCTTAATTGGGTACAAAAGGCATCCTTCATTGGGGGTGCAATGTGCATGATAGTTTTGAAGTAGTTTTGTAGTAAGACCTTGCAAGATAGTTTGAAGTAGTTTTGTGTTATGTGATGATCTTTTGTATTTGTCAAGATAGTTTCGAAGTACTTTGTCTGCTAATGTATGTTTTGTAATACGTGAGTGATTTGTTGTTTTTTCATTTGTGTATTCATTGTTATATGCTTGGTTGAATAGGTTATTTGTTGAGATGGAGGACAATGTTAGATCCAGTGGTGATACCTCCAATAGAGTCCAAATTTCAAATAGCAGGAAAAAAAAGGCACCTGGGATAGAGTGGCAATATGCAATTAACGTTGGTGATCGATTCATAGATTGGGAGTGTAAGCTATGCCATGCAGTAAAATCAGGTGGGGCGCCTCGACTAAGAGAACACTTTTTAGGCGGACCGAAGAAAAAGTCATGTACCCACCCCTCTGCACCTATAGTGGCCAAACGCATAAGAGAAGAAATTCAAAAGAAAGATTCAAGAAAACATGACACTCCTACTGTTGATGTATCAAGGCAGCAAGAACACTGTTGTTCTAATCATCAAACTCCCGCTACATCGCCTACTTGTACCCCGAACGGCAATGTGCAACCAGAAAGTAATCTACCCAGTGCATCTTCCTGCAAGCGAAACTTTGACGTAGGAAATATACCCATGCGTCAAACTTCATTGCAAGAAAGCCTACGTCAAGGTCGACTCGATGATGCACAACTCGCCCTTGCTGAAGCGATTTACTTTTTTGGGAGTGCTATGATGATGGTGGACAGTGAGCATTGGAAGAGAGCATGGAAGAAAATTGGTGAGTTTGGACCAGGGTTTTCGCTGCCTACGTACCATGCTATGCGAAATGATCTATTAGAGAAATGTTATGCGCAAGTAAAAGAACGTGTACAAAGAATAATTCTTAGCAATATAGAGCTTTCTGGATGTAGTATAGTAAGTGATGGATGGTCTAATGTACAAAGAAAACCATTAATTAATATAATGGTTATTTCACCTAGAGGTGAGACTTTCATTCGTGCCGTGGATTCAGCTGGTTCAATCAAAACTGGGGCTTACATTGCTCAAGTCATTAGCTCTGTGATAGAGGAAGTGGGTGCCAAAAATGTAGTCCAAGTCATCATGGACAATGCAAAAAATTGCAAAAATGCATCCAAAATCCTACAGCGACAATATCCACATATTTTTCCGGTAGGCTGTAATACTCATAGTTTGAATCTTGTATTAAAAGATTGGTATAAATCTGATGATACCAAATGGTTTGCCTCAATCGTCGACATTGCTCGCTAGCTTGTGAGATTCATGCTCAAGAGACAGAGAGTGTTAGATATTTTTCGACATTGCATGTCAGTTATGTTAAAGCTTCCAGCGGAGACTAGGTTTTGCACTCACTTTTACACTTTTGAGTCTCTTCTTAGAAATAAAGATGCAGTTTGCGAAACATTTACATGCATGGCATTTCATGACTGGGAGAACACTCAACTTGAAAAAGTGAAAGAGAAAATCAAAGTCTTGAAGGCAGCGCTTACGAGAAGAAGTTGGTGGAACAGTGTGATGGATGCATACCATGTAATGATGCCTGTTATGTATGCCGTACGAAGTCTTGATCAAAGAGCGCCTAATCTCGGAAAAACATGGATGCAATGGTGGACTGTCCAGCGGAGTTTGGAGTGTCTTGAGAAATTAGAGCATTCACTGGTGGAAAAACAATGGTGTGTACCATTCTCCAGTAGACAAAGAAAAGTTCTATTGAAGTACTTTCATGCTAGATGGATTGGAGCGCATTCACCACTACACAATGCTGCTTACATGTTAGATCCTGAATATTGGAATATGGATTTGATGTCCAACGTCGAGGTGGTGCAAGATTTTTATAAAGTGGTAAACACTTTCTATAATAATGATGATGATCGTGTAAAGTGCATAAAGGAGATGACCTCATTTCGATTGAAAGAGGGTTTATTTTCCAACTCCCTTGTTCAACAAATGGCTAAAGAGCAACCTGCATGGAAGTGGTGGATGATGAATGGTGGTGAGCATTATGCTTTATTGCGCAACCTTGCGATGAAGGTTCTAAGTCAGTGCTCTTCAAACTCAGGCTCAGAAAGAAACTGGAGCATGTACAAATATATTCACAATACTATTCGCAATCGACTTCTTGCAGATCGAGCAGATAAACTTGTTTACATGTATTGCAATGAAAAGATCTTGCGAGACATTGAACGTGAAGAGTATGAAGAAGATATGCCCAGATGGATGTACAATTGTGATGATGTAGTAGACAAGAACTTTGATGTTGGACGCACGTTGTGCACCACCCTTAAGATAGAAGACAATTTAGACATTGACTTAGATGAGCTTAATTTAGCAGACGAGAGAGTAAACGGTGAAAGAATTTTGGAGCAAGATACTGACATAGAGGAAGAAGTCATTTCATTAATTTCATAAAAAGTACTTGTACAAATGATCGTATTTGGAGAAATTATCAATACAAAAGTAGGATTTGTCTTTCTTAGCTTTCATCTTGAAATAAATTACGAATTGCACTAGGAGTTGCATCTAAAGGTCCTGGTGGTTTATATTTGCTAGTAGCCATGCCGAACACTGTATAAATACCTTGATTTATTGGGACACTGCACAATGCACATGTGGAAGTATTTTGCATTTGCCTCACTAAACATATTAAGTGGTAGTAGTGTCCACAGGGTAGTATATACTGGCCGCTCCACCCATCGAATACTTTGTAACATACAGGACATTGGGGGGTGGAGGAACTAGTAGCCTCAGCAGAAACTCCCACAAGATCAGGATGTATCAAAAAATGAGAGATGTGGTTTCCTTTGCGCACAGGAGCAATACGTGAAGAGATGCTCTGTACATCTTGGCTGATCTTTGTGAGCTGCTCTTGAATCCCTCTATTGGCCGGGGGAGGAGTTGACGCTTGAGATAATCGCTCAGCTTCTTTCTCCTTCTCTGCCAGTTGTGCCCCTAAGCTTTCTTTGACCTTGTTTAACTCCAATCCAGCACCCTCCACCATGAGAGCAAGTTCTTCCCTTGTGAATGTCACTGTCTCTTCACGTATGTCATGGGTGTTGACAGTGGCCTCTCTGGAGGCGAAGTCCACTAGAGTTTCTAGGATAAATTGAGCATATAACATCTTAGAAAAATAGAGTGGAGCGTCGGCGTTATGGAGAGGACAACCGTACACCTCCAAGAAAATGCGCTCGGCATTAGTTTTGATATCATTGTGAGTGCAACGTGAAATCTTCCATCTTCCCTTCTTAATCTCGCCATCTGGACATGGCCATATTTCCTTTATCATCTCTGTGGTTACGTGTTTGTTTATGTCTTTCCATTGGGCATAAGTAGGATTTGTCCATTTCGACAACCTGCATGCTGTTCTTGTAGCTTCGCGGGCTGTCAGGCCATGTGCAAGGGCCTTCATTCGCTCATATGCCTTCTTGGCTAACTCTTGATGCTCGTTTGCTTGCGCCTCTGCCATATCTGCATGAACATAAATGACTTTGGGATTTTAATGAACTGTAAAGATCAACGTAAGATAAATTGTCCATTACTCACAAAAACTTAAAGTTTAACACCACAAGAGGAGATATGTATTGCAAAGACTCAATGAGAAATATCCACTTGACTCCAAAAATACTTCAAACAATGCGCGCACGTCAAATTTTGAAGAGAAAACATAAACTTAAACATCACAAGAGGAGAGAGATATTGCAAAGACTCAATGAGATAATATTTCAAACAATGGGCACATATGAAGAGAGAAACAAAGTGCCATTCTTAAAACTTAATCTCCTGATACTGTATCATTACAAAATTGGGGTGAATGACACCGATAGCTCTACAAGAGGACATTGTGCCCTCGTTGTAGTGATCTAAAAAATTCAACTACTTGCAAAATTGATTTTCGCTCATCGCGATTAGGGAGAAACATCCAATTTTTGACTCTATGAATAATAGTATCCATGGTAACTTTGTCATAGGAACTATTATCCATCCACAACTCTTGTACTTTCTGCCAAAAGTCATATAAAGTTTGTAATAAATATCCCAAGGCAAAAACATCAGATGCAAGAGTGTATGCATCTGCAAAAAAAAAACGGATCATAAAGCTCCGGGGCTATCCACGGCCGTTTATTTCGCTCTCTGTCTGCGTAGGAGACCGCCTGTGCCACCTTCTCAGGGTTCTTATCTGCTTCAAATACAAAATTGAGAGACACCCGTTTTTTGGGCGCTCTCAGCAGTAATCCCCAATCGATAATACCTATGCGTGGCTTCAACTCTTTTGTAAAATCCAACACTACATTGATTGGATGTAGGTCGCTATGTACAATTCCTGCCAGATGTGCTGCTGCTAGGCCTTCCACCAGGGCATGCATAATATGTGGCATGGTTATTACTATTTGTTTTATTTTTGAAAGTTCTAGATGACTTAAAGGAATATTATCGGGCGGGGGTTGTCTCCATCCGATCCAAACGGAAAATTGCTCTGGTGAACTCACTGAATGTGAAGGGAACCTTCAGAAGAGTATCACCAAGCGAGCCGCCATTATAGTACGGAAAAACAGTGATCCAAGGAGATTCTTTTGTGAAGGCAATACACCTGACAATTGATGGGTGTAGAACCTGCATGCCCTGCTCTGCCTGGCAGCTCTCGAACTTGGCGCTGCCTTCTCCTTTGTAGTGCTTTCTGCAAAAAGTAATGTGCTCCGGCAAAAATGATATACCTTTAACTGTATACTCTTTTACTGTGCCAAAAACACCAGAGCCTATTGTTCGCCCTTCGAACAGAGCCTCGTGCGGGATGCCAGTGAGGTGTGTGCACATAGAATTGTAGATGGTACGATTAAAGACACCTGTACCACTTGCATCTGCCTGGCTGGACGTTGCAGCGACGTCCTGGGCAATGTGCACTCTTTTGGGGAGGGACTCTGCATCCAATGCCTTCATGCGCTTGCTCTTGGCTCTTTGCTCGCTCCATACAACGTCCCATAACTGTAGACGTTGCATATTAGCTTCAGGCAGGGCAGCATCCTAAGATCACTGCATGCTACACGCATGCTCCCCAAAATGGTTCGTGTTATATGTTGATGGTTGAAATCTGCTATCTTCTATCGATCAAGCAACTCAGCGTTGTCTCCGCTTTGAAGCCGACGCTGTGCATTTTCCCATATCTGGTCTATTAGATCTCGCATGAGTATCTCAGACTCATTGATCTTTTTGACGACATCATCAGCACATTGTAACACTGTGATGACTGCTTCAATGCGAATTGCTCGTAGCATGATTTTACGCTCTTCAGGGGAAAGCATGTTGGTCGTCTTCGTAAATCTAGCAAATATCACTAAACACAAAAAAACAGAATATCAAACATTACTGAAATCAACATCAAGCAAACGTGAGAGAACAGCAACAAGTGTATCATTACTTATCAATGTTCAAACAAAAACGGAATATCAAATAATTTTAATGAACTCAACATCATCCAATACATCATCAAACGTGAGAGAACAGCAACAAGTGTATCATTACTTATCAATGATCAAACAAAAACAGAATATCAAACAATATTACTGAACTCAACATCATGTAATACATTATCGAACGTGAGACAACCGTAACAAGTGCATTATTACTTATCAAGTGTATACATTATCGAACGAGAGAGAGAGAGAGGGGAAGGAACACTCCTCATCTACACACCTATCGTGATAGAGAGAGATGTGAAGTGTATCATGAGAGAGAGAGAGAGAGAGAGTTGTGAAGTGTATCATGAGAGAGAGAGAGAGAGAGAGAGAGAGAGAGAATTGTGAAGTGTATCATGAGAGAGAGAGAGAGAGAGAGAGAGAGAGAGAGGAGAGGAAGAGAGAGTTGTGACAGATAGAGAGAAGAAACATTAGATGACATTTTTAATGTTTTTGTGAGTTCCTAAAGAGAAAAATAATGTACTGTTTTAATTTTTCAGTAAATAGAGGGAGAAAAAAGAAATCCTTATCTACACATCTATCGTGTTGTGAAGTGTATCATGAGAGAGAGAGAGAGAAAGAGTTGTGAAGTGTATCATGAGAGGGTAGGAAGAGAGAGAGATATTCATTTTTTCGAGTTACGAATCACGATATTATAAAATAAAACGTTTAGACAATATGATGTAAACTTTGATCCATGAAATACTCATGCCGCGTTAGCAACCAAGTATCACATGAATCAAACACAATAAAAACAATACAAGTCAAATCAAACAAATTTATGACATTTTTTCGACCGCGTCAACGATCATATGCCGTAATATGGAAGCAAATTTACGACATTTTTTCGACCGCGTTAACGATCAAATGCCGCAATATGCAAAAAACAATTTATGCACTAGCGGACGACACCAACTTGCCGCGTTAACGACAAAATGCCGCCCGATTCTATGGGAATACGAATAGGATACGAACATACACTGGCCGCGTTACCGACCATATGCCCGCATTTGACAAAGGGAAGGGAAGGGAAGGTGACATTGCCATAATGATACTATGCTTGCCGTGTTACCGACTAGTACCGCTACGGAATGCCATACTTACCATAGGACACAGACTAGCCACGTTACGGACTAAGTGCCCCAGGGTAAGCACCATTCCGAAGAATGGCCTTACACACACACCTGTCGTGTGGCGGACCACCCACATCCTGCCGCGCATTGCGACAATGGGCGGCTGCTCGCACGAACACACACCCACACACATCCCTCGTGTGGCGGACCACCCACATCCTGCCGTGCATTGCGACAGTGGGCGGCTGCCCGCACGAACACACACCCACATACACACACACACACACACACACACAAGTTTCATTACCTGTGTATGCTGTCAGCAATGAACTCCCAAAGGGCCCCCCGGGCCCATATATATAGGAAATTGTACCCCGCTGGGCTGGATGACGACCCCGCCGGGGTTTGTTTTTTCCCGGCGGGACCGTCGGGTATAGCAAAAGCCCGGCGGGATTTTATCCGGTTACCAGGTCACTTGCCACCGGCTTTTTTGGGAACATGTTAACATGTTAACACATGTTATTAACAAAAAAAAATTTGTGATCACGTGAGTATAAAATCATTGCTCGTGACAATGGCACAGCAATTTTCCCTTTTCTCTTCTCTCTCCAATGGGCGACAACAGCATGCAACATCACTTATACTTGCAATATTTCTGACCTTTTAATGATGTATTTTGTAGCAAAGCTATTCGACAATTGCAAGTAAGTTGCTATCCTTCATAACTTAGTAAATAATTTTTTCAATTATTCTATGTAAGTTTTATCTTTCAGACGGACTCAAATACCTTCCAAGTAAGTTTCTCACCCCTATTTTTTTTTACCAATAATGATCATGCTTAAATAAATATGTATAGAATTTCAATTCATACTACTCTAAGTTCTATTTCTTATAAAGTCATAATTAAATATAACCATAGTTACATATGGAATAATAATCATATTTTAATCCGTTCGCATTGTTTCTCATTTTTCTCAATGTAAAGTATCAATAGAGTCCAATATAAAAAAATGTACGACTCTCTATACTTGAGTTTCGTGTTTTTTATTTAAGTTTATTTCAACTTCAAAAGTAAATTAACCTTTCATCATCCAGACTTGTTTACTTAATCAATTTTGTCTACTATTAGTTTATAATCTCACGTATCCTTAAGTGTCAAAATTCTTTTGACAGATAATTTCAATGACACCAACGATGGAGGTATGTATATATATTCACTTTCTTTTATACAACTTTTTCATAAGTATTTCTATAATAGGGCGGTTGCAAGATGAGGGTACTCACTTTCTTTTATACAACTTTTTCATAAGTATTTCTATAATAGGGCGGGTACTCACTTTCGTTCACTCTCTCTAAAATTGGGACATCCACGCATCTCGGGCGGAGTACCTCGATCGTGATATCGTGATCAATTAAAACACGACACGTGTCTCCCAAGCCTAAAGCGACATATCTCAAACGAGATACCAACTAATGCCATGCTAGTAGGTCCGGGTTTCCAGTCATCATCCATGTCACCAATACAGGGGGGTAGCTTATTTTCATTCTGATGTACTTATTTGATGTTTATATCATTATGAGTTTTTTCATTATTGAGTATCATTACATTTTAGTTGATGTTCTTGATTTTTTTAAATTTTTTAATACTTTAGCTATCATATTGTTTGTTGAAAATCTCCATGCCATCGTACCCAAACATGCTCCGATGGGGGGAACCACACTTTGCAAGCATGTGGGAGGGAGCCCACCCCCACATGCTTGCAAAATTTGGTCATGATCGGAGCATGTTTGGGTTAGTAATTAGTGCACACTATGGATTTTTCAAGTCTCTTGGTGCTTAAGAGGCCACGGAAAATCCAGGCCTTCCCCATACCATCGTACCCAATAGGAACCAAACTTTGCAAGCATGTGGGGAGAGCCCACCCCCACATGAATGCAAAGTTTGGTCATAATCAAAGAATGTTTGGATCGGTAATTAGCGTCCAGTGCGGATTTTTCAAGTCTCGAAAATCTGGGCCTTCCCCATAGCATCGTACCCAAACATGCTCCGATGGGAACCAGACTTTGCAAGCATGTGGGAGGGGCCCACCCCCACATGTTTGAAGAGTTTGGTCACAATCGGAGCATGTTTGGATTGGTAATTAGTGGCCAGTGTGGGATTTACAAGTCTTTTGGTGCTTAAGAGGCCACGGAAAATTGAGGCCTTCCCCATACCATCGTACCCACACATGCTCCGATGGGAACCAAACTTTGCAAGCATGTGGGAGGGGCCCACCCCCACATGTTTGCAGAGTTTGGTCACAATCAAAGCATGTTTGGATTGGTAATTAGCGACCAGTGTGGATTTTTCAAGTCTCTTAGTGCGCTTAAGAGGCCATGGAAAATTCGGGCCTTCCCCATACCATTGCACCCAAACATGCTCCGATGGGGACCAAACTTTGCAAGTATGTGGGAGGGGCCCACCCCCACATGCTTGCAAAGTTTAGTCACAATCGTAGCATGTTTGGATTGGTAATTAGCAGCAGTGTGGATTTTTCAAGTCTCTTGGTGCTTAAGAGGCCATGGAAAATCCGGTCCTTCCCTATACCATTGTACCCAAACATGCTCCGATGGGCACCAAACTTTGCAAGCATGTGGGGGGGACCCACCCCCACATGCTCGCAAAGTTTGGTCACAATCAAAGCATGTTTGGATTGGTAATTAGCACCCAGTGCAGATTTTTCAAGTCTCTTGGTGCTTAAGAGGCCATGGAAAATCCGGGCCTTCCCCATACCATCATACCCAAACATGCTCCGATGGGAACCAAACTTTGCAAGCATGTGGGAGGGGCCCACTCCCACATGTTTACAGAGTTTGGTCTTAATCGGAGCATGTTTGGATTGGTAATTAGTGGCTAGTGTGGATTTTTCAAGTCTCTTGGTACTTAAGAGGCCATGGAAAATCTGGGCCTTCCCCATACCATCATACCCAAACATGCTCCGATGGGAACCAAACTTTGCAAGCATGTGGGAGGGCCCACCCCCACATGTTTGCAGAGTTTGGTCACAATCGGAGCATGTTTGGATTGGTAATTAGTGGCCAGTGTGGATTTTTCAAGTCTCTTGGTGCTTAATAGGCCATGGAAAATCTGGGCCTTCCCCATACCATCGTACCCAAACATGCTCCGATGGGCACCAAACTTTGCAAGCATGTGGGGGGGGACACACCCCCACATGCTTGCAAAGTTTGGTCACAACCGGAGCATGTTTTGATTGGTAATTAGCGCCCACTATGGATTTTTCAAGTCTCTTGGTGTTTAAGAGGCCATGGAAAATCCGGGCCTTCCCCGTACCATCATACCCAGACATGCTCCAATAGGAACCAAACTTTGCAAGCATGTGGGAGGGGCCCACCCCCACATGTTTGCAAAGTCTAGTCATAATCAGAGCATGTTTGGATTGGTAATTAGCACCCAGTGTGGATTTTTCAAGTCTCTTATGCTTAAGAGGCCATGGAAAATCCAGACCTTCTCTATACCATCATACCCAGATGGGAACCAAACTTTGCAAGCATGTGGGACGGGCCCATCCCCACATGTTTGCAAAGTTTGGTTACAATCGGACCATGTTTGGATTGGTAGTTAGCGCCCAATGTGGATTTTTCAAGTCTCTTGGTGCTTAAGAGGCCATGGAAAATATGGCCCTTCCCCATACCATCATACCCAAACATGCTCCGATAGGAACCAAACTTTGCAAGCATGTGGGAGGGGCCCACCTTCACATGTTTGCAGAGTTTGGTGACAATCGGAGCATGTTTGGATTGGTAATTAGCGGCTAGTGTGGATTTTTCAAGTCTCTTGTTGCTTGAGGCCATGGGAAATCCGGGCCTTCCCCATACCATCGTACCCAAACATCTCCGATGGGAACCAAACTTTGCAAGCATGTGGGAGGGACCCACCCCCACATGTTTGCAGAGTTTGGTCACAATCAGAGCATGTTTGGATTGGTAATTAGCGGCCAGTGTGGATTTTTCAAGTCTCTCGGTGCTTAAGTGGCCATGGAAAATCCGGGCCTTCCCCATACCATCGTACCCAAACATGCTTTGATAGGAACCAAACTTTCCAAGCATGTGGGAGGGGCCCACCCCCACATGTTTGCAAAGTTTGGTCACAATCGGAGCATGTTTGGATTGGTAATTAGGGGCCAGTGTGGATTTTTCAAGTCTCTTGGTGCTTCAGAGGCCATGGAAAATCCGGGCCTTCCCTATACTATTGTACACAAACATGCACTCTGATAGGAACCAAACTTTGCAAGCATGTGGGAGGGGCCCACCCCCACATGTTTGCAGAGTTTGGTCACAATCGGAGCATGTTTGGATTGGTAATTAGTGGCCAGTGTGGATTTTTCAAGTCTCTTGGTGCTTAAGAGGCCATGGAAAATCCGGGCCTTCCCTATACCATCGTGGACCCAACTTTGCAAGCATGTGGGAGGGGCCCCATCCCCACATGCTTGCAAAGTTTGGTCACAATCGGAGCATGTTTGGATTGGTAATTAGCGGCCAGTGTGGATTTTTCAAGTCTCTCGGTGCTTAAGAGGTCATGGAAAATCCGGGCCTTCCCCATACCATCGTACCCAAACATGCTCCGATGGGGACCAGACTTTGCAAGCATGTGGGGGGTACACACCCCCAACTTTTCAAGCATCTCGGGGGGGCCCACCCCCACATGCTTGCAAAGTTTGGTCATGATCGGAGCATGTTTGTGTTAGTAATTAGTGCCCAGTGCTTGCAAAGTTTGGTGATTTTCAACAAACAATATGGTGATGGTGATTTTTAACAAACGATATAATAGCCAAAGTGTTAAAAAATCAAAAAACCATGAACATCAACTAAATTGCAATGATCCTCAATAATGAGAAAATTCATAATGATATAAACTTCAACTAAGTACATCAGAATGTGAGCTAACACAGACACTCTGGGTTTAGCCACTAGCTCAAAAGATCAAGGTATTTTAAAAATGAGCTAGCATAGCCACTCTGGGTTTAGCCACTAGCTCAAAAGATCAAGGTATTTTAAAAATGAGCTACCCCAGCTATTCTGAGATTAGTCACTCCCAAAAAATCTAAGTACAATGTAAGTGAGCTAACCTAGCTAGTCTGAGTTTAGTCACTATCAAGATAGAGATCTAGTTAGGAGCACCCTCTCAAGCTCTCAACTGCTCTAGAATGCTCTCATGGTCATCCACTCGAAGCTGAAAACGAGGGTGAGAACTGTGTTTTTGGCTCTGTACTCGATCAAGAGTACTCGATCAAGAGTGAGCATGTAGCAACCACTAGATGAGAGAACTGAAATGCCTCTAACTCCCACTTCCACTGCTGGAACTCCCCCGATGAAGTCGAATCTGCTGGTAGAACCGGCCTACCATAATTATGCTATGGGCATCAAAAGAAAACCCATGAACATCCACTGTATCCTGGTCAAGGATGCACTTTGGCCTAGTGCAACTCATCAGATAGTAGTCTACTCCCTCGCTATTTCCCTCACTGGAAATAACAACAAATACATCACCCTCCTGTAGCAAATCTGTCAGGTCATCATAACTGACCATGAACGCAGGACCTGTGTGCTCATCAGACAACACTGGGATGTGAAGGATGCTCGGGGGAGAGGAATGTCTGTATCCATGCATCTACCCATCCTCTCGAGGCACAATGTGACCAATCGCCATCCATACATGCTCCACAAAAGCATGCAAACCATCGTGTGTAAATCGTGGGGGCCGCCATGCACGTGCTCCTGATGGAATATGTAAGCCCAAGGTGCCAGGTACTGTGTCACAATCATGGGAGGCTCTACGGTCAATCATGCCACCATCCACATGCCAAAAAAATCTCCTGACAATCTGAGCATCACATTTGGGATAGGATGATGCTGCACTCCCACACAAATGTTGGGAGCACCACTCGACTACGTGGCCCACATCTCTGAACTGCTGAGCATCCTGCCGTAGCTGATGATGCCTCAAGGCACGTTTCACACACACGCCCGCATCATCATGCTCTCCCTTCCCATGACCAGTCTCAAAGAATGACCAAATCACTGGGATACTAGACTGCACATGCCCCCTATAAATCCATAAAAGATAGTCTTAGTTATTGTTTTTTTCAAGATGTTCTAGTGCATTTAGTTTAATTGCGAATATAAGAGAACCGTAAGTACTACCTGTAGAGCTAATAGAATTGTCGTGTGACGACTTGAACTGTGCGCCACAACCATCCGACCAAGCCCATCGCTGGCCACGTATGATTACACAATCTCCTAAAAAATCATCATGGAGACGAAAACAGTGAAGCACAAAATGTGCATCATGTGAACGATCATCACTGATATAGAAATGATACTGTCGAATAATGACACGGGTCTCGGGGGTACTCGCCATCCCATCTACATGAGCCTCTGCATGTCGATAGCTAATGTGGACCATAATAGCAACTTGATGAGGTAAGCAATACAAACGTTTAGGACACAAAAAATCAAATAAGTAATATAGCTCAAACACGAAACAAATATTATGAAATATAACCATTACCTGCTCTGAGAAGTAATACTCAGATTGTATCTCCTGAAAAGGTGTGAAGGTGTAGTTCTCTACAAAATCAATCACAGAGACGACCACACCAATAGGAAACACTGCCAGGCATGCTCGGAACTGACGATCCTGCCACTTGTCACAATGAGTCTGTCGTATGTAGGGGTAGATCTTCTCCCTAAATGTGGCTGTGAAGTGACAACGTGGTGTATGTTTGTCCACGAGCTGTAACTTCTTGGACTATCACCACTCTGGAGCTGGTGTGTCACATACTCATAATGTTGCCATGGCACTATCTCTTGGTCACTTGCATCAAGATCTACCATCTGTAGATGTGCAAGTGAACCACATGATGTGCAATTGCTCTCCACACAAGGCATCCTATGGAACTGGGCATCCTCCATGCATGCACACAAAAGAGAGTGGATGAAATCACGAGGACTACGAGGCAGCTCTCTATGCCCACTAAGAGAACAGAACACATCATAAAAAAGTTTGAACTCAACATGGTAGCGACAACAACATGTGTCATGATGACGTGAGTACCTCACAAACCAAGGCTTACACCCCTCAAATGACCTTTGCCCAATTTTAAGCTCTGGATACAAAGCCACAAACTGAGAATACAACTCAATTTGGGTCATTTCAAGAAAGCAAGCACCGTGCTCAATGAACACTCCTCTTGTCACTCTCTTATGCAAAGCTTTTTTGAAAACTGGCGAGGCACGACAATTCTCCTCCCAAAAATTTTCTATCAAGGTTCTAGTGGTTTCATCTAGTAGGCGATCATGCCTAGCTACACGACCACTACTTGTTCCCACAAAGCACCAACCACATTGGCATCTAAACTTTGTGGTCTAATAGACCCAACTCTAAGTGCGTGTGGTGCTATGGAAAGGATGCGAGATGTGGCACTAACCTTACCCTTCATTTGGGAGCTACTTATGGCTGCCACAATAGCTCGTCTCGAGCAGCCAAAGCATCCGCAAAGTTCCTCTTCTTGTTAACTATATAGGAATCATGAACACTTTGTAGCACCACCATGCCAGTTCTCCTCTCTCTTCGATTTCCAATGTCAAAAAGCGCCTGCAGTTGGCAATGTTGGGCAGATCGATTAAAGCATCAAGCACACATGCCTGTGATGAAGGCGTAAGGTCTTTGAAATAGGAATAGAAGATTGCATGGGCACGATGATGTGCCCCTGACTTTGATAGTTCTTTCCTATCCACACGATGGGCGCCCAAAGGAGGGGGTAGTGGGGGGGAAGAGGGCGGAGGGAGAGGAAGTGGAAGAGGAGGAGCAAGGCTTGGATCATCGCCAACGAAAGGTGTTGCTCGTTGACGTGCTCTCCACTCTCTCTTTCTCTCACGAGCTACCCTTTTCCTCTCCTCCTTTGAACCTTGTGGATGGGGGGGAAGTCTAGTCCTATCACGTTTTCGACTCCTACGACTTTGAGAGCCCATTCTCAAGAAAGCTAAGAGAGAGAAAATTTTAAAGACTCAATGATGGGATAGTACTAGAGATAAGTGTGGGATAGTACTAGAGATGTGTGATTATATAGGAAAAATAGGTTATCCACTTCAAATCTCTTTGGATTTTCGATCTAAGGTTGATTGGATAATTAAGATAAACATAAAGATAATTAAAGATAAACTATTATCCACTTAAAAATCAATATTATTAATAATATTTATTAGCAAGTCTAAATATTTATCATTACTAGATATATAAATATATCTTTAAATTTATCTTTTATTTTATAATGATATAACTGCTTTTTTTTTATAATGTATTGTTTTCAAAGGTTTATTCTACATAAAATATTTTTAAGAAATATTAAACTTAAAATTTTATTTTTTTAAATTGAATAATATGAACTTTAATAATAATATTATTGATCTAATTCCAAAATATAATCCTTAAAAATTAGTGATTTTAAATTCTTTTATTTAATAAGTTATATATATTTTTTTATTTAAAATTTTTCTCTAAATTACTAAATTAACTTTTTCAAAAATATATTTTTGAAGAAAAAGGGAAGGTAGGAAGGAGGTGCCACGTGTCACATGCATGCATGACACGTGGCATTCTCTCGACATGTGGCACTATTATGGTTGATGTGGCATGCCATGTCACCAAGTGCAAGGTGGCAAGAAGATGTGGCATTAATGATGACTAGGATGATGAGGTGGGGAGTCAACTAGGTTGACCATGTTGACATGGAGGGTGGAGGTGGCAAGGTGAGGTGGCAAGCTGCTTATGTGGATCCTCTTGAAGCTCATGTGGACATAAAGTGGCATGTGGACATAAAGTGGCATGCATATATATAATTTGTGCCTACCCAAGCCTCACACATGGAATGATATCTAAGCTTTGAAGTTTACCAAGCCTAGATTTCCAAACCTAGCTAGGATTGGTTTTAGACTTGAAAAGGGGAGAGCGGACACAATATGAAAATTTTCACTTGGGAGGATTGAAAATGGACCTTCCCATACTCAAATTAGCCCAAATTTTTTAAATAAATTCATGGCAACAAGCGTATTGATCCCTAGAGTTTTTAGATTCAAAGATTCAATATTTAATTTTCTAGAATTAAATTACAATTGATTTAATGGGCCTCTAACAATCATAAATTTTCCAAAGTAAATCTACAAAAATCCAACCGTTAGATTTGTAATTTTATCTTATACCCACATTATACTAGTCTTTCCCAATCTAATCATCACTAGATCCATACAATTTGAGCATTTTAAATGGTAGGTGTGGGGGGAGGATAAAATAGTATGTTTTTTAACAATTCTAATACCTTTTAAATAACATACAAAATAGTAGAACACGTCAAAAAATACTCGATAAATCAAGTTAAACTCTATGTTATTTGTATTTGTGATATGCAAAGTGGGAACATCATATGAGTAATAATGTAAAAGTTATAGGAAATTTACTCACATTCACTGTACTTGTCTAAACCTTCGACAGGGCCTGTATACAATTTTGGTTCCCAAAGAAAATAGGAATTGCAATTATTGGACATTCGATCAGATTATAGTTTTAGGTGCCCAACTTTGCATATGATGTTTCATTAGAAGACCTTGAAGTGAAACTCCTTGGCTAACTAGGAGAGATTGGCTATTCTTCTTGAAAAAATGCTTGTTTTCTGGCTAAAGCCAAGGGCGCCCACTACATGAAACAAGATAACCTCATCTTGCAACCACCCAATATTTTCCAAACTAATAACCTAATTAATAAACCTTAAGATTAGTTCAAGTTCAATAACTTAAATGAAATTTCTAGATAGAGAAAATGTGTGTCGAAATTTAAGTCTCAGAGGGAACTGACCACTCCGCCTCAAACTTTTATTCTGAAAGAAGTGATGTATGGAAGTAATCTGGTGGTATGGGACATCAGATTGGTTTCATATACTTACTCCAGACACATTTATGTCTTTTATCTTTCTACCATCCTATGTGTGTATGTACAATACGCCTATGTGGTATGGGACACTTAGACTCGTCTTACATACATTCATTTGATTGGTTCACTACATATGCATTTTGTTATGTTTATGCAACTATATATCAGGGACGCCCGTATATGGCATGCTTTTGTGCGTCCACTATTTGTTTTAGTTGGTTCGTATGGAGGGGTGATTCTCGGGATACTTACGCTTGACAAACATGCGTGTGGCTGCCTTCATTGTTTGTTTCAGTTGGTTCGTATATGGAGAAGTGATCCCTTGGGTAATTATGCCTAGCAAACATGTATATGGCTGCTATTAGATTACTTATGGTGGGTTGTCTATATCTCAAGATGACGTTAGGATTATTTGATGTGTTCAATTAATTGTTTAACTAACGTGGATAGCGTCTAAGTATAGCAACGAGAAGTGCGAGGGTATCGATTGAGGTGTCACATTGCATGAGATGTGCGAGGGTACCGATTGAGGTGTCGCACTATACTAGGGTACCGATTTAGGTGTCCTTTGGCTAGTGGATTGAGAGGTGGTGTGAAGATGATGAGCATTTTTCTTTTATATTAAATTTTTTGTACATATTATTTTTAATTTGATAATTAGTGTGATGATCACCAATTTTAGTGTCCCACGAGTTTTCTTGATTGCTATTCCATGTCCATAAGAACCTCTGAGCCATGCCTTTGTGCCTCTAAGCCATATTTGGAGCTCTAAGTGTAGGTTATGACATCAATAATCTTGTTCTCTTAGCATTTTTCTTACGCAATTGAGGACAATTGCTTCCTCAAATGGGAGGACTGTTACAGGTATATATTTTATCATATTTGTGACTGGCGATGTGGAGGAGACCGCCTGCAAGGAGTTGCCGCCTTGGGTTAGCTGGTGCGTTGGTGGCTGGCGATTGGCTGGAGTGGAGCCGGGCGAGCAAATGGATTGGTGCAGCTGCTGGCGTCGATTGCAAATGGCTGACAGGCTGGAGAGCAGGCATTAACAGAGTCGGTGGGCTAGTTTTGCCTTGAGGCTGGTTGGGTTTTGTCTGGGTTAGCAGTGGCTCCTGAAGACAGGTGGACAGGGACGTCGAAGGTCTCTGGTTTTGAGGCCGCCGGTGGTAGCTGAAGTAAGGAGAGATGGTGCCGCCAGGGAAAGAAGCGAGCAAGAGTGTTCGCTGTGTTGCTGGTTGGGGAGTGCCTTGCTCTTGCGACGGACGCTACTAGTGGCTTCGCCGTCAGTTCTCTGAGCAGGTGATGCCAGAGGATACAATGAGTTGAAGAAGCTTTTTTGGTGTGAAAAAAGCTTGTTTGAGAGAACGGTTTTGGAGCAAGCAATGGAAAGAGAAAGCATGAGGTGTTGAAGCCGAGAGAGGAAGCTTTTGGAAGAAAGTTTTTTTGGGTGTGAAGGAAGCCAAGTGAAGCCGGCTGATGGTGGAGGAATTTTTGTATTATTGTGGATAAGTGTGCGGTCTTGGATTATCTTGTGGAGTACAGAGTTTTGAGGTATCTCTATGTGGCATTTCGTGTTGGTTGTTGGTGCCCCTGCTTTGTGCTGTCTTTCTGGTGTGGGTGGTGTGGTGAACTGTGAAAAGTGTTCCAGCCGGTGGCTGGTGGTGCCCCTTTTTTGTAGTTGTTGTATCAAAGTTTGGGAGGTGAAGGGCTATAGAGGCATGGTCTTTTTTCTTGTTTTCACCTCACACCATGCAACATAGTTGCATGAAGAGGAGAGAGAGTAGAGAGAAGGGACCTAGTTAGACGCGTACGGTGTGCATAGTTCTAATGCACAGCTATGCACGCTGCTATAGCCATGCACGGATATAGCCTCATGCATAGTCGTTTGTATAGCCACGTACTCAAAAAACAAATCCAGACATTCTAGAGAGCATTCAGAGAGATCAAAATATCCCAATATCACAAAATGGGAGAGTGGGGCATCAGGTTAAGGGAGATTTATTAATAGATAAGGATGTGTGTGGCAACGAACATGTCACGCATGAGTGCATGCCCCCATATGTTGAGGAGGGTGATGTCTTGCATGCACGAAGGAGGATTGGATTCAACATCCAAAGGAGGATGTGGGGATTGGGGAGAGGAGTGCTCTGAAGACATGAAACGATCACAACTACAAGAGGATGAGGGAAGGAAACCAAAGAAGGTGGCTCCAGAGTGGGTAGGGAATAGAATCATCACCCAGGCTCAAAGACCCTAGACATGGAGTGGTCAGGTATGTTAGCTAAGTTGGTTTGCTTTCTCTAAGCAACAAAATTGTGTTCTATTCTAGTAAGCCTCCATATAAAGTTGATATCACTAAATGGATGAAAGACGATGTTTTACATGGTAGAGTTGTCTCCCAAGTTTTCTACTTAGGTCAAGGATTCTTTAATATCTTGTTCACTAAGGCCCAGGCCATTTCTGAGCTGTTTGCAAGAGCCCCTCTATTTATGGATCATAGGGTGATACATGCAAATACTGGTTAAAGAGCCCCAGGAATAGTGTGGAAGAAAACAAAGGAAAAGGGATTTTGGTTAATGAGGGGGATTCTTTAGGAGATGGAGAGTGGAGAAAGGTAAAAGGGAAAACTAGCTTAAGATAGGCTAAGGATGAGACTAGAAAGACTGTTAATAATAAAGTTGGGGCTTGGGCTAAACAAGGAAGTAAATCATCAGACAGCCTAAGTCCTCTTTTGTATTTGAATTTTTTCAACCCGTTAGGAGAGGAGGACAGTGGGACCTCTTCTATTTAGAAATTGAATTGGCAAGTGGATGAAGTTTGGAAAGAAACGTAGAAGAAGGGAGATCATGGGGGGCCTAGTTGTAGAAACTGTACCTGAAACTGCTTTGACATAAGTGAGGCATTAAAATTAATGGGTGCACATGGAATGTCAACGGATTTAAAGATAAAATATATGACTAATCAGGAAGACGATACTAAAAGTGGCGATGAGGAAGGTGGTGGTATACGTGGTGAAGATGTGGGTGAGGAGAATCTTGATGAAGATAAAGATGAAGAGGATGAATTAATCTAACTAGTTTTCTTAGTCATCTTCATCTTTTGTCATTTTGGACATGATCAACTTATGTAAGTTAGAATATAATAGTATTGTTGTAATGCCCACAACATTGTATTAAGTAATGCTTTTTTGTGTATTTGTATGTAATGTATGTTTTAGGTGATAAAGTATTTTTTAAAAATGTGATCAATTAGTGTTTTAAATATGATTTAAAAAAATGGGAAAAGAATGGGGAATAGATATGGGTGCACATATCTCCCCCATCCTGTCTCCGTTTTTATTTTTGAAGACAGTCCGCGGCTCTAGCCACACATGGCTATACATAATGCTATATGTGGGGCGATAGCCGCATGCCCCCCTAGCTGAGTTTATACTACTACATATATAGCTGTGTTAAGTTTTTTTCCATAGATAGATTCTTTTAAATTTCCAAGGCTTTAAGCGTGGTTATGCTCTCCGTGTCTTGAAGTGAAATTCCCTCCTTGATATTTTCAAACTCCCAGAGTAATAGGAGAGTACCTCTCCCTGAACAAGTAAGAGGTAGAGGCTGTGGTCAAGGCCAAGGTGGTGGGCAACAAGGAAATCAGAATCCTAGACAACAACAGTCCAATGATTCATAGCAGCAATCATACACGGGTGAAAGAGGCTAGTCTAGAGGTAGAGGGAGCCAAAGAGGCCGAGGTGGTTGGCAAAGAAATCAAAATGCAAATAGCATAGAGTGCTTTTACTATGGCAAACCAAGACACATGGCAAAGGACTGCTACAAAAAACAGAATGACATCAAAAGTGGGAAGTTACAGCAAGGTAAGTATGCAACATCATCTAGCAAACATGAAGGTAATGATAGATATGAGCAGCTGCTTGTGATGCAGCACATGCTTAGTTCCATAACAGGGGATGTGTCAAGATCTCAAGATATATGGTATGTGGATTTTGGCGCCTCTAACCACATGACCAGTCATGCTGATGAGTGGTTTAGAGATATGCAAAAAATGGAAAAATCAGGTTATGTAGAAACAGGTGATGATACCACACATCCCATTGTGCATGTTGGTAAAGTGCCTTTGTCTATGCACGATGATAAAATGAAGTACTTGTTTGATGTACTTCATGTTTCGAATATTACAAAGAATCTGGTTTCTGTTGGACAGATGGTTGAGCAAGGTCTGCAAGTGAGGTTTAATCCTCAAGGATGTTTTGTGGAAGACTTCAAAAATAAGTGTCATTTGGTTGCAAAGGGTAACAGAAATGGTAGGATGTTTACTTTAGATGTGAACATGCCTAAGATAAAGAAAACCATGCTTACATATGGAACAGGTGTCATTGCAGATATTGACATATGGCACAAACACATTGGTCATGTGAATGTACAGTGATGACTGAAGTCTATGCAGGCCCAAAATATTATTGCAAGTTTGGCAAAGTTTAAGGTTAACGGTATGCATAAGGTATGTGAAGCATGCCAACTTGGTAAGCAGGCCAAACATGCTTTCCCACATGAAAAGCATGTCAGTGCAAGGCCATTGGATGTCATACATTTAGATGTATGGGGATCGACCCCCAGACTACAACAATTACAGGTTGCAGGTACCATGTTACATTCATTGATTACCACACTAGGAAACTGTGGGTTTATTTCATGAAGGAGAAAATTGAGGTGTTTTCTTTCTTTTCAGAGATTTAAAGACTTGGTCGAGAAGGAAAAAGACATGCAAATAAAATGCCTAAGATCAGATGGTGGGGGAGAATATTTCTCAAGTGAGTTCTGAGAAAGCAGGGAATCAAGAGGCAAATTACATGCAGGTACACTCCACAAACGGAATGGTGTTGCAGAAAGGAAAATCAGGCACATTGCAGAAGTGGCATGTGCCTTGATGGCTGAAAAGAATATGCCACATTATGTTTGGGCAGAAGTAGTAGTAGCAACTGTTGTGTACAGTATGAATAGGACACTCACTGCAGCTGTTCATGGTGGTATGACTCTTGAACAGAAGTTTACAGGCATAAGACCGGATGTATCTCACTTGAAAGTTTTTGGGTGTATTGCATATGTACATGTTCCTGATGAAGTGAGGACAAAGTTGGATCCAAAGGCAGAGAAATGCATCTTCATTGGTTATGCTATGGAGCAAAAAGGTTATAGATCCTATAACCCTACCACTCGTGAGATACGAGTAAGCAGAGTAAGGTTAATTTAGAAAAGGGGAAAGCAGGGAGGATGATGAAAGTAAGAGGGGAAAATGGCTATTCACCAACAAGGGGAATTTTTTATTAGGGGGTTTTTAACTTATTTAAGGGAGGGTGGAATTTTTTCCTATGCGGAGAGGTGTGTGCACATGGCATGTGCATCTACATGCACAACATAGATGGATGAGTCAGAGCACAAGATATTAAGTGCAATTCTGCATAGGGAGGGGTAAAGATGCACATGTGTGAATGTGTGAAATTGTGGTGTGTGGGCACATAAGTGAATGTGTGCATATCAGTGTGTGTGCTTGTGTGTGGGTATGTTTGGGCAACGTTGCACATGCATGTACGTGAATGCATGTGCATGAGAGCTGAGGAATGAATTTGAATGTAAATGTGCATGCGCGTGTGCATGTACCAATGTGCATGGAAGTAAATGGGCAATTGTATAGGGTGCATGCACATGCAACTAGGACAATGGGGTGATTTTGTGCGTGTCCACATATGGGAAAAGGCGTGGGTGTGGTGTACGTGCACGCATGAGTGAATGGGGTGTGAAGTGTTTGTGAATACATGTGCGTGTGTGTATGTGCACAAGTGAATGCATGTACACACGAGGGAGAGAGTGTGTGCATAAGTAGATGCAAGTGTGTGTGTATACAATGTGGCGTGCATGTGTGCATGAAGTGAGAAGTGTGTGTGCATGCACAAATGGAAAGGTGTAAATGTGCATGTGCACACAAATGTGTGTAGGTACATGTGAACACACATGTGTGTGCACAAATGAATGCATGTACACGCAAGGGGGAGAGCGTATGCACACATGGATGCAAGTGTGCATGTATGCAATGTGGTGTACATGTGTGTGCATGAAGTGAAAACGTGTGTGCATGTGAGCATGCAAATGGAAAGGTGTAAACGGGCAAGTGAATGTGCATATGTGGCACAAGCAAATGTGTGTAGGTTCATGCTTTTAGTTGTTTTTGACTTTTCTTGTTGTATTTTGTTATGTTTTTGTGTTTTTTAGTATTCCTAGTGAAGGTCGTAGCTGTACACTTGAAACTTGAGCAAGCAAGCAAGGGTGGAGAATTGTTTGCCCATCCACTGTGAAAGCTTGAATGCCACACATGCAATTGACTTAGCTACTGCGCCTGTTTTTGAACTTTGGCCTTCTAGCTAGTGGGTTGATGTTGTGGCGCAGTGCATAGTACAACCACGGGAGAGAGAGAAAGAAAGAGATCTGTATTTTTTATCTTTTCTTTACAATGAGAGAGAGAGAGAGAGAGAAAGAGAGAAATACCTAGACATTGAAGTTTTCATCATCATGAAGCTCACCTTTTATATATATCTCTCTATTTATAGAGATATATAGATGTGCTTTGTCTTTTCTTCACAATGAGAGAGAGAAATACATGTTGAAGTTTTCATCAAGAAGCTCATCTTTTAAGATGAAGGCCCCAAGAAAATCATTAGGTAAGAATGGATAGCTCTCCTTTCTAAAATTGATATGATTTGAGATGAGAAATTTTAAATTTAAGAAAGCGGCATAGTGAATATCTCCCCTTTCACCTTTGGCTCACTCCCTCCTCTCCTTTGGCCACGTGGAAGGGGAGATGTCTAGAGAGAGTAACACATTGCAAGGGAAAAAAATCTATGCTTAATATAATAGAGATATATATTTAATAAATTAAATTCAAAACTAAATAAATAAATCAAAGTAGAAAACTTAAAGAAGCAGAACAAAGAAAAAATGTTTTAATGATTGGAAATAATATTATAAAAATAAAGAAAAAAATGGAACAAGAAGCAACCATTTCTTATATGGAAAGGGAAAAGAATAATAATAATAATAAATAGTGGACAAAAAAACTAAATAGGGTGATTTTTTTAATAATTTAAAGAAGGATAAAGAAGAGAAAAAAGGGATAAGAAATTAGAGAAAAATAAATAAAAAGAAGAGAGAAAAATAAAGACAACACAGAAAATAATTTTGCAGGGAATTTTAAAAGAAGGATAGAAGAAAATCAAAAAAGAAAGGGCGAGGGGAGAGGGAAATGAAAGTAAGGGAAAAAGATGAATATAAACCATCACTAGGAGTAAAATTTTAATTTAAATAGGGGGAGAATGGGGGGGATGATGAAAGTAAAACGAAAAAATGAATATAGTGTGCGCGTGTGTGTGTGTGTGTGTGTGTGTGTATGCAATGTGGTGTGCATGTGTGGAAAGGTGTGTGTACACGCGTGTGTGCGCATGTGCATGTGTGTATACAAAAATGGGAAGGTGTAAATGTGCACGTATAAGCAAATGTGTGTAGGTGCATGTAAACATGCATGTGTGTGCAAGAGTGCATATGCATGCACAAGTTAATGCGTGTACACACGAGGGAAAAAGTGTGTGCATGAGTGAATGGGATGTAAAGTGTATGTGAATGCACGTGTGCACAAGTGTGTGTATGCTTGCATGAGTGAATGCTTGTACACACAAGGGGGGGAGTTAATGCACATGCGGATGCGAGTTTGCATGTATGCATGAAAAGAAAAAGTGTGTGTACACTTGTGTGCATGTGCGCATGCAAATGGGAAAGTGTAAACATGCACATTTGGTCCAAGAAAGGGGATGTGTTGGGAAAACAAGAACCCAGAGGATGCTAATAACTAAAATTACCATTTAACCATTTTTTATCACATCAAGGATACATCTTTAAAAATGAGTGTGTAATTATTTTTCAAAATTAGACAACTTTTAAACAGTAATTGCAAGCAAGGAGGCTTTTCTTTTGAGGGCATCTACTACCACATTTTCTTTACCTGGGTGGTACTTGATTTCAAAATCAAATTGTTGCAAGGTCTACATCCACCGTCTTTGATGCATGTTGAGATCCTTCTGAGTGAAGATCCACTTTAAGCTCTCATGATCTGTCATCAAAGTGAATCTTTGTCCCAGTAGGTAATGTCTCCACAACTTCAAGGCATATACTACTAAAAGTAGTTCTAGGTCGTGGACAGTATAATTCCTCTCATGTGTTTTGAGTTTTCGGGATTCATAGGCCACTGCATGACCTTCCTGCATGAGTGCACCTCCCAGGGCAAAACCACTTGCATCAGTTACTACCTCAAAGGGTAGAGAAAAATCTGGTAGCTTCAGGATGGGACTGGTTACCAAGGCGGTCTTCAGCTTATCAAAAGCAGTCTGGCACCTAGTAGACCACTGGAATGGGGTATTCTTTTTGAGAAGGTTAGTCAGGGGGGAAACTATGAGAGCATACTTTGGTATAAAAATTCTATACCAACCAGTCAATCCCAAGAATCATCTCACTTCTTTCACTATCTTTGGTTCAGGCCAGTCTATGAGACTGCTTGGACTTTTGCAGAATCTGGAGAAATTCCATCTTTGGATACCAGAAAGCCTAAGTATTCAACGTGGTCGGTGGCAGAGAAAGTGCATTTGCTCTTTTTGGAAAAGAGCTGGTGCTTCCTTAGAATCTCAAGAACTTTTCGGACATGAGTCTCATGGTCAGCTGCATTCCTTGAGTAAATCAGAATGTCATCAAAGAAAACTAGAACAAAATCACCAAGTATTCTATGAGGATGTCCTACATTAGGCGATTGAATGTAGCTGGGGCATTAATTAATCTGAACGGCATGATAGTAAATTTATAATGCCCATAGCGAGTATTGATGGCTGTTTTTGGTATATCTTGATCATTGATCCTGATTTGGTAATACCCACATTTGAGATTTATCTTTGTGAAGATCTAGGCTCCATTTAGCCTGTCCAAAAGCTCATTAATTCTTGGGATAGGATACTTATTCTTAACTGTCGCTGATTTAGACCTCTGTAGTCCACACAAAGTCTAAGCGTTCCATCTTTCTTTTTCTGAAAGAGAACTGGCGCATCCCAATGTGAAACACTAGGTCTTACAAACCCTTGTTCTAATAGTTGTCTAAGCTATTCCTTGAGTTTGATGGCTTCAGGAACTGGCATTTTGTACTTGCGGAGGGCTACTAGCTGAGCTCCGGGGGTCAATTCAATCACATGATCTACTTCCCGGATTGGAGGCATTTTAGTTAGCTCTGTTGGGAATAGATCATCAAATTCATTTAACCATTCTGGTTCTTTAGCCTTAAGCTTTGAGTGTACTGGGTTCATTTTGACAACATAAATTTGCTGCTTCTTTCTAAGTCCTTTCAGCAACCTAGAAGCTTTTACTAGCTGAAGGTCTGGGGATCCGGAAACTCCAGTTCCTTGAACTTTATTCCCGTGAAGGTCATGGAAGGAAATGGTTCAATTGTGACAGTGTATGTCAGCTTGATTTTTGTGGAGCCAATCCATTCCAAGGATCCCGTCAAAAACTCCCAAAGGTAAGACTTTGAACTGATAGTCAGTTACATTACCATCTAGATTGAACTGGATAAGATCTGTCTCATGGTGAGTGAAAAGAGTCTTCCCACTGGCCAATTCAACTTGCATAGGTTTCCTTGATTTCTGTTCTAAGACTAGCTTATGCAAGCATCCAGGGGAAATAAATGAATGAGAACTTCCTGAATCAATCAAAAGCTTAAAAGGCTTACCTTGATATTCTGCTGGAGTATGGATGACTGAGAACTGAGGTCCTTGGTTTTTCAATTACAACAAAGATCTGCCCTTTCCTCTTCTACTACATCTGAAATTGTGATTGCTGTGGCTGCTGCAGTCTGAGGTGGAACTCTTTCTCTTTGGTTGCGCCAGTTCTGGGAGGGAGTTTTGAGGTTACTCTGGACAGAGACAGATGGCTGAGTTGGAGTTCTTATGGGGTTTCCCTGGCTTGGGCGAGACGGACCCTGATTAGACTAGTATGAAGGGGTTGGTCTCTGAACTCGGGGTCCTTGACTTCCTTGTCCCCTTGACATGGCAGGAGTTGGGCAGTCTTTCAATTGGTGACCAAAACCTTGGCATCCAAAACATCGGTTTTCACTTTTTGAGCTTATCCCTCTGATTTCTTGAAAGAGGTGAGGCTCTTGAGAAAGTATTTTGGGGGAAGGATCTTCCTTCACTTCAGAATCTTTCTGCATCCTGATTTTGATTCGGGCCTTGCTACCTCTTCGGGGGTGGAAAGTTTGAAGTACTTCCCTGGGCTTGGAATCTTTTAAAGTTATAGGGTGGAGGCTTTGGCAGGACCTTTACTACAAAGGCTTTGGCAAAATCTTTTGCCATTCTTACTGCTTCAGCCCATGGACACTAGCTTGGCTTTTTTGACCAGTGTGTCCAAGGGTTCGTTCATTCCGCGAATGAACCTGCCATGAGTTGTTCATCTAGAGGTGGTGAATATTTGAGTAAAAGAGCAAAGGCCTGGTGATATTCCTCGATGGTTTTACTCTCCTGCTGTAGCTCTAAGAATTCGTTCATTTTGATTTCCAAAAATCCAGGGGAACAAAATCTCTTTCTTAGATAGGTTTTTAGGTCGTTCCAGGACTGAGTATTTCTGTCCCAACGGTTGGTGTCACAGTGGTTCCTCCATGCTACCCTGGCTGTTTCCACTATTTTCAACCGGGCAAGAGCCATTTTGCTTCGCTCATTGTAGCCTGTGATGTCAAAATATTCTTCCATGGCTTCCACCCATTTCTCCACAGCCTCGCCGAGGTTCTCCCCTTCTCCTTTGAAGGGTCCTGACGACTGAGTCCTATGAAGAGCCTGGCCAACATCAGGGTCAAGCTCGTCATCTTCAGAGAGAGGGTCTAGCTGACGGCCACGGTTTCCTCGTCTCATGATTCTGCCAAGAATTTATATATTATTAAATTTCTATTTTGATATCATCCACGAGATCCTAAGACTTAAGAGGTTCGGAAAACAATTTCTTAAACAAGACAATGATCTTATTGGAGATCTATGACATATGTCGCCGATAACAGATTTTTCTTTATCAGATCGTCCGTAAACAATCACTTATACAAAAGGGAATTTTTCTCCAAAAAACATTTCTATATCTATATAGAAGTTGCAATATGTACATAGAGCAGCTCGGCTCCAGAATCACTGTCTCAGTCGTAATCATATAAAGGAGCAAAACTGTGAAGAAGACATACCATGGTACACACAATTCATTACACAAAGAGGTGCCGTAATTGTATTTCTCGGGATAAAGTGGCTAAGAAGTCGAAAAAATCGGCATGAAGTTCTGAAGTTCCTAGGTGAATGATCAAAGAAGTTGAACATGCTGAACAAACCCTAGTCTTATCAGAATCTAAAAAATCGGCATGAAGCTCTGAAGTTCGTGGGTGAATGATCAAAGAGTTGTGAACATGCTGAACAAGCCCTAGTCTTATCAGAATCATGGCCAAGGAAATATTTTGCCTAAGCCTCTGACGCTGATTGGTATTGATGTTAATACACTGTCCTCCACAAAACTACATATACCGACATCGCTTAAGAGGATCAGGAAAGTAAAGACTCTCAAAATGGCGAGCGAGTCTCACTCTGCTCATTCGGCCTGAGCCTCTGACGCTGATTGGTATTGATGTTAATACACCATCCTCCACAAAACTACATATACCGACGTCGCTTAAGAGGATCAGGAAAGTAAAGACTCAAAATGGCGAGCGAGTCTCACTCTGCTCATTCAGGTCGTCTCGCAGAGTTGATGAGGTGATCAAATGCAAAAGCTATCATATCCCGACTCTAAGAGAGTTCAGGAATCCCAGATAGGTTCGGGGTGTCCATCTATAAATTTCCAATTCAATTTATAAGTTTTCAATTTTTGAAGTTCATTCTCATAGTATTAACAAGTGGAAAACATTTCTTTCCCAGATTTCTATTAAAAATTTAGGTAATTTTGGCTCTGATACCAACTGTGAGATCCCTCTGTCCCCTCCGCGCAGACTCCCGGTAGCTAACAGAGCAGAAGCAGCCCCCTCATGCACGGGGTAGGGTTTCTCACTCGTGGCCTCGCCTACGAATGTCCACGCACGAGACTAGGCTGGTGGTCACTCCAAAAACCGAAAAACGGGGAAAATTTCCCATGCCCGAAAAGCGGGGACGATTCCACCTTTTTTTAATTTTCTTAGCGATTTTTTTTTTCTAACGAGATCAATTCTAAACTATCCTTCACCTGAATAAACCAGATAGAAGGAAACTATCGTTGATATAATTTGATCATTTGAGTAATTTTAACGCTTTTTTCCTAATCAAGATCAGGCACAGCCGTTGATCCACTCAATTGAGAAATTTATCAGGGAATTAACTAGCTACTCGAATCCTAGCGTAATCCTAAGATTTTTCAGTTTGATTATTAAAACTCCACTGATTCCAGCCTAACCCCATCCGACCCATGGGTTAGACACCACCCTGCCACTAGAATCGGTAGATCCAAACAAGTACTCACCCACCCACCCATAATTGAAATGCCTTTCTTTACTTTAGCTTTAGAAAATAGATACGCACACACTCCTCTTTAAACTTTAATATAAAAATAATCCATTGATAAAACAGATATGATCAGAGATTTCATAATTCAAAATTTCCATTCAATCCCTTGTTTCACAAAAATAGTACCAATCTGGACTCTTCGTTGGGACTAGCTGGTTAGCAACGAGATCCAGTAAAACAGATTACAATAAATATTTTGTCAACATACATATATATATCTTCCTCGACATACGTATGGGTGTCCTAAGCACCGTGAGCCCATGCACCGCCTGGTCAGAACCCTCCAGGATCCTCCTTAGGTGTCCTGGTACTCAGGGACCACTTCATCGGCCCTCGCCCATCGTACCGAAAGCACATTATATATATATATCTTCCTCGACATACGTATGGGTGTCCTAAGCACCGCGAGCCCATGTATCGCCTGGGTCAGAACCCTCTAGGATCCTCCTTAGGTGTCCTGGTACTCAGGGACCACTTCATCGGCCCTCGCCCATCGTACCGAAAGCACATTATTTTTCACCATATTCAGGTTGGTCAAGACCTGGGTAGGTTTTTGCCACGTGAGCTGTCCCTTGAACACTCCCCGCCACAGCTATTGCAACCGAACTTTCCTTAGATAAACATATATGCCAAATGCTCCCTCCACCAGCATTCTGGCGTAAGACAGTCCTTTAAGAAAACAGAGTTTCTATGCAAGTTTATAATTTTGGTTTTGTTTGAATACCATGAATAAATCTAAATCCGTACCCTAATACTTCTAGATCCAGGTCTAAATTCCAGACAGAATTCCTCAAATTCTGTTAACTTGATCCTTAGATCAAAATCAAAAGTCTTAACTTAGTTTCGGATTCGGTGGGTGTTTTGAGTGCATTTTTCCTGAACTGGGCACATCGTCATTGATTGAAACTGACGAAGGAATTAGGTCTTGGTCAATAGTCTGAATCAAAGTTTTGGGTCTGGAAAGGTGCTTCCTAAACTATCTTTCTTGAAAGGTAATATTTCCATTTCTCTTTTTCTAAATTTCGTTCATTGAATATTTGCTTACAGATTTCTAAACTAATCATGAATTCCTAGGAGGAATAAAATAATCATTAATCTCGATCTTCGACTTCAATAGTTTATTTGAATTTTCTCATTCCCATCTTAGTGAATATGAAACGGTAGAATTTTCTCTCACATATTATCTACTTATTCATTTTTCTAATTTTTATGAAAATTAATAGAGGATTAAAGAGAACCCTTATTTAATTATAAAGATTCTATATGCATCTAATTATGCATAAAATCCAATTCTGATAAAAGTCACACTTTTATCATCATAAAAATCATTTATGATGAAAATCACTCTTTGAACATGAAAGAATTTCTTTTGTGCACATGTTTATGCATACAAATCATTTATGATGAAAATCACTCCTTTAATATAAAAGAATTTCTTTTATGCATAAAAATCATTTATGATGAAAATCACACTTTTAATATTTAAAAAATATCTTTTATGCACCCATTTATGCATACAAATCATTTATGATAAAAATCACACTTTTAATATTAAAAAATATCTTTTATGCATATGTTTATGCAACGTACAAATCATTTATGATAAAAATCACACTTCTAATATTAAAAAATATCTTTTATGCATATGTTTATGCAATGTACAAATCATTTATGATGAAAATCACTCTTTTAATATTAAAGAATTTCTTTTATGCATACATTTATGCATAAAAATCATTTATGATGAAAATCACACTTTTAATATAAAAAAATCTTTTATGCATACAAATCATTTATGATGAAGATCACACTTTTAACATTGAAAAATATCATTTATGCATAAAAATCGTTTATGATGAAAATCACACTTTTAACATAAAAAAATCTTTTATGCATATGTTTATGCATAAAAATAATTTATGATGAAAATCACACTTTTAATATAAAAGAATTTCTTTTATGCATCCATTTATGCTGCATAAAAATCATTTATGATGAAAATCACACTTTTAATATAAAAAATATCTTTTATGCATAAAAATCATTTATGATGAAAATCACACTTTTAATATAAAAAAATATCTTTTATGCATATGTTTATTCATAAAAATCATTTATGATGAAAATCACACTTTTAATATAAAAAATATCTTTTATGCATATGTTTATGCATACAAATCATTCATGATGAAAATCACTCTTTTAATATAAAAGAATTTCTTTCATGCATAAAAATCATTTATGATAAAAATCACACTTTTAATAAAAAAATATCTTTTATGCATACAAATCATTTATGATCAAAATCACTCTTTTAATATAAAAGAATTTCTTTTATGCATCCATTTATGCATAAAAATCATTTATGATGAAAATCACACTTTTAATATAAAAATATATCTTTTATGCATATGTTTATGCATATAAATCATTTATGATGAAAATCACTCTTTTAATAAAAAATATCTTTTATGCTCCCATTTATGCATAAAAATCATTTATGATGAAAATCACACTTTTAATATAAAAAATATCTTTTATGCATATGTTTATTTATAAAAATAATTTTTTTATGATCAAAATAAAATTTCAATAAGCTTCCTTCTATACATAGAATTTAATTCTAAAGAAAGTAATACTTTCTTTTTATAAACTATTTTTAGTAAGCATTTTTTTATACCTAGGATGAAAAATTACTCTTTAAGAATATATATACGATGGGAATTACTCTTTTTGAATAAAAAAAAGTAAAACTTATTTTTCACAATTTTAGAAAAATTTTGCCATAACCTCCTTTGTATGGCTGACCATTTTTCAATTTTTAACTCTCTACAATTAATTCGAAGTTCACCAAGAGTGTTTAAATCATTCTAATGTAAACATTTTTTACTCTATCAAAGAGAAACATTATGAAAAACTTGATTTTGTCCATTAATCATTCATCTAGGATAAGAATGGTTGGATTTACTAAAAAAGAGAGGGGAATGCCTTTTTTCAATGAGGCATAACATCACATTCAATTTAGAGAAGACAAAAATCATAAAAAACCATAAAATGAATAGAAAAGAGAAGAATCTCCAACTTACAAAGAAATTTGAGAGCTTTCCTTTGGCTTGATGGTTTCAGGGTTCTACTCTTGTTTGAAACAAGAGTGGCCACCAATCTTTTGAAGAGGGAAGGTCAAAAAACTAATGAATTATGAGTAAAAACACTATTAAGCTTCAACAAAGGGGAAGGCTTCTATTTATAGGAAAAAGTGAGCTCCTAACCAAGCCAACTGATTCTAGATCAGTTTGGTCAATTTTTGACCATTTTTGGGTCAGTTGAAAAATTATGGGCGTCGATAACTGTGCCAGTATTAGCGCGCCAGTATAATCGCCGATATACTTGCCAAAAATGATTTTAATTTTTATCGGGGTGTTTATACTGACGCCTATACCACCATCTATATCGACGCCCATAAAAATTATAGAACTCTGTTGCGCGACCATTTTTCTTATTTCTTGAAGTATTGTGTTGGATTCAGAGGTGAAGACTCCTCACCTCCTCCTTTTTCATGTTTCCCTTATTATTGCCATGGATTTACTAATTTGTGTGTGTGTATTTGTATGTGTTTGTTTTGTTTTGCAGGTTTTCTTCTTCTTCTCCTTCTCTTCTCCTTCTCTCACTATTCAAGGTAATGGGGTCAAAATCAAGGGCCTTTGTTTCCTTTACCATCCCCAACTCTATTATGGTCTGATTTACACTTGTTGGTTTTGCTTGTAATGTGTGTATTTGCATGTCAATCTCTTTACACAATCTCTTCACTTCCAGGTATATGGACCATAAACCCTTGCTACTTATGTTGTTTTTTCTCTTTTTTTACTTGTATAGAAGAGGCCCCCGAGATGGAGAGGTGGGTAGATAAAGCTTATTTATAGGCTTTTTTCCTTGTATAGAGTTTATGCAAGAAGCTCATGCATAGAGCTTGCATAGACTTCGTGCAAGATCTATGCATAGGCTTCTTACAAGCTTGCATGAAGCTTATGCATAGCACTTGCATATGCTTCTGACAATGGCTATGCATAGGCTTCATGCAAGCTTGCATGAAGCTTATGCATAGAGCTTGCATAGGCTTCTTGCAAGATCTATGCATAGGCTTCTTGCAAGCTCTATGCACAGCCTTGTAAGCTCTTGCTTAGGTTTACCTCTATACAAGCTCTATGCATAGCCTTACAAGATTTTGCTTAGGTTTACCTCTATGTAAGCCTTCTATTCAAGCTTAGGTTTACCTCTATGCAAGCTTAGGTTTACCTCTATGCATGCTTCTTGCATTAAGCTAGCTGCATAGAATAGCATGCATTAAGATCTATGCAGACTCTTGCATCTAGCCACTCTATGTAGGCTCTTACATCTAGCTCTATATGCAACTATCTCTATGTATGTTTCTTGCATCTATCTCTATGCATGCTTCTTGCATCTAGCTCTATGCCGGCTCTTGCATCTATCTCTATGCATGCTTCTTGCATCTAGCTCTATGTCGGCTCTTGAATCTAGCTTTATGCATGCCTCTTCCATCTAGCTCTATACATAGAGCTAGATGCATGCCTCTTCCATCTAGCTCTATGCCGGCTCTTGCATCTATCTCTATGTCGGCTCTTGCATCTAGCTCTATGTCGGCTCTTGCATCTAGCTTTATGCATGCCTCTTCCATCTAGCTCTATACATAGAGCTTAATGCATGCATAGAGCTCTATGCATCTAGCTTTATGCATAGAGCTCTTGCATCTAGCTCTATGCATAGAGCTTAATGCATGCATGCTTCTTGCATTAAGCTCTATGTATCTAGCTCTTGCATCTAGCTCTATGCATGCTTCTTGAAAACATGCTTAATGCATCTAGCTCTTTGCATGCTTCTTGCATACATGCTTAATGCATCTAGCTCTATACATGCATTAAGCTTTATGCATGCTTCTTGCATCTATGCAAGCATGATATACACATTATGACAAAATCTAACTTTGTGTATATGCATAGGATCATGGTCGATACCCTCTTTGATTATAGCCCCTTGGACACACCACAACACACCTCTGCCATGCCTACACCATAGGCTCTTAGCCCAGAGTAGTTCTTTCAGTTCATCTCGAGCAGAGAGCCATGGCATAGCACTACTTGGGGGGGGGTGGCCCCTCCTCCAATCCATCCACCACCATTGTAGCCACACCAATCCCCACTCCCTCGCTTACACAAGCATGCACCCCTGGTCATCGCTCGACTATGCAGCAGACGTAGTAGTGGTGGGGCTGGTTGTGATGGTTATTCTGGGAGTGGTGGCACAGATGCAGTGTCTCCTACATGTGAGTGCCCACCTATCTCCTTAGCTAGTACACCATGCACACCTAGGAGTTCTTACGCTCCTCGCACGACACATCCGCAAAGAAAGTGTATCATGTGCACAATGGAGTCATGGTCATGGATGACGTAGGGAAGGAGATGAAAGGGCACATTCACAGCTCTTAAAGATTCAATTTGTGCATCATTAGGGGAAGGTTGAGGTCTATAGGGGTCCTTTAAGATGCCATGTGATTAAAAGGTTATTAAGGAAACGAGCCAATCGTGTGATGCCATGTATACAAAAATGTTGGGTGATTAAAGGTGGTCAAAAGATTCTCTAGAAGATGCCTTTTTGTACTTTTCATTTTCAAAAAGTGGAGGGAAAGTTTTTGAAATTTTGCACGTCCATAACTTCTACATATGAGCTGAAAATTTGTTGGAGATTACAGATCCAAAATCTACTCGTCAAGCTCTTTCCATAGATATGACACATGATATAGTTTTGCTCGCTCGATTTCAAATTCAATTTTGGCGGGAAACTTTGAAATTCAAACTTCTAGCCGTTTGAAGAACAAGAAGGTATCTAAAGTCAAAGAAACTTAACGTTTTAACAAAAAGTCATTAAAATCATAATATGGCAGCTTAAAGGGCCCCTATAGACCTCAACCTTCCCCTAATGGAAGTGATGAAGAAGTGGGATGCCCTGGATAAAGATAAGAAAAACTTCATAATTGAGCACATCAAGAGCGAGTACACTCTTGCAAGTGATGTAGTGCCAATCAATGGATCAACAGTGTCATGGTTAAAACCATGGCATCATGTAGATCCAAGGTGCGGGATGCTATGTGACAGGGGGAAGCCAAAACCTACTTGGCTCAATGAGGAGGAATGGCAAATGATCTAGGATGAGTATAGAGACATGCCTGACACGTACAGCCAGTAGAGGGAAGCCACATAAGCTCTGATGGAGATTTTTGGCTCTTCACACCTCGGTAGTGAAGCCTACGGGTACTTTGTAGGTTTTTTTACAAATCTCTTTTATTAATTGTCTATGATGTGCATTGGTTGCATGCCCTAAACCTTGTGTTGGCTGGTTGATGTAGGAGAGCATGGTAGGCCATACTCCATTTCTGTAGGAGGAGAGATATGGCTACAAGTTTGGCACACAAGCATTGCTTCAGCATTTGGAGTCCGACTATCAATTGGGGAGCGGCAACAAATGTGGTAAGCATCCTAGTACTACTTGCATACATATATTCATTTGTATTGGCATGTTTGCATTGAATACTAATTTCTTCTTATGCATGAATTGATATCGAATATGCCTCAGCCCTCACCTTGGTGATGAGTAGTGTAGTGCTAACCAGGTTTACATAAGGCTTGTACACATGATTTTTTGTCATGTTGCTATCCATGATTTGGATTAACACTTTCATGTAAATGATATTACTTTGTTACACACATTTTAGGGTGCCATTCTTACATGTACATATGATGGTCTAGGGCCTACAAAGTGTTGTTATCCATGCCTTGGATCAACATTGGCATGTAATTAATACAAAATGCAGGTTTTCTCTCAATTTTGAGTATAGTTGGACAAGTACTATTACCAACAAGCAGAATGGTGTAGCCAATCTGCAGGTAGCTCGCTGCACCATTCTGCCCAAAAATAATTTCCTACACAAGACACCGATATAAATGCCGGTATCAACGCCTGCCATCTGCAAAATGAAACTATACTTTTACCAACACGTATACCAATGCCTATACCGGCTTCATTATTGGCATATATGTACCGGGGGTATCCCAACATGCATACTGAAATTCGTGGTATTTACCATGCCTTCTTCAGGCGTCGACACACCATCATTCCCTGGTAGTGCAAGCTTTTGCCTCTTGGCACCATGAACTGCTACAGTTGTTCATGTTTGCTTCAACTGCTCCGACATCGGCTTCTACTCGCCCGTAGAGCCCATACTGGAGGTTCATGCACCAGCTCTGTGCCACAGGCCTCTTTAGTAGCAAAAATAGTAGTGAAATTTCACTCGAGTAGCAATCCCATTGTAGGAAAAATAGCACTGTTTCTAGGCCTGACATCTTCGTGCCTTGTAGTTATAAAAGCATTTCTATTTTCACTGCTAGACCCTCAATCTATTGTAGTGGTCACACCTACCTAATTACATCAATGAAGATGAAACCTTGATCATGACTTGTCTACCATTGGTGATGAGTTGTTCATTTACCTGGATCTCGTCTCCATTGATGAATGATGACAACTCGCTAGATCATTATAACTGACAATGAATAAGATAGTGAACAAAAGCCACATGTTGTATGTGTAGCCTAAGCCTAACACTCACTACACTATATAAATTGTTAGATCTAAGCTAATTGAGCTCTTTAGTACTAGGATAGGGTTTTGGGGATTAACCCTTCCATAGTAGAGTTAGAATTTATCATTTGTTGTATCATATCTGATTCAATAATATAAACAGTGTTGATTTGGCTTCAACTTATTCATTCAATCTGATTGCTAGTCGTTGTATTGCATTTCCTCTTCCCCATAATTTTAGCATGGTATTAGAGTCTCATTTATTACTACCAATACATAGAGTCTACCTAGGCGCCACCTAGCCTATAAGATCAAGCACACCAACATCCGCATCAGCTTTAATCACACGCTACCTTGGATCTATGTCACCTCAGATCTATAGTCATACTACTCCATGTCAACACTGCATAATTGCTAAGTCAGTCTTTTACATTCTAGCCATTAGAAATTTTTTGGACCCAAAGAGGGCCTCTTGGATTAACTTTTGATTAGGAATGAACCAATAGGAAGAGGGCTGGGTGCACATTTTTTACTTCTTTGACCCTAGGGGGCCTAGGCTTTGGTTTTCTAATGGGGCCTAATTACTACTCTTATCCCCCTACCTCCTGGGCCCAAACTTAGAGGTCCCCCCACCTAGAATTGCGTAGATTAAAAACCCTAAAAATTGAAAAGAAATTATTTTTTTCCCAAAAGTGTGTTTTCCCTCTCCAACTTCCCCCCAACATACTCTAGGTTTGGAAAGCTCATTTTGAACCTCTTTCTTCCTCTTCTAAGCTCTCCATTACTGCGAAAATTCCATACCTCTCAAGCTCTTCCTCCTTCTCAAGCTCCCTCAGTCTCAAGCTCTCTCTCCCTCTTTCTTCCTTTTCTAAGCTCTCCATTACTGCAGAAACTCCATCCCTCTCAAGCTCTCCCTCCTTCTCAAGCTCCCTCCCTCTCAATCTCCCTCTCTCTCTCTCTCAAGCTCCCTCCCTCTCTATTGCTGCAGAAACTCTATCCCTCTTTAGTCTACTCTAGGTTCACAAAGCCTATTCTCAAACTCCAACCCTCTTTTAAGCTTTCCATTGCTGCATTGAAAACCCTGAACTTTCTCTCCTCTCCACTTTATTTTTATAAAACAAGCTTTTCTTTTCCCTTTGTCTCTTTTCTTACCACCATGGCCTCTTCCAGTAATGTGAGAAGACCTAGGGAGAAGGTGGAAGAGCTTGTGCTGCATAACACAAGAGATGAGAATGTATTTTGGGCTCCAACAAGATTCAGGGATGGGGCTTGGGTCTACATATACAGCCAAGCTCTAAGGGACCACATCGAGTTCGTCAACTGGGAAATATGCTATATCATTGGAAGGGGCGGCTACAGGGCTTCAAGAATACTAAGAAGAAAGGACTGTTTGCCATAGTGCAACATACCCTTGGAGACCTATACATTTAAGGCCAAATGACCAAGGTTTCCTTCAAATTGTCAGTGTAATATAAACACAGCTTTAACAACATGCTAATATTGGATATTTTGATTCAAATTTTCTTATGATTCTCCATTTGCTTATGTCTCTATCAGCAGATATTTTTTCCTCTAATTATGTTGAGGAACAACCACTCCAAAGCCTCATTGGAGTTTTCTATGCTATGCATGTATCCATTGGAGAGGCAATGTTTGTATCTCCTCAAAGCCCAAGTGATCTTGTACAGAACAATATCTTTTTCTTTTCTCACTCATATTTTGTAGATAAAAAACCAGGTTTATTTGGCAAGCTAGAAGAGATCCCCAACCCCCCTCTTAACAATCCCCCGAATGGCCCAAACTTGATGCTTGGACCATCTTATGCGTAAAGTTTAAAATGGTAAGTGATATCAAGACATCACTCAAGTTTTCAAAGGCATCTAGGTCAGTAGGGCTAAATTGGTTTTGTCCTTTACATGTTTTTGTGCACATGTTCAATTCCATACCAATGCACCAAACAAAAACAATGTATATTTATAAGGAGGTATAGTGAAGGCACGCTCTATTTTGTACACGCGTCTGCACACTACCAAAGATGGATGCAAAAGCACACGACATGGATCCCACTTCAAGCCTCAAAAGAAGAAATTGTGCCTATTGAGGCAGCTATGATGATGCAAAATGGATGGATTGAGCGAGTGGTAGCAAGAAAGCATTGGAGCCTAGCACACTTGCATCAACAGTTAGCATCATGGGTTTTGACAATGTTAAAGAGTCAAGTTTCAAGTTGATGAGAAGAAAGGTATATCTGATTCCACTACATGTCTAGAATTAACTCTTACACTTTCTGGTTAATTGTGCCACTTTTTATATTTTTACAGATTGGGAAGCGTAAGGAGGGGACAACCATGGTCTCAGAATCATGGCAAATGGGGGACCTTGAATTTTCAGCACAACAGTAGCAAGGTGCATAGCCCTACCAACACATAGTAGGCATGTGGAAGAGCTTGAAGATGAACTGGGTATATGGGAAAATAGCCTCTGTTATGATGCACGTGAGGGGCAAGAGTTTCAGAATCGAGGTGAAGGCAATGACGAGCTTTCAAGTCAACAAGGAGATGGAGATCAACATGAAGTAAATGTCACAAGAGAGGCACAAAATGAAGACATTATAACAATTTTAGATTAGATGACATGCTTGTAATTTTGTAGCAGGCTCTTTTTTAACCAATCTTTATTTAATTGAAATCTTAATATTTTTGCAAACTGTGATTTTTTGTCTAGCAGTCTAGTGTGAAAAGGCTGAATTTTAAATTTTAACTATAAATAGCCAAAGGTGCCTTCTTTCTCATTTTCATGCGATAGAAATCAAGCACGAGCTCACACTATCTCTTTGCATTCACATGGCTACCTGCTATAACAACTTTTGTGAGTTCCTCTCCACCACCCCGTGGGCAGGCAAGAGCAAGCTCTTTGCCATGTTTGCTCGTGAAGTCGACTTTGAAAAGTCGCTCGCCCTTGCGTCCCAACATTATGAGACGCAGATTGCATACATGGAGCAATACTTGGCTCCCCACTTCATCTCCTTTCCCCATTGCCCCAATGATTGATGGGTGCTTGTTGAGCTTCTTAAGTACATTCAACAATATGTCCGCTCCTACATCCAGCACCTTGAACGCTTCATCGACATCTGCATCCCCGTAGGAGCTTACTATACCTTTAAAAAGCAGGAGGTGAAGAGGTTGGGGAAGTGCAATTTAGGAACTAGGTTCCTCTCATGGCTCGCCACTTTTGTGTTTCTCATCAGCGAAATGAGGATTCAGATGAGGAGGTAGAGATGCCTGCATTGCAGTTAGCAGGGTATTTGAGGGATGACAAGAAAGTGAAGGCACTAGGTATTATTAGTGCTGGTGTGGAAGAGCAGCTTGCATCATAGCACATTTTTCCACAGGATGCACAATTTCCAGCTGAACAACCCGCTGTAGTAGAAGATGCGGGGCCATGTTCCCCATACGAGGAGACCAAGGTGCTGCCAGAGCTTGAGATCAATCTCTTGAGCACCATCGTGGTGTTGGAAGGTGAAGAATACTTATTTCTTCATGGATGAGAAAAGGTATCTAGCTTGAGAATAAATGAATGCTTGGGCATTATATGCACGTGATGTGAGGTGGACCTTGATACGTCCAACTCGGTCCTCACCTAGATAGTGTCATATTACCCCTTGGAGAATCTATCGTCGCAGAGACAGTTGCTTTGGTCAAGGAAACTGTGGTTGAGACCATGGAGCAAGCCCTAGTTCCCAGAGGAGGAATTCACAACCTTACAAGACAAGATAGAGCCTGAAAAGGATACCCTTGCTCATGGAGTGATGGAGGAGACCAAAGCACCTAAAAAGGATGAGGCTAAGTCCTTGATTGACCTCTCCACCCCCACCAGCACTTTGGAAAAAGAAGACATTGAGCAAGAGGTAATAATAGACCTTTTACAGCTTAGAAACATTTGTAATTATGTATAGGAAAATATTTTGATTTTTCCTTTGATTGCAGAGGGTGGTTGAAATTGACGCATTTGCTGGGAGAGCCGGGGCAGCAGAGACCAGGCTAAGGTCCATGGACATGATGCTGCGTTGGCGCACTATCTTGGTAGGCTTCCTGTGGATGGCGTCACCATTATCCACAGGGACTACACCCCTCAATCTGCCTTCACTCTCTTCTTTTTGAAAGCCCTCTCTAAGGTGCTCTGTGTAGCCTCTATGGCGCAGAGCACTAAATGTATAGTTTTGATTAAAAAATCCCTTGCCTTCGATGTTTTTGGTTCTGGATTTAAGGGTAAGCTTCTTGCTTGTATAGGTATAGCCAAAAGCATAGGCACAGAGGATCCTCAAGAAATAGCCCAATCACTCCTTGAGCACACTCTGCCCAATAACAAGAGAAGGAAGCTCAATTTTGTAAGGTAAAGATGATGTATCACTTCTTATTGAATTATTGAATACAATACAATTTTTACAAACTTATTTTCATTAAGTATATCATTGTTTTTTCTAGTTTGTACCATCAACTTTTTGTAAATGCATCAGAAATGACCCTAGGGGCCTTGGGAAGCAGTGCCAGAATAGTGCAAATTTTGAGCCTGCACCGCTGCTACTGTAGAGTCCAAATTCGCACTGTTTTGGTGCAGCTTCCATAGCCCTTCAGGAGCAATTTTGATGCATTAGATGATAAATAATGTATTTTTACACATGATTAAAGGTGTTTTTATCTTGTAAATTATTGTTTTTCATTATAAATGTACTCAACTTCATTAATCTTAAGTGGCTGGGGGAGTAGTGCCTGAACAGTGCAAATTTTGAGCCTGCACTATCACTGCAAAGCCTAAATTCACATTATTCTGGCATAGCTTCCCCAATGCTCTAGGAGAAATTTTGATCATTGGAGGACAAACAATGTATTTTTACACATGATTAAAGGTGTTTTTATCTTGTAAACTACTGTTTCTCACAATTAGTGTACTCAACTTCATTATAAATGCATCAGAAATGATCCTTAGTGGCTAGGGGAGAAGTGCCAGAATAGTGCAAATTTTTAGCCTACATCGCCTTGCAGAGGCCAAATTCACACTGTTCTGGCACAGCTTTCTCAGTCCTCCAGGAGCATTTCTGATGCCTTGGGTGATGAACTGGCACATGATAGACACTCCATGTTAAACAAACATGATGACACTGAGACATTGTTAGAGAAACTTAAAATTTAAATTATCAGAAGGTTACAAATGAAATCTAGATAGGCTTGTTATTACAAGAGGGGCTTGAAACAAAAGAGTTGCTTCAAAAAGCAGGTTAACATCTAAGATCTCTAGATCGTGTCACGCTCGCCTTGAATACGCCGAGCTAGTTACATGTCCTTGGCAGAAATAGTAATCCTCTTTGCATGTATTGCAAGGAGGTTGGTGTCTTCAAAAATCCCAATAAGGTAAGCCTCAGGGGGCGGCTTCTTGCAATGCTTCAAGGGAAATCCCTTGCACACGGAACTCTGTTCTATATTGTTGGAGAATATCCTTTACTGTGCAAGCGAAAGGGGCTCTTCTTATCAGCCCTTGGTCTCTCTCATAGTCTGAATCCTCCTCCTCTTGCTGCTGTGGTACCTGTGTATCAAGTTTGTCCCCGGTAGGTAGGGGACCTTGTCTTAGTAGTAGGGTCTTACCACCTATGGTACTGTGTAATGTAGGAATGTTTTCACCAACCCAGTCGAACTGCTCATCATCAGCCTCTCTGTCTTGATCTTTGGGGTGGCCGCATTGTGGGGTCTTCTTCACGCGCTTGCTCCCACTAGAACGGCCTGCATGTGTGTGTGTTGGTGTTGCTGTGGGAGGAGGGTTAGACTCTAGTGATCCCATTGGGCGTGTCCTAGAATCCAAGGGGTCACTCTCTTCCGTGGTGTTGCTAGTATGTGGTCGTTGGGTGCCTTGCATTGTGTCTTGTGAAGGCATGGTAACACGTGCGGTGTTCTTGGTGCGTGCCATATCCATGTACGACTATGCCTATTGTGCTAACATTGTGATGTGCTGGTGTCCTTACGTGGGTGCCTACGTACATCTTGAGCTCAAGCTCTCTAAAAAAGTGAAATGAAAATGAAGTGAGAGAAGGAACTATTAATAGTTTTTTTTAAGGGTAAAAAAAACCTAACTAAACTTATTTTCTTAGCCTTATTACATTTAGATTTGTGATGGTGCATGCACACCCCAACGCCTCCCTTGTCTCCTCATTCATGCATGCAAAGCACCATGCCTATGGGGAGCATTGGTCTGCAACCATTCGAGCCGAGCATGACTTTTTGCAACCTTGCATGCCTCTTGTGCAAGCTTTGACTTTTTGTAGCCTTGCATGCCTCTTGTACAAGCTTTGATTATTTGGCCCGCTCCTTAACCAATACCCTTCCAGCGATAAAACTAATTGAACATCTCTTGTAGATAGTTTGTACGTGTTCCTCGTGTAGAAGCTTCACCTCCATGCCTTGTATTTTTGAAATAAACCACTCTTGCTTTAAAATGTGATTTCTCTATCCCTTGGGTACTCCACATGTTGAGGAATCCCTACTTGTTCATGAAATATGCACCATGCGCATAAACTATGTGCTGTACACATGACAATAGAATTTAATTAGAAAAAGTTTAGGTTAAAACACCAGTTTATTTTTTTATTGTACAACTTACCATATAGTGTGTTACTTTACTCTCTCCCCAAGCACCACTTTTGGTGAATTCTACGATATGTTGTTGGAATGATGCTCGTTCTTGTACACTTGTGCTACTTTGATTCATAATGCGATCCATGTTATTGAAATTTATCCAAAGGTGTTTGTGCATATTTACAAGAGCTGGAATTGGACAATCTATATTTGTGGTGATTGCACACAGGTCTCTCCAGAGTCCCCAATTCTTCTTTGAATTCTCTATGTTTGCTGTCTTCTCCAAAAATCTCCTTGCCTTTGCTCCAATCATGGAGACCTTTTGAGAAACCTCATATGACATACCACAGGCTTACTTATTCACTTCAATTTTCATGTTTTCGCCATGGTAGCCCAGAGAATTCAAAAGATACTCTAATTTACCAAGGGCTGCAACTTTCCTCTCTTGTGTAGGCATTGTGAATGCATAATCGATATGGCACTTAAGCAATTGATCGAAGTTTCTCATGAATGCATAAAGTGTGCAAAAGTGAATATTCTTTAGTGCAAAATTAATGATGGGGCTCCAATTTGAATTCCTGTTTAGTACTCCTAGCATATCAGGAGACATGACACCTTCCACCCATCTTGCATTGGTTGTTCCTCATCTTCATTATCACTTGACTCGGCTGGATCTACTACATCTTCCTGTTGCTTCTTCCCTTTCTTTGCTTGGGACCTTTCGAGGCATCCTTCCCACACAACAGAACCAACCTTCTACATACCTTTTCCATTTGCCTTTTTCTGTCTAGGAATATCAATCTGAGCATTGCAGTATGGACAAGGCCATCTTGATGTCGCACCTTGAGCACAACGCATCATGCATTTAATTGTCTTCAAATCTCTCCCAAGATGCCAATCCACCTTGAACTTTCTTATGTTTTCTACATCTAAAAGTTGACCATCAATTTGCTTTTTGATTACATCTGTTATCCAGGGAGTCCTTTCAAACATCCCTGTTAATACCTCATGTGTCTCCTTCGGTACCTCGAATGCACCAAGCCACCAGACCTCTTTCTCAGATTACACACTAAAACTTGGTTTGGTAGTCCTTTGCCATGCACATATCATGGCCTCATTCATGAGCATAATGCTCATACGTTCCAGCTTCCGACCTTTCACAATTTGGCACTCATCTAGGTTGAGCACAAATGAAAGTGTGCTCCCCAAAACTGTAAATAAATGGTAATTTACAATATTCAAAACAAAATAATTATCTTCATTTTCTATTGAAAAACATGAATAGTAGCAATTGCAAGTTCTCACCTTCTGGTGGTGAAAGACCATAGAACTTCACCATAGCTTGTTGTATTCTCTCAATATGAACAAAGATATTATTGTAAACATCATAGTGAAATTATGTACTTGTTGTCTTGATTTTCTTTCTACTTGACCATGTGTCTAATGTTCGTATGCCCTCAATGTGATAAAACCTATAGCTCGCTGCACATCATCATTATTGATACACTTGACATAGTGAATTACCTTGAGTGTAGGAAATAAAGTGCCAGTGATTCCTTGTCTTAGAAATGCATCTTTTACAACCTGATGGATTGCTTGGTATCCTTTCATGCTGATTCTAGCCGCATCACAAGCATGTTGAATTAATGAAGAATCGATGGAGGTGGTAACCTCGCTTACCACATTGCTGACAATAGCTTTCCGTATTTAAGGACGATGAGGGTCAATAAAAATCGAGAGAAGATCCTTGGTATTCAGAATGGTTTTGACCAAATCCTTCCATCCCTCTTCGTTAGAACCACACACCTCTTGCAGAAAGTTCCTGGCAAAACACAAATCATGACTATTTTGTTTAAATCACTGAGTGCATAATGAAAGTTTATGCTACTTACTTTGTTGTACAAATCCTTTTCTTCCATGCTCCACCTTTAAACGTAAGAGATTCTATACCAGCCAATGTCTTTTTGCGTTCATGAACGAGCACCATTTGGCATTGCTTTGAGTCATTTGATAAGTTTCTCTAGCCTTTGAATCTTTGCATTCTTCTCCACGTTCTCTATGAGGATCTCTTTCATTTTATTTGATGATCTTTTAAGTCCTTCATGACATTGTAAAAGTTTGAATTGTGATGCTTGCAATTGAGATTGGAGAATATGGGTTTGCCAAGCTCCACTTGTAGTCAATCTTCTGTAGTAACAAGCCAAGATCTCCTTCACCAACAAATTGCATAAAAGATGATAAATTGCTGAAAGGAGGGTTTGCTCTTAATGGAGGGTCAATTGGATAGATATGCCCATCAGTCTACATTTTTCTTCTTAGCTATCCTATGAGCTTGGACAGATTGTGCATCAGTAGGATGGATTTTTTTAGAGCTGCCATACTCTTCAGGAATACGAATGTGTAAATCAACCTTCCGTTTTCTAGCTTCACAAGGGGCGACACACACAGCTTTCAACAAAGGCTCCATAGAGCTAAGCAGAGGAAGAAGCTAAAGTGGAGAGATCCTCAGAGGGAGAGACAGGGGAGGGAGAGATAGGAGAGAGAGAGAGAGAGAGAGAGAGCGAGAGTGAGAGAGACTATTAAAACTTTGCTGTTGGAGGTTTAACATAAATCCATTTTTCTAAGTAGAAAATGATATTTTTGATATACAAATATACTAACATGGAGTTTTTCATCAATAAATTACATTTATGAGAAAAATTAAAAAATAATAATTTTTGGGGTCCCCACAATTTCGGGATCTCATGGATGTAGTGGTTCCTGTGACAACAGCAGGCAGTTAGTTATGTTTATGGGGTTGTGGGGACCTGACAGTTAGTTATGGATGTACTGGCTAACAGGCTTCTGACATGACTCTTGAATTACAAGCTTTTTGAAGGAAAAAAAGTATTTTCATCATACATATTGGTTGGGTGGTGTTTTTTCTACCTCAAAATATTAAAAAAATGAAAAATTTTCACTTTTTGGGGCCCACCTAAATACGAGAATGTTTTGCTGATGTGGAAGGGAGATATGGTGGGAGTTAATGAGGAAGGAGATTTCAAACTTACAAGAAAGATTCAATTTGTAGAGAGTGAAGATAAAAAATTCAAAAAGTAAGAGAGAAAGTATGAGAAAAGTCAAAAAGTAAGAGAGAGAGTATGAGCATATTCCCCTTAAAAAGTGAAACTAGGAGGGTATGGCTGGTGTGGCAAGGTAAAAAATAGGGGTCATCATAGTCTTTGGCTCCCTTAAGCCCAGCTTTTTAAGCTCTAATCCCTTAAAATCAGAAATCCTTAGGAAGCCCTTTTTGGGTCCAAAAAAATCCTCATGCATTCAACATTCTACACGTGGGATGTAGATTCACCCCCATCAAAATTAGATCTATAGAATCTACATCAGCTTCCAACCTACTCTAATGCCACATCATCGTCTGATCTATTAATGCCATATCATCTACGACCTGCTACTACGACCTGCTATGACCTGCTACTACTGAAGCCACATTATCTTTCGACCTGTTAATGCCACATCATCTTCTGGCCCACCATCAAAGTCAGCTATGTGAAACAGCTATTAGAGCCAGTCGAAATCAGCTTCTTAAATTGGCTGACAAAATCAACTATCTAGCTTTGAGGGTCAGCCATCTAAGTCGACCTACTCTACTAAATAACAAGCCATCCACCTTCTACCATCAACTTCCCCACTTACAATCAATGCCTGTTGCCTGTTTTGTTGACTCAATGGTACCCAACTTGAGTCGTGAGAGCTAAAAGGTTCAATAGTACAAACTATGCAACAAGGAAGATGAAGATGGAGTCACTATTATTGTTCCAAAATTATTGGGAGATGGTTTCTATGGAGAGACCAATCGATTTAAAGCTCTAGCAAAATTGGACAAGAAGGCCATGTATGTTGTCCACATTATAAACCTGAGTGTGAAGAAAGACATCCTCACATTTAAGGGAGGTGTTGTGAACTCCCAAAGAAGCTTGGGACAATTTGAAGAAGGTGTATGACTCTAAAATCACTTCCAGATAGATTGCCTTACGAGCTAAATTCACAAATGAAACAAGGAAGCCCAATGAGAATGCTACACACTTCACCAAAATACCTACTGCAACAAACAATCAGCAACAACTGTTAGATGTGGGAGACAAGCTGTTTGACAAACGAGCTTGCTAAAATCATCATCCATGGGCTAAAGGCAGTAAAGGCAGGCTACGAAGGTCTTGCTCAAGGCCTCTTCATTCTAAGGTAAAAACCCTCACTTGATGAAATGGAGCAAATCCTTAGGGACAAGGATCAAAGACAAGCAGCCATGAAGAACATCCATGGTAGCAGCAACACTTAAGCAAGTAATTACAATTACAAAGCCCTCTTCAAAATAAGAGGCAAAGAAAGATCAAATAATCAAAGAGGATGACAAAGATATAACAACTACCAGCCCAACAATAGTAACAAATGATCAAGGTACTTATGAACATACTTATTCTTCTAATGGTAGAGGTGGCTATTTGTCTAGAGAGGTAAAGGAAGAGGTAGAACTTCCCATGACTCCATTCAATGTTATTACTATAAAAAATATGGACATTTTGAGAAATATTACAAGAAAAATCAAGTTGATCTAAAATGGAAATCAGTTAGCTATGTTGAAGATGGAAGCTCTCAAAGCTTCATAAATGCCAACATTTTTCTCTCTATTGAAGAGATCAAAGAGGCCAACCATGTAGACCATGGCAACAAGCCGGAACCAGGATGGATTGATGGTGGGGCAAGCTCCCACATTACTTCTCATGTTGAATATTTTTCTAAGTTTAATTCTACTCATGATGGTTTGATTTACATGGGAGAAAGCACTCCTAATTCTATCACATGTAAAGCAAAAGTTTCCCTTTAGGTTAGCTAAACACAAGGCAAAGGGAGTAGCTTGGAGATGTTCTCTTGGTGCCTTCACTCACCAAGAACCTACTCTCAGTTGGAGCCATGGTGGATAAAGGCTTCAAAGTGGAATTTGAAGGTCAACGATGCTTGATCATTGATCCTTAATAAAGCTACAAAGTTGTCGGAAGAGGTCAGAAGCATGGAAAATTCTTCAAGCTAAAGCGGATCCATAATAGCAAAACTATCAGCAATTTAAGCTGATAGGTCAATCTTTTTACCTCCATCAAAATTATGGCCAAAAAGGTATGGTCATCTGAATTTCAATAGCATCTATCTATTGAAATCAAAAGGCATGGCTTTGGGCATACAATCTCTGTAAAAATTTGATAAATTATGTGATGGTTTTTGCATTGGCAAGAAGTATACAACATTTTCTAGAAGCACCAGTAGAGAAAGAGGAGTCCTTAACCTCATTCACATAGATGTCTCTGTGAATCAGCCCACAATCCTGGTGGAAATACATGCTATGTTTCCTTCATTACTGATTACTCCGGATACACCTGGGTTTTCTTCATGAAGCCTAAACCTGAAGTATTTAACATTTTCAAAGATTTCCATTTTATGGTTCATAACATGATAGGTAGAAGAATCAAGGTCCTCAGGTTATAAAATGGAGGAGAATACCTTTCAAAAGACTTTAGCAAATACCTCCTTGATCATGGCATAAGAAAATCCTAGAGCTATACAACTCAACAAAATGGAGTTACTCGGAGGAAGAACAATGCCTTCCTGAATGGCCAGCTTGAGGAAGACGTCTACATGCATCAGCTTGTAGGTTATATCAAAGCAAGAATAGAGCATCTTGTTTGAAAGCTATAGAAGAGCTTGTATGGTCTCAAACAAGCTCCAAAAGCCTAGTATGGTAGAATTGATAAGCATCTCAAATCTCAAGGGTTCCAACAAAAGAGTAATGCAGATTATACTCTCTACCACATGGTGAAATGGAAGGTCATTGTTCTTATTCTTATGTATGTGATGATCTGATTTTGGCAGGAAGAAATTAAGCCATGGTTAGAGCGCTGAAATGAAGCCATGGTTGGAGCTGTCAAATCCAAACTCTCAGCTGAGTTTGAGATGAAAGACCTTAGTAGATATCTACACTATATCCTTGGGATTGAAGTAGCCAGGACCATAGTGGTATCTTCATCTATCAAACAAAAGTACCTACTACAAGAAGTTTGGTGTGAAGACCCACAAGCCATCGTCTACACCAATGAAATCCACTCTGAAGCTGACAAAGGATGAAATAAGTCATCCTTCTGATACTCCTTTGTACATGTAGCTCATTGGTTCTCTCATTTACTTGATTATCACTAGGCCTGACCTCTATTTTGCAATAAATAGTCTTGCTCAGTTTATACAGAACCCCAAATTGTCTCATTGGACTACAACCAAAAGAGTGATGAGATACTTGAAAGGCACTCATCATTGGGGTATCTTATATGCAGGTGACACACTAAGTCTACATAGATTTAGTGATTCTAACTATGCAGTCTGTCTAATGGTGGACATAATAAGTATTAGTGGCAATGCATTCTTTCATGGTGTAGGAGCCATTTCATGGTGTTCTAAAGAAGCAAAACATAGTTAGTCTATCCTCCACACATAAAGAACATTGTTGCAAGCAAAATAGGTAACTGACGAGGGTTACCTAAAAAGATTCCCTCCCAAAATGTGTGAAATCTCAAAAATGGCTTAAAAACATAGTTTTTTGAAAACACATCTAGAATTACATGTATAAATTTAGAAATTACATGAATTTTGCTATTTTTTCAAGATTGAGAACACGTGTGACCTTTGTAGATTTATAAACTGCTGTTGTTTGACATTAAAAAAAACTTGACTTACAAAATGACATAGGAGTCTACATAACTTAAAGAAATATCATTCTTTTTCAAAAAAAAATCTATTTTATAAATTTCATAAATGTAAGACACTTTTTTTAATGGAATTTCTTGGGACAAATTCTACCACTATGCATAAATATGCACATTATAAGCACTCAAAAAATATTAGAATATATAACAATATAATTTATGAAAATTTGTACAAACATCCTTGAGTCTATTTCTAGACTCAAATAGCAAAGCCTTTAGTATATACTTACCTTGATAGTTTGCATGACATAGTTATTTGCTCTGTTATTTAGTGGGCATGATATACAACCAATGCTAAGAGTTTAAAGAGGTCAACTTATAGGTGTGCAAAGGTAGACTTATATTCATATATATATGTAGAAGATGGTAACTATGGAGGCTCTTAGTAAAGGTAGACTTGTATTCATATATATATATGTAGAAGATGGTAACTATGGTAACTATGGTAACTATGGTAACTATGGAGGCTCTTAGGAAAGGTAGACTTATAGGTGTGCAAAGGTAGACTTGTATTCATATATATATGTAGAAGATGGTAACTATGGTAACTATGGAGGCTCTTAGTAAACCAAAGCATGTTAAAAGATTAAAAAATTAAAATATCTTTTTGGCAGGACAATCTTAGAGGCAGACATCATATAGCCTATGGGTGTAAATTTTGACCCACATAGGGATTTGTTTTCATGAAGGAAATCGTTGTTATGCAATATGGATAAGGGTTCCGAGAAGAAATTGTAGCCTATATCATGTACATATGTGGTGGTGGCAAAAATTCATAGAATGCATATGTTGATGTTTGGTCCAGATAGCCATTATCATGAATGTAGGTGATGGTATATCTAGGAGTAGTGTAGGAATGAGCTCTAGTTATAATTATTTACAGTACATGTGAAGGATGTTGAGAGATGGTAGGCCTAACCATAGTGTAGAATGAACGTTGGTTATAACTATTTGGAAGACATGTGAAGGATGCTGAGAGATGCAATCTTCGCTCGCAACATTGTCTTTGTGTACAAAGAGAAAGAGAGGATCTTAGGGCTTCTGGAATGGTGATAGAGAAGAGCTTGGAGCTTTCACACAATGATGGTAGATTCAAGGTCCCCTATGCTGGAGAGCATACTACTGCACATAGGCATGGCAGAGTCTAGCTCTTCTGTTATCATGAATTTTCGGCATCTACTATGTAACGATATTATTTATGATACAAAGGTTACATGGTTACATAGAAAACCGTTTTTTTTAATGACCTCTCAAATTTGTAGTCAAAGGTTGCAACCATATGTGTTTTTCAGGTCCTTAGCTGTAAACCTATGTTCTACCTATATCACCTTATCCTAGGTATATTTTTTCTTTAATTTTATTATTTATAAGATTTTTTAAAAAAATTTGAGATTTTTTTAGCTACTATCTACTGTTTGGAATAAGATTTTACAGATTTATTAGTGATAAAAATAAAAATAATTCTCATAAAAAATGTAAAAATATTTCAAAGTTAAGAAAAATAGCCCCCTAAAAGTTGATGTTTTACATCAAAGTTGATGCAAAACATCAATTTTCCACACAACTAGATGTTTTGCATCAAAGGTGATACAAAACATCAACTCTACCACAAAATTTGATGTTTTGAATCAAGTTTCAGATGCTCCGACGAAGAAAGTTGAAGGATCGGAGATCGATTTTCACAAATGGCTTGTTTTAGCGATTCCATACATGCTAACATGCTCAGACGACCTATTCCACAAATTTTGAGTGCCAACACAACTATGTTTTAATGCGATGCGCAGATGTCACAAAGCGATTTGCCGATTTGCTACATCAACAAATCGCTTTGTGATGTTTGTACATTGCATCATGAAAAGATGCAGGGGGGAAGAGAGCTTGAGATCTTGCAAGCACACACACACACACACTCACAAAACCCTAATAGAGAACACACAAGGTGAGAGGCTGAAAATCTTCTTCTTCTCTACTCCACACTCAACACACCATATACAAGAATAAGAGTACACACAATATGAAAGGTACTCAACCAATACATACACGGGTTCTCTATAGTGTGAACCCGACTAAATGAGCTGGCGCTATAACTATGCCAGTCTCTAGAGTGGCTGTCACACAGCCTGTCATCCCACTGGCTGCATATCACCCAAGATCTCACCAACCATGCCAGTGGTGTAAGTGCGGGGCCTATCCCCCAGGCGGGTCATCAGTGTCCACCGCCTCACTAGATGAGCTCGATATCTCAACACTCCCCCTCGAGCTCAACTCCATCTGATGTACACCAAGCGAAGTGTACACCAAGCGAAGCCCTGAATCTGCGGAGCTTCTCTGTACCCAATGCTTTGGTGAAGATATCAGCTACCTGATCCTCTGTGCACACATAAACAAGGTCAAGGTCTCCTGCCAAGACCTTCTCTCTGACGAAGTGGTAGTGGACCTCTATGTGCTTCGTACGAGCATGAAAGACTGGGTTCCTAGCCAACTGTATACTGCTAATGTTGTCACAGAAAATGACAACTTGTCTATCCACTGATAGACCCAAATCTGCAAGTAGCTTTCTCAACCAAGCTACCTCACATGCTACCATAGCAGCTCCTCTGTACTCAGCCTCTGTACTCGATAGAGCAACCGTAGGCTGCTTCTTGCTGCTCCAAGTCACAGCAGCACTCCCCAAAGAAAACATGAATCCACTGGTAGATCTGAGATACTACCAGCCCAATCAGCATCTGTGTACCCATGTACACATATCTCTGTCCCAGTCTCATAGAATAGTCCACAATGCAAAGTAGACTTCACATACCTCAGTATGCGTCTCACTGCATCCAAATGCGGTTTCCGTGGAACCTGCATAAACTGACTCACCAACCTAACAGCATAGCTCAATTCTGGTCTGGTGATCGTCATGTAGATCAAACTTCCTACTATGCTCCTGTACATAGTAGGATCCTCCAAGATCTCTCCTGAATCTGCACTCAACTTGCCATTCTGATCCAATGGCACAGAAATAGGCTTACAGCCTATCATACCATACTTGGACAACATGTCCAAGCCATACTGTCTCTGCAGTAATCCAATACCATGTGGTGACCTAATCACCTCAATGCCCAAGAAATATCTGAGCTCCCCCAGATCCTTCATCTCGAACTTCTGTCTAAGCAAGATCTTTACATCAAAGATCTCTGCATCATGGTCCCCCGTAATGATCAAGTCATCTACATAGATGACAACAAGCACAACCCCTCTATCACCATGTCTCACATACAATGAGAAATCTGCATTGGCTACATGAAAGCCAATAGTGACAAGATATTCAGAAATCTTGTCAGACCATGCTCTTGGTGCTTGCTTTAAGCCATACAAGGCTTTCTTCAACCTGCAAACATACTCGGGGTGACCCAGATCCTCATAACCAGGTGGCTCCAACATATACACCTCTTCTTACAAATCCCCATGCAAGAATGCATTCTTTACATCCATCTGATGTAAAGACCATTGCTTTGACGCAGCCACTGCTATCACAACTCTCACCATTGCCATCTTGGCAACTGGGCTGAAAGTTTCCTCATAATCAATCCCATATGTCTGTGCATATCCTTTGGCTACCAATCAAGCCTCGTACCTGTTTATGCTTCCATCACTGTTATGTTTAACTTTGTACACCCACTTGCATCCAATGGCTTTCTTGCCTTCAGGTAATTGCACTAAATCCCAAGTCTCATTTCCATATAGTGCATCCATCTCCTCATCCATAGCTTTCTCCCAACACACATTTCCAACAGCCTCATCAATGCATGTGGGCTCTACAACCTGCACAACCTTTGCCATATATGCATAGTGATGTGCCACATAACCATCATATGTAAATCTTCGCACAGGGTTCTTCACTCTCCCTTATCTTCGCAGCTTTTCATTCATGGCTTCCATAGCCTTCTTTACACCAGGTGTTCTCATAGCTGGGATCCCAAGCTCCTCATCAAGGCTCATATCTGAGCCACTAGACTCTCCATCAACATGAGAATGCCCTGCAGAAATGTCAGGCATACCAAGGGGCTCAACCACTTTCTCTTTTCCTTTACGTGATGTACTAATCACATTTGCAGGGCTGGTATTATGACGCAGCCTGCCACTCCATGGTCTATCAACAGACCCACTAGATGAGAAATCTCCTGGTCCACTCAAAGACTGTGATTGCTGACCTGCATTCTGTGCAACCACACTTCCACTCACATCAGCCCCAACAACTTCTTTTTCAGCAGCATACCAGCTGCTCATCTCATCAAAGACAACATCCCTGCTTACCCTTAACTCATGTGTAGCAGGGTTATAACACCTGTATCCCTTTTGCTCAAGGGAGTATCCAATAAACACACATTTTTCAGCTTTTGGGTCCAGCTTAGTTCTCAGCTCATCTGGCACATGCACATATGCAATGCATCCAAAGACTTTCAGATGAGACAAATCTGGTTTTCTGCCAGTAAACTTCTCCTCTGGAGTTACATCATGTATGGCTGCAGTTGGAGTCCTGTTCATGATGTATACTGCTGTAGAAACAACCTCAGCCCAATAGCAATGCGGCATATTCTTCTCTTCCATCAATGCTCGCGCAATCTCAGCAATGTGCCTGTTTTTCCGCTCAGCAACTCCATTTTGCTGCGGTGTGTATCTGCATGTGAACTGTCTCCGAATACCATTCTTCTTCAAAAATTCAGAGAACTCATTGGAGAAGTACTCTCCCCCTTCATCTGACCTTAGGCACTTTACATATTTCCCTGTTTGCTTTTCAACCAGAACTCTGAAATTCTGAAAGTGAGTGAACACCTCACTCTTTTCCTTCATGAAATATACCCACACTTTCCTTGTGTGGTCATCAATGAGAGTCACATAGTACCTGCAGCCTCCCATAGACACGATCTTCGTAGGACCCCATACATCTGAATGCACAACATCTAGTGCATTTCTGCTCACATATCTGTTACGTGGAAACACATGCTTTGTTTGCTTCCCAAATTGGCATGCTTCACAGATTTTATGCATACCTTCCACTTTAAATTTTGGCAACCCTGTCACAATTCCTTTTGTCTGCATAGACTTCAATCTCTGCACATTCACATGTCCAATTCTTTTATGCCATATGTCTGTGTCTGCAACAATTCCTAAACCATTTGCAAACATCGCAGCACTCATCTCAGGCATGTCTACATCCAACGTAAACATTCTGCCCACTCTGTTGCCTTTTGCAATCAACCTGCACTTGTCTTTGAAATCTTCAACATAACATCCATCAGGGTTAAACCGAACCTGCAAACCCTGCTCAATCATCTGGCCAACTGAAACCAGATTCTTTGTTATGTTCGGTACATGAAGTACATCTGCAAGGTACTTCACTTTGCCATCTTGCATAGACAATGGCACATATCCAATGTGGGCAATTGGATGAGCAGTGTCATCCCCTGTTTCCACAAAACCTGGTCTTTCCGGGTTTTTCATCTCCTTGAACCACTCCCCATGACTCGTCATGTGGTTCGAAGCGCCTGAATCCACATACCATACATTATCTTTTTGTGCTGCATCAACATTTTCAGACATGGCATTCACAACATGCTGCATAACAAACAACCTTTCATTATCCTCATTATTTCTGCTTGAGGATGCATAGTTGTTTTGCTGCACTTTTCCATTTTGCATGTCAGCCTGCTTCTTATAACATTCTGCCTGCACATGTCCAGTCTTACCACAATAATAGCATTCACGTGCATCATTGTACTGCCTTTGCCAATTTCCACGTCCTCTTTGACTCCCCCTGCCTCTAAATCTGCCTCTTCCACCTGCGTGTTGTTGTTGTTGTTGATTCTGGGACTGTTGTTGTTGCTGCTGCTACTGGCCATAATTCTGATTACCTGTTCGGCCACCTCCGTGACCGCGTCCACGGCCTCCTCTACCTCGTCCTCTTCCTGAACTCGTGTAGAAGGCCTGTTGCTCTGAACTGTTTTTGCTTTGTGAAGATTGTTGGTCTTCACCCAAGCTCTTCTCTTCGATAATCAGCATAGACACCAAATCTGTAAAGTTGGGAATGTTTTCCCGAGTCTGAATGGACGTCTTGAACGCCTTGTATTGTGGCCCGAGACCACGTAGACAGACTTCCACCTTGTCATCATCATCCACTGACACACCAATAGATGCAAGGGATTCCACAATACCCTTTATCTTCAACGCATAGTCATTCACATACATGCTCTTTTTCTCCACAGTATGAAGTTCATTCTTCAACTGTATCTTACGTGCCTTGGTGTTTGTTTCATAAAGCTTTACCAAGGTGTCCCACGCCTCCTTGGGGGACTTGGCATCCTGAATGTGCCCAATCATGGTGTCCTGTATACTAATGGAGAGCCAATACATAACCTTCCTAGCTCCTTGGTTCCAGTCTTTAAACTCTTTCACATCTGCAGCAGTCGGCGGTATCTCCGGTGTCTCTTCATGCTCACCTTCTATGTAGTCCCAATAGCCTTTTCCCATCAGGAAATTGGTCAACCTGAACCTCCAAGCATGGAAGTTATTCTTGTCAAGCTTCTCAGCCACAATCTGAGTTATCCCATCATTTGACATCTTGCCAAACACACAATTTTACCAGAAACTGCACTCTGGTTTTTCTACACAAACTGCTGTATTTTCTGCACAGCGGTACTGCAGCCCACTCAAATGTCACAACCAGTGACCTCAATGCACATACATACACCCAATGGCAACTGTAGACCTCTTTGCAGCACCCACAGTGTCTGCACAGTCAATCTGTCTTCCTGCAGTACTTGAAACAGAGTTCTGCAGAGAATCGATGACTTACCCGCAGTGCTCGAAATCGCCTGCTTTCTGAAAAACGGAGGTCCAGACGCGTCCGAAACGCGTTTTCAATCCGAAAATATTAGTCCGAAGGACTGTCTGAAGGACTGTATAGTTTCCCTATAGCTTTACTCCCGCGAAGAAAGCTCCTCAATCAGAGATCGTTTGCCGGTGCCTCCCATAGAGCTCCCGACAAGGGTGTAGTCACCAACACAATAGGGAAGAGTGGTTGAAGCTCTTACCCTCGTACCACTTCTTGTGGTTCTCTTGCTTGCAGCTCAGCCCTTAGCACGAACCAGGCTCTGATACCATGAAAAGATGCAGGGGGGAAGAGAGCTTGAGCTCTTGCAAGCACACACACACACTCACAAAACCCTAATAGAGAACACACAAGGTGAGAGGCTGAAAATCTTCTTCTTCTCTACTCCACACTCAACACACCATATACAAGAATAAGAGTACACACAATATGAAAGGTACTCAACCAATACATACACGGGTTCTCTATAGTGTGAACCCGACTAAATGAGCTGGCGCTATAACTATGCCAGTCTCTAGAGTGGCTGTCACACAGCCTGTCATCCCACTGGCTGCATATCACCCAAAATCTCACCAACCATGCCAGTGGTGTAAGTGCGGGGCCTATCCCCCAGGCGGGTCATCAGTGTCCACCGCCTCACTAGATGAGCTCGATATCTTAACACATCAAAACATAGTCGTGTTGGTACTCAAAATTTGTGGAATAGGTCATCTGAGTAATCAGAATCACTAAAACAGGCCCTTTGTAAAAATCGACCTCCGATAACTTTCTTCTTCAGGGCATCTAAAACTTGATACAAAATGTCAAGTTTTGTGGTAGAGTTGATGTTTTGCTTAAACTTTGATGCAAAACATCGAGTTGTGTGAAAAAGTTGATGTTTTGCATAACGTTGATACAAAACATCAAGTATTGTAAAAAAGTTGATCTTGTGCATAGAAAGTTGATGTTTTGAATATAAAGTTAATGTTTTACATCAACTTGATGCAAAATATCAAATTTTCATAAAATTGATATTTTTTTATCAAGTTGATGAAAAACATCAACTCTTAGCTCTGCGAAGTTCTTACTCAGCATAGTTGGCCGCAAATGTTATAGCTAAAACATCCTTACTATGTGTAGTAACCAGTAGGATTTGAACCTAAGTCCCTTCCTGATATTTTACAAAAAAGTATTTTGAAAAGTATAAACTTTTGTTTCTTAAAGTAAGCTTTTTCATGCTTTCTAAACTCATTTAATAACTAAAATTACCATTTAACCCTTTTTTGTCACATCACAAACACATCTTCTTTAAAAATGAGTGTGTAATTATTTTATTCATGATATTTTAAAATTTATATGTACGTAATGAAATCTTTTTTAAAAAGTATATATTATCAATTAAGAAATTGTGATACTCAAGAGCTTCAAAATGGACCGTATATCGGCCCTCATACCAGCACGCATACCGGTGCATATACCGGCGCTCATACCGGCGGATATCATACCGGCACATATACCAGCACGCATACGGGCAGATATACCAGCATGCATACCGATATACCGGCGCTTATATCGGCGGATATACTGACGACTCGGGGGGGTCACTCATAAAAAAATGTAAATATCACGTGCGTTCAACAGAAGCATATTTTTAATTTATGAAACTTACAGAAATATATTTACATAAGGGTATGATTTAATTTTTTTTCAAAAAAATTTATAGATTCATAAAGAAAAGGGCATATTATATGGATAAAAAAATTCACAGATAAAGGATTTAAAATATAGGCCTTGAACGCACGCGATAGGGGTATTCTACATATAGTGACCCCCCCGAGACTGACGACCATATAGTGACCCCCCCGAGACTGACGACCATAGGGGTATTCTACATATAGTGACCCCCCCGAGACTGACGACCATAGCAGTAATTTTTTTTGGACAGAATGGTGTTTCCTGTTGCTGCGCCTGCAGGCAACAGGACTCAACAGCAGTAAACAGACAGCACCATTATGTCCAAAATAGAGCACAAAAGACAACCGTGCTCGTTTTTGTATTTTTCAAATAAACAAGAAACATTACTCATGATTATTTTGATCATATACTAATAGTTGAGAGGACTTACATTATGGTAATGCCTCCCAATTGATGGTCTCTCCTTCTGCTTCAAGCGTACTTCTCTTCTCGCCTTCTAATAGTTGAGAGGACTTACATTATGGTAATGCCTCCCAATTGATGGTCTCTCCTTTTGCTTCAAGCATCTCAAACAAGGCCACAAGGCCATATTTGTGAGTGTACTTCTCTTCTCGCCTACTTGGTGGGCGATTCATGCCAACTCCTACATAAACGATTAACAATTACAACTTTTAGGAATCAACATCTAGCCCACATACATACATTTAGATAAACAAAGTTGCTACAAATACTTACGAATTCATGGCGCATGGTTTCGTAACCACCACTCCCAAGATGAGAAGCCCCTACTGTTTGGAGTCTCGTCCTTGCCGCCTCTCTTTGTTGTTGAAACCTCTCTGGTGTCTCTGTGAGCTCTTGAGCTATGGCTTCCCACTCCCTATCATCTAGCCAAACAGGTTTCTCTTTCCCCTCTCTAAATGCATCCCTCGCCTCTGACCTACGATGCCCCATCAAAATGCGAGGTGTATATTGTATCCACTCATTAGAGACGAGATTCATAGGGTAAGATGGCTGAAACTCTTGCTTTATCTTTGTATTTATGTAATTTTTCTTCTCCTTATCTTGCTGATCCCATAAAGTCATAATAGAGTTGTGAAACTGTATAGTGCACAATTGTCGAATTCGTATCTTCATTGCCTTCCTTGCACTATTTATTATAGGTGCCCCATCCTTAATTGTGTATATCTTGTTGTTGTCATGGTCATGTGCACCCCAAGGAGTGGAAGGTGAACCCATGGGTGTGCTATCAACAGATGAGAGCGAAGGACTTCGCTCACGTGGTGGTGGTGTCACAGATGCGGTGGTGTCACAGCATCTGTGACACTACCACCACAACAACCTCCTCTTGAAGACCTACTACGTGAGCGACGTCTATGTGAAGAGCTGGTAGATCGACCTGTAAGAGGAGTGGAAGGCTGTGTGGTATGAGGTCATGTGGGAACTGCTGTCGTACTCCAACAAGTTTTCCAGCTTCATTGGTTTGCACCTCTTCATTTGGATCTTGCTCTAGTTGCTCCTCTTCATTTGCTTGCTCCTCTTCATTGTTGATATCGACTTGTTCTTGTTGCTCCCCACCACCCTGTGAATCCACATCACCCTGTTGTAGCTCTAATTCTTCACAAATTTGCTTACTACGGGGGGCGACCTTAACCACAAATAGCCAGCGTGGATCTTTTGGATCTGCTTTAAAGACAACCTACTCACAATGCTCTGGGCGCACAAAAGTATCTTGCTGATCGGTCCATACCTTTGTGGAGTCCACTTGGATGAGGCCACTCTTGTCTCTACGTACAGTTGCATGTGGCCCATTTGTGACTACCTTGAACCACTTCACATCAAAGATAAACAACTCAAAACTTCTAAAGCCAACCTTTAATATGTCTTGAATGGTTCCAAAGTAATCAAGCATTCCACTAATTGTGTTATCATCACTTGCACTTGCTCGACTTTCTTGAACAAATTGTGCTGTGACACCACAATCAAAGGTTGCTCTTCTTTGGTCTATTCGTTCTACTCGAAAATGACGTCCATGTGACCAAAACGCCCCATATTTGTGATACTACAAATAGCACATAAAGATTGTTGATGGACAAATAATAACTGAGACATGTAGAGAAAAAAAAGAGAGATATATAGAACTTAAACACTTGCATGCCAATCGCATCCTTTTGTAAGCTCCTCCTCCTCCTCTGTTATAGTTAAACCACCATGTTCGGCTTCTCAAATTGTAGCTTCTAGCCATCTACCTGTGGGAAAGTCCAGAAGAGCTTGTAGACCTTTTGGATATGGGAGATTTCTTGTAGTAGTGTGATTCCTTCTGTCTTGTACTCGCTATCGCTTGAGAGCTTCATATGTCTCAATCCACTTCTCCATTACATGCGAGTTCAAGATGCAAAATTTGTTGATTTTTTCCCGCAAATTGTTATCCATCTTTCTCTTAATGTCTTGGCCTTGCGATTCCTCACCAATGACTCGCCTGTTAGACTCTTGAGACCATAGTCGAGGTATCTTTGGATCTTATGAACTTAAATATTCAATGATGTAAACAAGGGACTCTTGTATCAGCCACCCTTCTGACATACTTCCCTCCAGGCGAGCCATTTGGCGAACAAATCCCTTTAATGTCTTCATAAACCTCTCCAAAAAGAACATCCATCTTGAATGGACTGTTCCAGCAACTGTAACCTCATCTACAAGATGAACTAGCAGATGCATCTGGATTGTTAATAAACTTGTAGGGAAAAACTTCTCTACCATGCAGAGTGCCTCTATGGAGTTTAAACGTGCCGTCTCCAAAGTGTCTCTCTTTATCTCTTTTGAAGAAATCCAATGCACCAATGTGCTAATCTTATAGATAGTAGCTCTAATGTCTTCAGTGAGGCAATCCTTTATTGCTATGGGGAGCACAAATTGTAAAAACTTGTGCCAATCATGACTCTTCAGGCCACTAAGATCATCATCCTTTGTAAATGCACTTTTCAAGCAATGCATACAACCTGTAAGAGTCCGAAACTCTGAAATTGTCCTCTTCACCCATCTTACCTAAAAACCCATGGGGCTCTTGGAAGTAGCACCTTTCCATTAGGTCTAGTGCGAGCCCACAACTCTTGCATGCAACCTATCTCTTCTAAGTCGTCCCTTTGGCCTTTAGTCTCCTTTTTTACTGTCATGGTCTTCCATAGAATGTCAGCTACATTCTTGAAAATATGCATCGGGTCAAGCAAATGGTTTATAAGAAGATCCCCCCAATAGGGGAGTTGGTGAAAGATAGAGAGCCTCTTCATCCCACGACATGCCAAGTTGCCACATTCCTCCCATTTGAGATTCCAATCACTTGCCTTCACTGCACTTGGAGGAGGTCTTCCTAGATTACCATCCCGCAATTCATGATTTTTTGGAAGATACCTAACATGTCCTTGGTAGACATTCTTTCGTAATTCTTTTGAGTATCTTGAATCAAGTCGAGGACCACATAGAGGACATGCATTATAACCCAATATAGACAAACCTGAGCATTCTCCATAGCCAGGCCAATCATGCATTGTCCACATGAGAATACCTTGCACAGTTGTTGCAAGTCTTTGGCCACTTTGCTGCTTTGACATGTCCTTCACTTCAATTCCGTTCCACAAGGTGCGTAACTCATCAATAAGTGGTGCCAAATATACATCCATGCTCTTCACCTTGTACTTTTCTGAAACTATTAATGAGAGCAACAAATGACCTTTCTTTATTGCTAACCATGGCGGAAGATTATAATTCACAAAGCAAACAGGCCATGTGCTCCATGAAGAGCTCCGTAAACCAAAAGGGTTTACACCATCCATTGCTAGGCCAAGACGGAGGTTACGAGGATCTTCCCTAAAAGCCGGCCATTTCTCTTCAATGTGTCTCCATGCGGGTGAATCAGCAAGCACACGCATCACTTCATCTGTGGATCGAGTTGTGGCAAAAAATTAAAAGTACTAGAGAAAACAACCTCCATGGAATTTTTAAAGAAGGATAGAAGAAAAATAAAAAAGAAAGAGGGGGGGGGAGAGTGAGGCATGAAACTAAGGGAAAAATATGAATATTAACCATCACTGGGAGTAAAATTAAGATGAATATTAACCATCACTGGGAGTAAAATTAAGATGAATATTAACCATCACTGGGAGTAAAATTTTAATGTAGAAAAGGGGAAAGCGGGGAACCAACAAGGAGAATTTTTAATCAGGGGTTTTTTAACTTATGTAAGGGAGGGTGGAATTTGTTCCTATGCGGAGATGTGTGTGCACATGCATCTATCTACATGCACATCTTAGATGGATGAGTCAGAGCACAAGATATTAAGTGCAATTCTACATGGAGAGGGGTAAAGATGCACATGTGTGAATGTGTGAAATTGTGATGTGTGGGCGCATAAGTGAATGTGTGCATATAAGGGTATGTTCTTGTGTGTGGGTATGTTTGGGCAACGTTGCACATGCACGTACGTGAATGCATGTGCATGAGAGCTAAGGTATGAATCTGAAAATGTAAATGTGCATGTGTGTGTGCAAGGTGAGTGTGTGCACATACCAATGTGCATGGAAGTAAATGGGAATTGTGCTAGGGTGCATGCACATGCAACTAGGACAATGGGGTGAATTTGTGTGTGTGCACATGTGGGTGAAGGCATGGGTGTGGTGTACGTGCATGCATGAGTGAATGGGATGTGAAGTGTTTGTGATTGCATGTGTGTGTGTGTATGTGCACAAGTGAATGCATGTACACACAAGGGAGAGTGTGTGCACAAGCAGATGCAAGTGAGTGAATGTGGGTGAAGGCATGGGTGTGGTGTACGTGCATGCATGAGTGAATGGGGTGTGAAGTGTTTGTGATTGCATGTGTGTGTGTGTATGTGCACAAGTGAATGCATGTACACACAAGGGAGAGAGTGTGTGCACAAGCAGATGCAAGTGTGCATGTATACAATGTGGTGTGCATGTGTACATGAAGTGAGAAGGTGTGTGCACACACGTGTGCGTGTGCGCATGCACCAATGGAAAGGTGTAAATGTGCAAGTGAATGTGCACGTGCAAGAAAATGTGTGAAGGTACATGTGAACACACATGTATGTGCAAGAGTGTGTTATATGCATGCACGAGATAATGCCGGTACACACGAGGGGAAAAGTGTATGTATGATTGAATGGGATGTAAAGTGCATGTGAATGTGTGTGTGTATGCATGCACAAGTAAGTGCGTGTACATGGAAGGGGGAGAGTGTATGCACATGCAGATGCAAGTGTGCATGTATGTAATGTGGTGTACATGTGTGTTCATGAAGTGAAAAGGTGTGTGCACATGTGTGTGCATGTGAGCATGAAAATGGGAAGGTGTAAACGAGCAAGTGAATGTGCATATGTTGCGCAAGAAAATGTGTGTAGGTTCATGCTTTTAGTTGTTTTTGACTTTTCTTGTTATATTTTGTTGTGTTTTTGTGTTTTTTAGTATTCCTAGTGAAGCTTGTAGCTGTACACTTGAAACTTCAGTGAGCAAGAAAGGGTGGAGAATTATTTGCCCATCCAGTACGAAAGTTTGAATGTCACACGTGAAATTGACTTGGCTACTACGCCTGTTTTTGAACTTTGGCTTTCTAGAGCTAGCGGGTTGATGTTGTGGTGGCAAGTGCATCGTACAACCATGGGGATCCCTATGGCACTAGGCCGGTGCAACTGTGGGTTTTAGTGTATTATATGGAACCCTAAGTTGCTCATTACAATTTGAAATTATTTTGGATGCAACTACTCGTGGGGCATGACCAAGGGTTCTTCCACCAACTTCATAATATGAAAGGAATTTTATTTACAGTGAAGGGTGAAAAAACCAAACCTTGCATAATATGAAAGTCACTTAAAAAATAGCAAACCTTTGTACATATTTACTTAAATACATAATATTTTATGTGGCTAATTTAATACATAATATTTTATGTGGCTAATTTAATACATAATATTTTGTGTGGTTAGTTTTAATTAATGTTTTAAGTGATAAAGTGTTTTTAAAAAATGTGATTAATTAGTGTTTAAAAATGTGATTTAAAAAGAGAAAGGAGGAAAGAGATGTGTGGACACATCTCTCCCCCATTCTGTCTTTGCTTTATTTTTACAGACAGTCCACTGCTATAACTGCACATGGCTATACACGCTGCTATATGTGTGGTTATAGCCGCACACCCCTAATCGAGTGTGTAATCACGTGAATGTTTTTCCCATAAATAGATCCTTTTAAATTTCCACAGCTCTGAACACGACAATGCTCTCCATGTATTGTAGTGAAATTCCCTCCTTGATATTTTTCAAATTCCTAAATTAATAGAAGCACACCTCTCCTTGAACCTCCAAATTGTCTCCCAAACTTCCAAATTCTTGCCACGTGGTAGCTTCATGAAACTCTTTCTTTATATAATATGTATATAGATATATATATAGATATAGAGATGAATTTTATCTTTTTTTTTACAATGAGAGAGAGAAAGAGAGAGAAACATAGTGATACCTACACGTTGAAGTTATAGAGATATAGAGATGTCTTTTGTATTTACAATGAGAGAGAGAAAGAAAGAGATACCAACATTAAAGTTATAGAGATATAGATATGTCTTTTGTCTTTTCTTTACAACAATGAGAGAGAGAGAAAAAGAGAGAGAGAGAGAGAGAGAGAGAGAGAAATACCTAGACATTGAAGTTTTCATCATGAAGCTCACCTTTTATATATATCTCTCTCTATTTATAGAGATATATAGATGTGTTTTCTCTTTTATTTACAATGAGAGAGATAACTACATGTTAAAGTTTTCATCATGTCATTGAAGCTCAACCTTTAGGATGGAGGCCCCAAGAAATCATTAGGTAAGAAGGGATAGCTCTCCTTTCTAAAATTGATATGATTTGAGATGAGAAAATTCAAATTTAAGAAAGTGGCAGAGTGAATATCTCCCCTTTCACCTTTGGCTCACTCCCTCCTCTGCTCTTTGGCCACATGGAAGGGGAGATGTTTAGAGAGAGTGACACATCACAAGTGGAAAAAATATATGATTAATATAATAGAGATATATATTAAATTAAGAACTAAATAAATAAATCAAAGTAAACAACATAAAGAAGCAAAATGAAGAAAAATTATTTTAATTTTTGGAAATAAATATTATAAAAATAAAGGAAAAATGGAACAAGAAAGCAACCCTTTCTTGTATTGAAAGGGAAAAGAATAATAATAATATTAAATAGTGGACAAAATAAACTAAATAGGGTGATTCTTTTTAATAATTTAAAGAAGGATAAATAAGAAATAAAATAGGAGAAAAGAGGAATTAAAAAATAAATTAAAATAAAAAGAAGAGAAAAATAAAAACAATAGAGAAAACAATTTGCAGGTAATTTTAAAAGAAGGATAGAAGAAAATTAAAAAAGAAGGGCGGGGGGAGAGGGAGGAATGAAAGTAAGGGGAAAAGATGAATATAAACCATCACTAGGAGTAAATTTTTAATTTAAAAAGGGGGAGAATGGGCGGGGATGATGAAAGTAAGAAAAAAAAATGAATATTAACCAATAGGGATAATTTTAACCGCGGGGGTTTTAATTTATTCAAGGGAGGGTGAAATTTATACCTATGTGGACATGTGTATGTGCATGCGCATGCAATGCTCAGATGGATGAGTCTCAGCATAAGCTATAAGTGTAATGTTTCACGAGGAGGGGTAAAGATGCACATGTGTGAATGTGTGAATGTGTGAAGGTGTGATTTGTGGGCACATCAGTGAATGTGTGCATGTGAGGGTGTGTGCTCACATGTGGGTATGTTTGGGCAAGGTTGTGCATGCACGTTGTCGTGACGTGGGCGGTGTCGCTGGGAAAGTGCGAGACTTCTGGCTGTGAGAGTATGTGGTTGAACTTCAAAGGGCACCACATTTATATAAACATCATCACAATAAAAACCATGAGCAAAGAGAGCTCATAATCCCATAAACACCTTAAACCATAGCCAACAGGCCCACAGAAACCTGTCACCTTCACTATTCACAGGCTTCCTAAAAAGACATAGATGATCATGGTCTTCCTCAGCAACATACTTCCAGATGACGTGAAAAGATAAGGACAATTGATACTGTGAAAGCCACCCTTAGGAGCTCCACAAACACAACCAATCTTCCTCTACTAAAATTTGTCCATGATTACTTCCAGCTCCCTGGACTACTCCACCTACAGATTTAAGTGGAAAGCTGCTGCTAGTAACGGAATGCACATAAGATGGATTATTCAACTTCTCCTTCTGCAAGTTACCTGAAACTAGACCCCCAACACTTCTTCCAAGTTTGCTGGCAACATTTAAAGCAGCAAGTGCAGATGCAACTTGACCAGTCACTTTGTTTGAGCCCTCCTCTTGCACTTCGCGCTCTGCATCAGCCTTCAGAAATGTTATGTGCAAAGACCCCAAACCATCCAATGATACCACAGAGGCTCCTTGTGGAATCAAAGAGCGCTCCTCCTTGTTCTCTGTTTTAGACTGCGGGGCAAACTCGCTTGCAGTGCTCTTACTCATTTGGTTGCCAATTCTAAGCTTTACTTGCCACTAGTAATAGCGTGTTTCACTGTTACAGTTGTTGCACTAGATGAGGCCACTGAATTGATGGACTCTCGTTCACTGTTATCACATATTTTCTAAACATCTTGGCCACATTCCTTCAACCCTGCTTGTTACAAAAGTAAACCCTCACACCTTTGCTGAAGAAATCCTAATCGATTGTTGTGCCACAACTGCAAACACTCCATGATGGGCTCTTGCACCGTAGCATACACCCGTGCCGTGCCACCTACTTGAATCAATTTGAGATGAGGTCTTCCGCTTCCGAGAAGAGAAATTATATACAGAGAAAGGCCCCTTCCCCGATCCACACACAGCTACTCTCTGTACACTCTATAGAGAGCCCTGGTTCCCTCCGAAAAGCTCCCTACTTATTCTTCCATCCTGCCGGCAAATCGGATCTCTCCACACCTTTTTCAGCTGAAAACACGTTTATTCCGTTTTGAAATTCCACACTGCCCTCATTTTTCTCCTATTTTTCTTGGATTGATAAGTATCACATTCTTTATGGCTCCTTTTCACCATATCTTTGCTTAGGGGCTGTTCCCATGCATAACATCAAAAAGACTCATTTGGCCTCATTTAACATTTGCTATCCCCGCATTATTTTCACTGCCATCAATACTCATTTAGTCAGGACCATGGCCATGACCTTGACTAATCATACTGCCTTCATGCCCATGCATCTGAGTTCATATGGGATGGTCTGTGAGCTTCTTTCACTACATGGATGTGCCACAGCATGACATCCACCCCCTCTAAACCTGCACATCCTCCGGTATGTGCCACCAAGTTGCTATATAGGCTAATTTTCATTCAAATTTATACTGATTTGCCTTCATCTTTATCAAAATTTGGCACGTTATCTTCAGCTTTTTCATCCTCTGAACTCACATTCTCATCAAGGCTTTCCTGACTGGTTGAATTTCTTGTATTGATCATCCTACTCATAAGAAGCCTATTTTCAAGGGTTGTTAAAACTCCATCTCCATTCTCTTTGCCAGCTAATGCAACTTGCACAAGTGTTGGTTTGGCATCCCCCTAGTTGAATTTCTCATAGCTTTTACCTTCATAAGATACAGTTTGATTGTTCTCAGAGCAGTCCACAACTGTGTTTCTAGATTCCCCATGCGTGTCGAGAATATCTGCAAAAGATAGCATTGCATCGTAGTATTGCCCATCTTGCATGGTTAAGCCAACATCATCCTCGTTCAAACCTTCTAGTGATAATGGGGTTGAACCCCCATTGACATTAACCTTCCTTGTTGTCTCAGAGGCTGGTGCCTTACGCTCAGGGTAGTCCATATCTCTTATCTTTGATATGCCAAGTTTTGAACACCCTGGCTGCACTCTCCAGACTCCCACATTTCGTATACATATTGATAAGGGCAATCCCAACCACTGCATCTATAACTCAAAGCCACTAGCCATCAAGCGAGCATGGACTAGCTTGCCTTGGGAAAGGGCAGCTATACTTGAACATGCATTCAAGGCACTGATAAGAGTAACATTATTGGGCATTTGCCCCTCCTGTTGCATTTTGTTCAAAAAGTCCTGCTTGTCCAATCCATGTTGAGAATATCCTGCAATCATAGTAGTCCATGGCACCACACCTTCTTGTCCTAAACTGTCAAACACTCTCAGAGCTTCCTCAAGAGACCCAAGTTTTGCAAGCATATCAATTAGCATACTACTGACGCATGCATCCAAATCATAACCACTTTCGACAACATATCCATGAATGAAATTACCCCTATGATCAGCTGATGTACTGGCGCAAGCTTTCAAAGCACTAACAAAAATGGTATCCTTTGGCTCCATCCCTTCCCGCAGCATTTGCTCAAAAAGATGGAGAGCCTCCTCACCCCGCCCATGCTGAACATACCCTGCAACCATTGCACTCCATGTCACCCGGTCATGTTTTGGTAGCTTTTCAAACACACTCTGTACATCTGCAGGCCTTCCACATCTGGCATACATGCCAATAAGGATACTCCCTACAAATACATCAGTTTCAAACCCACTCTCAGCTACATAGGCATGAGTAAGCTTGCCCTGCCCTAAACTTGCCATATAGGAACATGCTTTCAAAACACACACGAACGTAATTGCGTTGGCTTCATGCCATGTTGTTGCATTTCCTGAAAGAGAAGGAGAGCCCGGTGACCATGCCCATGCTGAGCGTAACCTCCAATTATTCCATTCCATGTCACCACACTTGAAATGGGCAATCTCTTAAACACTTTATATGCATCATACAGGCTACCACATATGGCATACATGCTAATAAGGGTATTGAAAACAGTAATGTTTGAGTCATGACCACTCTCAAGTAAGTGTCCATGGACCAGCTTACCCTCATGAAGAGTTTCCATACTTGAACATGCTTTTAAAACAGCAACATCTGTGTAATTCCCTGGAATTACACTTGTCTGTTGCAATTTGCTGAACAAATGAATCACATTTCCACCATATCCAAGCTTTGCATGTGCTAGAATCACAGCAGTCCATGCAAAGACATTCGGATTCGAAAGCTTAGAGAACACATCATTTGCTTCCGGTAAACTACCACACAACGCATACATTCTAATGAGATTCTAATCAAGTGGCTTCCCAAGAAAGTGTTGAGCTCATATCTTCTTCTCCTTATAAGAGAATGCACTGTTCTGCCAGTATCCAAGTCCCTTTTGTCAATGCGCCCTTGTAAGAGATAGTAAAACATAGTGGTAGAAACATGAGAGCTGTGCCCGTCCACTGTCAGGTTGTCCACAGTCCGTATGGCTTCATGAAGGCTACCCTGATTACAAAGCTTTTTCAATCCTTCAACAAATTGCTGTGGGTTATCATGCTTTGCCATCCTGCATCACATATGAAGCCTAGCCTGCCTTCCCCTTCCACCAATGCCCTGTACTGCTTCAAATCACCATGAGCTTCTTTTCAAAGACTCTAACTGGTTGCAGCCATTAACTGGCACATAGTTTATTCATGTATTACAAATGAGCATTCCATGTGTACATATAATGCCATCATATATGGCTTTCCTGAACAACAAGTAGAGCTTTAATCTCCATGTTCATACACTCAATTCTACAGCATTCTGCATTGGCATTCCTTTTATCCTTCTGATGTTTTGGGCTTTCTCTATGTCGAACCATTCATTCAGATTATCATTGCATACATTTAGCCCTGTTTTTCAAAGAGTTTCTTTCAGATATTCCGACAATTAGAGTACAAAGAAGTGTCCACCTTTCCGGCATTCATAAGTTCTTGAGCATTCTAACTGTTTTGCAACTTGTAGGGAAGACCTCAAGTCAATACAAGCTCCTCACCTTCCTCAGCTATCAAAAAGGTCGAGTTTCGTAAGCCCTTGAGACAAAGGGTTAGCTTCAAGTCACTACAAGCTCCTCTCTATCCTTGGTTATTGGAATAGATGAGTGTCATAGGCCCTTGAAGTGGCAGGAATGGATCAAGTCATTGCAAGCTCCTCTCCTTCCTCAGCTGTCGAGAAGGATGAGTGTCACAAGCCCTTGTTGCCCATTCTACAGTCCTAAGAGAGAACTACAAGTCTATACAAGCTCCTTCTTACCCCCCTCTCTTGAGGTGAACAAGTGTCATAAGCCCTTGTAATCCTTCTTCTTCCCTAATCCACCTGGGTAAATTGGTACCAACAAATCATACAGGCTCTGCTGCCTGTACCCTTAAGGAATACCCTCTAGATCATAGGCCATCAAGGTTTTCTGCCTCATACATATGCTGAAATCATCACATACATAGTTCACGGGGATTTCACCACACTCTCACCCCTGCAATTTCACGTTGGGTTCACCAAAGAATGTCGTGACGTGGGCGGTGTCGCTGGGAAAGTGCGAGACTTCTGGCTGTGAGAGTATGTGGTTGAACTTCAAAGGGCACCACATTTATATAAACATCATCACAATAAAAACCATGAGCAAAGAGAGCTCATAATCCCATAAACACCTTAAACCATAGCCAACAGGCCCACAGAAACCTGTCACCTTCACTATTCACAGGCTTCCTAAAAAGACATTATCCTCAGCAACATACTTCCAGATGACGTGAAAAGATAAGGACAATTGATACTGTGAAAGCCACCCTTAGGAGCTCCACAAACACAACCAATCTTCCTCTACTAAAATTTGTCCATGATTACTTCCAGCTCCCTGGACTACTCCACCTGCAGATTTAAGTGGAAAGCTGCTGCTAGTAACGGAATACACATAAGATGGATTATTCAACTTCTCCTTCTGCAAGTTACCTGAAACTAGACCACCAACACTTCTTCCAAGTTTGCTGGCAACATTTAAAGCAGCAAGTGCAGATGCAACTTGACCAGTCACTTTGTTTGAGCCCTCCTCTTGCACTTCGTGCTCTGCATCAGCCTTCAGAAATGTTATGTGCAAAGACCCCAAACCATCCAATGATACCACAGAGGCTCCTTGTGGAATCAAAGAGCGCTCCTCCTTGTTCTCTGTTTTAGACTGCGGGGCAGGCTCACTTGCAGTGCTCTTACTCATTTGGTTGCCAATTCTAAGCTTTACTTGCCACTAGTAATAGCGTGTTTCACTGTTACAGTTGTTGCACTAGATGAGGCCACTGAATTGATGGACTCTCGTTCACTGTTATCACATATTTTCTAAACATCTTGGCCACATTCCTTCAACCCTGCTTGTTACAAAAGTAAACCCTCACACCTTTGCTGAAGAAATCCTAATCGATTGTTGTGCCACAACTGCAAACGCTCCATGATGGGCTCTTGCACCGTAGCATACACCCGTGCCGTGCCACCTACTTGAATCAATTTGAGATGAGGTCTTCCGCTTCCGAGAAGAGAAATTATATACAGAGAAAGGCCCCTTCCCCGATCCACACACAGCTACTCTCTGTACATTCTACAGAGAGCCCTAGTTCCCTCCGAAAAGCTCCCTACTTATTCTTCCATACCATTTCGAAGCGCCCCTCCCCCAACTCTGGTTATTTCTGGATCCTGCCGGCAAATCGGGCCTCTCCACACCTTTTTCAGCTGAAAACATGTTTATTCCGTTTTGAAATTCCACACTGCCCTCATTTTTCTCCCATTTTTCTTGGATTGATAAGTATCACATTCTTTATGGCTCCTTTTCACCATATCTTTGCTTAGGGGCTGTTCCCATGCATAACATCAAAAAGACTCATTTGGCCTCATTTAACATTTGCTATCCCCGCATTATTTTCACTGCCATCAATACTCATTTAGTCAGGACCATGGCCATGACCTTGACTAATCATACTGCCTTCATGCCCATGCATCTGAGTTCATATGGGATGGTCTGTGAGCTTCTTTCACTACATGGATGTGCCACAGCACGACAACGTATGTGAACAAATGTGCATGAGAACTCACGTGTGAATATGAATGTAACTGTGCACGTGCATATGCAAGGTGAGTGTATGTATGTACCAATGTGCGTGGAAGTAAATGGGCAATTGTGTTCGGGTATGTGCACATGCAACTAGGACAGTGGGGTGAATTTGTATGTGTGCACATGTGGCAAAAGGCATTGGTGTGGTGTGCATACATGCATGCATGAGTGAATGGTGTATAAAGTGTGTGTGTGTGTGTGTGTGTGCAAGTGTGTGTATGTGTGCACACACTTGCGTGTGTGTATGTGTGTGTGTATGTGTGCACAAGTGAATGCGTGTACACACGAGGAAGAAAGTGTGTGCATGAGCAGATGTGTGTGTATGTAATGTGGTGTGCATGTGTGCACACACGCATGTGCGTGTGCGCATGCAAAAATGGGAAGGTGTAAATGTGCACGTATAAGCAAATGTGTGTAGGTGCATGTAAACATGCATGTGTGTGCAAGAGTGTGTATGCATGCATGAGTTAATGCATGTACACATGAGGGAAAAAGAGTGTGCATGAGTGAATGGGATGTAAAGTGTATGTGAATGCTGTCGTGATGTGTGCGGTATAGCCAAGAAAGTACGAGACTTCTAGCTGTGAGAGTAGGTACCAAATCTAACAAGGAAACTCACACACAAAATTTCCCAAGGAGTATTGGACATCTCCATTTTTAATGACATATACATGTGTCAATTCACCTCAATACATCCTTGAATTCATCCTGATGATTACACAAAATTGTGTACCAAGTGCTTGTCCCTTTTTACGCATAGATTCACTGGCTCCTTTTTCCAAATCCTTCAAGCCAATCACATGTAGGCATAGCTTAACCTTCAAATATTTCCAACATACATGTGATCATTCACATTCCATACATCCAGTGTTATCAATTTCATCATTTCAAGATGTCCTTTATCACCTGAAAACCTGCCTTTTAATTCTAACATCTCACAAGCAAAAGATGGCATATGGCATAACTATAACATGCTCATGATTTCCAAAATTCAATCGAGTAGAAAGTAAGACCAACTTCCCGCGACTTAAATGTATTTTTGGTACCTTTTTCCCACAAATCTCCAAGTTCCAAATCCTTTAACTTTTTCTCCAAATCCCTCTACTCATTTCCAAAACCCTTTTTGATATATGAGATATACGATTTTTCTAAATCGTATGAAGTGAAAGTATATTAAAAAAAAATAAAAAAAAAGACACTTATCTGAAGGTTTACAAGTGAAATTTTTCTTGATTTTATTTCACTAATATCAAAAGCCGCTTCGCTGCAGACTGTTCGATGAAGGTAGCGTGGAAAACTAAAAGCATCTTTTGTTGTAGTACTCAATTCGCTCTTCAATTCTAGCACCTACACGGTGTGAACAGTAGATATATCTTTCATTTGAAATTCACTGGTCGATAAATGCCCTGGTTCTCCTCTTTTCTGCAGACCTCCAAACTCTGATTTTTGCCGCCTCTTACACTCTGGTTTTCTCCTCTTTTTCCCGCAAGGAATGCGGCCCTCACCACCTTTTGCAGCCCAAGATTCGGGATTCCCATTTCAAAAGGCTGCGCTTGCTTCTATTTTGCACAAAATCCAAAAATTTCCAATAAAAAAAAAACATTCCTTTTTATTCCACGTATGCTGCCACCCGCCATTTCCAATACTTTCGATTACTTTTCTTTTTAATGCCACACAAGCTGCCCCCCTTAATATCCCTTATTATAGTCTTCCTTCAATAAGGTGTGTAATGCTCCTAACCTTGGCATTAAGGCAAGCTTCCCAATGCAAAGTAGATCATCCAATTGTATCCCCCGCATTCAATAAAGACTTCGGCACTCTAATGCCCCATTGAATCTCCATTGCTCTTGATGCCTCCATAGTTTATAATGTCATCATATCGACCATGTGATTTATAGAATCCCCCAATTGTTCACTCAAACATATCTCCATGTCTTCATAAATGCATTCCTTTGTGCATTGGCATGCCCTCATGTTTGCATTCCATAAGAGGTATTCACTAATTTGACCCATCGATACCATTAAGAAGCTACTACACATTATGCACATGGGAAGCCATTAACATCATTAACTTATCCCTTTGGCGTGCCACTCATACCATCATATATAACTGGATGTTTCTAACTTACCCATGAGCTCTGAGTAACAGCAGAACCATCACCCACCACACTCATATACAAAAACTCCTATGTAAGATTCCTCCCCCAACCCCTTTTTGATGTCTAGCATATTCCCCTATAATCAATCCCTCTTCAGAAATATAAAGGCCTTGTTTCTAACTGTTTTAACCTAGAGAGAGAAAAATATGCTAGAGAGAGAATATTCAGATTATGAATATTTTTGGATAGAAAAATAACTCATCTTATTAAAATAAGTTCCCCTGAAACAGAAATTCAAAAAGAATTTTCCAATGTGCAATTGGAATTAATTGAAAATAAGTATAAAGAACCTTAGTCTAAGGGTCTAGATTTTCAGAAATTTTTAGATTATGGTCCAATTAAGGTTCCTATGGACCAATAGCATCAATCCATGTGTAGGGAGGAGATAAATCCAATTTGTAAAAGAAGATACCCAAAAATGAGTAAATGCTCACATAAGATGAAGAGTTGAAAATGTACAAGGTTTATTAGTAAAAAACTATGAGCAATATTAAAAATATGAGATATTTTGGGTATCCAAAAATGAGTAAATGCTCACATAAGATGAAGAGTTGAAAATGTACAAGGTTTATTAGTAAATAAATACATATGTAAGGAAGGGGAGTTCTTTAAGGAGGTGCATATTTCACATAAGATGAAGAGTTGAAAATGTACAAGGTTTATTAGTAAAAAAACTATGACACATATGTAAGGAAAAGGAGTTCTTTAAAGGAGGTGCATATTTCACATAAGATGAAGGGTTGAAAATGTACAAGGTTTATTAGTAAAAAAACTAGGAGCAATAAAATTTTGACACCTATGTAAGGAAGGGGAATTCTTTAAAGGAGGTGCATATTTCACATGCTTGAATGAGTTTTAAACTCAAAAATAATGTGATATTTTTATCTCTCACCTCTCTTGAACCAAACCAAATCAAAATGGAACCAAACCGAATCAAAAAGTAACCAAACTAGGTCCAAATCTAGTCCAAATTCAACCAAACTGACTTGGAAAATTCTAGAATCAGTTTGTTTGGTTAGGAGCTCAAATTTTCCTATAAATAGAAGCCTCCCCTTGTTGAAAAAAATATAGTGTCTTATGCTTTGTTACTCTACTCCACCTAAGCCAAAATATATAGTGTCTTATGCTTTGTTACTCTACTCCACCTAAGCCAAAATATATAGTCTCTTATGCTTTGTTACTCTACTCCACCTAAGCCAAAATATATAGTCTCTTATGCTTGTTACTCTACTCCACCTAAGCCCAATTAGATAGTGTCTTATGCTTTGTTACTCTACTCCACCTAAGCCAAAATATATAGTGTCTTATGCTTTGTTACTCTACTCCACCTAAGCCAAAATATATAGTCTCTTATGCTTTGTTACTCTACTCCACCTAAGCCAAAATATATAGTCTCTTATGCTTGTTACTCTACTCCACCTAAGCCCAATTAGATAGAGTCTTATGCTTGTTACTCTACTCCATCTAAGCTAAAATATATAGTGTCTTATGCATTGTTACTCTACTCTACCTAAACCAAGAACTGTGAATTCTTTAATAATTCACTAGTTTTTGATACTTCTCTCTTTCTTCAATCCCCATTGGTGGCTCCATCAACATAATAAACCAATTGATTGGTTGGGGGCCTCTACCGTGAATAAAGAATCAAGCAAATTATAAGGTAAGTATATTGAATTTTGATCTTTTCTATAATTACTCAATGATTCTCTCTTCTCAACCCCTCTCAAGCTTGAGAAGTTTAATTGGTATGTTTTTTTTAAATGCTATTGAAGTTAATTGGTGAATAGTAGTGAAGAGTTACATAATTTAATAAACGCTATAGAAGTTAATTTCCACTTATATTTAAATTCTAATGGTTTTTATAATTTCTCTCTCTCACTCAAGAAATGGTCATACTCATGACCCATTCTCAATCCAAATGAAGCTTTTCATAAAGCTTTTCCTTAATCCAAGATTAAGCTATGCTTGAGGCCAAATTAATGGCTTTTTGCTATGCTTTTAGTTTATGCACATTGATGATTCAATCCATTATGGATTGATGACCCAATTAGAGACCATTCTAATTGTTTTCTTAATGATCCAATTAGAGACCATTATGGATTGATGATCCAATTAGAGACCATTCTAATTATTTCTTTAATAATGAGCTTTATCCCTTAGAAAAAAAATTGAGATTTATCAGTCATAGTAGCGGAGCTATGGCAAAATTTTTATAGAAATTACGCATAAAATAAATTCATTCAAAGTATAAAAAGAGGAATTCCTACCATATTCTAGGAACTATCATCCTAGATTAATTAAAAGAATTTTATTATGCATGGAGATGTGGATGTTGCATGTAGATGTAGATGTATGGATGTGAGTGTGAATGTGGAGTGGATGTATGCATGGGACGTGGATGCATGCATGTAGAAATAGATGTGTAGATGAGGATGTAAATGGAGATGTGGATGGATGCATGTAGATGTAGAGGTATAGATGTAGATGTGAATGGAGATGTGGATGTATACATGTAGATATAGATGTATAGATGTAGATGTGGATGTGGAGGTGGATGGATGCATGTAGATATAGATGTATAGATGTAGATGGGAATGGAGATATGGATGCATGCATGTAGATGTAGTTGTGAATGGAGATGTATATGTATACATGTAGATGTAGATGTATAGATGTAGGTGTGGATGTGGATGGGGATGTATGCATGTAGATGTAGGTGTATAGACGTAGATGTGGATGTAGAGGTGGATGTATGCATGTAGATGTAGATGTATAGATGTGGATGTGAATGTGGAGTGGATGTATGCATGTAGATGTAGATGTATGGAGGTGAATGTGAATGTGGATGTGGATGTATGCATAGGGATGTAGATGTATGCATGTAGATGTGAATGTACGCATATAGTTGTGGATGTATGGATGTGAATATACGATTGTGATGTGAGGGAATCTGAAGTGATGAGATGGAAATGATGTGATGGGATGAGTATACATATAAATGGAATATGGAATAAGTAATGTAGATTGAGGAGGGATAATGTGGAAAAATGAAAGTTAAAATAGAAATTATATTGTAAACTGTTTGTAAATGCTGTTTGTAAATGCTGTCTGTAAATGATTGTTTTATGTCAAGAATGCTGGGGGGAGCATTTTGACCGTCTTGTGATTAAGGTCGTGATGAGAAAGTTGCAACTGCTGACGGGGAGTCAATGAAGGACGTCTCGCGTAGCAAGGTCGGCCGAGGTCTTGACCAGCCTCGGTGCGATTAAAATGGTGAGCTTCCGGTACGGTGGATGAGGGGCCAAGGAAGCGGCCTATGCGTGAAGCGCTAGGTTACCTGCGAAGGATCCTAGAGGGTGCTGACCATACGGTGCTCGGGCTCTGGGTCGCCTAGGATACCCACGCGTGCGTCGAGGAAGATATTGGAACAGAGTTGGAGTTGTTTTCTGAAATCGAGCATGGATCTGGTTGATTGACCTTGCTGGTCTTCAATGGATGAGTCCATGGCTCCTTATATGGATCTGTTGGTTGATCTTGCTGATCTTCAACGAGAGTCCATCATGTTAAGTGATTATATTGCCAAGTATTATGGGCTAGGAACTATCGAAACGGCTCCTGAGCGTTCTAGTTGCCAATGATGCCATAGATACTCTGATGAAGGAATGATGGGAAATTAAGAATCAATTGGATGAATTGGAAGATGGTGATCAGTGATACTATGGTTTTATTAAAGGATTGTTTTAAACTGGTTGAATCTGGTTGAAAAAGGCAATTTCATATTGGGTGTGTGAGTGGTGTGACTAGTTTTATTTTGCATGAACATCCGGCTAGGGGGCCTTGGAACTCTTTTCCTTGGTACCCGGGACAAAACCTAACCAAATTCTTAATTGGATCCCATCACTACAGTGGTTGGGCGGTTGGCTAACCCATGGGACTGGATGGGGTTAGGCTGGACTGATGGATCCGTAAATCGAGACTCAAACTTTTGTTTTTACGATAGGAAAAAAAATAAATAAATCCCGGACAGAAACTGTTCTATGGATAGGAATCAACGGCTGTGCCTCTTGAATGGGGAAAAAAGCGTTGATCCCAATGATCCAAGTGCAAGTTTCTTCCTTGAACTGACTAAGTATCTTATAGATGTAATCGGATCATCTCGATCAGAAATGATCTTGACTACGTTAGAGTAAAAAGTTATCCTGGTGGAATCGCCCATGCTTTCCGGTAGAGGAAGTTTTTCCGGGTTCGGTTTTGGAACAACCGACGGATTAGTCTCTTATCCGGATATCCGTGGGCGAGGCCCCGAGTGTGGGATCCCTGTCCCGCGCGAGAAGCGCTACTTCCGCTGCCAGTACCCCGAATCCGTTGCTCGGTGGGAACAGGGATCTTACAGTTGGTATCAGAGCATTTGGTTAATAAAGATCAACTGAGAAGACAAATATATCAAAAATTTATCAAGAAACACAAAAAGGTTATAATTGTGTGATATAATTCATACAATTTGATATTCAAACTGAAACTCGTAATTTGGTAATTGGGTCTTCAGATGGAAGTGCCGCAATTATATAGAATCCCTGACTTGCTTGAGGCCTAGACATGATAGTATTTACCTTATAATTCCAAGGGCCGTGACTACCCGTATATACCGAGAGTATACTGCAGCTCTTTACTGACAGTATATACGAGTAAATCTAAGACTTGAAATTATAAGCGTTAATGCTATCTAGATGATGATTTCGAATGTGATTGATATGATTTTTAATTCTGTTTGAGAATTGATGAATTGATTTGGATTCTGATTGAAAATGCTGATTGAAAAATGTTGATTTTTAAAAATTAGTTGAAATATAATGAAACCACAATGAGGGGGAATGGGACGAATCCCTGTGATGATATTCATAACTAGAATGATGATAATGAATTCAGCAAATCACTATGAGGTTAGTGGGTTGTGCTGTTAGATTGTTACTGTTAATACTTGATCGGTAGATCAAGTTAAGGGAAGTCAAATTGAGAACTTGCTTGACTGAAATTTCCGAGGAGGAATGTTCCGAAGGAAACTTTTTGGTCTAATGGACCATTATCATGTTAAAGATATGAATGACATGATCTGAATGAATTGTTATTTAATGATGAGTTCTATATAAGGGATATTTATCCCAGTGTTCTGTTGGGTTGACCAGAATATAAGGAACCCCAGAATAAAATTGGATCTTAAGAAAAAGAGCTGTCCTCTACCTTGCGAGATGAGGACATCTCGCATTTTTTAAGTGGGGTAGAATGTAAGATTCCTCCCCCAACCCCTTTTTGATGTCTAGCATATTCCCCTATAATCAATCCCTCTTCAGAAATATAAAGGCCTTGTTTCTAACTGTTTTAACCTAGAGAGAGAAAAATATGCTAGAGAGAGAATATTCAGATTATGAATATTTTTGGATAGAAAAATAACTCATCTTATTAAAATAAGTTCCCCTGAAACAGAAATTCAAAAAGAATTTTTCAATGTGCAATTGGAATTAATTGAAAATAAGTATAAAGAACCTTAGTCTAAGGGTCTAGATTTTCAGAAATTTTTAGATTATGGTCCAATTAAGGTTCCTATGGACCAATAGCATCAATCCATGTGTAGGGAGGAGATAAATCCAATTTGTAAAAGAAGATACCCAAAAATGAGTAAATGCTCACATAAGATGAAGAGTTGAAAATGTACAAGGTTTATTAGTAAAAAACTATGAGCAATATTAAAAATATGAGATATTTTGGGTATCCAAAAATGAGTAAATGCTCACATAAGATGAAGAGTTGAAAATGTACAAGGTTTATTAGTAAATAAATACATATGTAAGGAAGGGGAGTTCTTTAAGGAGGTGCATATTTCACATAAGATGAAGAGTTGAAAATGTACAAGGTTTATTAGTAAAAAAACTATGACACATATGTAAGGAAAAGGAGTTCTTTAAAGGAGGTGCATATTTCACATAAGATGAAGGGTTGAAAATGTACAAGGTTTATTAGTAAAAAAACTAGGAGCAATAAAATTTTGACACCTATGTAAGGAAGGGGAATTCTTTAAAGGAGGTGCATATTTCACATGCTTGAATGAGTTTTAAACTCAAAAATAATGTGATATTTTTATCTCTCACCTCTCTTGAACCAAACCAAATCAAAATGGAACCAAACCGAATCAAAAAGTAACCAAACTAGGTCCAAATCTAGTCCAAATTCAACCAAACTGACTTGGAAAATTCTAGAATCAGTTTGTTTGGTTAGGAGCTCAAATTTTCCTATAAATAGAAGCCTCCCCTTGTTGAAAAAAATATAGTGTCTTATGCTTTGTTACTCTACTCCACCTAAGCCAAAATATATAGTGTCTTATGCTTTGTTACTCTACTCCACCTAAGCCAAAATATATAGTCTCTTATGCTTTGTTACTCTACTCCACCTAAGCCAAAATATATAGTCTCTTATGCTTTGTTACTCTACTCCACCTAAGCCAAAATATATAGTCTCTTATGCTTTGTTACTCTACTCCACCTAAGCCAAAATATATAGTCTCTTATGCTTGTTACTCTACTCCACCTAAGCCCAATTAGATAGTGTCTTATGCTTTGTTACTCTACTCCACCTAAGCCAAAATATATAGTGTCTTATGCTTTGTTACTCTACTCCACCTAAGCCAAAATATATAGTCTCTTATGCTTTGTTACTCTACTCCACCTAAGCCAAAATATATAGTCTCTTATGCTTGTTACTCTACTCCACCTAAGCCCAATTAGATAGAGTCTTATGCTTGTTACTCTACTCCACCTAAGCTAAAATATATAGTGTCTTATGCATTGTTACTCTACTCTACCTAAACCAAGAACTGTGAATTCTTTAATAATTCACTAGTTTTTGATACTTCTCTCTTTCTTCAATCCCCATTGGTGGCTCCATCAACATACTAAACCAATTGATTGGTTGGGGGCCTCTACCGTGAATAAAGAATCAAGCAAATTATAAGGTAAGTATATTGAATTTTGATCTTTTCTATAATTACTCAATGATTCTCTCTTCTCAACCCCTCTCAAGCTTGAGAAGTTTAATTGGTATGTTTTTTTTAAATGCTATTGAAGTTAATTGGTGAATAGTAGTGAAGAGTTACATAATTTAATAAACGCTATAGAAGTTAATTTCCACTTATATTTAAATTCTAATGGTTTTTATAATTTCTCTCTCTCACTCAAGAAATGGTCATACTCATGACCCATTCTCAATCCAAATGAAGCTTTTCATAAAGCTTTTCCTTAATCCAAGATTAAGCTATGCTTGAGGCCAAATTAATGGCTTTTTGCTATGCTTTTAGTTTATGCACATTGATGATTCAATCCATTATGGATTGATGACCCAATTAGAGACCATTCTAATTGTTTTCTTAATGATCCAATTAGAGACCATTATGGATTGATGATCCAATTAGAGACCATTCTAATTATTTCTTTAATAATGAGCTTTATCCCTTAGAAAAAAAATTGAGATTTATCAGTCATAGTAGCGGAGCTATGGCAAAATTTTTATAGAAATTACGCATAAAATAAATTCATTCAAAGTATAAAAAGAAGAATTCCTACCATATTCTAGGAACTATCATCCTAGATTAATTAAAAGAATTTTATTATGCATGGAGATGTGGATGTTGCATGTAGATGTAGATGTATGGATGTGAGTGTGAATGTGGAGTGGATGTATGCATGGGACGTGGATGCATGCATGTAGAAATAGATGTGTAGATGAGGATGTAAATGGAGATGTGGATGGATGCATGTAGATGTAGAGGTATAGATGTAGATGTGAATGGAGATGTGGATGTATACATGTAGATATAGATGTATAGATGTAGATGTGGATGTGGAGGTGGATGGATGCATGTAGATATAGATGTATAGATGTAGATGGGAATGGAGATATGGATGCATGCATGTAGATGTAGTTGTGAATGGAGATGTATATGTATACATGTAGATGTAGATGTATAGATGTAGGTGTGGATGTGGATGGGGATGTATGCATGTAGATGTAGGTGTATAGACGTAGATGTGGATGTAGAGGTGGATGTATGCATGTAGATGTAGATGTATAGATGTGGATGTGAATGTGGAGTGGATGTATGCATGTAGATGTAGATGTATGGAGGTGAATGTGAATGTGGATGTGGATGTATGCATAGGGATGTAGATGTATGCATGTAGATGTGAATGTACGCATATAGTTGTGGATGTATGGATGTGAATATACGATTGTGATGTGAGGGAATCTGAAGTGATGAGATGGAAATGATGTGATGGGATGAGTATACATATAAATGGAATATGGAATAAGTAATGTAGATTGAGGAGGGATAATGTGGAAAAATGAAAGTTAAAATAGAAATTATATTGTAAACTGTTTGTAAATGCTGTTTGTAAATGCTGTCTGTAAATGATTGTTTTATGTCAAGAATGCTGGGGGGAGCATTTTGACCGTCTTGTGATTAAGGTCGTGATGAGAAAGTTGCAACTGCTGACGGGGAGTCAATGAAGGACGTCTCGCGTAGCAAGGTCGGCCGAGGTCTTGACCAGCCTCGGTGCGATTAAAATGGTGAGCTTCCGGTACGGTGGATGAGGGGCCAAGGAAGCGGCCTATGCGTGAAGCGCTAGGTTACCTGCGAAGGATCCTAGAGGGTGCTGACCATACGGTGCTCGGGCTCTGGGTCGCCTAGGATACCCACGCGTGCGTCGAGGAAGATATTGGAACAGAGTTGGAGTTGTTTTCTGAAATCGAGCATGGATCTGGTTGATTGACCTTGCTGGTCTTCAATGGATGAGTCCATGGCTCCTTATATGGATCTGTTGGTTGATCTTGCTGATCTTCAACGAGAGTCCATCATGTTAAGTGATTATATTGCCAAGTATTATGGGCTAGGAACTATCGAAACGGCTCCTGAGCGTTCTAGTTGCCAATGATGCCATAGATACTCTGATGAAGGAATGATGGGAAATTAAGAATCAATTGGATGAATTGGAAGATGGTGATCAGTGATACTATGGTTTTATTAAAGGATTGTTTTAAACTGGTTGAATCTGGTTGAAAAAGGCAATTTCATATTGGGTGTGTGAGTGGTGTGACTAGTTTTATTTTGCATGAACATCCGGCTAGGGGGCCTTGGAACTCTTTTCCTTGGTACCCGGGACAAAACCTAACCAAATTCTTAATTGGATCCCATCACTACAGTGGTTGGGCGGTTGGCTAACCCATGGGACTGGATGGGGTTAGGCTGGACTGATGGATCCGTAAATCGAGACTCAAACTTTTGTTTTTACGATAGGAAAAAAAATAAATAAATCCCGGACAGAAACTGTTCTATGGATAGGAATCAACGGCTGTGCCTCTTGAATGGGGAAAAAAGCGTTGATCCCAATGATCCAAGTGCAAGTTTCTTCCTTGAATTGACTAAGTATCTTATAGATGTAATCGGATCATCTCGATCAGAAATGATCTTGACTACGTTAGAGTAAAAAGTTATCCTGGTGGAATCGCCCATGCTTTCCGGTAGAGGAAGTTTTTCCGGGTTCGGTTTTGGAACAACCGACGGATTAGTCTCTAATCCGGATATCCGTGGGCGAGGCCCCGAGTGTGGGATCCCTGTCCCGCGCGAGAAGCGCTACTTCCGCTGCCAGTACCCCGAATCCGTTGCTCGGTGGGGACAGGGATCTTACAGTCCTAGATCTGGCTTAGCCTCAGCTCGTCTTATTGAACCTCATTTACAATATGAACATATGTACATGGCATCATATAATGACTCGTCATGGCACTTAACCCATGCATCTGGATTTGCATTTGATGGCCTCACATGCATGGTTTCACACCATAGACGTGCCATGGCACGACATCCACCCCCTCTAAACCTGCACATCCTCTGGTATGTGCCAAATCATCATCAAGATCCACATATAACTGGATGTCGTCTTCATCTTCTGCATTACCAGGAAGATCATCCTCTTCCTCTTCAACCATATCCATACTACCACTGTCAAGCCTCTCATCCTGAGTCTCCTGTGAATCAAAAGGATCACTATCATGCCTTCTTTTAAATATCTTGATTCTTTTGCCTGCCACAAGATTCTTTATTTCTGTTCCATCAAGCTCACACAGAGTATACGTGGCATTTCGATGCACATGCTTGACAATGTAAGGGCCAAACCATCTTTTTGCAAATTTTCTTTGAACAGTGAATTGGTTGTCAAGGCTACTATCATACATTAGAACCCAATCACCTTCTTCAATAGGTTTTGGCCGGAGTCTGTGTCTTCTATCAAATCTTTCTTTATTTTTCAACCTTGCATCTTTCAAGCGAGCTTTAGCAAGCTCTACATCTTCAGGCCTCCTCTCCAACTGTCTTATTCGCAATGCAAGGAGGTCATCTCTGCTCAATCCTTCCACCCAGGGCAATACATTCCAAGTTAGAACTACTTCTTCAACTGGCATCATCACTGGCTTCTGACCATACATTAATTCTGCAGGCATGTATCCTGTCTCACTGAGCTATGAGTTGTACGGTCAGCCCACAAGGCATATGGTAGCAACTTTGGCCACTCTCGCATTCTTTCTCTGCATGCCTTAGCCAAAGCTTTAATGATTGGAGGATGTCCTCGCTCACTTTTTCCATTGCCCTCAGGATTGTAAGCACATGTTAGGGACAGCTTGATACCAATTCTAGAGAAGAATTCCCTTGCTTCTTCAACATCTAGCTCACCCCTATCAGCTGTTATTTTCCCAACACAACCATACCGGCAAATCACATCTTCCAAGAGAAATTTACATACTGTTTCCGTACTCTTTGTTCTAAGAGCACGCCCCTCTACCTGATTTGTCAAATCTTCTCTTGCAAGTGCTATATACCGCATCTGCCAAACTCCCAAAGGCATTGTAACTAGATCCACTACCCATTTGTAGTGCATGGCAGGTGGGTAGGTTGGTTGCAATCCATCACGATGTCGCACATTTGAGTACATTTGACATACCATGCATGTTTCCACATATTGGGAAATATCCTTGTACATTCCTTTCCACCAATATTTTTTCTTTATTTTGGTAAACGTAGCCCACACACTTCTATGTCCAGCCCAGAGACTCTCATGGAATTCTTTCACAAGCTTTCCTTGAGTCTCTTTATCACATATGACTCTCTGTGGCATAGCATTCCTCTGCTTAGGATGCTTCCAGAGGTACCCATCCTTTAGGAAATAACCATATGCTTTTCTGCGGATCCTCTTAAATTCTGAGTCAGACCAATTTCCCTGTCTTGTCAGAGTACTCAAGTATTGACCAATAAGCAACCAATCTCCTTCATACATTTCCTCAGTAAAAGACTCAAGTGCATTTGATAGGCAAATATGGTCCCCCTTTGCATATGCAGTAGTGTAGAACCTTGTACCCACATCATCAATGTCACTAATCATCTCTTTCTCATCTGCATACCTGGCTCTTGATAGCATATCTGCAACTGGATTATCTTTTCCCGCAATATGCTCAAACTCAGGATTTAGTGACTTGATATAAGCAATCCACCTAAACATAGCAATATCTGGAGTGGTACAACTTGCTATCATCCCAAGAAGTGGCAAGCAATCTGTTTCCACAACTACAGATGCCCCAATAAGATATTCTTTTTCACATTTTAGAGCAGTGACTATTCCCCATAACTCTCTCTTGATCTGTGGATACTTTCGTTGTCGAAAGCTTAATACCTTTGCTCCAAATCTGATTACATACCTGTGATCATCCTCATCATCTTGCCCTACTGCCCATCCTATCCCAGTAGGACTAGTATCAACTGTAACAATCACAGGCCTGCCACACTCATAATCTGCCTTTCTCAGAGTAGGTGATGATTGGAGCAAATATTTCAGCTTCCGCATAGCTTTAATATGTACTACACTCCACAGAAATTTTTGATTTTTCCTCAAAAGTTGATAAAGAGGATCTGCTACATGTGCATAATGTGGGATCCAAATAACATAAAAGACACATGCTCCAAGAAATCTCCTCAGCTCTGTAACATTAATGCATGTCTCTTTCATTCTTTGTATTGCATCTATCTTGGCTGGACAAGGTCGGCGTCCACTAGTACTACAAAGATGTCCCACTATTAGCACTTCACCAACTCCAAACACTGATTTCAGCCCAGATAAAGTAAGATTCACTTCTTCAAGCCTGGATAGAATCATATCACAATCCTTTATATGATTTGCCACAAACTTGCGGCACCCTTTTGAATCCAAATCCCCATCTTTGTCTTTCTCATCACAGCCCTTTATTGGCACATCATCCAAAAATGGCATAGTTTTTTGTGGTATGAAGTCTCGTAAGACTTTATTCATTCCATTCATCATATGTGCCACTGAGTTGGTGGCTCCCTGTGGTAAAGTATACATCCTTACTAGTCCCAAAGGAGTTCTCATTGTGGTCAAGTCCCTGCTTTGTATATCCAGCTGGAACTGATCATATCCCGAATACAGATCACCCATAGAGTATATAGCTTTCCCTGCAAATGCTTCTGCAAACTCATCCACAATCGGGATTGTGACTTTGTTTACAGGTTGCATGTCTTGAATAAAGCGCAATGTCCCATTTTTCTTTGGTACAGTAAACCATCTGTTGGAATATGGGACACATGATGGCTCCAAGATTCCCATCTTGATCTTTTCTTTTAGTAATTCCATCAGCTTTGGCAAGAGAGCCTTTGGTACTGGAATTGGCCGCAGGTTCCAGGGCACATGTGGAACAGTAAAGATCACCATTGGTGCTGTTACACTTGGATCAACATAGCCTATCTCATGCGGCTGAAAAGCAAAAGCTTTCCCATGTTTTACAAGCATCTCCTCAAAGCATTCCCTTTCAACTGGCAACAGAAAATCCTTCTCACCAATCTTCAGCTCTTTGAGAGTTTCTTGAGTAAACTTATGCCCAATTTTCTTCGGATCTCTAAGATTTGGTTGCATAGAAGCTTCATCTATCTTCTCCTTGCTTCCTGGTGGCAAAGGCAAGGCAACTGGTTTCACCTTCTTTGCAACTGTTTTGTACTTTGTATCAACATAAGCATCCATCTCGCAATTCATGTTTTTACATTCCACCCCCTCGAATTCCTGGATTATATCATACATCTCCACAGATGACACCTCTATCATTTCATTTCCACCCTGTAAGCATGCTCTTCCCATATCAAAAAGCACATCCATAGTATCTACAAATGACACCTCATCAAGCATCCCTGAAATAAACTCATTCTTCTCCAAAAGACCACACTGCTCAAAACTTTTTTGTTCATTTTGTATATGTTTTCGCATGCCACGCTTCAAATCCTTGCTTTTTACAAAAACCAGTGACCCATAGCTGGAGAATCCCTGAAAATTTGCTGAAAAGCTATTTACATTGATTGAGTCCTGTGAGAACTCATTTTCCTTTGTACCATTGGAATCCCGCTTTACAATGGCACCTGGCCAAAATCCCTCATCTCCCTGTGATTCATGAATTCTCTGTTTATCTTTGGGAGTGACTGTGCTCGAAGAGACTCACGATTCCTTTCATGGTTAATACAAACTGTCAAAAACTGAACAGCTTTTTTGCCATCTTTACTCCTTATTCTTGCATATGCCGAGCCATCATCCAAAACCTTTGTTTCCATCCTCACAGCTGTAATGTAGGGTTGCCCAAGGATAAGGGGATACGATGACATCTCCTGAACAAAGAAGTTCTGATCATCTTTCACATCCCCTATAGTTACCCTTACATTTGGACATGCTGCATAAAGTTCTCCAGATGAGTTATTAGTTGCTTTAATCATCCACCCATGATCCACATCCATTGGCCACTTACATTTGTTGTAGAGATTTTTAGCCATAAGATTTATTTCAGACCCATGATCAATTAGAGCGACATATGGCTCTTCCAAATCACCTATCTTGACAAGGGTTTCAGTGGTTGCTCTTGCCCAATGGCTCCTGGAGTAATGACTCTTTGTAAGAACTTCTTTTTCATCATCCTCTTCCACAAAGCGCACTTGTCGTGCCCCATCAGCAGAGTGATTACATTCCACCACATTTTCTCTCTCTTCCTTTTTCTGTACCTGTACTCCATGAGTCTTGGAAGTGCTTGCCTCCCCTTGCGATGGAATAGATTCAATTATGGACTGCCTTTTTCTTCGTATAATATCAATTATCTCATCATGAAATTCTTTCTTTGCAATCCCCAAGACTTCCCCTAGTGTAAATTCCACCCTGCTATTTAGAATCCTCTCTTCAAGCACCTTTTTGAGATCTGTTGCAGCTTCAATATCAAATTGAATCTTGTAGAGTGGACTTTTCCCTTTACCCTTCTCCTTCATTTTTGCTGGCACTTCTTCCATTGAAACTTCCTATAGAGGTCTGCTATGCTGTGGAGGCATATGTGATGGCCCAGGATCCTTCTTTTCACTTCCACGTGTAACTCTTTTTGATGGCCCTCCTTCCTCATTTTCCCTTTTTTGCTTCTCCTCTACCTGTGCCTCATTATTCTGGCATTTAGCAATGTAGGCATGAACAGATAAAGAATCCACAGGCTCCTCCTAGCCAGTCTCAAGACGTATACAGTCACCTGCCTCATGCAAAGCTTGCTTAGATACCTTCTTTGACGCAATTAATTCCATTGTTGATGGCCAAAAATCCTCATTCTCATAATCTTCATCATTCTCAAATCCCTGCCTTGATTGATTAACCTTTAATCCATAGGTTGCTGCCTCAACCATAGAAATGGCATGACTAGCAGCCATATCCTCAACCAGCTTTTTCATCCCTCCTTTCCCAAAGTTTGTACTCAATGGAAGACCAGTCTCTGTAAGATGGATTTTCCCATCTTTGAAAAACACAAGTTGATTTTTAAGAGCTTCTTTATAGCTAGCACAATCCTTCTTTGCATGTTCTGGGTCATCACACCATATGCATCTATATGTAAACCCTTCTTTGCTTTGAGGCCTTTGTATAGAAGCCTGCCCCAATGGTAGCCCCTTTTCTTCAATCCTGGACATCTTCAATTTTAGGTCACGCATACCCTTAATAAGCTCATCCATCGGCCCTTCTACCTTTGGGATTGTAGCAGCTGGTTTTGGCAGATTCTCAGGAGTAGCAGCAGTTATAGGAGTTGCAGAGCCCATCACCATTTTATCCCTCCTCCGCTGCCGCTTTGCTAACATGGTGACCACATCCTCAACATCATTCCAATCACTCTTTAATCCCTGCTCTGTATCCTTATCCTCAAGGAGGATTTCCAATTTCTCTTGGAGATCTTTCCCAGCTGCTTGTAAGAAGAGCTCTGTTTTTTCTCTGTCCAAAGTTGTGCGTTTTATCCTTGACAGCTGGGCATAGCGCTTCTCAAACTCTCTTAGCAATTCTGTGGCAGAAATTCCCATTTTAGGTTTTGTGACCCATTCCAAGAAAGTTCGTTTGGTCACTCGCTCAGAATCTTCCATGAAATATTCATCCTTTAAAGCAAGCTTAACCTCCTCCCAATTTCTGCCACCATGTGCTGTCTGCAATCCTCTTATGCGCTCTCTTATTCCAGGAACACATACCAGCTCGAAACTTCGAACCATATCCTCCTCAGTCACCCTGTTTAGCTCCATTTCCTTTATGTAATTGCGCAGGTACTTTGTGATATCCTTCCCATCAAATTGATCCACCTTTTTCACAATTGATTGTAATGCTTTGGTCGTGGAAATTTGTCCCCTCTCAGCAGCTTGTTGCTGTTGCATGTACATGGTAAACATCTGAAACATCTGCATAACTCCGGGGTCAAAATGAACCCCCTGACCCTCAGAATTCTCAGCCATAGCTTCCCTGTATATTTCACCACACTCTCACCCCAGCAGTTTCACGTCGGGTTCACCAAAAAGCTGTCGTGATGTGTGCGGTATAGCCAGGAAAGTACGAGACTTCTAGCTGTGAGAGTAGGTACCAAATCTAACAAGGAAACTCACACACAAAATTTCCCAAGGAGTATTGGACATCTCCATTTTTAATGACATATACATGTGTCAATTCACCTCAATACATCCTTGAATTCATCCTGATGATTACACAAAATTGTGTACCAAGTGCTTGTCCCTTTTTACGCATAGATTCACTGGCTCCTTTTTCCAAATCCTTCAAGCCAATCACATGTAGGCATAGCTTAACCTTCAAATATTTCCAACATACATGTGATCATTCACATTCCATACATCCAGTGTTATCAATTTCATCATTTCAAGATGTCCTTTATCACCTGAAAACCTGCCTTTTAATTCTAACATCTCACAAGCAAAAGATGGCATATGGCATAACTATAACATGCTCATGATTTCCAAAATTCAATCGAGTAGAAAGTAAGACCAACTTCCCGCGACTTAAATGTATTTTTGATACCTTTTTCCCACAAATCTCCAAGTTCCAAATCCTTTAACTTTTTCTCCAAATCCCTCTACTCATTTCCAAAACCCTTTTTGATATATGAGATATACGATTTTTCTAAATCGTATGAAGTGAAAGTATATTAAAAAAAAATAAAAAAAAAGACACTTATCTGAAGGTTTACAAGTGAAATTTTTCTTGATTTTATTTCACTAATATCAAAAGCCGCTTCGCTGCAGACTGTTCGATGAAGGTAGCATGGAAAACTAAAAGCATCTTTTGTTGTAGTACTCAATTCGCTCTTCAATTCTAGCACCTACACGGTGTGAACAGTAGATATATCTTTCATTTGAAATTCACTGGTCGATAAATGCCCTGGTTCTCCTCTTTTCTGCAGACCTCCAAACTCTGATTTTTGCCGCCTCTTACACTCTGGTTTTCTCCTCTTTTTCCCGCAAGGAATGCGGCCCTCACCACCTTTTGCAGCCCAAGATTCGGGATTCCCATTTCAAAAGGCTGCGCTTGCTTCTATTTTGCACAATATCCAGAAATTTCCAATAAAAAAAAACATTCCTTTTTATTCCACGTATGCTGCCACCCACCATTTCCAATACTTTCGATTACTTTTCTTTTTAATGCCACACAAGCTGCCCCCCTTAATATCCCTTATTATAGTCTTCCTTCAATAAGGTGTGTAATGCTCCTAACCTTGGCATTAAGGCAAGCTTCCCAATGCAAAGTAGATCATCCAATTGTATCCCCCGCATTCAATAAAGACTTCGGCACTCTAATGCCCCATTGAATCTCCATTGCTCTTGATGCCTCCATAGTTTATAATGTCATCATATCGACCATGTGATTTATAGAATCCCCCAATTGTTCACTCAAATATATCTCCATGTCTTCATAAATGCATTCCTTTGTGCATTGGCATGCCCTCATGTTTGCATTCCATAAGAGGTATTCACTAATTTGACCCATCGATACCATTAAGAAGCTACTACACATTATGCACATGGGAAGCCATTAACATCATTAACTTATCCCTTTGGCATGCCACTCATACCATCATATATAACTCGATGTTTCTAACTTACCCATGAGCTCTGAGTAATAGCAGAACCATCACCCACCACACTCATATACAAAAACTCCTAGATCTGGCTCAGCCTCAGCTCGTCTTATTGAACCTCATTTACAATATGAACATATGTACATGGCATCTCGATTTGCATTTGATGGCCTCACATGCATGGTTTCACACCATAGACGTGCCATGGCACGACAATGCACGTGTGTGCAAGTGTGTGTATGCTTGCATGAGTGAATGCTTGTACACGCAAGGGGGTGAGTTAATGCACATGCAGATGCGAGTGTGCATGTATGCAATGTGTGTGCAAGAGTGTGTATGCATGCACGAGTTAATGCGTGTACACACGAGGGAAAAAGTGTGTGCATGAGTGAATGGGATGTAAAGTGTATGTGAACGCATGTGTGTGCAAGTGTGTGTATGCTTGCATGAGTGAATGCTTGTACACGCAAGGGGGCGAGTTAATGCACATGCGGATGTGAGTGTGCATGTATGCAATGTGGCGTGCATGAAAAAAAAAAGTGTGTGTAGATTTGTGTGCATGTGCGCATGCAAATGGGAAGGTGTAGACATGCAAGTGAATGTGCATGTGTGGCACAACAAAATATGTGTAGGTGCATGCTTTTAGTTGTTTTGTACTTTTCTTATTATGTTATGTTGATTTTTTATGTTTTTTAATATTCCTTTTGAAGGTTGTAACTGTACACTTGAAACTTGAGCGAGAAAGCAAGGGTGGAAAAGCATTTACCCATCCACTATGAAAGCTTGAATGCCACACGCACGATCGACTTGGCTAGGACTTCTAGCTAGCGAGTTGATGTTGTGGCGAAGTGCATGAGGGTGTACCATGGGGATCCCTATGGCATTGGGCCGGCGCAGCTGTGGCTTATAGTGGATTATATGGCACCCTAAATGGCTCATCAGATTTTGAAATTATTTCGGATGTAACAACTGGTGGGGCATGACCAAGGGTTCTTCCACTAACTTCATAATATGAAAGAAATTTTATCGACAATGAAGGGTGAAAAAAAGGAATTTTTATTTACAACAAAGAGTGAAAAATTCTAACCTTGCATAATATGAAAGTCACTGAAAACAATAACAAACCTTTGTATATATTTACCTAAATAGGTAATATTTTGTGTGGTTAATTTAATACATATTATTTTGTGTGGTTAATTTTGCTTGAGCAATAGTGGTGTAATTCTTTCCAAAAGAATTGTTACTTTCAAAAAATAAAAATGCTTCATGAAAAATGAAGAGAAAATGTGCATGCTTCCTAAAAATAGGTTTCCCAAATGCTCAAACTAAAGGAACAAACTTTAGTAATATTTCTAAGTTTCTTATTTGTTTGGAATAATATGGTGGTTCTTCTTCAAATTGGTTGAAAAGAACGTTTTATCATCCACTTGAAAAGAACGTTTTATCATCCGATTAGACATTCATTGTGCAGTGGACACCAGTGCTCGAAATAAATAGCATTCTAAAGTATATTCCTACCCGCCAGAATTGAAAGAAAAACTGGCTGAGATTTGAAGTAACTCTTATTTTTAAAAAACGATTTTCATAGATTAATTACCGACCAATAGTAGAGATTTGGAAAATAGAAACTCGATAGATTTACGAGCATCAAACAAGGGCTGGTCAAAAGTTCCAAGCACGAGAATGGTGGGCTATTTTTGTCTTTATCGACTTTATTCCTGAGATTTTCGCAGCTGTCGGAGAAAAGAATCTAGTTTGGTAAAATATATTTTCGCAGCTGTCGTACATTGGCGGTTCTTCTTCCTTGTCTTACGTACATTGGCGGTTCTTCTTCAAATTGGTTGAAAAGAACGTTTTGTCGTCCGTTTTGTCTTACGTACATTGGCGGTTCTTCTTCAAATTGTGCCAATGCTCGAAAAGCCGGAATTTAAAAAAATTGGTTGAGATTTTAAGTAGCCTTTATTTTAAAAAACAATTTTTCATATATATTTATATTTTAGTTATAAAACAGACAGAGAGTAAAGATTTTGAAAATAAAAATGAGATAGATTTAAGAGTTGTCCTTATTTTGGATCGATTGAAAAGTAGGTTTATTTTTTTAAACAAGGACTTTAAGTTAGTACTATGTGTTGAGGTCAAAAATTCCAAGCACGCCTATTTTTGTCTTTATCCATTTTTTCCCCTCTCAATGTACATGTTTTCTTCCTGGCCACGTGGAAATTCGTGGAATAATTGGCATCCGCGGTAGCGTGTTCTGCACGTTTGCCCACCCGTTCCTTTCCTATAAACCACGCCTTTGAAAAACCTCTGAGCATGAATTAAAAATTAGTATTTCCCGTATAAAGAGGGAGGCGCGAGAGGGAGTTGTAGAGGGGCCATCAAATGGAGTGGATTTGGAGTAGTGTAGATGGGGAAGGCCTCCGTGTGTGCTTCCTCTTGCTCCCCACCGTGCTTGCCTGTGTGATGATCGGCATCGTGTGGTTCAAGAAAGCGGCCAGCACAGCCCACCATAGGTTGCCACCCTCGCCTCCAGCTTTACCCATAATTGGCCACTTGCACTTGCTAGGTAAGCTGCCTCACCAGTCCTTGTTTCAGCTGGCTAAAGTGCATGGACCTTTGATGTCGCTACGCTTGGGCTCCGTCGATGCTATCGTCGCTTCAACACCTGAAACGGCAAAACAGATACTCCAAACGCACGACCAGGTTTTCGCCTCCCGCCCACGATCTGCTGCGGCCGTCCACGTTTGCTTCAACTGCTCCGACATCGGCTTTTGCCCGCAGAGCCCATACTGGAGGTTCATGCGCCAGCTCTGTGCCACAGACCTCTTTAGCAAAAAGCGCGTGGAATCTTTCAGGCCCATCCGGGTAGAGGAGGTTCATGCCCTCTTGCGTTCTGTGCGTGCGGAAAGCGCCAAGGTGGTGCACATACGCCCAAAGCTGCTCGCTGCATCCACTAACATCATCTCCAAGATGGCGGTGGGGAAGCACTTATCCGAGCTAGCCCCTACCTCTCAGGCCGACCCTTCGCTCAACATCGTGGACCTTAGCAACGAGATCATGCACCTTCTTGGCGTGTTCAACCTGGGGGACTTCATCCCTATCTTGGGTTGTCTGGACCTTCAAGGCTATGAAAGGCGCATGAAGAGAGTGGGACAACGGATGAGCCGCGTCTTGCAAGAGGTGGTGGACCGTCGGCGCGACAGAAAAGCAAAGAAAGGGGAGGAGGAGGGCAGTACTGGCTCTCCTGAGGATTTGTTAGACGTGCTGCTGTCAGTCGCGGATATCAATGATACTAATATCAAGGCGGTGCTAATGGTAAAGAAAGTATTTTTTAAATTTAGAGGATGTATGGGTTAGTCCTAGAATTGTTTCTTTTTTCCTTTGTAAATAATAGATGATCTATTAATTCCCCACATTTACTAATTGCTAAGGGATGCAAATGACACTCACTCTCTAAATGAATGGATTTTGATGCAGGATATGTTCATAGGAGGAATAGACACATCCTCGATCACTGTCGAGTGGGCACTTGCAGAGCTCCTTGCTAACCCGACCACCTTAAAGGCATTACAAGAGGAGCTTGATAGTGTAGTGGGAAAAACACGCCTTGTCCAAGAGACAGATATCCATAACCTACCTTACTTGAATGCAGTTGTCAAAGAGACTATGCGATTACATCCAGTTGTAACACTGCTACCACATGAATCAAGTCAATCGTGTCAAATATATGAGTACATGATACCACCCAAGACCCGTACATTCATAAACGTGTGGGCAGTGGGAAGAAATGCTGATGTATGGGAGAACCCTGTACAATTTCAACCAAAGAGGTTTTTGGAAGGGAGTTGTAGTCAAGTGAAACCGAATGGCCATCACTTCCAATTATTGCCTTTTGGATCGGGTAGAAGAAAGTGTCCTGCATTGACACTAGGTTTGGTGAACGTCCACATCATGTTGGCAAGCCTAGTACAAGGTTTTGATTGGGCACTTCCAGAGTCTCTCACACAAGTTGATATTTCCAAGACGTTTGGATTGATTGTCAAGATGGCCTCCCCATTAGCTACCATCCCTACACCCAGGTTGCTTGCACATGTCTATGAAGGGCTTCAATAACCAAGCTATGCAATTTCTCCTCCCAATAAAGATGATGTCCTACAAGAGCTATAAAGCATCTCTAACCTCTAAACCAAATCATGTACTTCAGGTAGAACATTGTGTAAAGAAATTTTATCTTCTTAGAGATATATTTCTAGCCTATCATGGGAATGCCTTAGCATTAGTTACTCTTTGAATGAGAGTTTAAATACTTAAAAAACTAAAGGAGATGTATTCAATATTGTTAAATGAAAGTGGTAAGACTAAGTTACACTTCCCAATCAGCCTAGTTGTACAGAATCAAGCTCTAACAGTTACCCATGAATGGTCTTTATCCTAGATTTATCACTTCTCCAACTTGTGGCTTACCTGGGACAAACTTAGCCTGCCTAGATGTGAAGGAGGCATTGGTATTCTTCATCTTCCCTCTCACACAACTGCCAAGTTGGCACTTCTTTTACCCAAGTGCCTTCAACAGAAGGAGATTTGGACACGAATACTAAGGGTGAAAGCGTGATAAGGTGGACTGAAAATCTATGGCTTGGATAATGGTATACAACTAGTTGTTATGCAAAGTTAGAGAATTAAACATGGTTGTTAAATCTTGTTTCGCATTTATTATATTTAAAAGGCACTAGATAAATTCCTAAATACACCTTATGATGACATTAAATCCACTAATATTGGATGTTGTCTTCAAGTGTGGTAGCAACCAATGCAATTGGTAGAAAGTGTACTACCTTATCATGCTTTCACCCCTAAAAGAGCTAGTGGATTGTTCAATTATCTATTTTGAAGGTAGTTGGAAAGGCCAAGGATGGAAGGATAAAATCTTCTTTGATGCTCCTCTTAAGATTACAAGGTCTACAATTTGTAGAATGCTTTGTACCAAATGGAAAGAGGTTTGTGATGGGTGTGGTAGTGCTTCAAGAAATTCCTTGTTATGTCTAGGGATCTGGTGGACTCATAAGTTTAATCCTCATTTAGCTCTTCAAGATCCTAGAATAGCCAAAATCTCGAACAATAAAGGATTGACAAGGTTTTTTGACTATTGGGATGGGGCTTCAGTTGGGTGGAAGGAGCCTAAGGAGTCGGAAGTGGACTCACTTGGCTGTCTTAGAGGGAAAGGAAACTTGTTAGACATGTATTGGATGAGGTACAGAAGGGATGGACCTCCATAGATGTGGATGAGTCTTTTTGGATGAAGGACTGGGTCTAGTTTAATAATGGATCTAAACTGCAGTGTGGATCAAATGAGGTTTTGTACAAAGCATTGAGAAAGAGTGAGGATAATGTTATTTATTGTAATAAAACTTGGAGAGTGAGCTGGAGTTCTAGCTAGTTGAAATGGAAGGCAATATGGGAGACTGAAATTCCTACAAAATCTCAGGTCTCTCTATGAAGAGTGTGCATAGGAGCCTTGCCTATTGGATCTAAGTTGGTACAATATAGGATTTTTACCAATGGTTACTGTCCTAGATGCAGAATATTTCTTTGGAAGATGGAAAGCATGCCTTTTGAGATTGCCCTGCCATTAGGAGTACTTGGACACCAAGATTGGAAAATTGGTTCATAGCAATTTAGGCAAACAAGGTCAATGGGGGGACTGGTTATTAGGAAGATGGACAACCAATGTTGGACATGTTGATCTGATTTTTAACATAATCAGGTTTGTGACACAGGAATTTACGTAACAAGGTTGATGCATAAGTGTATATGTATGTTGTGGTCCATATGTTTGGTTAACAAATTGAATATGGTGAAGATGGTTCAGATGATTCAGACCCTGCAAACAGCTCTCACTTGATCTTTTCCTTTGGAAGAGACCTTCACTCATACATGGCTTTACCTAACTGTTTAGTGTATTTGCTTTCACGGTCTCTCAAAACTGAAGTTGAAGTCTAAACCAATCAAGTATGGACCAACGACTAAGATATGGTACATGAAGGTGAAGAAGATAAACTACACTTTTGTTGCCTTTATTGAGAATCCAGTTGGCACCAGACCTAGAGTAAAAATTTTGCCCAAGAAAGGGGATGTGTTGGGAAAACAAGCAACTAGAGAATGCACCACTAAAGCTATGGTTGAAGCTTGTATTCAGCTTGGATATCAGATATCTGGGGAGAAATGAAACGTACCCATATTCTGTTCTATGTTCTAACACAAAATTTCTCAAATCTTGCAGAAAAAATCACTCATACTTCAGAAAATAAAGAGATTTTCAATAAACCACATTCATTTACAAATCTAAAGTAACAATAATATTCGTTAATACAAAAATCTCAAAGCCAGAGAGAGAATCACCAACAAAAGATCTAGCCAATAGGGTCTTTCTCTGATGCCTATCCACCCAACCACCACGTTGCGGCTGTCTCCCGGGTATGCCTCTAGTAAATCTCGTCCACTCTGGGTTCAACCAAATGGCTCCCAGAGAGCATAAATCACAATCTCTGTTTGGTGTTCCCTGTCTAAGGACAGCCGGCCCGAATCTCAAAATCTCTCTCTATCCTGCATAGAAAATCCTCAACGCTGTAGAAGAAGCCCAAAAAAAGCCCATGAGAATTAGTAGCTTATCATGCACAAAATTGTCAAAGATAAAAAATCTCTTCTAAAAATGCCTTCTAACCAAATTAGAGAAAAGAGAGGAGCTTAGGGCTTCTGGAATGGTGGTAAAGAAGAGCTTGGAACTTTCACGGTGATGACGGTAGATTCAAGGTCCCCTATGGTGGAGAGCGTACTACTACACATAGGCATGGCAGAGTCCAGGATCACATGCACCCCCCTCCTCGACATAAATGGTCCCATCATGCGTATTTGCTTATAGTTCTTTAGCTTTAAAATTGAATTATAGAGAAAACTCAAGATTGGTGAATCAATCGACTCGTGGTATTCCAAATCAATGGAGCCTTGCACATTTGGATTGAAACCAATGGATTATCTCATCTAACTCTTCTGTGTTTATCATGAATTTTTGGCATCTAACTCTTCTGTGTTTATCATGAATTTTTGGCATCTACTATATGTAGCGATATTATTTATGATACAAAGGTTACATGGTTACATAGACAAGCATTTTTTTTAATGACTTCTCAAATTTGCAGTCAAAGGTTGCAACATATGTGTTTTTCAGGTCCTTATGTTCTATCTATATCACCTTATCCTAGGTATATTTTTTCTTTAATTATATGATTTATAAGATTTTTTTAAAATTTTATTGGCTACTATTTGGAATGAGATTTTATAGATTTATCGTTGGTGATAAAAAATAATAAAAAATGTGAAAATATTTCAAAGTTAAGAAAAATAGCCCCCTAAAAGTTGATGTTTTACATCAAAGTTGATGCAAAACATCAAATTTTCCACATAACTAGATGTTTTGCATCAAGTTTCAGATGCTCTGACAAAGGAAGTTGGAGGATCAGAGGTCGATTTTCACAAATGACCTATTCTATAAGTTTTGAGTACCAACACGACTATGTTTCGATGCGATATGCAGACATCGCAAAGCAATTTGCTGCATGCTCAGACGACCTACTCCATAAATTTTGAGTATCAACATGACTATGTTTTGATGCGATGTGCAAACATCACAAAGTGATTTGCCGATGCATCAAATCGCTTTGTGATGTCTGCATATCGCATCAAAACATAGTCATGTTGGTACTCAAAATGTTTGGAATAGGTCGTCTGAGTGTGCCTACATAAACAGAATCGCTAAAACAGGCCGTTTATGAAAATCGACCTCTGATCCTCTTTCTTCTTCGGAGCATTTGAAACTTGATGCAAAACATCAAGTTTTTGGTAGAGTTGATGTTTTGCATAAACTTTGATGCAAAACATCAAGTTGTGTGGAAAAGTTGATGTTTTGCATAACGTTGATACAAAACATCAAGTATTGTAAAAAATTTGATCTTTTGCATAGAAAGTTGATGTTTTGAATATAAAGTTAATGTTTAACATCAACTTGATGCAGAATATCAAATTTTCATAAAAGTTGATGTTTTTTATCAAGTTGATGAAAAACATCAACACTTAGCTGCGAAGTTTTTACTCAACATTATGTTGGCCGCAAATGTTGTAGCTAAAACATCCTTACTATGCGTAGTAACTAGTAGGATTTGAACCTAAGTCCCTGCCTGATATTTTACAAAAAAGTATTTTACAAAGTATAAACTTTTGTTTCTTAAAATGAGCTTTTTCATGCTTTCTAAACTCATTTAATAACTAAAATTACCATTTAACCCTTTTTTGTCACGTTAAGGACACATCTTTAAAAATGAGTGTAATTAATTTTCAAAATTAGACAACTTTTAAACAGCTTATTCATGATATTTTAAAATTTATATGTATGTAATGAACTCTTTTTAAAAAAGTATACATTATCAATTAATTAAGAAATTGTGATACTCAAGAGCTTCAAAATGGATTTTAATACTATTCTCATCAAGAGCCAAAATACGGTTTTATAATTAAGATAATAACTGTATCAAGATAATGCTTTTGTAATATAATCATATAAATAGTTTTTATAGTTACACTCTGTAGCACATTCTCAATCATGCTAACATGGCAGATGACCCAAGGAGTCTAAGCTTCAAGTATACACATAGAAGGAAAAAAATGTATTTGTGGATAGTGAAGAAGAGGATACCTCATCCACCTTCTCAGGGAAAGGCACATCAACTAGTGATGCCTTAGCAATGATTATGAAGAACCATAACTATGCCATAAGCTATATGTTTAGAAAATAGCTTCTTTTTATAGTTGTATCATTTTTTTAAATGGATGGAAGATGGAAATAATAAACATTATCTCTAGTTTGGCATGTCTTTTGAAAGGCAAAACTAAGCCTTTTTTTCATGTCAATTTTTGTAAGAAACGTGTAAAGTGCTTTAAATATTATCGTTTTTTGGCAGTGTTGCGTAGACCACTTTTTAAAAAGAGGTAAAAAAATGAACTTCTTTTATGGAATCTTTAAAAGATGCCAAATGTTTCTCGTTTTCAGGAAATATTACCTATTTTGTCCCCAACAGTACTGTTAGAGGTTGAATACAAAGCCTTAACCACCTTAGCCTAACAAGCTATATGGCTGAAAAGATGTTTACACAAACTTGGCCTTTATGCTGTCGATGGTCCTACTCCTAGTCTTTGTGAAAACATATCACCTTGAAGCCTTAGCCAAGAATCCAGTTATGCATCAAAGGACCAAGCATATTGAAGTCAGAGAACATTTTATCAAGGAGAAGATACACTCAGATTACATAGCAGTACAACATTGCAACACCAAAGAGAATGTTGCAGTTATCTTCACTAAAGCCCTAAGTAAAGAGCTCTTCTTTAAGTATATAGCAAGCCTTGGCATGATGGAGTTGCCCTTAAGGGAAGATGTTTGAAGAGTGAGAAGTACTCCTACAGTAAAGGAGAAATTGCAAGTCAGAGTCTTCTCAAGAGGCGGTTCTGTAGAGCTTATCTAGCTACTCAGATTTTGTTAACACAAAGCTACAAAATTCAAGTTGCACCTACTTTATTACATCTCTACTGATTACATCAGTAGAGATGAAGCCTCGATCAACGACTCGTCTACGATCGTTCAACGAGCTATTCATTTACCTAGATCTCATCTACCATCGACATCTACCTGGATAATTATAAAAGCCTATCTTGTATGTAGCTACTACTGAGAGTGAACAAGATAGTGAATAGAAGTCACCTGTGCTGAGTGTGGGACCTAAGCTCAACACTTACTACACTGTATGAATTGTTAGATCTAAGTTGATTGAGCTCCTTAGTACTAGGACAGGGTTTTGGGGATGAGCCCATCCACAATAGAATCAAAATGTTGGTCAATTGTACAGGACATAGAGGAGAGGTACACGAGGGCGACCTAGTGATGTCACCCAGGACTCTGAATAAAGTCATCCGTCAACATTGGTATGAAGTATGTTTTGTACATTATACTAGTCATTTCAACATCTAATAACTATTTATTTTAATTTACTTATAGGAGTGATGAGAAGAGTATCACAGATCCACCCAAGAAGCAAGTCCCACCACCATTGGTGTCACAATCTTGTATAAGGAGCATAGGCATAGTGGCTATAGCTATGCGTAGCTATGAACACTACTATATATATGGTTATATATGAGGCTATAGCTACAATTCCCTAGCCGAGTGTATATTGCATATATATCCATGTTCAGGTTTTTTTCATAAATTGATTCTTTTAAATTTACGTGGCTCTGAACGCGACTATTCTCTCCATGTCTTGTAGTGAAATTCACTCGTTTTGATTTTTTTAAATTCTCAAATAAATAGGAGCATACCTTTCCTTGAACCTCCAAATTACCTCCCGAACCTCCAAATTCTTGCCACATGGCTGCTTTGTGAAACTCAAGATTCCTTTATACAATATGTATATAGAGATATAGAGATGTCTTTTGCCTTTTCTTTACAATGAGAGAGATAAAAAGAGAGATACCTACATGTTGATTCTATAGAGATATAGAGATATCTTTTGTCTTTTGTCTTAACAATGAGAGAGATACCTACACGTTGAAGTTATAGAGATATAGAGATGTCTTTTGTATTTTCTTTACAATGAGAGAGAGAAAGAGAGAGATACGTACACTTTGAATTTGTCTCATGAAGCTCACCTTATATATATATATATATATATATATATATATATATATATATATATATATATAGAGAGAGAGAGAGAGAGAGAGAGAGAGAGAGAGAGAGAGAGAGAGAGAGAGAGAGAGAGAGAGAGAGATGTGTTTTGCCTTTTCTTTACAACGAGAGAGATGACTACACCTTGAAGTTTTCATCATGAAGCTCACCTTTTAAGATGGAGACCCCTATGTTCTCCCTCAAGAAAATCATTACATAAGAAGGTATAGCTCTCCTTTCAAAATATGATATGATTTGAGATGAGAAACTTTTAAATTTAAGAAAGGGGTAGAGTGAATATGTCCCCTTTCTCCTTTGGCTCGCTCCCTCCTCTCCTTTGGCCATGTGAAAGGGTAGATGGCTAGAGAGAGTGACACATGGCAAGGGAAAAAAAGCTATGCTTAATATAATAGATAGATATATATTAAAAATAAAATTAAAAACTAAATAAATAAATAAAAGTAAAAAACTTGAACAAGAAGAACAAAGGAAAAAATATATTTTTGGAAATAAATATTAAAAAAGGCATGTACGTGAATGCATGTGCATGAGAGCTAAGGTATGAATCTCAATGTTAATGTGCATGTGTGTGTGCAAGGTGAGTGTGTGCACGTACCAATGTGTATGGAAGTAAATGAGCAATTGTGTTAGGGTGCATGCACATGCAACTAGGACAATGTGGTGAATTTGTATGTGTGCACATGTGGCCGAAGGCATGGGTGTGGTGTACGTGCACGCATGAGTGAATGGGGTGTGAAGTGTTTGTGAATGCATGTGTGTGTGTGTGTGTGTGTGTGTGTGTGTGTGTGTGTGTGTGCACAAGTGAATGCATGTACAAATGAGGGAGAGAGTGTGTGCACAAGCAGATGCAAGTGTGTGTGTATACAATGTGGCGTGCATGTGTGCATGAAGTGAGAAGGTGTGTGCACACACGTGTGGGTGTGTGCATGCACAAATGGAAAGGTGTAAATGTGCAAGTGAATGTGCACGTGCATGCAAATGTGTGTAGGTACATGTGAAAACACATGTGTGTGCAAGAGTGTGTTATGCATGCACGAGATAATGCCTGTACACACGCGAGGAAAAGTTAATGCACAAGTGAATGGGATGTAAAGTGCATGTGAACGTGCATGTGTATGCAAGTGTGTGTATGAATGCACAAGTGAATGCCTGTACATGCAAGGGGGAGAGTGTATGCACACGCGGACGCAAGTGTGCATGTATGCAATGTGGTGTACATTTGTGTGCATGAAGTGAAAAGATTTGTGCACACATGTGTGCATGTGAGCATGAAAATGGGAAGGTGTAAACGGGCAAGTGAATGTGCAAATGTGGCACATGCAAATGTGTGTAGGTTCATGCTTTTAGTTGTTTTTGACTTTTCTTGTTATATTTTGTTGTGTTTTTGTGTTTTTTAGTATTCCTAGTGAAGCTTGTAGCTCTACACTTGAAACTTGAGCAAGCAAGCAAGGGTGGAGAATTATTCGCCCATCCACTATGAAATCTTGAATGCCACATGTGCAATTGACTTGGCTACTACGCCTGTTTTTGAACTTTGGCCTTCTAGCTAGCGGGTTGATGTTATGGCAAGTGCATCATACAACCATGGGAATCCCTATGGCACTGGGTCAGTGCAGCTGTGGGTTTTAGTGGACTATGTGGAACCCTAAGTTGCTTATCACAATTTGAAATTATTTTGGATGCAACTACTTGTGGGGCATGACCCAGGGTTCTTCCACCAACTTCGTAATATGAAAGGAATTATATTTGTAGTGAAGGGTGAAAAAACTAAACCTTGCATAATATGAAAGTCACTTCAAACAATAGCAAGTCTTTGTACATATTTACTAAAATACATAATATTTTGTGTGGTTTATTTTAATTAATATTTTAAATTATTAAGTGTTTTTAAAAAATGTCATTAATTAGTGTCTAAAATTGTGATTTAAAAAGAAAAAGGAGGAAAGAGATGTGTGGACACATCTCTCCCCCATTCTGTCTTTGTTTATTTTTGCAGACAATCCACTGCTATAAGTGCACGTGGCTATACACACTGCTATATGTGTGGTTATAGCTGCACACCCCTTACCGAGTGTGTCGTCGCGTGAATTTTTTCCCCATAAATAGATTCTTTTAAATTTGCACGGCTCTGAACACGACAATGCTCTCGATGTATTGCAATGAAATTCTCTCCTTGATATTTTTCAATTTCCCAAATTAATAGGAGCACACCTCTCCTCGAACCTCCAAATTTTCTCCCAAACTTTCAAACTTTTGCCATGTGGCAGATTCATGAAACTTTTTCTTTATATAATATGTATATAGAGATATATATAGATATAGAGATGTCTTTTATCTTTTTTTTACAATGAGAGGGAGAAAGAGAGTGATACCTACATGTTGAAGTTATAGAAATATAGAGATGTCTTTTGTATTCACAACGAGAGAGAGAAAGAAAGAGATACCTACACATTGACGTTATAGAGATATAGAGATGTCTTTTATCTTTTCTTTACAATGAGAGAGAGAGAAAGAGAGAAATACCTAGACATTAAAGTTTTCATCATGAAGCTCACCTTTTATATATCTCTCTCTATTTATAGCGATATATAGATGTGTTTTGTCTTCTCTTTACAATGAGAGAGATAACTACATGTTGAAGTTTTCATCATGAAGCTCACCTTTTAGGATGGAGGCCCCAAGAAAATCATTAGGTAATAAGGGATGGCTCTCCTCTCTAAAATTGATATGATTTGAGATGAGAAAATTTAAATTTAAGAAAGTGGCAGAGTGAACATCTCCCCTTTCACCTTTGGCTCACTCCCTCCTCTCCTTTGGCCACATGGAAGGGGAGATGTCTAGAGAGAGTGACAAATCTATGCTTAATATAATAGAGATATATATTAAATTGAAAACTAAATAAATAAATCAAAGTAAAAAACTTAAAGAAGTAGAATGAAGAAAAAATGTTTTAATATTCAGAAATAAATATTATAAAAATAAAGGAAAAAATGTGTGAAGGTGTGATTTGTGGGCGCATAAGTGAATGTGTGCATGTGAGGGTGTGTGCTCACAGTGCATGTGCGCATGCAAATGGGAAGGTGTAAACATGCAATTGAATCTGCACGTGTGGCATAGGAAAATGTGTGTAGGTGCATGCTTTTAGTTGTTTTCGACTTTTCTTATTATGTTTTGTTGAGTTTTTGTGTTTTTGAATATTCGTGTTGAAGGTTGTAACTGTGTTGAAATTAGAGCAATGTGATGAGCTATGGTGGATCAAATACTAGAATCAACATCATTAACAAAGTGATTAGCAAATAATTAAGATGTAATTAGCAAATAGCTTAATGTAGGGATGGATAATCAAAAACCAACAAATTCTTATTAGGCCAATGCCTTAATTTATAGAGTTTACATCCAGGCATCAAATCCCACTGATTTCTCCTTGATTCACTCCACCTCTTTTGCTTGATTCTCTCCACCTCTTCACTTTTCCCAGAATATCTCCACACTTCCTAAATCTTCTCATGCTACCCTTTATTCTCTCCCAGTAGATTCTTCTCACCTTTTCACAGGTTCTTTTACATTTACACATCCTCTTTTACAGCCTCTAACCAAAGGCTTCTTCCCGCACACACCCTATTCACTTGTATTTTCAACACCTCCCCTCAAGTGAATACTCCTAGAACACCTAGACCCTATACCAAGTTTCCCTCCTTACTTGATAGTCTGCGACTAGTGTCTACACCTCCCCTCAAGTTATCTTAGCACACCTGGACCCTATACCAAGTTTCTCTCTTACGTGATAGCCTGCGAGACCAGTGCCTCGAGTCCCTAATCTCATAGTCCTTGACACACTCTCTCTCTATGTATCCAAGGCTACTACAAGTGCCCGTGACCTTGACTAAAGTGCTCACACATACATCTATCTACCACGTGGCCTACATCATCAGTGGCTTAGAGGTGGTTTTACTTTGTTGGGGCAGGTTACATTGGGTTGTGGGGTCTCTCTCTCTCTCTCTCTCTCTCAGAAAAGATGATTCGACTCCACTTCCTTTGGAGCCTCCATGAAGAATGTCGTTCCTTCTCCACTGGGTTTGCTGTAGCAGTCTCTTGCCATGTGACCTGGCTTTCCACAGTTGTTGCAAGTGAAGGTCCTTCCTCCTACTCTGCCTCTTCCTCGTCCTCGTCCTCGAGAGAATCCTCCTCCGGTGAAGAATGCTTTTTCTTCTCCTTCTGTTGAGTCGAGCCATTTCTTCTCTTTGCCTCTGCTCTCTTGCTCTAGTAGAGCTGCTTCTATCTCGTGTAGCTTCAATTCAGGTACATTCTTTAGTGTTGCTACAATATTTTCATATTCACCTTTGTCCACACTCTTCAAAAGCACTGCTAGTGCCTCATCATCTTCTACCTTTTTGGCAATAGCTGCCAGCTATTGCTTAATGCTTTTATATTTGTTCAAGTGTGTGATTAAAGGTTCACTTTCCTTCATGTCCAATTTGTAGAATTGCATTAATAGATTTACCTTTGAATTTTTTGCTTGTATGCCAAATAATTTATTGAGTTCATCCCATGAATCTTTTGCCCATTGTATCCCTGTGATGTGATGGATGATTTCATCATTTAAACTGAGTGCAATAAGTCCCAATGCTTTTTCATTCCTGCTCTTCCACTCATTTTTCCCTCTCTCTGGACATTCATCTCTTCCCTCAACTAGCCCCCACAGATTTTTCCTCACTCATGAGCAAATACATGGTTTTTGTCTGCCATGTGTAAAACTACTCCCCATTAAATTTGGCTATTTCCTGTGATGTACTCATGATGATGTGAAGGGGGTCTTACCTCTTGATCCAATTTCAAGATTCAAGGGCAGTGTCTACCCTTTTACAACTCAATCTGGTGTTTAAGAGATGATTACAACAAATTTATCAGCATAAAATCACCAAAAATTACATTAAATCAAGGGTAACCAATTTGTACAGAATGGTTGGAGTATCAAATCAACTCTGGATTTCAATCTGAAGTTATAGGGATCTGTATATCAGATCTGTAGTTATAGGGATCTATATATCAGATACCTAATGGTTAATTTGGACTCTCAATTATACCAAAATATAGTGATTAGCATTGATTAATCATTGATTAGCAAATTAACCCACTGTTTTGTGTGCAAAAAACAGAGTATGCGGGGAGTCCAGATCTGGTGCCTTAGACTTCAAATGAGCTCAAATACTTTCAAAGCCATCAATAGCAATGAGTCTAGTAGAGGATTAAGCCAATAAACACAAGATTTGACCAAATATTGAAAGCTTAATCTCTATTTTACCAAAGTCACCTGCAGATTTGATGAAGAGCTTGGATCTCACTGTAGACTTGATGAAATTGAATTCTGACTTCACCAGCTTGTAGAGCATGCTTGAAAACACTTGGGGTTAAGAGGAATTAGACCCATTTGAACTGGAGCAGCAGCAATGTCAAAATCTCATCAGAAAAACGATGCCCACAAATCAGCAAAAATTGGGAGTTCTACATGGCGGTTTACGCATCTGATTCGACTGGTTGGAGTACCAATGAGTTGGTTGGTTGTGGCTAGAAGGGTTTGGCCTAATGTGATGTGTGCAAGGAGCTAGAGCTCCTCCACCAGCTGGGGGTACAGAGGCTAGTTGAAAATAACTATTTTTTAATTAATTCCTAATTATCTACTAATCTTAATTAATTAGAAAATGGGCTCATAAACCTGATGGATTCTAGGCATGGCTCTGATACCATGTTGAAATTAGAGCAATGTGATGAGCTATGGTGGATCAAATACTAGAATCAACATCATGACGTAATTAGCAAATAGCTTAATGTAGGCATGGATAATCAAAAACCAGCAAATTCTCATTAGGCCAATGACTCAATTTATAGCGTTTACATCCAAGCATCAAATCCCGCTGATTTCTCCTTGATTCACTCCACCTCTTTTGCTTGATTCTTTCACTTTTCCCAGAATATCTCCCAGATTATCTCCACACTTTCTAAATCTTCTCATGCTACCCTTTATTCTCTCCCAGTAGATTCTTCTCACGTTTTCACAGGTTCTTTCACATTTACACATCCTCTTTTACAGCCTCTAACCAAGGGCTTGTTCCCGCACACACCCTATTCACTTGTATTTTCAACAAACTGTACACTTGAAACTTGAGCTAGAAAGCAAGGGTGGAAAAGCATTTACCCATCCACTATGAAAGTTTTAATGCCACACACACGATCAACTTGGCTAGGCCTTCCAGCTATAGCGAGTTGATGCTGTGGCAAAGTGCATGAGGGTGTCATGGGACCATGTGGATCCCTATGGCATTGGGTCGGCGTAGCTGTGGCTTTAAGTGGATTATATGGCACTCTAAGTGGCTCATCAAAATTTGAAATTATTTGGGATGCAACAACTGGTGGGGCATGACCAAGGGTTCTTCCACTAACTTCATAATATGAAAGGAATTTTATTGACAATGAAGGGTGAAAAAAATGAATTTTATGTACAGCAAAGAGTGAAAAAATTAAATAACGTATATAAAATAGAATTAAAATTTAATATAATAGATAAATATATATTAAATAAATTAAATTTTAAACTAAATAAGCAAATAAAATTAAAAAACTTATAGAATAATAATAATTTTTTATCATTTTTTGAAATCAATATTAAAAACAGAAAGGAAGAAAATGGAACAAGAAGCCAACATTTTTTGTATTGAAAGGGGAAATAATAATAAATAATGGAGAAAATAAGCTAAATGGGGTGATTTTTTAAATTATTTAAATAAAGATAAAGAAGAATAAAAAGCGATAAGAAATTAAAAATAAAATAATGAATAAAAAAAGAGAAAGATAGAAAATAAAATAAAATAAAAAGAAGAGAAAAAATAAAATGTATGCAATGTGGTGTGTATGTGTGTGCATGAAGTGCGAAGGTGTGTGCATGTGCGCATGTAAATGGGAAGGTGTAAACGTGCAAGTGAATGTGCACATGTGGCATAGGAAAATGTGTAGGTGCATGCTTTTAGTTGTTTTTGACTTTTTTTGTTATGTTTTGCTGAGTTTTTTGTGTTTTTTATTATTCTTGGTGAAGGTTGTAACTGTACACTTGAAACTTGAGCAAGCAAGAAAGGGTGGAGAATCATTTTCCCAACCACTACGAAAGTTTGAGTGCCACACATGCAATGATGTTGGCTAAGCCCTTCTAGTTGTGGTGGCGAGTTGATGTTGTTGCAAAGTGCATGAGGGTGTCGTGGGACCATCGGGATCCCTATACCATTGGGCCGATGCAGCCATAGATTATAGTGGATAATATGGCACCCTAAGTGACTCATCACAACTTGAAATCACAATTTGAAAGTATTTTGGATGCAACCACTCGTGGGACATGACCAAGGGTTCCTCCACCAACTTCATAATATGAAAGGAATTTTATTTACAATGAAGGGTGAAAAAAGAAAATTTATTTACAGTGAAGGGTGAAAAAACAAAACCTTGCATATTATGAAAGTCGCTTAAAACAATAGCAAATCTTTGTTTTTTTAAAACAATAGCAACGCGGAAACTAGCCCATTCACGAGTAAAATATATTTTAGCAGCTGTCGGAGAAAAAAAATGGGGTGATTTTTTAAATTATTTAAATAAGGATAAGGAAGAAGAAAAAGGGATAAGAAATTCAAAATAAAATAATGAATAAAAAAAGAGGAAGAAAGAAAATCAAAATAAAATAAAAAGTGTAGCGTGTTCTGCGAGAGGGAGTTGTAGACGTGTCATCAAATGTAGATGCGGAAGGCCTCTGTGTGTGCTTCCTCTTGCTCCCCACCGTGCTTGCCTGTGTGATGATCGGCATCGTGTGGTTCAAGAAAGCGGCCAGCACAGCCCACCATAGGTTGCCACCCGCGCCTCCAGCTTTACCCATAACTGGCCGCTTGCACTTGCTAGGTAAGCTGCCTCACCAGTCCTTGTTTCAGCTGGCTAAAGTGCATGGACCTTTGATGTCGCTACGCTTGGGCTCCGTCGACGCTATCGTCGCTTCAACACCTGAAACGGCAAAACAGATACTCCAAACGCACGACCAGGCTTTCGCCTCCCCCCCACGATCTGCTGCGGCCGTCCACGTTTGCTTCAACTGCTCCGACATCGCCTTCTGCCCGCAGAGCCCATACTGGAGGTTCATGCGCCAGCTCTGTGCCACAGACCTCTTTAGCAGCAAGCGCGTCGAATCTTTCAGGCCCATCCGGGTAGAGGAGGTTCATGCCCTCTTGCGTTCTGTGCGTGCGGAAAGCGCCCCACATACGCCCAAAGCTGCTCGCTGCATCCAATAACATCATCTCCAAGATGGCGGAGGGGAAGCGCTTATCCGAGCTAGCCCCTACCTCTCAGTCCGACCCTTCGCTCAACATCGTGGACCTTAGCAACGAGATCATGCACCTTCTTGGCGTGTCCAACCTGGGGGACTTCATCCCTATCTTGGGTTGTCTGGACCTTCAAGGCTATGAAAGGCGCATGAAGAGCGTGGGACAACGGATGAGCCGCGTCTTGCAAGAGGTGGTGGACCGTCGGCGCGACTGAAAAGCAAAAGAAGGGGAGGAGGAGGCCAGTACCGACTCTCCTGAGGATTTGTTACACGTGCTGCTGTCAGTCGGGGATATCCTTGATACTAATATCAAGGCGGTGCTAACGGTAAAGAAAGTATTTTTTAAATTTAGAGGATGTATGGGTTAGTCCTAGAATTGTTTCTTCTTTCCTTTCGAAATAATTGACGATCTATTAATTCCCCAAATTTACTAATTGCTAAGGTTGTTAGAGTATCATGAAGATGCAAATGACACTCTCACTCTCTAAATGAATGGATTTTGATGCAGGATATGTTCATAGGAGGAATAGACACATCTTAGATCACTATCGAGTGGGCCCTTGCAGAGCTCCTTGCTAACCCGACCACCTTAAAGGCATTACAAGAGGAGCTTGATAGTGTAGTGGGAAAAACACGCCTTGTCCAAGAGATAGATATCCATAACCTACCTTACTTGAATGCAGTTGTCAAAGAGACTATGCGATTACATCCAAATGTAACACTGTTATTACATGAATCAATTCAATCGTGTCAAATATATGAGTACATGATACCACCCAAGACCCGTACATTCATAAACGTGTGGACAATGGGAAGAAATGCTGATGTATGGGAGAACCCTGTACAATTTCAGCCAAAGAGGTTTTTGGAAGGGAGTTGTACTCAAGTGAAACCGCATGGCCATCACTTCCAATTGACAAAGAGACTATGCGATTACATCCAAATGTAACACTGTTATTACATGAATCAATTCAATCGTGTCAAATATATGAGTACATGATACCACCCAAGACCCGTACATTCATAAACGTGTGGACAATGGGAAGAAATGCTGATGTATGGGAGAACCCTGTACAATTTCAGCCAAAGAGGTTTTTGGAAGGGAGTTGTAGTCAAGTGAAACCGCATGGCCATCACTTCCAATTGTTAAAGAGACTATGCGATTACATCCAAATGTAACACTGTTATTACATGAATCAATTCAATCGTGTCAAATATATGAGTACATGATACCACCCAAGACCCGTACATTCATAAACGTGTGGACAATGGGAAGAGATGTTGATGTATGGGAGAACCCTGTACAATTTCAGCCAAAGAGGTTTTTGGAAGAGAGTTGTAGTCAAGTGAAACCGCATGGCCATCACTTCCAATTATTGCCTTTTGGGTCGGGTAGAAGAAAGTGTCCTGCATTCACACTAGGTTTGGTGAACATCCACATCATGTTGGCAAGCCTAGTATAAGGTTTTGATTGGGCACTTCCAGAGTCTCTCACACAAGTTGATATTTCCGAGATGTTTGGATGGATTGTTATGATGGCCTCCCCATTACCTACCATCCCTACACCCAGGTTGCTTGCACATGTCTATGAAGGGCTTCAATAACCAAGCTATGCAATTTCTCCTCCCAAGAAAGATGATGTCCCAAAAGAGCTCTAAAGTATCTCTAACCTCTAAACCAAATCATGTACTTCATCATATAATTCCAAAACACGGGAGGATGATTGTGTAAAGAAATTTTATCTTCTTAGAGATATATTTCTAGCCATCATGGGAATGCCTTAGCATTATTTACTCTTTGAATGAGAGTTTAAATACTTAAAAAACTAAAGGAGGTGTATTCAATATTGTTAAATGAAAGTGGTAAGACTAAGTTACACTTTCCAATCAGCCTAGTTGTACAGAATCAAGCTCTAACAATTACCCATTGTCTTTATCCTAGATTTATCACTTTATACCTACTCCTTTTATGTGTCTTGAATATAATATGATTATTTAAATAGTTAATCTAGTTATAGGTCTATTAGTTTGTTAATCTTTTGCTTGTTGATGACACTCTTGCTTGGTGGGTTCTCTTTTATTTTCTAAACACCTTTGGAAATAATAAAGACTATATATTTTCTTTAGCCGAAATTTGGCTTATAGACTTGAAATCTATTATCCATTATGTGATGTGCCTTCCTCTTCTTTTCCCTTTTATTAGAGGAAGTAAGATTATTTATTTACCTTTTTCTTGTGTGCCAATATTTTTACCATGTCCCGTTAGTAAGGTATGTCATAAGACTTAAAAGAACATTTACATCACTACAAGGGATCGGGCTCATACCCGCGCTCCTAGCCGCTAAAAATGACTTGTGAAAAAAAGTAGCGGGCCCGTGTATCAGCACGTGTATCATCGCGGCCACAGACATGCGTGTAAAAGCGCGTGTATAGCACCTCTCAGACGCGCTTATACACGGGTGTGTAGCCGTGTTCTTTTCACAGACGCGTTGATACATGCGGCTATACACGCTTTTTTTTAATTTAGACGCGCTTATACACGGTAGTATAGCCGCGTTCTGTTCAGTTCAGATGTCTCAGACGCGTTGATACCTGCGTCTATACACGCGTTTCTTTAATTTAGATGCGCTGTTACACGCGTAATTGTCAGTTTTGACGCATTAATACACGCGTATTTTACAGAGTATCCGCGTAGATACACACGAGTTTTAGCAGTTCTAACGCGTTTATACACGCGAACAGAGAGCAAAAAAAAAAATCCAGAGAGTGCTATTTGGTGCCTGAATACTGTTCCAGCATTCCAGCACCCAATAGCACTCTCTGGATTTTTTTTTTTGTGCATTAGACCATCCCATTAGACCATCCACGAAGAACATATGCACGAGGGAGATTAAGACAAGAACGACATGAATGCATACATTGTCAATACACGATTCAAGACAGACATGAATGTAATACTATCGATCAATCAATTCAATATTACTATCAAAATTTCATACATGTATACAAGGGAGTCCATATCTCGAAGTAACCCATGGCTTCAGTTTACAAAAAAATATATACAATCACATCCTCAATATGGAATGTGATACTATAAGTCTGAGTACTACTAAGACCCAGATGATGACTCGGTGCTCCCTCCATGCTCAGATGAGCTCACATCGGTCGGAATGTCCGATGAGTAGTGCTCACGTCCACCCTCTGCAGTGGCGGCCGGTGGATCATCAGCAGCTTGTGCCTGTTCAAGTAATATATAGTATATAAGTATATATATATGTAATTCAATAAACCAAAATCATTCGTTTAGAATTTTCAAGTACCTGTCGACCGTATGGTCTCATGGCCATCTCAAACTGCGCGTCCGTAATACGTCCCTCGGCTCTGAAGAGGGCCCACGTGTCACGTCTGCTATGTCGACGAGCATACGCAGTATCGTGGGTTGTGGGCTTCCTCCCCGTAACCCGTCGCTGTATCATAATCAACACAATTTGTAAGATTAAAACAATCATAGAATCAATGAATTAAGTAAACAATCAAATAAAGTGGCAAGATACTTACGAACTCTGCCTCCCATGACTCGACGCCGCCAGATCCGAAATGCGAAGATCCAATGATCTCCAGCTGGATCCGTCGTGCCTCCACATGCTGCTTGCTCTTCACGCCACCCTCTGCTCGTTTCTTTGCCTCCTTCCACTCGCGTTTGTGCACAGTGGCAGGTTTCTCGGATCATCATTCAAGTCAGATGTGTTGCCTGCAAATCATGAATTCTGAAACGCAGTCTCGTGCAGAAACGCGTGTATACACCCGTCAAAAAACGCGTGTATACGCCCGTAAAAAACGCGTGTATATCCGCGTGAACAGACTCTACAGACAGAGTACACGCGCTTTTACACGTGTTTCTACACGCGACCTGCGAAAAAAAAATTTCAAAAGGACCGACCCCCGACAAAGACAAAGTGTCCTTATAAAAGGACCATTGTCGCCCCTGCCAGAATGTCAGAATCATTCACCCAATCGTGTGCACAGAAGCAAAAGGACGGAGACAAACCCAAAAAGCAAAGAGCAAATAGCATAAACAAATCTGAGGAAAGAGACAAGGCACAGGACAAAGTGACTCACCTCTGAAAAAGTGAGTCTTCTCTGCTCCTTCTCTGCTCCTTCTCTGCTCCCTCCTTCTCCCGTGTGTGCTCCTTTCTCTGCTCCCTCCTTGCTGTTGGAAGAGGCGAAAACAGGCGAAAACGCAAGCAGTGTTGATATGTTAGTTCAAAAAGTGAGTCTTCTCTGCTCCTTCTCTGCTCCCTCCTTCTCCCGTGTGTGCTCCTTTCTCTGCTCCCTCCTTGCTGTTGGAAGAGGCGAAAACAGGCGAAAACGCAAGCAGTGTTGATATGTTAGTTCAAAATCTATATTTGGGGAAGGCGGGCTATTTTTAGTTTAAACATACCGTCGCGTTTATAAACGCGTGTATGATATTTTAGGTGCGTTTATACACGCGTTTTGCAGAAATTACCCGCGTTAATACACGCGATTTTTAGGAAGTAGCCGCGTTAATACACGCAATTTTTAGGAAATAGCCGCGTCAATACACGCGATTTTTGTACTTTCATTAAAAACATATTATGATTTTGTGTTTTCTGGTTTGTACACAGGATGTCATCAACCTCTTCAAGCAGTTCTGGGGAAGATGAGACAATGCGTCATCGTAATCGCGATGTGTGGTTGGGACAACGAATCAAATGTATGTGTAATCGATGTCAAGGATGCATTGTACGAGCACGTCGAATTACCTTGAATCACATCTCCATGTCTGGAGAATGGAATCAAACAGGTTTAGAGGTGAGTAGATGTAAATTGATGGTATTCAAATGACTCAAGGTATCCAAATTAAATTAATAGAGTTGTAATATATAAACTCTAATTGAAGCAGGATGCAGTACCACACCCTAACATGGTACCCTACGCGCGACGAGAGCACGTAAAGCGTCGACGAGATGATGCTGGAGCTTCGGGATCTATTGTCACAGATGAGTGGGAAAGGGATGACAATAGCCCTGCACCCCACGAAGTTGTGGAAGAGGAGGTGCTTGATGATATGGTGCGGAATCTTTTTAAGGATAATCCCAAAGGTATGGACGACGATGATATGGAACAAGAGCATCTTTATAAGGCTTCATCGACACCGGTGTTTGAAGGGTGCACATTCTCTGTTTTACGTGCTTCACTTGAACTACTTAATATACAAACAGTTTATGGATGGAGCAATGCAAGTCTTGATGCATTGTTGAAGTAAGCATTCTAACTTACAAATTTGAATTAGTGGTTTAAGGTTTAGGATTTAAGACTAATTATAATTGATGATATTGGATGTAGGCTATTATCAAACATGCTTCCACCAGACTACCCACCTCAAGAGACATAGCGAGGCGCTATGTGACATCTCTTGGAGGACTGGATTATGATAAAATACATGCATGCGTCAATGATTGCATTCTCTTTCGTGGGACGCATAAGGAGGCTCTACATTGTCCCACTTGTGGTGAAGCAAGGTACAGAACAGATATGAAGAGTTTTGATGTACCTCGTAAAGTCTTGCGACACTTTCCTATAATTCCTCGCATCAAACACATGTTCAAGTGCAAATCCATAGCAGAGCTCATGTCATGGCATTCCTCACATCGATCGGATGATGGCATGTGGAGAATTCCCGCAGACACTCCTGCTTGGAAGCATATTGAAGATGAGTGGCCCAGCTTTAAAACAGAGCCCACAAACTTGAGACTTGGCCTGGGTATGGATGGAGTGAATCCATTTGGTTTCAAAAGCACCGCATACAGCGTGTGGCCAGTTGTGTTGGTGAATTACAACCTTCCACCATCAATGGCGATCAAGAAGGGACATCTAATGTTATCCCTTCTAATTCCAGGGAAACATAAAGTCAAGCATATGGATGTTTATCTTGAACCACTGATTGATGAGTTGGAGGAACTATGGAGAGGTGTTGCAGTGGTGGACATTAGTAGGCCTCCCTCCTCTCGACACTTCGACTTAAAAGCAGTGTTGATGTGGACAATGCATGACTTTCCAAGATACAGCGATTGTTCTGGTAAGAATTCTAATTACCTCCCTACTCTATTACTATTGGCTATATATATTAATTAGACGGTTTGGCTTTATTATTCTAACTTTTATTTATATTTTAACAGGTTTGAAAACATCGAGTAAACATGCATGTCCTGTTAAACATGCATGTCCTGTTTGTGGCCCTTCGTTAGTACATGAGTATGCTGACGGTTTGTGTAAGACTATATTCGATAATCATCATCGATTTCTCCCCTCAGATCATCCTAAATATGTTGCTAGTAAGAGTAACATTCCTCCACAAACACTTCGTGCAAAAGATTGGAAGCGTATTTGGGAGTCTACAACTATTCTTCCTCCAGATGGCATGAACAGGTATAGTGATGTTTTTTTCAATCTTGTTTTGTGTAGTCTCTAATTGGATTAAAGGTCACATAGAGCAATCCCTTGTGTAGGTACTCCATTTTTTTTCGGCTGCCATATTGGACCCATCTTAAGATCAACCATCTTCTTGATCCCATGCACATCTTCAAGAATGTGGGATCTGGCATTTGGGAACATATTATTGGTAAACGAGACAATGTTAGCGTACGTGAGGACTTGCGGGTCGCAGGACGTATGCGTCAAGCTTGGCCACGAGAGGTGGGTGGGCACGTTCGTCTTCCGCCTGCACCATGGATTATATCAAAGAAAGAGGAGAAGCAGGTAAAGCAGGCCATCACCACTTTGCGTACTCCCACTGGATGCATGAGATCATTGAAGGGAGCCTTTACAACCACTAAGAAAAGAGGCGTTGAGCAACTATATGGGTTGAAGTCCTACGATTGGCACAAGATGCTTCAAGTAAGTGTTTTCTAAGTCTTGTACGTAAGTTGAAATTAAATTTTGTAATGCCATAAACCATACATACATGTGCTCTTATGTGCGCAGTTCATACTACCTACTAGCATCGACCATTGTGCAAATAAGAGTTTGAAAAAATGTATTTATAAGATGGGCGAGCTTGTGAGGTATGTAAAACCCATGCTCAGATCACCCTTCATTATACCTTGCAAAATGAACGTGCATGAGGTATAACGTACTATTTATTTATTTTTCAGATATGTTAGTTCCAAAGCAATTGATCCAGCCACGTTGGATGATGCGCGTGTTATGGCAGTGGAGGTGGTTTGTTTGGTAGAGGAGACTTTTCCGCGAACCATTCTCACAAGTCAACTACATCTCATTGTGCATTTAGTGGACGAAATTGCTTTATGTGGTACTGTGCATGCACGCTGGATGTTCTTCCTAGAGCGCTTCATGAAGACCTTAAAAGACTTTGTGAGGCAAAGTGCAAGGCCTGAACGAAGCATGGCCGAGGGTTGGTTGATACAAGAGTCTCTTGTATATATTTCAGAATTTCTTGGTCAGGTGGACAGCTCTTTGCCACGACTATGGAGCAATGAAGAGGACTTGAGGATGACCTCTATTGTGCCTCAAGGAAAAGGACAGAGTAAAGTAATTGGCAGAACATTGATTGATGATCTCAATTTCACTTGTATCCTTAATAGTGATGTGATGAGCAGATGGGTTACAAGATATGAGGATGCAAAGACAAAAAGGCAAGCAGAAAGAGCTCTCTTTCGGAGGCAACATGGCTCTCGGAAGGCGTACCCTAAGCATCTAGCAACACTTCCAAATGATATCCATGTTGATTGGTTGCATGAGGAAATGGAGAGAGCAGAGAGCGACGAGGGGCTGCATATCACGGCGGAAGAATGGGAGTATGCACGAGGATGCATGTCAAAGGTACATAGAACTAATGTTTTGCATTAGTTGTAAGTGATTTGCTTTTAATATTTATTCACATTGCTTACACAAATATTGCTTCTATTTTGGTCCAGTGCACTATGTTCAATGCTATATGGTGTGAAGGCAAGCATTTTCGAACACAAAGAATTGATGAAAAGAGAAATACACAAGATTGCGGTGTCATTAGTAGCTTTGAGGGAGCTAATGGAAAAATGGATGATTATTGTGGCATAATCCAAGACATATTTAGGCTTGACTTTCGTCGCTTCTTTGTGTATGTTTTGGATGTCAACGTGGTGGAAAAAGGGCCTGATACAACGATAAAACGCCATGCAAGTGGATATGTAACTATTGACTCTACAAAGTTCTGGCAAACAAAGAAAGATAGGCTCGTATTGCCACAACAATGTGTTTCATGTACATATATATCTAAGCTCGCGTACCCCTTGACTTTCGATATGCTAATTAATTACTGTACTATGTGTATTTGAGTAGGTTATCTATCTACCAATGGTGCATGACATCAAATGGTGGTACGTCATCCCTATTACACCATGTTTCAAAGTGATGTATAATACATTCACTGATATGGAGCATATGGAGGATGTAACAAGCCGCAATGAAGATGATGTCGAACATGCCATTGAAGATGTTATGATCGATGATCAAGAAATAAGAGATGATCATGATAATGAGGATGAGCATGCCATTTCTCATGATCATGAGAATGATCCTACCATTGAGGATGATGGTGATGTTGATGAGGATGATCAGGACATCGATACCATTATCAATGGAGTACAGAATATCGATCAGGACATCGATACCATTATCAATGGAGTACAGAATATCGATAGTGGAATAAATTTAATCGTAGCCTTACAAATTGATCAAATGGATATTGATGTTGATCGTTTGGCAAGGATGGATCTTATTGAAGATGAGATCGAACCCTAACCAATCCGTCACTGTACGTTCTAAATTGATGACATTTCTATCATCTCATATGCACGATTTATTTTTGAATATATTTCATTATTGTAAATGCATGTAGTGGGATTGTGTAATGATGTATACTGTAATGTACTATGAGATGGTTTAAAGAAAATAGTTTTTAATTTTGTAAAGGAATTCAGTTTTTCTTCAGTTTTTCTCTGCCATGCGTGTATTAATCCGTGTATAGTGGCGTGTATTATTCCGTGTATAATAGCGTGTATTAATCCGTGAATATTACCGTGTATAGATGCGTGTATTACTGCGTGTATATAAACGCGTTTATACACGTGTTGATAAATACAAATATACACGCGAACTTAAATGCTAAAATACACGCGCCCGATTCTATTCAAATACAGGCGCGACCATACACGCGTTCGTAATTTATCACGTGTATGAAACGCGTGTATGGCAGCATTGTCTTGTAGTGCATGCATTGTTTAAGAAAACTATGTCATCCTTAAAAAGGAAACTGCCATATGAAGTTACCAAACTAGCGCTATTTAGAGATCAAGGCATATAAATACACCATGCAAAGCATTTGATTTGCTTCCAGCTACCTTCTATGTATTTATCATCTTCTTTTGGGGAAGGAATGGTAATTTCCTTCCATTTAGCTTCTGTGTATTTATCATCTTCTTTTGGGGGATGCAATGATCTAGATCTCAGGATACACACAATGTGAAAAACAAAACACAATTTTTTTCACATAAAGTGAAAAAAACACAAAGGGTGGATTAAAGTGGTGGAGGTTTGTGCTTGGTGTGTGCTCAACACATGTGATGTGTCTGATCCTGGCAGTGGTCCTAAACTTGGTGGTGCATTCGACATTGCTGTAACGGTGGCCCTTCATCTTAGCTTCTTCGTTTCTAGCGATGTAACTTCTCCTGGCACATAGCCTGGTTCTAGCATGTGCTCAATGATGTCTACACCGTTAGCTCAGATAGCTTGACGATCCACGAGTTGGATCACTGCTCCTTTCTCTGCCAAAACACCCAGCGCTGCCCATGCTCCTCTTAATATTATCACCCGTGGTGGCAGTTCTCGGTAACGAAGGTCCGAAAGCTGGTTGCGCAAAGAGACACTAGAGACCAAGGTGTTGATGATCCACAATCTAGAGTGCGTATCATCTTGTATGCTTAGCAAGAGGGACATGCTCGATTGCTTTCGACGATGCCCCCACAGACGTGCACAGCGACTGTGCATGCGAACGGCTGCAGTGGCATGAGCAGAAATGTGTGGAGCAGGGGGTAGGTTTAGGGTTTTGTTTTGTTATTGTTATTTATTTATTTGTTGGTTTAATTAACAATGAAGTATAAGAAGTTTGTAAAAGCCAAAGGGAAGGGGCGTGCATGCCACCAGTAAATGTTTTTTAAATATATATATTAATTTAATGAAGTATAAGAAGTTTCTAAAAGCCAAAGGGAAAGGGAAGCACATGCAGATGCAAGTTGTTCTTTTGAAATAGACTAGTGGGCTTACCTATACTTCCGACATATATGATTCTTAGCTTGATATTTTTTAAACTCCTAGATTAATAAGAGTGTATCTCTCTTGCAACCTCTAATTTGCCTCCAAACACTACAAGAGATGGGGAGTGTAGCCCTGCAGCATAGCTGCGTGAAGAGGAGAGAGAGTAGAGAGAAGGGACCCGGGTAGACACGCAGGGTGTGCATAGTTCCAATGCCCAGCTATGCATGCTGCTATAGCCGTTCACGGATATAGCCTCATGCATAGTCGTGTGTATAGCCACATACTCCAAAAACAAATCCAGACATTCTAGAGAGCATTCCAGAGAAATCAAAATATCCCAGTATCACAAAAGAAGAAACACAAAATGGGAGAGTGGGGCATCAGGTTAAGTGAGATTTATTAATACATAAGGATGTGTGTGTGGCGGTGAACATGTCATGCGTGAGTGCATGCCCTTATACGTTGAGGAGGGTGATGGCTTGCATGCATGGAGGAGGATTGGATTAAATGTCCAAAGGAGGATGTGGGAGGCTAGGGGGGTTGGGGAGAGGAGTGCTCTGAAGACATGAAATGATCGTGACTGTAAGAGGATGAGGAAAGGAAACCAAAGAGGGTGGCTCCAGAGTGGGTGGGGAATAGCGTCATCACCCAGGCTCAAAGAACCCAGACCAAGAGTGGTAAGGTATGTTTGAAGTTCTCACCCTGGTGAGGAGCTAAGTTGGTTTGTTTTCTCTATGCAACACAATTGTGTTCTATTATGGTAAGCCTCCATCTAAAGCTGTATCACTAAATGGCTGCAAGATGATGTTTTCCATGGTAGATTTGTCTCCCAAATTTTCTACTTAGGTAAGGGATTTTTTAATATCTTGTTCACTAAGGCACATGGGCCATGCCATTTCTGAGCTATTTGCAAGAGCCCCTCTATTTATGGATCATAGGGTGATGCATGCAAATATTATTTGTCGAAAGAGGATACGGGAAAGCGCCAAGCTAATAATGTGTGCATCTCCTGGAACATCTCAATACAGACTCCTAAAACTGTAGAGGTGGATCTTTGCGAGCGAGGAAAATTGGAACTAGATTTGGAATTTGGGCCTTTTCCTGGGGCATGTTTCAGATATGGTGGGTTTGGGCATATACCAAGGAATTGTGTAAGGGTGGCACAAGCTAAACCAAAGGGTGAAACCAAGGATAACGAAGAAGCTGAGGTAGATAACATGACTAAAGAGAAGGAGGCACATGCAGGAATAGTGTGAAGAAAATAAAAGAAAAGGGATTCTGGTTAATGAGGGGATTTCTTCAGGAGACGGAGGGTGGAGAAAGGTAAAAGGGAAAACTAGCTTAAGATAGGCTAAGGAGATGAGACCATAAAGACTGTTAATGAAGTTGGGGCTTGGGCTAAATAAGGAAGTAAATCATCAGATATGGTGGGTTTGGGCATATACCAAGGAATTGTGTAAGGGGGGCGTAAGCTAAACCAGAGGGTGAAACCAAGGATAACGAAGAAGCTGAGGTAGATAACATGACTAAAGAGAAGGAGGCATGCAGGAATAGTGTGGAAGAAAATAAAAGAAAAGGGATTCTAGTTAATGAGGGGATTTCTTCAGGAGACGGAGGGTGGAGAAAGGTAAAAGGGAAAACTAGCTTAAGACAGGCTAAGGATGAGACCATAAAGACTGTTAATGAAGTTTGGACTTGGGCTAAGTAAGGAAGTAAATCATCAGATAGCCTAAGTCCTCTTTTGTATTCGAATTTTTTAAACCCGTTAGGAGAGGAGGACAGTGGAACCTCTTTTGTTTAGAAATTCAACTAGCAAGTGGATGAAGCTTGGAAAGAAATGCAAACGGAGGGGGATCATGGGGGGAGTGGGGGGAGTGGCAGAAATGCTCGGGGGGGTCACTCGTATAAATATGTAAGTATCACGTGGGTTCAACAGAAGGACATTTTAAATATTTAAAACTTACAGAAATATATTTACAGAGGGGATTTATTTATTGTATTTAAAAAAAAATTTACAGATTTGAATAGGAAAGGATACATTATATTCACTAAAAAATTCACAGATAAGGGACTTTTTAAATAGGCCTTGAACGCACGTGATATAGAGGATTTATATATAGTGACCCCCCCGAGCAGAAATGGTGCCTAAAACTACTTGAACATGAGTGAGGGATTAAAAATTAATGGGTGCACATGGAATATCAAGGGAATTAAAGATAAAAAAGAAGAACATTGCTTTTTGGGGCCTAGTTAAGGAGTGGGGTCTGTCCATTTTAGCTATTCAAGAGTATAAAAGAGCATATTAGAGATTTTGGGAAAATCCCAATTCCCATTTTGCAAGATAAGAAAAATGGGGGCACGATGAACCCTTTTAAGCTTTTATCAAAACCACCTCATTTGACATATTGTTGGATCTTGAAGAGTGGGTTCTAAATCTACATTCTTCTACAACTTTTGATTTGGCATGCTGAAGATAGACCAAAAAGTAATGGGATTTTCCCAATTTCCCTAATATGGTCTTATAATTTATGCGGGCCTAAAATTTGAAGGAAAGATGGATACAAGGATTGGGTAGTGATATATGGGGGTGTGAATGGAGGGTATAGTGGAGTTATGACTATTGGTAAAAGTTGCTTGAAACCTAACATTATAGCTTATCATCCTAATGGTAGAATTTTGGTCGTGGAAATATTACTAGGAGGGGAGAGGGTTTGGGTACTAAATTCCTGCGGGGCTCATAATCATAAAGTGATAAGTGGGATGTGGGAATGGATAGTTAACCTAAATATTCAGAAAAGGGATAGGTGTGGGGAGAGTGCTCTTTTGATGAGACAAGAGAAGATGAAGTGGGAGGGTCTTAGAGGGAGAATGGCCTTAAGGGATGGGTTGGAGATGGGAGATTGGGGCTCAGATCATCGGCATAATTATTTTAGTCTACCATATTTTGGGTCATCCTCCATATTAGATAGGGTCTTTTTCAGTCAACAGGCTATGTGGGTTCTCAGAATGGTTGACATGGATTCCAGTACTGCTCTATCTGACCATATGTGGATGGCAAATAATGGTTTGCAAAGAAGCTAAGTTAAACTGGTTTCCTACTAGGAAACTAAGGGTAAAGAATTTTTTGCTTAAGGATGAACTATTTATGACAGAATGAAGAGGCAATTGAGACTCAAGAGGAAAGAAACTATACAGAGCTCCTGGAGAATTTTTGCCAACGAAATGCAGGGTATAATCAGAGGGATTGGGAAATTGAGAGCTAAGGAAAAAAGACACGAAAGAAAGAGATGGAGTGATCTTCTAGAAACTCTGTAGAAAAAGAGGCTGGTTGGGAAGTTAACTGCAGAGGAGACTACTTGGTTTTTCAAGTGCAAGCTTATTTGAAGAGTGAAGATGAGAAATGTACCAAGAACTCAAAATGCCCGAAATGGGTCCTAAATGTTGTCTTCGCAACATCTTTTGCTTTAATTCTAACCTGATGATACCCTGATCTCAAGTCTACTTTTGTAAAGTATCTCGATCTCCATAGAGTTGATCAAACAACTCATCCATGCATGGCATCGGATACTTGTTCTTAATTATTATCTGATTAAGAGACCTATAGTCTATGCACATCCGCATAGATCCGTCTTTCTTCTTAACCAGAAGAATAGGTGATGTCCACGGACTTGAACTAGGCCGAATGAAGCCTTTGTTCAAATATTTCGTCAATTGTTTTTCCACCTCCTGTGCCTCGGAGTGGCTTAATCTATAAGCACGTTTGCTTATAGGTTTTGATCCTGGCATGACTTTGATGCCATGTTCTACTTTTCTAGATGGTGGTAAGCCATCTGGCAAATCATAAGAAAAAATATCCTGAAATTCCTCTAATAAATTCATTAAATTATCTATGTACTTTTTCTTTAATGTGTCTTTCACCTTGGATTTTTTCTTGTTTGAAGCGCATGCATGCCAAACAAGGTTTTCAAACAGTGGGTCTCGTCCAAGGCTATTTTGTTTTCTTTGTTTGTCTACGCAAACATCATTTACAATTTCATCTATGAAAACAAAATTTAAAAGAGGGTAACAAGCATATACCTCTGCTATATCTAGCCTCTCTGGACCGCTGTGCACAGCTCCATGGAGGAAATAAATGGTGTGGCGGGGACAGTACGGTCGCCTTGTAGGGTAATGACTCTACCTCCATGCTCAAAAGGTAGTGTATTATGTAGGTAACTCCGAGCTAGACTAGGGCCCATGCCATACAACCACTCCCTGCCTAGACATATGTCTGCTCTGGCTAAGTGCATGACCTGAAAGTCAAGCAGAGCCTCGTAGTCCTCCATAGATAATGGGACCCCCAATACTACGGTATTCCATACCGTTTTGTCATACCCGTTGGCTAGGCCAACAGTATACTCATGATCGCTCCGGGTCTCAGTCAACCCCAACTTCGAGTAGTTCAAGAAGTTGTGGCTAGCTCCACCATCTATAAAAACTGCGACTCTACAGCCACCTATGGTGCCATACATACGTACCATGTCATGCGGACCTATAGTAGGATGCCACATCGCTGGTGTCACCAAACAAGCGTGATGCTCATCACAATGACACACTGTCACCTCTCTGAACACTGCGGAACTGAGAGGGAGTCTCTGCACTGTATGCAATTGCCTAGAGGATTTACCATCTCTTTTGGGCTCGTTGCCACTCGTGCTGGCTTTAAGCTTTGGACATTCAGCCTTCGTGTGCCCTACATCGTTGCAATTATGCCATTGTCTATGCAAGATGGCAAAGTGAAGTACCTTGCAGATGTACTTCATGTACCGAACATAACAAAGAATCTGGTTTCAGTTGGCCAGATGATTGAGCAGGGGTTGCAGGTTCGGTTTAACCCCGATGGTTGTTATGTCGAAGACTTCAAAGACAAGTGCAGGTTGGTTGCAAAAGGCAACAGAGTGGGCAGAATGTTTACGTTGAATGTAGACATGCCTGAAATGAGTGCTGCGATGTTTGCAAATGGTTCAGGAATAGTTGCAGACACAGACATTTGGCATAAAAGAATTGGACATGTAAATGTGCAGAGATTAAAGTCTATGCAGACAAAAGGAATTGTGACAGGGCTGCCAAAATTTAAAGTGGAAGGTATGCAGAAAATATGTGAAGCATGCCAATTTGGGAAGCAAACAAAGCATGTGTTTCCACGTAACAGATATGTGAGCAGAAATGCACTAGATGTTGTGCATTCAGATGTATGGGGTCCTACGAAGACCATATCTATGGGAGGCTGCAGGTATTATGTGACTTTCATTGATGACCACACAAGGAAAGTGTGGATACATTTCATGAAGGAGAAGAGTGAGGTGTTCACTCACTTTCAAAATTTTAGAGTTTTAGTTGAAAAGCAAACAGGGAAATATGTAAAGTGCCTAAGGTCAGATGGAGGGGGAGAGTACTTCTCCAATGAGTTCTCTGAATTTTTGAAGAAGAATGGTATTCAGAGACAGTTCACATGCAGATACACTCCGCAGCAAAATGGAGTTGCTGAGCGAAAAAACAGGCACATTGCAGAGATTGCGCGAGCATTGATGGAAGAGAAGAATATGCCGCATTGCTATTGGACTGAGGCTGTTTCTACAGCAGTGTACATCATGAACAGGACTCCAACTACAGCCATACATGATGTAACTCCAGAGGAGAGGTTTACTGGCAGAAAACCAGATTTGTCTCATCTCAAAGTCTTTGGATGCATTGCATATGTGCATGTGCCAGATGAGCTGAGAACTAAGCTGGATCCAAAAGCTGAAAAATGTGTGTTTATTGGATACTCCCTTGAGCAAAAGGGATACAGGTGTTATAACCCTACTACACGTGAGTTGAGGGTAGGCAGAGATGTTGTCTTTGATGAGATGAGCAGCTGGTATGCTACTGAAAAAGAAGCTGTTGGGGCTGATGTGAGTGGAAGTGTGGTTGCACAGAATGCAAGTCAGCAATCACAGTCTTTGAGTGGACCAAGAGAGTTCTCATCTAGTGGGTCTATTGATAGACCATGGAGTGGCAGGCTGCGTCATAATATCAGCCCTACAAATGTGATTAGTACATCACGTAAAGGAAAAGAGAAAGTAGTTGAGCCCCTTGGTATGCCTGACATTTCTGCAGGGCATTCTCATGTTGATGGAGAGTCTAGTGGCTCAAATATGAGCCTTGATGAGGAGCTTGGGATCCCAGCTATGAGAACACCTGGTGTAAAGAAGGCTATGGAAGCCATGAATGAAAAGCTGCGAAGATCAGGGAGAGTGAAGAACCCTGTGCAGAGATTTACATATGATGGTTATGTGGCACATCACTATGCATATATGGCAAAGGTTGTGCAGGTTGAGTGTGTGTGCTTGCAAGAGCTCAAGCTCTCTTCCCCCTTCATCTTTTCACTGAGAAGAGAAAAAGAAGAGAAAAAGAGAGAAGGAAAGAGAGTAGAAAAGAGAGGAGAAGCAGGGATAAAAGAGAGGAGAAAGGAGAGGAAAAGAGAGGAGAAAAAGAGGGGATAAAAGAGCGAAAAAGAGAGGAGAATAGAGGAAAGAAGAGAAAAAGAGAGAAGGAAAGAGAGTAGAAAAGAGAGGAAAAGTGGGGATAAAAGAGAGGAGAAAGGAGAGGAAAAGAGAGGAGAAAGGAGAGGAAAAGAGAGGAAAAGAGAGAAGAAAAAGAGAGAGAAAGTGGGGATAAAAGAGAGGAGAAAGGAGAGGAAAAGAGAGGAGAAAAAAAGACAGAAAAAGAGAGGAGAAAAAAAGACAAAAAGAGAGGATAACAAAGTGCGTATATCTTTGCGTATAACAGCGCATCTATAGACGCGGCTATTTGTTTCCAACACAGAGTAGACGCGTCTATAGATGCACTCTTAGACGCGCTTTTAGACGCGCTACATTGGCGGTTCTTCTTCCTTGTCTTACGTACATTGGCGGTTCTTCTTCAAATTGGTTGAAAAGAACGTTTTGTCGTCCGATTAGACACGATTATTCATTGTGCCAATGCTCGAAAAACCGGAATTTAAAAAAATTGGTTGAGATTTTAAGTAGCCTTTATTTTAAAAAATAATTTTTCATATATATTTATATTTTAGTTATAAAACGGACAGAGAGTAAAGATTTTGAAAATAAAAATGAGATAGATTTAAGAGTTGTCCTTATTTTGGATCGATTGAAAAGTAGGTTTATTTTTTTAAACAAGGACTTTAAGTTAGTACTATGTGTTGAGGTCAAAAATTCCAAGCACGCCTATTTTTGTCTTTATCCATTTTTTTCCCCTCTCAATGTACATGTTTTCTTCATGGCCACGTGGAAATTCGTGGAAACTATTGGCATCCGCGGTAGCGTGTTCTGCACGTTTGCCCACCCGTTCCTTTCCTATAAACCACGCCTTTGAAAAACCTCTGAGCCTGAATTAAAAATTAGTATTTCCCATATAAAGAGGGAGATTTTGAAAATAAAAATGAGATAGATTTAAGAGTTGTCCTTATTTTGGATCGATTGAAAAGTAGGTTTATTTTTTTAAACAAGGACTTTAAGTTAGTACTATGTGTTGAGGTCAAAAATTCCAAGCACGCCTATTTTTGTCTTTATCCATTTTTTTCCCCTCTCAATGTACATGTTTTCTTCATGGCCACGTGGAAATTCGTGGAAACTATTGGCATCCGCGGTAGCGTGTTCTGCACGTTTGCCCACGCGTTCCTTTCCTATAAACCACGCCTTTGAAAAACCTCTGAGCCTGAATTAAAAATTAGTATTTCCCATATAAAGAGGGAGATTTTGAAAATAAAAATGAGATAGATTTAAGAGTTGTCCTTATTTTGGATCGATTGAAAAGTAGGTTTATTTTTTTAAACAAGGACTTTAAGTTAGTACTATGTGTTGAGGTCAAAAATTCCAAGCACGCCTATTTTTGTCTTTATCCATTTTTTTCCCCTCTCAATGTACATGTTTTCTTCATGGCCACGTGGAAATTCGTGGAAACTATTGGCATCCGCGGTAGCGTATTCTGCATGTTTGCCCACCCGTTCCTTTCCTATAAACCACGCCTTTGAAAAACCTCTGAGCCTGAATTAAAAATTAGTATTTCCCATATAAAGAGGGAGATTTTGAAAATAAAAATGAGATAGATTTAAGAGTTGTCCTTATTTTGGATCGATTGAAAAGTAGGTTTATTTTTTTAAACAAGGACTTTAAGTTAGTACTATGTGTTGAGGTCAAAAATTCCAAGCACGCCTATTTTTGTCTTTATCCATTTTTTTCCCCTCTCAATGTACATGTTTTCTTCATGGCCACGTGGAAATTCGTGGAAACTATTGGCATCCGCGGTAGCGTGTTCTGCACGTTTGCCCACGCGTTCCTTTCCTATAAACCACGCCTTTGAAAAACCTCTGAGCCTGAATTAAAAATTAGTATTTCCCATATAAAGAGGGAGATTTTGAAAATAAAAATGAGATAGATTTAAGAGTTGTCCTTATTTTGGATCGATTGAAAAGTAGGTTTATTTTTTTAAACAAGGACTTTAAGTTAGTACTATGTGTTGAGGTCAAAAATTCCAAGCACGCCTATTTTTGTCTTTATCCATTTTTTTCCCCTCTCAATGTACATGTTTTCTTCATGGCCACGTGGAAATTCGTGGAAACTATTGGCATCCGCGGTAGCGTGTTCTGCACGTTTGCCCACCCGTTCCTTTCCTATAAACCACGCCTTTGAAAAACCTCTGAGCCTGAATTAAAAATTAGTATTTCCCGTATAAAGAGGGAGGCGCGAGAGGGAGTTGTAGAGGGTCATCAAATGGAGTGGATTTGGAGTAGTGTAGATGGGGAAGGCCTCCGTGTGTGCTTCCTCTTGCTCCCCACCGTGCTTGCCTGTGTGATGATCGGCATCGTGTGGTTCAAGAAAGCGGCCAGCACAGCCCACCATAGGTTGCCACCCTCGCCTCCAGCTTTACCCATAATTGGCCACTTGCACTTGCTAGGTAAGCTGCCTCACCAGTCCTTGTTTCAGCTGGCTAAAGTGCATGGACCTTTGATGTCGCTACGCTTGGGCTCCGTCGATGCTATCGTCGCTTCAACACCTGAAACGGCAAAACAGATACTCCAAACGCACGACCAGGTTTTCGCCTCCCGCCCACGATCTGCTGCGGCCGTCCACGTTTGCTTCAACTGCTCCGACATCGGCTTCAGCCCGCAGAGCCCATACTGGAGGTTCATGCGCCAGCTCTGTGCCACAGACCTCTTTAGCAACAAGCGCGTGGAATCTTTCAGGCCCATCCGGGTAGAGGAGGTTCATGCCCTCTTGCGTTCTGTGCGTGCGGAAAGCGCCCAGGTGGTGCACATACGCCCAAAGCTGCTCGCTGCATCCACTAACATCATCTCCAAGATGGCGGTGGGGAAGCACTTATCCGAGCTAGCCCCTACCTCTCAGGCCGACCCTTCGCTCAACATCGTGGACCTTAGCAACGAGATCATGCACCTTCTTGGCGTGTTCAACCTGGGGGACTTCATCCCTATCTTGGGTTGTCTAGACCTTCAAGGCTATGAAAGGCGCATGAAGAGAGTGGGACAACGGATGAGCCGCGTCTTGCAAGAGGTGGTGGACCGTCGGCGCGACAGAAAAGCAAAGGAAGGGGAGGAGGAGGGCAGTACTGGCTCTCCTGAGGATTTGTTAGACGTGCTGCTGTCAGTCGCGGATATCAATGATACTAATATCAAGGCGGTGCTAATGGTAAAGAAAGTATTTTTTAAATTTAGAGGATGTATGGGTTAGTCCTAGAATTGTTTCTTTTTTCCTTTGTAAATAATAGATGATCTATTAATTCCCCACATTTACTAATTGCTAACGCTGTTAGAGTACCATGAAGATGCAAATGACACTCTCACTCTCTAAATGAATGGATTTTGATGCAGGATATGTTCATAGGAGGAATAGACACATCCTCGATCACTGTCGAGTGGGCACTTGCAGAGCTCCTTGCTAACCCGACCACCTTAAAGGCATTACAAGAGGAGCTTGATAGTGTAGTGGGAAAAACACGCCTTGTCCAAGAGACAGATATCCATAACCTACCTTACTTGAATGCAGTTGTCAAAGAGACTATGCGATTACATCCAGTTGTAACACTGCTACCACATGAATCAAGTCAATCGTGTCAAATATATGAGTACATGATACCACCCAAGACCCGTACATTCATAAACGTGTGGGCAGTGGGAAGAAATGCTGATGTATGGGAGAACCCTGTACAATTTCAACCAAAGAGGTTTTTGGAAGGGAGTTGTAGTCAAGTGAAACCGAATGGCCATCACTTCCAATTATTGCCTTTTGGATCGGGTAGAAGAAAGTGTCCTGCATTGACACTAGGTTTGGTGAACGTCCACATCATGTTGGCAAGCCTAGTACAAGGTTTTGATTGGGCACTTCCAGAGTCTCTCACACAAGTTGATATTTCCGAGACGTTTGGATTGATTGTCAAGATGGCCTCCCCATTAGCTACCATCCCTACACCCAGGTTGCTTGCACATGTCTATGAAGGGCTTCAATAACCAAGCTATGCAATTTCTCCTCCCAATAAAGATGATGTCCTACAAGAGCTGTAAAGCATCTCTAACCTCTAAACCAAATCATGTACTTCAGGTAGAACATTGTGTAAAGAAATTTTATCTTCTTAGAGATATATTTCTAGCCTATCATGGGAATGCCTTAGCATTAGTTACTCTTTGAATGAGAGTTTAAATACTTAAAAAACTAAAGGAGATGTATTCAATATTGTTAAATGAAAGTGGTAAGACTAAGTTACACTTCCCAATCAGCCTAGTTGTACAGAATCAAGCTCTGACAGTTACCCATGAATGGTCTTTATCCTAGATTTATCACTTCTCCAACTTGTGGCTTACCTGGGACAAACTTAGCCTGCCTAGATGTGAAGAAGGCATTGGTATTCTTCATCTTCCCTCTCACACAACTGCCAAGTTGGCACTTCTTTTACCCAAGTGCCTTCAACAGAAGGAGATTTGGACACGAATACTAAGGGTGAAAGCGTGATAAGGTGGACTGAAAACCTATGGCTTGGATAATGGTATACAACTAGTTGTTATGCAAAGTTAGAGAATTAAACATGGTTGTTAAATCTTGTTTCACATTTATTATATTTAAAAGGCACTAGATAAATTCCTAAATACACCTTATGATGACATTAAGTCCACTAATATTGGATGTTGTCTTCAAGTGTGGTAGCAACCAATGCAATTGGTAGAAAGTGTACCACCTTATCATGCTTTCACCCCTAAAAGAGCTAGTGGATTGTTCAATTATCTATTTTGAAGGTAGTTGGAAAGGCCAAGGATGGAAGGATAAAATCTTCTTTGATGCTCCTCTTAAGATTACAGGGTCTACAATTTGTAGAATGCTTTGTACCAAATGGAAAGAGGTTTGTGATGGGTGTGGTAGTGCTTCAAGAAATTCCTTGTTATGTCTAGGGATCTGGTGGACTCATAAGTTTAATCCTCATTTAGCTCTTCAAGATCCTAGAATAGCCAAAATCTCGAACAATAAAGGATTGACAAGGTTTTTTGACTATTGGGATGGGGCTTCAGTTGGGTGGAAGGAGCCTAAGGAGTTGGAAGTGGACTAACTGTCTTAGAGGGAAAGGAAACTTGTTATACATGTATTGGATGAGGTACAGAAGGGATGGACCTCCATAGATGTGGATGACTCTTTTTGGATGAAGGACTGGGTCTAGTTTAATGGATCTAAACTGCAGTGTGGATCAATTAAGGTTTTGTACAAAGCATTGAGAAAGAGTGAGGATAATGTTATTTATTGTAATAAAACTTGGAGAGTGAGCTGGAGTTCTAGCTAGTTGAAATGGAAGGCAATATGGGAGACTGAAATTCCTACAAAATCTCAGGTCTCTCTATGAAGAGTGTGCATAGGAGCCTTGCCTATTGGATCTAAGTTGGTACAATATAGGATTTTTACCAATGGTTACTGTCCTAGATGCAGAATATTTCTTTGGAAGATGGAAAGCATGCCTTTTGAGATTGCCCTGCCATTAGGAGTACTTGGACACCAAGATTGGAAAATTGGTTCATAGCAATTTAGGCAAACAAGGTCAATGGGGGGACTGGTTATTAGGAAGATGGACAACCAATGTTGGACATGTTGATCTGATTTTTAACATAATCAGGTTTGTGACACAGGAATTTACGTAACAAGGTTGATGCATAAGTGTATATGTATGTTGTGGTCCATATGTTTGGTTAACAAATTGAATATGGTGAAGATGGTTCAGATGATTCAGACCCTGCAAACAGCTCTCACTTGATCTTTTCCTTTGGAAGAGACCTTCACTCATACTGGGCTTTACCTAACTGTTTAGTGTATTTGCTTTCACGGTCTCTCAAAACTGAAGTTGAAGTCTAAACCAATCAAGTATGGACCAACGACTAAGATATGGTACATGAAGGTGAAGAAGATAAACTACACTTTTGTTGCCTTTATTGAGAGTCCAGTTGGCACCAGACCTAGAGTAAAAATTTTGCCCAAGAAAGGGGATGTGTTGGGAAAACAAGCAACTAGAGAATGCACCACTAAAAGCTTGTATTCAGCTTGGATATCAGATATCTGGGGAGAAATGAAACGTACCCATATTCTGTTCTATGTTCTAACACAAAATTTCTCAAATCTTGCAGAAAAAATCACTCATACTTCAGAAAATAAAGAGATTTTCAATAAACCACATTCATTTACAAATCTAAAGTAACAATAATATTTGTTAGTACAAAAATCTCAAAGCCAGAGAGAGAATCACCAACAAAAGATCTAGCCAATAGGGTCTTTCTCTGATGCCTATCCACCCAACCACCACGTCGCGGCTGTCCCGGGTATGCCTCTAGTAAATCTCGTCGACTCTGGGTTCTACCAAATGGCTCCCAGAGAGCATAAATCACAATCTCTGTTTGGTGTTCCCTGTCTAAGGACAGCCGGCCCGAATCTCAAACTCTCTCTCTATCCTGCATAGAAAATCCTCAACGCTGTAAAAGAAGCCCAAAAAAAGCCCATGAGAATTAGTAGCTTATCATGCACAAAATTGTCAAAGATAAAAAATCTCTTCTAAAAATGCCTTCTAACCAAATTAGAGAAAAGAGAGGAGCTTAGGGCTTCTGGAATGGTGGTAAAGAAGAGCTTGGAACTTTCACGGTGATGACGGTAGATTCAAGGTCCCCTATGGTGGAGAGCGTACTACTACACATAGGCATGGCAGAGTCCAGGATCACATGCACCCCCCTCCTCGACATAAATGGTCCCATCATGCGTATTTGCTTATAGTTCTTTAGCTTTAAAATTGAATTATAGAGAAAACTCAAGATTGGTGAATCAATCGACTCGTGGTATTCCAAATCAATGGAGCCTTGCACATTTGGATTAAAACCAATGGATTATCTCATCTAGCTCTTCTGTGTTTATCATGAATTTTTGGCATCTAACTCTTCTGTGTTTATCATGAATTTTTGGCATCTACTATATGTAGCGATATTATTTATGATACAAAGGTTACATGGTTACATAGACAAGCATTTTTTTTAATGACTTCTCAAATTTGCAGTCAAAGGTTGCAACATATGTGTTTTTCAGGTCCTTATGTTCTATCTATATCACCTTATCCTAGGTATATTTTTTCTTTAATTATATGATTTATAAGATTTTTTTTAAATTTTATTGGCTAATATAGATCTACTATTTGGAATGAGATTTTATAGATTTATTGTTGGTGATAAAAAATAATAAAAAATGTGAAAATATTTCAAAGTTAAGAAAAATAGCCCCCTAAAAGTTGATGTTTTACATCAAAGTTGATGCAAAACATCAAATTTTCCACATAACTAGATGTTTTGCATCAAGTTTCAGATGCTCTGACAAAGGAAGTTGGAGGATCAGAGGTCGATTTTCACAAATGACCTATTCGATAAGTTTTGAGTACCAACACGACTATGTTTCGATGCGATATGCAGACATCGCAAAGCAATTTGCTGCATGCTCAGACGACCTACTCCATAAATTTTGAGTATCAACATGACTATGTTTCGATGCGATGTGCAAACATCACAAAGTGATTTGCCAATGCATCAAATCTCTTTGTGATGTCTGCATATCGCATCAAAACATAGTCATGTTGGTACTCAAAATGTTTGGAATAGGTCGTCTGAGTGTGCCTACATAAACAGAATCGCTAAAACAGGCCGTTTGTGAAAATCGACCTCTGATCCTCTTTCTTCTTCGGAGCATTTGAAACTTGATGCAAAACATCAAGTTTTTGGTAGAGTTGATGTTTTGCATAAACTTTGATGCAAAACATCAAGTTGTGTGGAAAAGTTGATGTTTTGCATAACGTTGATACAAAACATCAAGTATTGTAAAAAATTTGATCTTTTGCATAGAAAGTTGATGTTTTGAATATAAAGTTAATGTTTAACATCAACTTGATGCAGAATATCAAATTTTCATAAAAGTTGATGTTTTTTATCAAGTTGATGAAAAACATCAACACTTAGCTGCGAAGTTTTTACTCAACATTATGTTGGCCGCAAATGTTGTAGCTAAAACATCCTTACTATGCGTAGTAACTAGTAGGATTTGAACCTAAGTCCCTGCCTGATATTTGACAAAAAAGTATTTTACAAAGTATAAACTTTTGTTTCTTAAAATGAGCTTTTTCATGCTTTCTAAACTCATTTAATAACTAAAATTACCATTTAACCCTTTTTTGTCACGTTAAGGACACATCTTTAAAAATGAGTGTGTAATTAATTTTCAAAATTAGACAACTTTTAAACAGCTTATTCATGATATTTTAAAATTTATATGTATATAATGAACTCTTTTTAAAAAAGTATACATTATCAATTAATTAAGAAATTGTGATACTCAAGAGCTTCAAAATGGATTTTAATACTATTCTCATCAAGAGCCAAAATACGGTTTTATAATTAAGATAATAACTGTATCAAGATAATGCTTTTGTAATATAATCATATAAATAGTTTTTATAGTTACACTCTGTAGCACATTTTCAATCATGCTAACATGGCAGATGACCCAAGGAGTCTAAGCTTCAAGTATACACATAGAAGGAAAAAAATGTATTTGTGGATAGTGAAGAAGAGGATACCTCATCCACCTTCTTCAGGGAAAGGCACATCAACTAGTGATGCCTTAGCAATGATTATGAAGAACCATAACTATGCCATAAGCTATATGTTTAGAAAATAGCTTCTGTTTATAGTTGTATCATTTTTTTAAATGGATGGAAGATGGAAATAATAAACATTATCTCTAGTTTGGCATGTCTTTTGAAAGGCAAAACTAAGCCTTTTTTTCATGTCAATTTTTGTAAGAAACGTGTAAAGTGCTTTAAATATTATCGTTTTTTGGCAGTGTTGCGTAGACCACTTTTTAAAAAGAGGTTAAAAAATGAACTTCTTTTATGGAATCTTTAAAAGATGCCAAATGTTTCTCGTTTTCAGGAAATATTACCTATTTTGTCCCCAACAGTGTTAGAGGCTGAATACAAAGCCTTAACCACCTTAGCCTGTCAAGCTATATGGCTAAAAAGATGTTTACACAAACTTGGTCTTTATGCTGTCGATGGTCCTACTCCTACTCTTTGTGATAACATATCACCTTGAAGCCTTAGCCAAGAATCCAGTTATGCATCAAAGGACCAAGCATATTGAAGTCAGAGAACATTTTATCAGGGAGAAGATACACTCAGATTACATAGCAGTACAACATTGCAACACCAAAGAGAATGTTGCAGTTATCTTCACTAAAGCCCTAAGTAAAGAGCTCTTCTTTAAGTATATAGCAAGCCTTGGCATGATGGAGTTGCCCTTAAGGGAAGATGTTTGAAGAGTGAGAAGTACTCCTACAGTAAAGGAGAAATTGCAAGTCAGAGTCTTCTCAAGAGGCGGTTCTGTAGAGCTTATCTAGCTACTCAGATTTTGTTAACACAAAGCTACAAAATTCAAGTTGCACCTACTTTATTACATCTCTACTGATTACATCAGTAGAGATGAAGCCTCGATCAACGACTCGTCTACGATCGTTCAACGAGCTATTCATTTACCTAGATCTCATCTACCATCGACATCTACCTGGATAATTATAAAAGCCTATCTTGTATGTAGCTACTACTGAGAGTGAACAAGATAGTGAATAGAAGTCACCTGTGCTGAGTGTGGGACCTAAGCTCAACACTTACTACACTGTATGAATTGTTAGATCTAAGTTGATTGAGCTCCTTAGTACTAGGACAGGGTTTTGGGGATGAGCCCATCCACAATAGAATCAAAATGTTGGTCAATTGTACAGGACATAGAGGAGAGGTACACGAGGGCGACCTAGTGATGTCACCCAGGACTCTGAATAAAGTCATCCGTCAACATTGGTATGAAGTATGTTTTGTACATTATACTAGTCATTTCAACATCTAATAACTATTTATTTTAATTTACTTATAGGAGTGATGAGAAGAGTATCACAGATCCACCCAAGAAGCAAGTCCCACCACCATTGGTGTCACAATCTTGTATAAGGAGCATAGGCATAGTGGCTATAGCTATGCGTAGCTATGAACACTACTATATATATGGTTATATATGAGGCTATAGCTACAATTCCCTAGCCGAGTGTATATTGCATATATATCCATGTTCAGGTTTTTTTCATAAATTGATTCTTTTAAATTTACGTGGCTCTGAACGCGACTATTCTCTCCATGTCTTGTAGTGAAATTCACTCGTTTTGATTTTTTTAAATTCTCAAATAAATAGGAGCATACCTTTCCTTGAACCTCCAAATTACCTCCCAAACCTCCAAATTCTTGCCACATGGCTGCTTTGTGAAACTCAAGATTCCTTTATACAATATGTATATAGAGATATAGAGATGTCTTTTGCCTTTTCTTTACAATGAGAGAGATAAAAAGAGAGATACCTACATGTTGATTCTATAGAGATATAGAGATATCTTTTGTCTTTTGTCTTAACAATGAGAGCGATACCTACATGTTGAAGTTATAGAGATATAGAGATGTCTTTTGTATTTTCTTTACAATGAGAGAGAGAAAGAGAGAGATACGTACACTTTGAATTCGTCTCATGAAGCTCACCTTATATATATATATATATGTATATATATATATATATATATATATATATATATATATATAGAGAGAGAGAGAGAGAGAGAGAGAGAGAGAGAGAGAGAGATGTGTTTTGCCTTTTCTTTACAACGAGAGAGATGACTACACCTTGAAGTTTTCATCATGAAGCTCACCTTTTAAGATGGAGACCCCTATGTTCTCCCTCAAGAAAATCATTACATAAGAAGGTATAGCTCTCCTTTCAAAATATGATATGATTTGAGATGAGAAACTTTTAAATTTAAGAAAGGGGTAGAGTGAATATGTCCCCTTTCTCCTTTGGCTCGCTCCCTCCTCTCCTTTGGCCATGTGAAAGGGTAGATGGCTAGAGAGAGTGACACATGGCAAGGGAAAAAAAGCTATGCTTAATATAATAGATAGATATATATTAAAAATGAAATTAAAAACTAAATAAATAAATAAAAGTAAAAAACTTGAACAAGAAGAACAAAGGAAAAAATATATTTTTGGAAATAAATATTAAAAAAGAAATGAAGAAAATGGAAGAAGAAGCCACCATTATTTGTATTGAAAGGGGAAAGAACAATAATACTAATAAATAGTGAGAAAATAAACTAAATAGGGTGATCTTTTTAATTATTTAAAGAAGGATAAAGAAGGAAAAAAGGTATAATAAATTTAGAAAAAACAATGAATAGAAAAGGAAAGAAATAAAATAAAAAGAATGGAGAAAAAAATAAAAGCAACTGAGAAAACAACCTCCATGGAATTTTTAAAGGAGGATAGAAGAAAATTAAAAAAGAAAGGGGGGGGGGGAGAGGGAGGCATGAAAGTAAGGGAAAAAGATGAATATTAACCATCACTGGGAGTTAAATTAAGATGAATATTAACCATCACTGGAAGTAAATTTTTAATTTAGAAAAGGGGAAAGCAGGGAGGATGATGAAAGTAAGAGGGGAAAATGACTATTAAGCAACAAGGGGAATTTTTAATAAGGGGTTTTTTAACTTATTTAAGGGAGGGTGGAATTTGTTCCTATGTGGAGATGTGTGTACGCATGGCATGTGCATCTATCTACATGCACAACTTAGATGGATGAGTTAGAGCACAAGATATTAAGTGCAATTCTGCATGGGGAGGGGTAAAGATGCACAACTTAGATGTGCATCTATCTACATGCACAACTTAGATGGATGAGTTAGAGCACAAGATATTAAGTGCAATTCTGCACGGGGAGGGGTAAAGATGCACATGTGTGAATGTGTGAAATTGTGATGTGTGGGCGCATAAGTGAATGTGTGCATATGAGGGTGTGTGCTTGTGTGCGGGTATGTTTGGGCAACGTTGCACAGGCACGTACGTGAATGCATGTGTATGAGAGCTAAGGTATGAATTTGAATGTAAATGTGCATGCGTGCATGCAAGGCGAGTGTGTACACATACCAATGTGTATGGACGTAAATGGGCAATTGTGTTATGGTGCATGCACATGCAACTAGGACAATGGGGTGAATTTGTGTGTGTGAACTTGTCGCCAAAGGCGTGGGTGTGGTGTACGTGCATGCATGAGTGAATGGGGTGTGAAGTGTTTGTGAATACATGTGTGTGTGTGTATGTGCACAAGTGAATGTATGTACACACACCAGGGAGAGAGTGTGTGCACAAGCAAATGCAAGTGTGCGTGTATACAATGTGGCGTGCATGTGTGCATGAAGTGAGAAGGTGTGTGCACACACATGTGCGTGTGGGCATGCACAAATGGAAAGGTGTAAATGTGCAAAGTGAATGTGCATGTGCAAGCAAATGTGTGTAGGTACATGTGAACACACGTGTGTAGGTACATGTGAACACACATGTGTGCAAGAGTGTGTTATGCATGCACGAGATAATGCATATACACACGAGGGGAAAAGTGCATGCATTATCTCGTGTATGTGAATGTGAATGCGTGTGCAAGTGTGTGTATGCATGCACAAGTGAATGCGTGTACACGCAAGGGGGAGAGTGTATGCGCACGTGGAAGCAAGTGTGCATGTATGCAATGTGGTGTACATGTGTGTGCATGAAGTGAAAATGTGTGTGCACACGTGTGTGCATGTGAGCATCAAAATGGGAAGGTGTAAACTGGCAAGTGAATGTGCATGTGGCACAAGCAAATGTGTGTAGGTTCATGCTTTTAGTTGTTTTTTACTTTTCTTGTTATATTTTGTTGTGTTTTATGTTTTTTAGTATTCCTAGTGAAGCTTATAGCTGCACACTTGAAACTTGAGCGAGCAAGCAAGGATGGAGAATTATTTGCCCATCCACTACGAAAGCTTGAATGCCACATGTGCAATTGACTTGGCTACGGTGCTTATTTTTTAGCTTTAGCCTTCTAGCTGGTGGGTTGATGTTGTGAAACAAGTGCATCGTACAACCATGGGAATCCCTATGGCACTAGGCCGGTGTAGCTATGGGTTTTAGTGGATTATATGGCACCCTAAGTTGCTCATCACAATTTGAAATTATTTTGGATGCAACTACTTGTGGGGCATGACCAAGGGTTCTTCCACCAACTTCATAATATGAAAGGAATTTTATTTACAGTGACGAGTGAAAAACCAAACCTTGCATAATATGAAAGTCACTTAAAACAATAGCAAACCTTTGTATATTTTTACTTAAATACATAATATTTTGTGTGGTTAATTTTAATTAATGATTTAAGTGATAAAGTGTTTTACAAAATGTGATTAAAATGTGATTTAAAAATAAAAAGGAGGAAAGAGACGTGTGGACACATCTCTCCCCCATTCTGTCTTTGTTTTATTTTTGCAAACAGTCCACTGCTATATCTGCACGTGGCTATACACACTGCTATATGTGTGGTTATAGTCGCACACCCCTAACCGAGTGTGTAATCGCATGAATTTTTTTCCCATAAATAGATTATTTTAAATTTGCACAGGTATGAACACGACAATGCTCTCCATGTATTGTAGTGAAACTCCCGTCTTGATATTTTTCAAATTCCCAAATTAATAGGAGCACACCTTTCCTCGAACCTCCAAATTGTCTCCCAAACTTCCAAATTCTTGCCACGTGGCAACTTCATGAAACTCTTTCTTTATATAATATATGTATATAGAGATATATATAGATATAGAGATGTCTTTTATCTTTTCTTTACAATGAGAGAGAGAAAGAGAGTGATACCTACATGTTGAAGTTATAGAGATATAGAGATGTCTTTTGTATTCACAATGAGAGAGAGAAAGAAAGAGATACCTACACATTGACGTTATAGAGATATAGAGATGTCTTTTGTCTTTTCTTTACAATGAGAGAGAGAGAAAGAGAGAAATACCTAGACATTGAAGTTTTCATCATGAAGCTCAGCTTTTATATATCTCTCTCTATTTTTAGAGATATATAGATGTGTTTTGTCTTTTCTTTACAATGAGAGAGATAACTACATGTTGAAGTTTCATCATGAAGCTCACCTTTTAAGATGGAGGCCCCAAGAAAATCATTAGGTAATAAGGGATGGCTCTCCTCTCTAAAATTGATATGATTTGAGATGAGAAAACTTAAATTTAAGAAAAAGGCAGAATGAATATCTCCCCTTTCACCTTTGGCTCACTCCCTCCTCTCCTTTGGCCACGTGGAAGGGGAGATGTCTAGAGAGAGTGACACATTGCAAGGGAAAAAGTCTATGCCTAATATAATAGAGATATATATTAAATTAAAAACTAAATAAATAAATCAAAGTAAAAAACTTAAAGAAGCAGTCACAAGCGAATCGCTTTGTGACGTCTGCACAGCGCATCGAAACATAGTTATGTTGGTACTCAAAATGTTTGGAATAGGTCATCTGAGTATCCGCACATGAACGGAATCGCTAACAGGCAGTTTGTGAGAATTGACCTTTAATCCTCTAACTTTCTTCTTCGGAGCATCTGAAACTTGATGCAAAACATCAAGTTTTGTGGTAGAGTTGATGTTTTGCAGGCAAAACATCGAGTTGTGTGGAAATGTTGATGTTTTGCATAACGTTAATACAAAACATGAAGTATTGTAAAAAAGTTGATCTTTTGCATAGAAAGTTGATGTTTTGAATATAAAGTTATTATTTTACATCAACTTGATGCAAAATATCAAATTTTCATAAAAGTTGATGTTTTTTATCAAGTTGATGAAAAATATCAACTCTTAGAAGTTCTTACTCAGCATTAAGTTGGCCGCAAATGTTGTAGCTAAAACATCCTTACTATGTGTAGTAACCAATAGGATTTGAACCTAAGTCCCTGCCTGATATTTTACAAAAAAGTATTTTGAAAAGTATTATCTTTTGTTTCTTAAAGTGAGCTTTTTCATGCTTTCTAAATTCATTTAATAACTAAAATTGCCATTTAACCCTTTTTTGTCACATTAAGGACACATCCTTTTTAAAAATGAGTGTGTAATTATTTTTCAAAATTAAACTTTTAAACAGCTTATTCATGATATTTTAAAATTTATATGTATGTAATGAACTCTTTTTAAAAAAGTATTTATTATCAATAAGAAATTATGATACTCAAGAGCTTCAAAATGGATCTTAATACTACTCTCATCAAGAGCCAAAATACGGTTTTATAATTAAGATAATAACTGTATCAAGATAATGCTTTTGTAATATAATCATATAAATAATTTTTTATAGTTGCATTCTATAGCACATCCTCAATCATGCTAACATGGCAAATGACCCAAGGAGTCTAAGCTTCAATTACACACATTGAAGGGAAAAAATATATTTGTGGATAGTGAAGAAGAGGACGCCTCGTCTACCTTCTCAGGGAAAGGCATATCAACTAGTGATGATGTAGCAATGATTATGAAGAGCCATAACTATGCCATAAGCTATATGTTTAGAAAATAACTTCTTTTTACAGTTGTATCATTTTTAAATGGATTGAAGATGGAAATAATAAACATTATCTCTAGTTTGGCATCTCAATTATAATATCAAAAAGTAAGCAAAATGAAGTCTTTTTTTTCATGTCAATTTTTGTAAGAAACGTATAAAGTGTCTAAAATATTATCATTTTTTGGTAGTGTTGCATAGACTACTTTTTCTCAAGAGGTACAAAATTAAACTTTTTTTATGAAATCTTTGAAAGATGCCAAATGTTTCTCGTTTTCAAGAAATATTACCTATTTTGTCTGCAGCAATAGTGTTAGAGACTGAATACAAAGCCTTAACCACCTTAGCCTATGAAGGTATATGGCTGAAAACATGTTTACACAAACTTGGCCTTTATGCAGTCGATGGTCCTACTCCTTCTCTACCATATCAGCTTGAAGCCTTAGCCAAGAATCTAGTTATGCATCAAAGGACCAAGCATATTGAAGTCAGAGAACATTTCATCAGGGAGAAGATACACTCATAGATTACATAGCATTACAACATTGCAACACCAAAGAGAATGTTGCAGACATATTCACTAAAGACCTAAGCAATGAGCTCTTCTTCAAATTTAGAGCAGGCCTTGGCATGATGGAGTTCCCCTTAAGGGAAGGTGTTTGAAGAGTAAGAGAAGGCTCCACATTTGCTCCATGCTTGGAGCTAGGAAAGGCTCAATAGTCTTTCACAGAATAACATGTTTTAGATTTTTTATTTTGCAGGTTTGACTGAGCTTCTGTCGAAATTCGCTATTAGAGTCAGTTGACTAAATGATCTCTTGTTGGAGTTATCTTCGGACATGTAAAGTCTATCAGAGTCAGCTGTCTGAATTAGCTGACAAATCAGTTTGTCTAAGTCAACTTCCAACGTATGGAGTCAGTTGTCTAACAAAAGGTTCAGAGATGTTGCTGATCTTGAGAGAAGATGTTAAAAGATTTAAGTTCAACACCATCTCTAAGGTTTGTAAAGCCTTGAAAATACACCGCTTATTTGGTGAAAAGTACCCTTACAGTAAAGGAGAAATTGCAAGTCAAAGTCTTCTCAGGAGGCGGTTCTCTAGAGCTTATCTAGCTATTGAGATTTTGTTAGCACAAATTAGCTACAAAATTCAAGTTGCCCCTACTTGATTACATCAGCAGAGATGAAGCCTCGATCACGAGTTGTCGACGGTCGGTCAACAAGCTATTTATTTACGTGGATCTCATCTACCATAGACATCTGCCTAGATCATTATAAAAGCTTGTCTTGTATGTAGCTACTACTGAGAGTGAACAAGATAGTGAATAGAAGCTGAGTGTGGAACCTAAGCTTAACACTCACTGCACTGTATGAATTGTTATATCTAAGCTGATTGAGCTCCTTAGTACTAGGATAGGGTTTTAGGGATTAGCCCATCCACAATAGAATCAAAATGTTGGTCAATTGTACAGGACATAGAGGAGAGGTACAGAGGGGTGGCGTAGTGATGTCACCGAGGACTCTTAAACAAAGTCATTGCTCGTCAACATTGGTATGAAGTATGTTTGGTACATTATACTAGTTATTTCAACATTGGTATGAAGTATGTTTGGTACATTATACTAGTTATTTCAACATCTAGTAATATTTATTTTAATTTACTTATAGGAGTGATCAGAAGAGTATCACAGATCCACCCGCGAAGTAAGTCCCACCACCATTGGTGTCACAATCTTGTATAGGGAGCATAGGCATAGCGGCTATAGCTATGCGTGGCTATACATGCTACTATATATATGGTTATATATGAGGCTATAGCTACACTTCCCTAGCCGAGTGTATATCTCAAATATAGCCATGTTAAGGTTTTTTCCATAGATCGATTCTTTTAAATTTACACGGCTCTGAACGCGACTATTCTCTCGATGTCTTGTAGTGAAATTCCCTCCTCCAGAAAGGAGGCTAGTGTGCTATTAAAAATTCATGTGACGGTCGAGGATTTTGACTTGCACAATTTGCCACCATGGACTGCCATCTAGATTCTTGTAAAAGAATTATTATTTATGATGCATTGGAAGAAGGTAAGGTTCTCTGCTTGCTCGTAACAACTTAGAGGAGTCAATAGACCAAAAACCCATGGGTAGCATATTTGCCTCTGTATTGTGTACGGAACCAATGAAACTTCAAAATGACCTATAATAAACATGTTCTTGAATTAGCACCAAATACACCACCATGTGAGAGAATGAATCAATTTCTAGTTGAACTATACCTATTTTATAAAACAATAATTAACTTCATATATTCTCTCTAGATTCCCAATGTAACCTTACTCATCCCATCGACAAGGTTTGTGTCACGGGAACTTGCACGAGATTGTTGTTGAAATGATGCAACAATTCATGAGTCTTGAGTAATATGCATATCATCAATCCTTTTGACTCAAAGATGTTGTCCGTAGGCCCACATACTGCTATATGCCCAAACCTAAAATCACAAGTGTAGAGAATATTAACATCACAAAAGCATGCACATAGAATACTAGAAGTGTCGGCCATGCCATATCTTACCTCCTTGTCACACTCGAGATTGAGCTTAAACTCCTCATGCTGCTCGGTATAACTTGTGCACCTTCTTCTTTCGCACGTTATTCACTCTTATATCCATGCTCGGGGGGTTCACTATATGTAAAATCTCTATATCACATGCGTTCAAGGCCTAATTTAAAAACCCCTTACCTATAAATTTTTCATGAATAAAACACACCCTTTTTCTATTCAATTTGTAAATACCCCCTTTAAATGGTACCCTTCTGTATGTAAAAATGTGTAAAAAAAGGGATTTTAAAAACCCCTTCTATTGAACCCACATGCTACACTTACATATTTATGAGTGACTCTCCCAAATATCCATGTCACTAGTGGGAGTCACCCGTTGCCTCTTCGATGTTCTTCACATATCCTCTTGCCACTGTTGGTCATACTAGTCCAATACTTTTTGCATACAATCTGAATTGTAGATCATGAAAATACTTAAATCATCAGAATTCTCATTCATCTAATCAAGACGTACTTGGAGTCCCTTTCCACATAACACCGCTTTTAATAATTTACTTGATTCTTCTGCCATCCAAACAAGGGGAGCCTTCTCATCAATAATCTTCAAGTTCTCATAGAGATAGTACATGCACTCATGATGCAACCATCCCTCTACCATTGATCCTTCAGATCTTGCCCTCTAATGCACAAAATCCTTTAAGACTCCCATGAATCTTTAAACCCAAAACATCCATTGTGTGCTTACAACTCCAGACGGCTCTACCTCCTCAACGAGGTGGATAAGCAAATGGACGTGGATGTCAAAAAAGGACCTAGGAAACTCTTTTTTCATCAAGCATAGAAGCTCTATGCACTCTAATATTTTTGTGGAATCTCTTGAGTGTCTATTTCCTTTGATGTGATCCACCTGGCAAATGATAAAACACCTATCCGATAACAAAATCTAGAAACATTTTTTAAGGAGTAGTACCTTTTAAGAGACCCCAAACAGTATATAATATCTTGAATGCCCTTGATTAAGCATCCATCAATTAACAAGTGGCAAGAAATGTTGAGAATAGTCCACCTTTGATGTTATTATCCATACAAATTGACAAATGTCAAGAATAAGATAGATCCATGATCTACCTTTAGAAAGTTATGAGTGCTTTTAATCCCCAGGAAGACTGTTATCGTCCCCATAATAAACATGTTTCTTAAAATGATGCACCATAGCTTGTAGGTGTACATATCGATATCATCCTATCATTGATCGTGTTCATCTCATCCTTTGTTAGTACCCATGGTGTGTGATTATAAGTTGTCCTTCCTATTTTAGGACTTACATAGGCCATCAAGATCATTTATAGTTTTGTTCCTTTAAATCTACCCTTGCAGCCTCTATATCTTTGATACCCAAAAGTTGTTTCCAAATAAACCATTCTTAAAAATGTGCATAGGGTCAAGAAGATGTGTGACTTTGAATTCTTTTCAATATTCCAAATTATACCATATTGAAATCTTGGGTGTCACTAAATTTTTCCCTCTATCTTTCTGAAAATCGTTGTCTTCCTCATCACTTATGAGCTTTGCATTTGGATCTATAATAGGCCCAATTGTCCATTTTCTATACCAGTCCATAAGAGTCATTTGAATAGGGTACAATCCACTCAAAATCCTTCTATTGAAATGTCTTGCCTATACTTTTGATCAAAATATGTGTCCTTCTGGTGGCATAAATCTTGTTTGTCGGAGATATATATTCTTATCGATATTCTTGCAATATTTTAATCATGTCCAATCTCTGCATGGTGGACATGCCTTGTAACCCTTTGTTGATATACCTACAAACAATCAAAGTCTTAATGCAATTGTTATTCCACATCTTTTCTTAATCCAAACAAAGTAACTCTAATCATATACTTGAAGAATAATCATAGGCAAGATAGTCATGAATAGTCCATGTTAGAATGCCGTGAACCTCAAAGATTTGGTCACATGTAGGCTTGAAAATGTAAAGCACTTTTATCCCTTTCCACAGTTGTAGATCTTTGATGAGTGGTGCTAGGTACACACTATAAAGGCCTTATGCATAGATCTCTATACATAGATCCTTATGCATAAATCTCTACACATAAAGCCTTATTCATGAAGCCTTATGCATAAAGATCTATGCATAAATCCTATGCATAGATCTTGTAGGAGCCTATGTATATATCCTTCTCCATAAAGCTCTACGCATAGAGCCTTATGCATAAATCATATACATAGAGCCTACCCATAGAAGCCTTATGCATAGAGCTTTCAAGAGGCTATGCATAGAGGTAAACCTAAATCCAACACCCAAGGGTGTAAAAAAGGAAAAAGGTGTATAAGCAATTAAAGAATAAGAGAGCTTACCTCTCTTTTGTGAAGCCGAAGAGAGGATTAGTGCAAGAGCTGCAAAACAAAAGAGGTAAAAACATAAGATTGCTCTAACACAAGAATGCTCAAATCTTAAACAAAAGATACAACATGAGATATTATAATATTGTTGAGACGTTATGTAATAGTGCTTAGACAAGCAGGGTGGACAATGCCCCTTTTATATGATAGCCTGAGGACTTTCCACATCCTCCCCACCACTATTAAAGCCAAAGGCAACTTCTCTTTTACAAGATAATGATGGTGAAACGATCCAGGACTCCCACTCCACTATAACCACATACTTGGGGATAACCACTCCTAACTTGACTTAATTAACATTCTATATGGCCTACAATAATTCCCCATATCTCTATGCATAAGCTCTACACATATAGGCTTATGCATAAACTCTATGCAAGGCTTATGCTATAAGACTTATGCACTATGGTAAACCCTAAACTCAGCACCCAAGGGTGCAATAAACATGAGCTTGCATGAATGAATATAAAAATAAGAGAGCTTACCTCGACAATGTCACGCCAAAGGAGGGGACAACAACGCAAGACCTATAAAACATAACATGAAAAAAAGTTATTAGTAACACATTTATGAGAAAATCTCTATGCATGATCTATATGCATGCATGCATAGAGCCTATATATGCTTTAATATGTGAGAGAATCCCACTTCTCAATACTTTCTTGTCTCTTTACATTAGCATGCAAAGTCACTTCTCATTGAACTCTAACATAAAGAGGTCTAGCAAGAATTGTGATCACTATGTCTATACACATGTAAAGTCTATGAATAAAGATAATACCTTATGCATAGAAAAAGAGAGCATGATGTAATATATACCATATGCATAAGAGAGTATAAAAAATCAAAAAACATATAATCTCCATCCATGTAGAGCAATCAACATCAAAAAAGCATGAATCCCTATGCATAAGCCTTTATGCAAGCTTTATGCATAAGCCTATGCAAGCTTTATGTATATAAGCCTATGGCATATGCAAGCTTTATGCATAAGCCAATGCATAAGCTCTATGAAGAAAGCCTATACATAAGCTCTATGCAAGAAGTCTATGTATAGAGCTTATGGATAGAGATTATGCAAGAGGCCTATGCATAAGCTATATGAAAGAAGCCTATGCATATAAGCCAATGCATAAACTCTATGTGAGAAGCCTGCATAAGGCTTCTTTCATAGAGCTTCTTGCATAGATCTTGAGACATAAGGCTTATTGCATAGATCTCCTTGCATACGGCTTCTTGTATAGAGATTGAGACATAAGGCTTCTTACATAGAAATTGAGACATAAGCCTTTATGCAAGATTTATGCATAGAAGCCTATGCATAAGATCTATCTAAGGAGCCTATACATACATCTTGCATAAGGCTCCATGCATAGAGCTTATGCAAGCTTTATGGATAGAAGCCTATGCATAAGCTCTATGCAAGAAGCCTATGTATAAAGCTTATGCATAAGCTCTATGCAAGAAGCTTATGCATAAGTTCTATGCAAGAAGCCTAAACATATCCCAACCCCGAGACCCAAGGGTGCAATATTACAAAGAAAAAAGCATAAACTTAGGCATGGAAAATAAGGGCTTACCTCTTTTTTCATGAGAAGACGAAGGAAATGATTGGCTTAGGGATCTATAAAACAAAAAACTTAACAAATTAATTAGAATAACATTAATAAATAATTCACATTATATATAAAACCCTAAAAGATTTATGCATGCATTGAGAGCTCTATGCATGCATAGAAAGCTCTCAACATGCAAAGAGAGCCAAAAAAAAAACATAAACCTTAAAAGCCCAAATTCCTAAAGAGCCATAAAAACATAATAGCAAAAGAGGGCTCTTACCTCAAAAAGGTAGAGTTGTGAGTTATTTACTTCATTAAACCTATAAAAAAGAAACAAAATAAATCAAAAGTTAGAAATTGAAAGATCCGTGCCCCCTCCACGCAACGAATTCGGGGGTGCTAGCAGTGGGAGTAGCACTTCTTGTGCAGGGCAGGGTCCCTCACTGGGGGCCTCGCCCCCACGGATATCTGGACAAGAGACCAATCCCTCGATTCTTCCAAAACCAAACCCGAAAAAACTCCCCTCGCCCGGAGAGCACGAGCGATTCCTCCAAGGATATTTTTCCTCTAATGTAGTCAAGAGCCTTAACTAACTGAACTGATCCGACCGAACCCGTAAGTCCCATGGCCACATCAAGGAAAAGACTTGCACTTGGATCATAGAGACCAATGCTTTTTTCCTCATTGAGATGCACAATTGTTGATTCTTTTCCATAGAAAAAATTCTATCCGGGATTTACTTCATCTCTATCGTACCATAACAGAATTGAGTCTCATTTTAGGGATCCATCAGTCCAACCTAACCCCATCCAGTCCCGTGGGTTAGCTAACCACCCAACCACTGTAGTGATGGGATCCATTTAAGAATTTGGTTAGGTTTTGTCCCGAGTACCAGGGAAAAGAGTTCCCAGGCCCCCTAGCCGGAACTTCATGCAAAATTCAAGCTAGTCATACCACTTACACACCTAATATGAAATTGCCTATTTCACAAATTCAGCTGACTTTAAAACAATCTTTTAATGAAATCATAGTATCACTGATCATAATCCTCCAAAATATTCGGTTGAATTCTCATTTTCAATCATTCCTTCATCGGTGTACATATGGCATCATTGGTAACCAGAACGCCACCACCTGTCCACTCAGGGGCCTTTTCGATAGTTCCTAGCTTATAGTATCCAGAAATATATTCACTTATAAAAATCAAAATAGAATCTCCGTTGAAGATCAGCAAGATCAACCAGCAAATCCATATAAAAGAGCCATGGACTCATCCGTTGAGAACCAGCAAGATCAATCAACCAGATCCATGCCCAGTTTCAGAAAACAACTCTTACTCCTTGTTCCAATATCTTCTGTGATGCACGTGTGGGTATCTTCAGCGACCCAGAGCTCGAGCACCGTATGGTCAGCACCCTCTAGGATTCTTCGCAGGTCACCTAGCGCTTTACTCATAGGCCGCTACCTTGGTCCGTCATCCACCGTACCGGAAGCTCACCATTTAAATCAAACCGAGGCTGGTCAAGACCTCAGTCGACCTTGCTACGCGAGACCTCCTCCGTTGACTCTGCATCAGCTATTGCAACTTTATCGGTTAGGTCTCACGACCTTATTCACAAGACGTTCAAAATGCTACCCCAGCATTCTTGACATAAAAAAGTCATTTAAAAACAGGTCATAAATATAGTTTCTATAACAAACTCACGTCTTTCCGCATTGTTCCACATCAATCCACATTTTTTTCATATGTATTTCCATTCTCATCACATCATTTTGCATTTCATCACATCTTTCCTCATTTATCCTCATCAGATCTCATCCACTCGCATCTACCCATATCCACATCTCATCACATCATATTCATTCACATCACATATCATCCATTCACATCTATCCCATCCCATATTATTCATTCACATCCCGATTCACATGTCATCACATCTTATTTATTCACATCCCGATTCGCATCACATCACATCTATTCACGTCCATCACATTCATTTACATCACATCCATTTACATCCATCACATCACATTCATTCATATCCATCACATTCATTCTCATCACCATCCCATCCCATACATTTTATCCACATTACATGACATCACATCTATCCACATCATGTCTCATTCATACACATCTCATCTCATTCATCCACATCCATCCAATCGTTCACATGTAAGACTACCCACATCTATCCATACACATCCACATCCCTTTATATTACATCACATCTTTTCACATACACATTCACATCCATTCTTTCACATACACATCCACATCCCTTTATATAACATCACATATTCTCACATACACATACACATCCATTCTTTCACATACACATCCACATCCATTCTTTCACATACACATCCACATCCATTCTTTCGCATACACATCCACATCACTTCTTTCACATACACATCCACATCCATTCTTTCACATACACATCCACATCCTTGCTTTCACATACACATCCACATCCCTTCTGTCACATACACATCCACATTCTTTCTTTCGCATACATATCCTCATCCATTCTTTTACATACACATCCACATCCATTCTTTCACATACACATCCACATCCCTTTATATCACATCACATCTTTACACATATCCTCTCATCTCATCATTCTCATCCACATCCATTTACTTCACATCCCATCCCTATTCATTTTCATTACACCACATCCTATCGCATCCCATTTACATTTTATCACATATTTTTTTCATCTTATCACATCCATTCACATCCTATCACATCCCATTTACATCTTATCACATCCATTCCAATCCTATCCCATCCCATTTACATCTTATCACATCCATTCCAAACTGCTTGATTCTTTAGTCTAAGTAGAGGCCCCCAACCAATCAATTGGTTTAGTATGTTGATGAAGACTCCAAAGAAGGTTGAAGAGAGAGCGAAACTCCATTCTCTCCAAATTGTAGAGGATTATTAGAGGATAATAGAAAATATCATTATTTCAGTATAATACTGGCATGGTATAGTTCACATATTTTTTTACAAAGGACTAAGGATCTATTTATAGGTGAGGGAGGCCTCTAACCAAGTCCAACTAGTTTCTAGAAGTTTTCAAGTTCAGTTTGGCTGAATTTGGATAAGATTTGAACCAGTTTGGCTCCCTTTTTGATTTGGTTTGATCCAGGAGAGATAAAAATATCTTATTATTTTTTAGTTTAAAACTCCTCCACACATGTGAAATAGACACCTCCTTGAAGAGTCCCCTTCTCCTTACCAAGGTGTCAAAAATGTATCATTATACCCAAAATATCTCATTTTTTTAGTAATATTCATAGTTTTTTACTAATACTCGGTCAACTCTTCATCTTATGTGGAAATTTACTTATTTTTGGGTATTTCTCTTTTATAAATTGGATTTATCTCCTCCCCACACTTGGATTGATTCTATTGGCCCATAGGAACCTTAATTGAACCATAATCTAAAAATTTCTGAAAATCTAGAGCCTTAGGCTAAGGTCCTCTATACCTATTTTCAATTAATTCAATTTGCACATTGGAAAGTTCCTTTTGAATTTTTGGTTTAGGGGAAACCATTTTAGACACTAGGAGGATTTTTATATCCAAAAATATCCCAATTTTGGATTACCTCTCTCTAGACATTTTCTCTCTCCAGGCCAAAAGAGGGTAAAACAGGATCTTTCTTTTAATTCACAAAGGGGAATAATTATAAGATCAGAAGAGGGAGGTTCTTACACCTATACACCTCAAAAGCTGGAGGGAGGAATCTTACATCCTACCCCACTTAAAAAATGCGAGATGTCCTCATCTCGTAAACTAGAGGACAACTCTTTCCCTTAAGATCCAAGTGATTCTGGGGTTCCTTATAGTCTGGTCAACCCAACGGAATCCTGGGATAAAGATCCCTTACATAGAACTCATCAAATCAGATAACAATTCATTTAGATCATATCATTCATATCCTTTACACAATAATGGTCCATTAGACAAAAATTTTCATCTGAACATTCCTCCATGGGAATTTCAATTATACAAGTTTTTTATTTGTCATCTCTTAACTTGATCCACTGGGTCAAGTGTTAACATTAGCAATCTGTCAGCCACAATGCACTAATCTCATAATGATTTGCTAAAGTCATTATCATCATTCCAGTTACGAACATCATCACATGGACTCGTCCTATTCATCCTCATTGTGGCTTTGCTCATCTTATTGCTTTTTAACCAAAATTTAGGAATCATCATTTTTCAATCAGAATCCAAATCAACTCATTATTCAGTTCTCAACCAGAATTTTAAAATCATATCAACCACATTTGAATTCATCATCTGGATAACATTTTTGCTTATAATTTCAAGATCTAAGATTTACTCGTATATACTGCCAGTAAAGAGCTGTAGTTATACCCTCGGTATATATGAGTAGTCACGGTCCTTGGAATTATAAGGTAAATACCATCATGTCTAGGCCTCAAGCAAGTCAGGGATTCCATAAAATTGTGGTACTTCCATTTGAAGACCCAGTTGCCTATTTATCAATATTCATTCTGAATATCAATTTGTATGAACTTCATCACACAATTACAACCTTTTACTGTTGCTTCATAAATTTTTGACATTTTTGGTTTCTCGATTGATCCACTTTAACCAATTCGCTCTGATACTATCTGAAAGATCCCTGCCCCCTCCACGTAACGAATTCGGGGGTGCTAGCAGCGGAAGTAGCACTTCTTGCACGGGGCAGGGTCCCTCACTCGGGGCCTTACCCATGGATATTTGGACAAGAGACTAATCCCTCAGTTCTTCCAAAACCGAACTCGAAAAAACTTCCCTCGCCTGAAAAGCACGAGCGATTCCTCCATGGATATTTTTACTCTAATGTAGTCAAGAGCCTTAACTAACTGAACTCATCCGACCAAACCCATAAGTCCCATGGTCAGATCAAGGAAAAGACTTGCACTTGGATCATAGAGACCAACGCTTTTTTCCTCATTAAGAGGCACAACCATTGATTCTTTTCTATAGAACAATTTCTATCCAGGATTTACTTCATCTATCGTACCATAACAGAATTGAGTCTCATTTTAGGGATCCATCAGTCCAGCCTAACCCCATCTAGTCCCGTGGGTTAGCCAAGCGCCCAACCACTGTAGTGATGGGATCCATTTAAGAATTTGGTTAGGTTTTGTCCCGGGTACCAGGGAAAAGAGTTCCCAGGCCCCCTAGCCAAAACTTCATGCAAACTTCAAGCTGGTCATACCACTTACACACCCAATATGAAATTGCACGTTTCACAAACTCAGCTGACTTTGAAACAATCTTTTAATGAAATCATAGTATCAGTGATCATAATCCTCTAAAATATCTGGTTGAATTCTCATTTCCAATCATTCCTTCATCGATGTACGTATGGCATCATTAGTAACCAGAACGCTCACCACCTGTCCACTCAGGGGCCTTTTCGATGGTTCCTAGCTCACAGTACCCGGCAATATATTCACTTATAAAAATAAAAATGGAATCTCCGTTGAAGATCAGAAAGATCAACCCAAGAGATCCATATAAAAGAGCCATGGACTCATTCGTTGAGGACTAGGAAGGTCAATCAACGAGATCCATGCCCGATTTCAGAAAATAACTCTTACTCCTTGTTCCAATATCTTCCACGATGCACGTGTGGGTATCTTCCGCGACCCAGAGCCCAAGCATCTGTTGAAATGTAGAGAGAAAGAGACGAGACAAGAGACACATCATGTACGCTCCCAAAGACTGATTCATATTGAGGACAAGATACATATATATAGGTGAGACCAAGTTAGGTAGAGTGAGCCATATATAGAGCTCCAACACCCCCACTCAAACAAGGGTCTCTAGCTATGGATGAAAAAACCCTTGGGGAGTACAAGGGAAAAACCCAAGCCCCTATACAAATGTGAAAATATGAACCAGAAGTAATGATGTGAAAGTGCATTGTGCATCTATGTACAAATATACAAAAGGACCAAGAGGTCATAGTGAGCAATTGTGGAATGTGCAAAGTGTATGGTGTCTAGAAGATTACAACGATATATGTACAAAGCTACCATAAGAGTAAAGAGCCTAACCTAGAAAGAGTGAGCCCGAGGCAACTCCAAGCTGTGAGCGCAAGAGAATGAAGCGTGACTCATTGAGACCTTTGGTAAGAATATCTGCAATCATCTGGTCACTTGGACAATGTTCAATCATGATAGTGCCTTTGCGTACTTCGTATCGAACATAATGGTAATGCACAGCAATATGTTTTGACTTGTTATGTTGGACATAGTCTTTTGCAAGACTAATAGCACTCTGATTATCACACCGCAAGGGTGTACTAGAAAGAGGAGAATGGCCGATATCTGTCAACACTTGTCGAAGCCAAATGAGTTCACGAGCTGCAAGTGATGCCGCAACATATTCAGATTCGGTTGTAGAAACTGCAACACAACGTTGTTTCTTGCTGGTCCAAGAAATAAGACAACCATTAATGAAGAAACAATTGCCACTAGTAGATCGCATAGATAAATGTGAGCTGGCCCAATCTGCATCTGTGTAACCCAAAAGAGAAAGAGATGGAATGGAGTCGGATGTGAATTGTCGTTGATAAACCAAACCATAATCTATAGTGCCTTTCAAGTATTTCAACACGCGCTTTGCTGAAGACCAATGCTTAAGAGAAGGACATGCAAGGTGTTGCCCGAGATAGTTAGCAATAAACAAAATGTCAGGACGAGTGTTCAAACCAACAACTTGAAGACATCCAACCAAATTAGCATATGGTTGATTTGTAACAAGCTGGCCACCACCATCAGAAGTGTTTTTCATGGAACTCGCAAGACAAGGAGTAGTTACTGAATGTGCAGATTCCAAACCAAACTTCTTAATAGTATCTTCAATAAACTTTGACTGTCGAAGTAATAAAATACCTTTACTGCGATCCCTTTGAATCTGAATGCCAAGACACGAGTGAAGCTCTCCAAGATCCACCATATCAAATGCCGAAGATAACAACTGCTTACTTTGGTGTAGAAATCCCAAATCATTGGAAACAAGGATTGTATCATCCACATAAAGGGCAAGGATTACAAAACTACCATTTTGGTGTTTGGTAAATAAGTTGGGATCAGAAGAGCAAGAGAGAAAACCATGGGAGGTAAGAAAAAGATCAAACTTGATGTACCAGGCCCGTGAAGCTTGTTTAAGACCATATAAAGCCCTATGAAGACGAGCAACAAGATCTTCCTTCCCTGCAATAACAAATCCTTCTGGCTGCTCCATGTAAATTTCTTCATTCAAATCTCCATTCAAGAAAGCTGTGCACACGTCCATCTGATGAATTTCTAAGTCAAATTGAACAGCAAATGCCAATAAAACCCGAATACTAGTAATGCGAACAACTGGTGAAAAGGTTTCGTGATAATCAACGCCAACAACTTGAGAATAACCTTTGGCAACGTTCAGCAACACCGTTCTGTTGAGGTGAATATGGAATTGTATGTTCATGATGAATACCATGGTCCGTACAATAACTCTCAAACTCACGAGACACATATTCTCCACCATTATCGCTGTGAAGTTTCTTGAGGCGACGTCCAGTTTGAAGTTCGGCAGCCTTGTGAAATTGCTTAAAAACAGATAACGCCTCAGATTTTTGTTGAAGCAAGAAAACAACTGTATACCGTGAGTAATCATCAATAAACGTAATGAAATAACGATGTTGTGTTCTCGATGGAGGCAAAGGTCCACAAATGTCGGTATGAACAAGATCCAACAAATCATGAGAATGAACTGAATTCGAGAGAGGAAAGGGTTTACGATTGTGTTTGCCAAGAGCACAAAACTCACAGATTCCCATATGAGGATGAGCTTTAAGATCCATTCCGCGTACAAGACCTTGACGATGAAGATTAAGAAGCTTTGAGAAATCAGCATGAACAAAGCGATGATGCCATATCTTGCAATCATGATCCCCTGGAGCAGTGACAACATTTGCTACAGCATCATTAAGAGAGAGCTCAAACAAATTGCCATTACGAGAAGCAGTTGCAATAATCTGTCCATCTTTCTCAATGCGGCATTTGGTGTGGTCGAATCCAACAAACAAACCAAGATCAACAAGTCTTGCAACTGAAAGAAGATTACGTTGAAGTTCTGGGACATCTAAAACCCCTCGTAAAACTCGAGTTGAAGAAGATAAGGTGCCAAGATATAAATCTCCAATGCCCTTGACTTGGCAAGTTGTATCATCAGCAAGTTATGTAGCCACTTAGATTCATATGTCATATTTCCTGTAGCACCAGAATCAATAATGAAAAGTGAACCATCATGTACATGAAGTATTCTGTCTGGGGGAACTGAACATAAAACACAACTTGTTTCAGGCATAACATTATCATGATGCTCGGCTGCATATGCTCGATTTTGATCTACATCAAATCGACGCTTAAAGCACATGGAAGAGGGATGATCAAATTTTCCACAATAATCACAAGAAGAAGAATCTCTAGATAAACGTGGTTGTTTTGTGGTAATGTTGTGTTCTTCATCATATTGACGTGCCCAACAGTCATCTTCAGTATGACCATTACCATTCCTATTGCAGTAAGAACAATGCTTGTTAGGAAATTTGAGACGAGAGAAACTACCACCACCACGACCACCTCTACGGTTGCCTCGTTGAAAAGAACGCCTTCGCACATTAAAGGCCCGTTCCAACTGTTGTGACTCAGGCTCCTCTTGTTGTGAAAACATAACTGCATCATGACCAACACTACATCGTTGTTGACGTTGAGAATACTCAATCAAAGATATGCAAGTTTGGTCAAAATCAAGACCGTCCTTGTTACAAAGAATGGTAACAATGTTGTCATAAGACGGATCCTTTATTGTATCAAGAAGAATTGTAATAAGTTGCTTTCGTGGAACAGGATCACCCGCAGCAGCAAGTTGATTAATAATAGATTTGAAAGAATCAATATGTCCCGTCATAGCAGTACCAACTTCATACTGTAACTTTGAAAGCAAACCTCTCAAATAAAGTGTTTCTGTAACAGACTTTTTCTGAAAATTTGCTATAAGATACTCCCATACGTCATGGGAAGTAGGAAAGTCATACACATCAAGCATGAGAGAATCACTAAGAGCAGAAAGAATATACCGACGAGTTGCTTTATCACGCCTCTGCCAATCCATATAAGCAAGATGCCATGCATCAAAAACAGGGCCTTCCGTGATAAGAACGTTGTCAGAATTCGGAATAATAGGCTGAGATGGACGTAGAGAATTGCCAATAACAACATCTGAGAGCTCATCGCCTTCAAGAATTAACAGCATCTTTGCTTTCCAACCGGGAAACCCTTGGCCTTGAAAAGAAGGAATAGAACGTTGGCCAGAAGGAAAACCATTGACGAGAACAGTCATAGCCATATCTATCTGTGAGAAGACGTATAAGATAAAATCACAAAATCTGCACACCATAGACAAGGACGACTGCAAGAGATAAGAGACGTCAATAAGAAAAGAGTCCTCAAAATAGCGAGACGTGGGACGCAAGATTCATTGGTAAACGCTGGATGAAAAAGCTAGATTGGTCGCTTTGCTAAAAATAGCAAAATCCGAGACGTGGGACGCAAGATTCATTGGTAGACGCTTGACAAAAAAACTAGATTTGGCGGTTTGCTACAAACGCTTGACGAAGAAGCTAGATTTGGGCGGGTTGCTAAAAACGCTTGACGAAGACGAAACCTGTGTGCTCACAAAGACACTTGATGAAGACGAAACCTGTGTGCTCACACAAAGAACCTGTTTTGCTGTTTTACAGATGCAGTTTGCCTGAACTGTCATAACTTTTGACTCACAACTCCGTTTGACAAACTTTTTTGATAGGATTCACCAGCACAATACAATCTACGCACCTGCACTGGTTTTGGTTTTAAGGACGCGATTAAGAAACAACTCTAATTACAACAAGTTAAGCTATAAAATCATGTAGACAACACATAATCAAAGAACAATCTTGTAAGACATGAAATTATAATCATGAATTTAACAAGAAGACATAGATGCTTCCCTCATAGATGCTCTGATACCATGTTGAAATGTAGAGAGAAAGAGACGAGACAAGAGACACATCATGTACGCTCCCAAAGACTGATTCATATTGAGGACAAGATACATATATATAGGTGAGACCAAGTTAGGTAGAGTGAGCCATATATAGAGCTCCAACAGCATCGTATGGTCAGCACCCTCTAGGATCCTTCGGGTCACCTAGCGCTTCACTCATAGGCCGATTCCTTGGTCCCTCATCCACCGTACTGGAAGCTCACCATTTAAATCGAACCGAGGCTAGTCAAGACCTTGGTCGACCTTGCTACGTGAGACGTCCTCCATTGACTCTCTATCAGCTGTTGCAACTTTATCAGTTAGGTCTCCACCCACGACCTTATTCACAAGACGTTCAAAATGCTACCCCAGCATTCTTGACATAAAACATTCTTTTAAAAATAGGTCATAAATACAGTTTCTATAACGAACTCACGTCTTTCCACATTGTTCCACATCAATCCACATTCATTTCATATGTATTCCCATTCTCATCACATTATTTTGCATTTCATCACATCTTTCCTCATTTATCCCCATCAGATCTCATCCACTCGCATCTACCCATATCCACATCTCATCACATCATATTCACATTTATCCCAATTTACATCACATTCATTTCACATCACATCTCATTCATTCACATCCCGATTCACATCTCATCCATTCACATTCCATATAATTCATTCACATCCCAATTCACATGTCATCACATCTCATTCATTCACATCCTGATTCACATGACATCACATCTTATTCATTCACATCCCGATTCACATCACATCACATCTATTCACATCCATCACATTCATTTGTTGAGATATCGAGCTCGTCTAGTGAGGCGGTGGCCACTGATGACCCGCCTGGGGGATAGGCCCCACACTTACACCACTGGCATGGTTGGTGAGATTATGGGAGATATGCGGCCAGTGGGATGACAGGCTGTGTGACAGCCATTCTAGAGACTGGCATAGTTATAGCGCCAGCTCATTTAGTTGGGTTCACACTATAGAGAACCCGTGTATGTATTGGTTGAGTACCTTTCATATTGTGTGTACTCTTATCTTGTATATGGTGTGTTGAGTGTTGAGTAGAGAAGAAGAAGATTTTCAGCCTCTCACCTTGTGTGTTCTCTATTAGGGTTTTGTGAGTGTGTGTGTGTGCTTGCAAGAGCTCAAGCTCTCTTCCCCCCTGCATCTTTTCATGGTATCAGAGCCTGGTTCGTGCTAAGGGCTGAGCTGCAAGCAAGAGAACCACAGGAAGCGGTACGAGGGTAAGAGCTTCAACTTCTCTTCCCTATTGTGTTGGTGACTACACCCTTGTCAGGAGCTGTACGGGAGGCACCGACAAGCGGTCTCTGATTGAGGAGCTTTCTTCGCGGGAGTAAAGCTATAGGGCAACTATACAGTCCTTTGGACTACAATTTTCGGGCTGAAAACGCGTTTCGGGCGCGTCTGGACCTCCGTTTTTCAGAAAGCAGGCAATTTCGAGCACTGCAGGTAAGTCATCGATTCTCTGCAGAACTCTGTTTTAAGTACTGCAGAAAGACAGATTGACTGTGCAGACACTGTGGGTGCTGCAAAGAGGTCTACAGTTGCCATTGGGTGTATGTATGCACATTGTGGTCACTGGTTGTGACATTTGAGTGGACTGCAGTACCGCTGTGCAGAAAATACAGCAGTTGTGCAGAAAAAACCAGAGTACAGTTTCTGGTAAAATTGTGTGTTTGGCAAGATGTCTAATGATGGCATAACACAGATTGTGGCTGAGAAGCTGGATAAGAATAACTTCCATGCTTGGAGGTTCAGGTTGACTAATTTCCTGATGGGAAAAGGCTACTGGGACTACATAGAAGGTGAACATGAAGAGGCACCGCAGATACCGGATATAAATCCGACTGCTGCAGATGTGAAAGAGTTTAAAGACTGGAACCAAGGAGCCAGGAAGGTTATGTATTGGTCTCCATTAGTATACAGGACACCATGATTGGGCACATTCAGGATGCCAAGTCCCCTAAGGAGGCGTGGGACACCTTGGTAAAGCTTTATGAAACAAATACCAAGTCCCCCAAGGAGGCGTGGGATACCTTGGTAAAGCTTTATGAAACAAATACCAAGGCACGTAAGATACAGTTGAAGAATGAACTTCATACTGTGGAGAAAAAGAGCATGTCTGTGAATGACTATGCGCTGAAGATAAAGAGTATTGTGGAATCCCTTGCATCTATTGGTGTGTCGGTAGATGATGATGACAAGGTGGAAGTCTGTCTACGTGGTCTCGGGCCACAATACAAGGCGTTTAAGACGTCTATTCAGACTCGGGAAAACATTCCCAACTTTACAGATTTGGTGTCTATATGCTGATTATCGAAGAGAAGAACTTGGGTGAAGACCAACAGTCTTCACAAAGCAAAAACAGTTCAGAGCAACAGGCCTTCTACACGAGTTCAGAAAGAGGACGAGGTAGAGGAGGCCGTGGACGTGGTCAAGGAGGTGGCCGAACAGGTAATCAGAATTATGGCCAGAGCAGCAACAACAACAGTCCCAGAATCAACAACAACAACAACATGCAGGTGGAAGAGGCAAATTCAGAGGCAGGGGGAGTCAAAGAGGCCGTGGAAATTGGCAAAGGCAATATAATGATGCACGTGAATGCTATTATTGTGGTAAGCCTGGACATGTGCAGTCAGAATGTTATAAGAAGCAGGCTGACATGCAAAATGGGAAAGTGCAGCAAAACAACTATGCATCCTCAAGCAGAAATAATGAGGATAATGAAAGGTTGTTTGTTATGCAGCATGTTGTGAATGCCATGTCTGAAAATGTTGATGCAGCACAAAAAGATAATGTATGGTATGTGGATTCAGGCGCTTCGAACCACATGACGAGTCATGGGGAGTGGTTCAAGGAGATGAAAAACCCGGAAAGACCAGGTTTTGTGGAAACAGGGGATGACACTGCTCATCCAATTGGCCACGTTGGAGATGTGCCATTGTCTATGCAGGATGGCAAAGTGAAGTACCTTGCAGATGTACTTCATGTACCGAACATAACAAAGAATCTGGTTTCATTTGGCCAGATGATTGAGCAGGGTTTGCAGGTCGGTTTAACCCTGATGGGTGTTATGTTGAAGATTTCAAAGACAAGTGCAGGTTGATTGCAAAAGGCAACAGAGTGGGCAGAATGTTTACGTTGAATGTAGACATGCCTGAAATGAGTGCTGCAATGTTTGCAAATGGTTCAGGAATTGTTGCAGACACAGACATATGGCATAAAAGAATTGGACATGTAAATGTGCAGAGATTGAAGTCTATGCAGACAAAAGGAATTGTGACAGGGCTGCCAAAATTTAAAGTGGAAGGTATGCAGAAAATATGTGAAGCATGCCAATTTGGGAAGCAAACAAAGCATGTGTTTCCACGTAACAAATATGTGAGCAGAAATGCACTAGATGTTGTGCATTCAGATGTATAGGGTCCTACGAAGACCATATCTATGGGAGGCTGCAGGTATTATGTGACTTTCATTGATGACCACACAAGGAAAGTGTGGGTATATTTCATGAAAGAGAAGAGTGAGGTGTTCACTCACTTTCAAAATTTCAGAGTTTTGGTTGAAAAGCAAACAGGGAAATATGTAAAGTGCCTAAGGTCAGATGGAGGGGGAGAGTACTTCTCCAATGAGTTCTCTGAATATTTGAAGAAGAATGGTATTCGGAGACAGTATACATGCAGATACACTCCGCAGCAAAATGGAGTTGCTGAGCGGAAAAACAGACACATTGCTGAGATTGCGCGAGCATTGATGGAAGAAAAGAATATGCCGCATTGCTATTGGGCTGAGGCGGTTTCTACAGCGGTATACATCATGAACAGGACTCCAACTGCAGCCATACATGATGTAACTCCAGAGGAGAGGTTTACTGGCAGAAAACCAGATTTATCTCATCTGAAAGTCTTTGGATGCATTGCATATGTGCATGTGCCAGATGAGCTGAGAACTAAGCTGGATCCAAAAGCTGAAAAATGTGTGTTTATTGGATACTCCCTTGAGCAAAAGGGATACAGGTGTTATAACCCTACTACACGTGAGTTGAGGGTAAGCAGGGATGTTGTCTTTGATGAGATGAGCAGCTGGTATGCTGCTGAAAAAGAAGCTGTTGGGGCTTATGTGAGTGGAAGTGTGGTTGCACAGAATGCAGGTCAGCAATCACACTCTTTGAGTGGACCAGGAGAGTCCTCATCTAGTGGGTCTGTTGATAGACCATGGAGTGTTGGCAGGCTGTGTCATAATACCAGTCCTGCAAATGTGATTAGTACATCACGTAAAGGAAAAGAGAAAGTGGTTGGGCCCCTTGGTATGCCTGACATTTCTGCAGGGCATTCTCATGTTGATGGAGAGTCTAGTGGCTCAAATATGAGCCTTAATGAGGAGCTTGGGATCCCAGCTATGAGAACACCTGGTGTAAAGAAGGCTATGGAAGCCATGAATGAGAAGCTGCGAAGATCTGGGAGAGTGAAAAATCCTGTGCAGAGATTTACCTATGATGATTATGTGGCACATCACTATGCATATATGGCAAAGGTTGTGCAGGTTGTTGAGCCCACATGCATTGATGAGGCTGTTGGAAATGTGTATTGGGAGAAAGCCATGGATGAGGAGATGGATGCACTATATGGAAATGAAACTTGGGATTTAGTGCAATTACCTGAAGGCAAGAAAGCCATTGGATGCAAGTGGGTGTACAAAGTTAAACATAACAGTGTTGGAAGCATAAACAGGTACAAGGCTAGATTGGTAGCCAAAGGATATGCGCACACATATGGGATTGATTATGAGGAAACTTTCAGCCCAGTTGCCAAGATGGCAACGGTGAGAGTTGTGATAGCAGTGCCTGCGTCAAAGCAATGGTCTTTACATCAGATGGATGTAAAGAATGCATTCTTGCATGGGGATTTGCAAGAAGAGGTGTATATGTTGCAGCCACCTGGTTATGAGGATGTGGGTCACCCCAAGTATGTTTGCAGGTTGAAGAAAGCCTTGTATGGCTTAAAGTAAGCACCAAGAGCATGGTCTGATAAGATTTCTGAATATCTTGTCACTATTGGCTTTCATGTAGCCAATGCAGATTTCTCGCTGTATGTGAGACATGGTGATAGAGGAGTTGTGCTTGTTGTCATCTATGTCGATGACTTGATCATTACGGGGGACCATGATGCAGAGATCTTTGATGTAAAGATCTTGCTTAGACAGAAGTTTGAGATGAAGGATCTGGGGGAGCTCAGATATTTCTTGGGCAGAGGTGATTAGGTCACCACACGGTATTGGATTACTGCAGAGACAGTATGGCTTGGACATGTTGTCCAAGTATGGTATGATAGGCTGTAAGCCTATTTCTGTGCCATTGGATCAGAATGGCAAGTTGAGTGCAGATTCAGGAGAGATCTTGGAGGATCCTACTATGTACAGACGCATAGTAGGAAGTTTGATCTACATGACGATCACCAGACCAGATTTGAGCTATGCTGTTGGGTTGGTGAGTCAGTTTATTCAGGTTCCACGGAAACTGCATTTGGATGCAGTGAGACGCATACTGAGGTATGTGAAGTCTACTTTGCATTGTGGACTATTCTATGAGACTGGGACAGAGATATGTGTACATGGGTACACAGATGCTGATTGGGCTGGTAGTATCTCAGATAGAAGATCTACCAGTGGATTCATGTTTTCTTTGGGGAGTGCTGCTGTGACTTGGAGCAGCAAGAAGCAGCCTACGGTTGCTCTATCGAGTACAGAGGCCGAGTACAGAGGAGCTGCTATGGCAGCATGTGAGGTAGCTTGGTTGAGAAAGCTACTTGCAGATTTGGGTCTATCAGTGGATAGACAAGTTGTCATTTTCTGTGACAACATTAGCAGTATACAGTTGGCCAGGAACCCAGTCTTTCATGCTCGTACGAAGCACATAGAGGTCCACTACCACTTCGTCATAGAGAAGGTCTTGGCAGGAGATCTTGACCTTGTTTATGTCAGCACAAAGGATCAGGTAGCTGACATTTTCACCAAAGCATTGGGTACAGAGAAGCTCCGCAGATTCAGGGCTTTGCTTGGTGTACATGAGATGGCGTTGAGCTCGAGGGGGAGTGTTGAGATATCGAGCTCGTCTAGTGAGGCGGTGGCCACTGATGACCCGCCTGGGGGATAGGCCCCACACTTACACCACTGGCATGGTTGGTGAGATTATGGGAGATATGCGGCCAGTGGGATGACAGGCTGTGTGACAGCCATTCTAGAGACTGGCATAGTTATAGCGCCAGCTCATTTAGTCGGGTTCACACTATAGAGAACCCGTGTATGTATTGGTTGAGTACCTTTCATATTGTGTGTACTCTTATCTTGTATATGGTGTGTTGAGTGTTGAGTAGAGAAGAAGAAGATTTTCAGCCTCTCACCTTGTGTGTTCTCTATTAGGGTTTTGTGAGTGTGTGTGTGTGCTTGCAAGAGCTCAAGCTCTCTTCCCCCCTGCATCTTTTCATCATTTACATCACATCCATTTGCATCCATCACATCACATTCATTCTCATCACCATCCCATCACATCCATTTGCATCCATCACATCACATTCATTCATATCCATCACATTCATTCTCATCACCATCCCATCATCCCATACATTCTATCCACATTACATCACATCACATCTATCCACATCATGTCTCATTCATACACATCTCACCTCATTTATCCACATTTACTACCCACATCTATCCATACACATCCATTCTTTCACATACACATCCACATCCCTTTATGTCACATCACATCTTTTCACTTACACATCCACATCCATTATTTCACATACACATCTGCATCCATTATTTCACATACACATCTGCATCCATTATTTCACATACACATCCACATCCCTTTATATCTTCTCACATCTACATCCACATCCATTCTTTCACATACACATCCACGTCCATTCTTTCACATACACATCCACATCCATTCTTTCACATACACATCCACATCCCTAATTCGCATACATATCCACATCCATTCTTTTACATACACATCCACATCCATTCTTTCACATACACATCCACATCCATTCTTTCACATATACATCCACATCCCTTCTTTCGCATATATATCCTCATCCATTCTTTTACATACACATCCACATCCATTATTTCACATACACATCCACATCCATTCTTTTACATACAGATCCACATTTATTCTTTCACATACACATCCACATCCCTTTATATCACATCACATCTTTTCACATATCCTCTCATCTCATCATTCTCATCCACATCCATTCACTTCACATCTCATCTCCATTCATTTTCATCACACGACATCCTATCGCATCTTATTTACATCTTATCACATCCTATCACATCCCATTTACATTTTACTCCCATTTAGTAGTTTTTACTACTTTGATACCGATAATGGGACTTTTTCTAAATTTTTGCCAATTGCTTGGCCTAGATAAAGGTTCTTTTTCTTGACGACTATTTCCATATTCTTTCACAATTTCTCAAATGAATTATATTAAATATTCCTCTTTTGGAATAGAAGAACTCGTGGGATTTACAAAAATCAATTCTACCCATATTTCCACTTTTGATAAATAATCATAAATTGAATTATACAAAAAATTTCTCTTTTTCTCATTTAATTTCTTGGACCTCAATTATCATGGGAATACCTCTTTTTGCATTTGATTATTTGCATTCCAATATCATGGGAATTCCTCTTTTATCATCAAATATTTCTCATAAAATAAATTCATCATAAATTAAATATCCATTAATTCAATATGCTAGGAATTTCTCTTTTTTCATCTAAATGATTGAATTCCAAATGTCATAGGAATTTCTCTTTTACCATTTAAATATTTCTCATAGATAAAATAAATTTATCTAAAATTCATCTTTGAATAAAATATCCAATAATTCCAATATGCTAGGAATTTCTCTTTTCCCATCTAAATGATTGAATTCCAAATGTCATAGGAATTCCTCTTTTACCATTTAAATATTTCTCTTAGATAAAATAAATTTCTCTAAAATTCATCTTTGAATTTAAATAAGATATCTAATAATTCCAATATGCTAGGAATTTATCTTTCCCACCTAAATGATTGAATTCCAAATGTCATAGGAATTTCTCTTTTACCATTTAAATATTTCTCATAGATAAAATAAATTTATCTAAAATTTATCTTTGAATTTAAATAAGATATCCAATAATTCCAATATGCTAGGAATTTCTCTTTTCCCATATAAATGATTGAATTCCAATTGTCATAGGAATTCCTCTTTTATCATTAAATATAATTACCATAATTTTCTCATTTCATAATTATTTAATTACACATAAACTTAAAAATTAGTTTTCCATTGAATGTGATAAAAAACCATTCTTTTAACCTAGGATATTCAATCCTAGAATATGATAGGAAGTCCTCTTTTCACGTTATGCATAAGAATGAACTATGCATCAATTTCTTAAAAATTTTACCATAGCTCCGCTGCTGCTACTGCTATTACTTGTAATTTTTAATTTTTGTAAAAAGAATAAGACATAGTAAAATAATTATGATAGTATAACTATCTTTTAGCATTAAATCCAATTTATGGATTTATCCCATAATATTACCATATTTTTCTAGCATATAAGTATAAAAGCCATTTTCTTAAACCTCTAGCTTCACAAGCCTAGAGTTTGATTTGTGAATAGAGAATTTCTTCATGAGAAGCATTAATTGAATATAGAATAGGTCATAGGAATGACCATTCTTTGGGGGAGAGAGAGATATGCTTAAAAAAATATTTTAATTTAAGCATAAATGAAAACTTTATGTGTTTAATCACTAAAATCCATTATAGAGCTTCAAATGCATTAAAGAACCATTGAATTGAATATTTCTCAAGCTTGAGAGGGGTTGAGAAGTGAGAAACATTTATAGATTAAGAAAACGGTCATAAATCACAATTTACCTCTTATTTTTCTTGATTCTTTAGTCTAAGGAGAAGCCCCCAACCAATCAATTGGTTTAGTATGTTGATGAAGACTCCAAAGAAGGTTGAAGAGAGAGAGAAACTTTATTCCCTCCAAATTATAGAGGATTATTAGAGGATAATAGAAAATATCATTATTTCAGTATAATACTGGCATGGTATAGTTCACATATTTTTTTTACAAAGGGCTAAGGATCTATTTATAGGTGAGGGAGGCCTCTAACCAAGACCAACTAGTTTCTAGAAGTTTCCAGGTTCAGTTTGGCTGAATTTGAACAAGATTTGGACCAGTTTGGCTCCCTTTTTTATTTGGTTTGATCCAGGAAAGAGGAGAGATAAAAATATCTTATTATTTTGGAGTTTAAAACTCCTCCACACATGTGAAATAGGAACCTCCTTGAAGAGCCCCCTTCTCCTTACCAAGGTGTCAAAAATGTATCATTATACCCAAAATATCTCATTTTTTTAGTAATATTCATAGTTTTTTACTAATAAACCTTGTACTCAGTCAACTCTTCATCTTATGTGGGCATTTACTCATTTTTGGGTATTTTTCTTTTATAAATTGGATTTATCTCCTCCCCACACTTGGATTGATCCTATTGGCCCATAAGAACCTTAATTGGATCATAATTCAATTTTTTTTGAAAATCTAGACCCTTAGGCTAAGGTCCTTGATACCTATTTTCAATTAATTCCAATTGCACATTGGAAAGTTCTTTTTGAATTTCTATTTCAAGGGAAACTATTGTGGACACTAGGAAGATATTTATATCCAAAAATATCTCAATTTTGGATTACCTCCCTCTAGATATTTTCTCTCTCGAGGCCAAAATAGGGTAAAACAGGATCTTTCTTTTATTTCAAAGAGGGGAATAATTATAAGATCAGAAGGGGAGGTTCTTACACCTGTACACCTCAAAAGCTGGAGGGAGGAATCTTACAGAAATTTTACTTCATTCTGACATATTAGCAAGCAAGAGACTAAGTGAAAGAGGAGAAGGAGAAGAAGAGGAGAAGGAGAAGAAGAGGAAAAGGAGTTTAACCTGTTCCTAATGCATAAATGATTAAAAGAGAGTGGTTTATGTTTCCCTAACTCTAGCTCTATGCATAGACTTCATAATAGAGAGCTTTGATGAAGAGATCTCCATCAAAGCTCTCTATTAGCACTCCTATACATATGGCTAGGGTTTGAAAATGGAAAAAAGAAAGAGAAGGGAAGGTAGAAAGGGAAAGGAAATAGAGGGGAAGGGAAAGAAAAGGTCACAAAGGGAGCAATTGTTAAGCTTTCCATGAAAGCTTAAAAAACAAGAAAGCATAGAAGGTTTCCATGAAAGCTTGGGAGAAAGAAAGAAAGGGGAGAGGCACTTACATTGGAGAGGGAGAGAGATTTGATGAAGGTGGAATGACTCTTTGGGAGGAAGTGTTGCTGTGTAGCCATCCTCCTAGCATGTGCAACTAAGAGAGGTAGATAGAAAGGAATCCCGTCGATGGGTGATTTAGGAAGGAGTCTCTATTTCTAGGTCACTACCCCTCATTAAAATTTTGCTTCTAACTTTGTTGCTGGGAAGCATTATTTTGCTGCTATAAATGCTGCCTAACAACAAAACCTTGGGCAATTTTCTCTCTGCCAATTCTTGATAGCTCATGTGTTTCTATGCGAGCACAAAATCAATTTTGGCCTAGTTTCATATGTCTCAAAGTGATCAAGGGATGTAAGTTAGTTTTGAAGCATGGTTGAGAGAAAAAATTCATTATATATGTGATCGATATGCAAGGACCAATATATACGACAATGTCGTGTAACAATTGAGCATGTACGGACATATGGGCTTTATGAGATATTAGCTCGACCAAGTGCAGGACGACCAAGTGCAGATGATTACATGGAGAAGAACCATAGGAGATTGTTACACAACATGCCACACCATTCAATGACATTGGGGTGGTTGCAAAAGGTGACACGACTTAATAGGGAAAGCATGGCTAATAATCATCTTTGCTAACCAATGAATGAGGTGCCTTCACCATTCAATGACATTAGGGCGATTGCAAAAGGTGGCGCAACTTCTTAGGGAAAGCATGGCTACGAGTCCTCTTCTCCAACCAATGAATGAGATGCCTCCATCATTTCCACATGAGGAGAAAGAGGATCTCATCACAGAAGACATGGTGAATGACTTATTTGAATGGGAGATCATAGATGATAGAGCTCGAAAGCTCCAATGGCACAAGAGGAGGAAACTTTGCATAGAGAGGCAAGGAACCCTTTGTATGAGAGATGTTTGTACTCCACACTGTGAGAAAAATTGGATCTATTCAACTTGCAAAACAATTATAGATGGAGTGATGCAAGTGTCACAAGTCTTCTTAGATAAGATCACCTCATTCTATTCTCTTAAATAGAAAATGTGTTTTATATACTCTCCTTGTAGATATTTTGACATATGATTTCTTATGTTATGTTGTAGGCTTCTCAAGAAGATTCTTCCCCCTCAAAATCTATTTCTCGACTCACGAGATGGTTCTCATAATTTTCTCTCTATTCTAGATATGAATTATACAAAAATACATGAATGTTCCAATGATTGCATGCTATATAGAAGGGCTAATAAAGATGCAACACAATGTCTACAATTAATTTTCTCTCTATTCTAGATACGAATTATACAAAAATACATGCATGTTCCAATGATTGCATGCTATGTAGAGGGGCTAATAAAGATGCAACACAATGTGGAGAGAGCCACTATAGGGATGATTTGCAAGGAGACAAACCTTATATCCAACACATATTTAAATGTAAAGGAAAGAACTCATGACATGGCATGCTAATCATCACTCAACCAATGGCATCATGAGGATCACAAAGATTATTCATTAGCATGGGAACATGTGCAGAATCAATGGATAGAGTTTAAAGATAAGCTCCATCACTTACATCTTGTTTTGGGCATGGATGATGTTAACTCATTTGGCTTCAAGTCCACATTATGGTCTACTTGGCCTATTTTATTGGTGAATTATAACCTCTCTCCATAGGTCGCAATCAAGAAAGGTCATATCATGCTTACTCTCCTTGTACCAACAAGCATGTATAAATCGGCAATGTGTACTTCGAGCCTTTGATTGAGGAGCTTGAGACACTATGGCGAGGTATCAAAGTGGATGATGTCTCAAGGCCAATAAATAGGTGTGAGATGGATGTGAAAGAGTTTTTATTTAGATGATGCATGACTATCCTAGATTCTCGGAGTGCTCAGGTACATACTTGAACCACATAACTTTAAGCTTAAATATTTACACTTTAAGTTTATATCTCTACCTCTCAATCATGTCAAATTTTAAATATGTTTAGAAAACTAAGGACATCATCATGCATGTCCGATTTGTGGACCATCACTTGTTTCGGAAAGACCCTCTACACTAAAGAAGGTAGTGTATGACAAACATCATCAATTTCTCCCTCCTTCACATCCCAAGTATGTGCCATATGATGTCTGACCACTTGTGATGAGAGATAGAGATTTGATTGAGGCATGGAGAAGCACCCGCAATCCACCGGTCGATGGAATGTCTAAACATGCAATCTTCTTTCGACATCCATATTAGTGTGAGTTGAAGATAAATCATCTCTTAGATCCCAAACATATGTTCAATAATGTGGCAAAAAATATTTAGGACCATTTAATTGGTAAAATATATACAAAGGGTGGAAGTCATGACTTACAAAATAGTGGACGCCTTCAAAGTGCATGGTGAACTGTTATAAGTGAGATTGGTAACATGGTCCTACCAAAGGCACCATGGGTATTAACAAAGAAGGAGCACAATAAGTTGAAAAGTGTGATTGTCTCTTTTTGTACACCAATGGGAGTAATGCATTCATTGAAGGGTACCTTCACAAAGACCAAAAATAAAGTAGAGGTACAATTATATGGCCTCAAGACACATGAATGGCACAAGATATTATAGGTATATAAATATTTGCTTATTAATTTTCTCTTTATGGTACATAATTTGTAGGGTCATATTAGTACTAAATTCCATTCTTTTCTATGCATAGTTTATTCTTTAAATTGCTATATTTGGTTGTGGAGATAAGAAGGTGAGAGAGGCTATTTACAAAATGGGAAGCTTGGTAAGGTATGAATCTTCTCTTTAATTCACTAGCTTAGTTTTATTTAATATTTGGTATTCTCATGTGTTCACAAGTTATGTATAATAAATAGTACACATGATTGCTATGTATATAGGTACATATCCTTAAAGGAGATAGATCCTACATCCATTGAGATGTCTTGTCCTCAATGCTATTAAGGTAGTGTGTATGATCGACAAAAACATTCCTGAAAAAATTCTCACTAGCTAATTACATCTTGTGATGCATTTGGTTGATAAAATAGCGCTTTGTGGTGTTGTTCATGTTGGATGGATGTTTTTCTTAAAAGGTTTATGAAAACCTACTTTGTGAGATAAAGAGAGCAAGGACATAAGCAAACATGGCAGAGGGATGGTTGATGCAAGATTATCTTGTATAAATCTTAAAACATCTCCCTCACATAGATCCTTCCATGCCACTACTATGGAGCAATGAGGAGGATGACCGACTAATTACTAATGTGCTACAAGGAAAAGGAAGGCAACAAAGATTGGATGAGTCATTACACCAAAAGGCGAATACATTTTGCATTTTAAATAGTCCCATCATGGAGAAGTGGCTTGGGAGATACAAGGATGTAACCAATAGACCAAAGGATGAGAGAAGAGATTTTAGAAGAGAAAACAGACGCTATCCTTTCCCACCTAGCTTAATTTCATGAAGGAGAAAAGTGAGGTGTTTTCTCACTTTCATAGACTTAATTAAAGCCTTGGTCGAGAAGGAAAAAGGCATGGAAATAAAATGCCTAAGATAAAATGGTGGGTGTAAGATCCTTGTCCCCACCGCGTAATGGATTCGAGGTGCTAGCAGCGGAAGTAGCACATCTTGCACGGGGCAAGGTCCCACACTCGGGGCCTCACCCACGGGTATCCAGATAGGTGACTAATTCCTCGATTCTTCGAAACCGAACTCGAAAAAACTTCTCTTGCCCGGAAAGCACGGGCGATTTCACCAGGATAACTTTTCCCTAACGTAGTCAAAAGCCTTACTTAACTGAACTGATCTGACCAAACTCATAAGTTCCATAGTTAGATTCAAGGGACAGATTGCACTTGGATCATAGAGACCAACGCTTTTTTCCTCATCGAGAGGCACAGCCGTTGATCCTTTTTCCATAGAACAATTTTTGTCCGGGATTTACTTCATCTATCGAACTAAACAGAAATTGAGTCTCGATTTACGGATCCATCAGTCCAGCGTAACCCCATCCAGTCCCATGGGTTAGCTAACCGCCCAACCACTGTAGTGATGGGATCCAATTAGGAATCTGGTTAGGTTTTGTCCCGGGTACCAAGGAAAAGAGTTCCCAGGCCCCCTAGCTGGATGTTCATACAAATTCAACTCCAATCACACCACTTACACACCCAATATGAAATTGCCTTTTTTCTAGATTCAAATGTATTTAATTCAATCATTTAAAGAAATCATAGTGTTACTGATTATAAACTTCCAAGTATCCCGTTGAATCTTAATCTATGCATAAAATCAAAATTGATGAGAATAACACTTTTGGCTTAAAATAAATTCTTTATGCATCCTTCCATTCATAAATCCAATTTAGTAAGAATTACACTTTTAGAATAAAAGAATTTCTCTTATGCATCTAATTTATGCATAAAATCATTTATGATGAAAATCACACTTTTAGTATTTAAAAAAATATCTTTTATGCACCCATTTATGCATAAAAATCAAATATGATAAAAGTAACACTTTTATAATAAAATAATAATCTCTTATGCATACCTCTATGCATGAAAATCAAATATGATAAAAGTAACACTTTTACAATAAAAAATAATCTTTTATGCATACTTCTATGCATGAAAATCAAATATGATAGAAGCAACACTTTTACAATAAAAATTAATCTTTTATGCATACCTCTATGCATGAAAATCAAATATGATAAAAGTAACACTTTCACAATAAAAAAATAATCTTTTATGCATACCTCTATGCATGAAAATCAAATATGATAAAAGTAACACTTTTACAATAAAAAAATAATCTTTTATGCATACCTCTATGCATGAAAATCAAATATGATAAAAGTAACACTTTTACAATAAAAAATAATCTTTTATGCATACTTCTATGCATGAAAATCAAATATGATAAAAGTAACACTTTTACAATAAAAAATAATCTTTTATGCATACTTCTATGCATGAAAATCAAATATGATAGAAGTAACACTTTTATAATAAAAAATAATCTTTTATGCATACTTTTATGCATAAAAATCAAATATAATGAAAGTATTACTTTATAATAATACTAATTTTCTTTTATACAAATAATCAAAATGCATCTTCTATGCATGAAAATGATACTTTAGAATATAAAAACCATAAGGATTACTCTTTTAGAATAATAAAAGATAAAATTTATTTCACTAATTTTCAAAAATTTTACCATAACCTCCTTTGTTTGGCTGACCATTTTTCAATTTTTAAGTCTCTAAAATTAATTAAAAGTGCACCAAGAGTATTGAAATTATTCTAAAGTAAACATTTTTTTACTTATTTAAGAGACAAACATTATAAAAAACTTGACTTTAATCATTAATCATTCACCTAGGATAGAGAATGGTTGGATTTACTAGAGAAGAGAGGGGAATGCCTTTTGCAATGAGGCATAACATCACTTGCAATTTTGGAGAAGACAAAAAGCATTAAAAAACCATAAAAACCATAAAATAAATGGAAAAGAGAAGAATCACCAACTTACTAATGAATTTGAGAGCTTTCCTTTGGCTTGATGGTTTGAGGGTTCAACTCTTGTTTGAGACAAGAGTGGCCACCAATCTTTTGGAAGAGAGAAGGTCAAAAACTAATGAATTGTAGGTAAAATTCATTGTTTTTGGCACTTGGGAGAGGCAGGGTAACAATGCAAAAACACTATTAAGTTTCAACAAAGGGGAGGGCTTCTATTTATAGGAAAAAGTGAGCCTCTAACCAAGCAAATTGATTCTAGAATTTTCCAGATCAGTTTGGTCAATTTTTAACCATTTTTAGGTCAGTTTTGCTCACTTTTTGGATCTAGTTGAAACAGGAGAGAGGAGAGATGAAAATATCTCATTATTTGGGAGTTTAAAACTCATTCAAGCATGAATGTGAAATAGGCACCTCCTTCATGAGGGGAATTCCCCCATGCAGAGGTGTCAAAAATGCATCATTACTTCTAAATATCTCCCTTTTTTAACTATTAACCTTGTCCTTAGTCAACTCTTCATCTTATGTGAGTATTTACTCATTTTTGGAAGATTTTTCTTTTATTTCTTCATTTATCTCCTCCCTACATTTGGATGAATCTTATTGGTCCATAGGAACCTTAATTTAAAATTTCAAAAAAATCTTCACCCCTAGGATAATGCCTCTTGAATAGATTATACTTAATTTCTAATGCACCTTCTGGAAATCTTTTTGAACTTCTGTTTCAGGGGAACTTATTTTAATAAGAAGAGATATTTTTTCATCCAAAAATATTTAAAAACTGAATTACCACTCTCTCTCACTAGGCCAAAACTCATAGAAACAAGATCTTTTATATTTCTAAAGAGGGATTTGACTACAAGGGAAGATACTGGACATCCTGAGAGACTGGGGGAGGAACAATCACTTCCAGCGTTGCTGCCTTGGAAGTGGACGGCCGATTTGGGAACAACTCTCTTTGACTTCCCCTATTCTGAGGCGGAGGTCTTGCATTACTTTGGGTTGAAACTGCAGGTTGGATAAAGGGTCTACCTTTGGGATTTCCCTAATTTTGGCAGATAGAACCCTGATTACTTTGGAAGAAAGGGGTTGGAGTCTGGAATCTTGACCCCTGATTTCCCTGCCCTGAAAACCTTGATCCAAAAGGAGTTGGGCAATCCATACTGCGATGTCCAAACCCTTGACAGTTATGGAATTTCACTCTCTTGTTCAAGGGTGGAGCTTCTGAAGTTGAAATCCAGGGAATTGAATTTCGAAAAAAGGACATTTCTTCCACTTCCCATATCTTGGGTTTGACCCTGATATCTCTTAGGCAGAGGAAGGTTGGAATCACCTTCTGGGAATAAAAACCTTTTGAAAGGTGATGGTGCTGGCTTTGGCGAGACTTTGACATCAAAGGCTTTGACAAAATCCTTCGCCATTCGAACTGCTTCAGCCATGGAAATAGGTTTGGAATTCTTGACTAAAGTATCTAATGGCTCGTTCATTCCCCGAATGAACCTGGCCATCAGCTGCTCTTCATGCAATTGAGGGGAATATTTAAGGAGAAGTGCAAAAGCCTGATGGTACTCCTCAATTTTTCGGGTTTCTTGCTTTAGTTTCAAGAACTCATTCATCTTAGTTTCAAGAAAGTGTGGGGGACAAAACCTCTTTCTGAGGTAAGCCTTGAGATCGGTCTAGGTTTGGGTATTTCGGTTGAGACGGTTTGTCTCGTAGTGGTTTCTCCATGCCACTCTACTATCTCCACTATCTTCAGCCTTGCAAGAGCCATTTTGCTCTTCTCATTGTACCCGGTGACATCGAAGTATTCTTTCATTATTCGATCCACTTCTCCACAGCCTTGCCCAAGTTTTCCCCTTCACCCTTGAAAGGTCTAGGCTGCGAACTATGAAGAGTTTTACGAACATCCTGGTCGAGCTCTTCTTCATCGAGTTGGAGTTAACATTTCTACCACAACGACCTCGATCCATGTTCCTATCAATACGAAAATTCTTGTTAAGTTTCTTTATTTATGATTCGATCCGATTTTTGATTCAACTAAATCTGGGGTTCTTTAAATAGGTTGGCTCCCCACATAATCATGGGATAAAGATACTCATATAGAACGTATTATTAGTTAACAATTCATTCAGAATTATCTCATTCATATCTTTAACACAATAATGGTCCATCAGACTGAATTCTTCTATCTAAACAATCCTCCATGTGGATTTCAATTTTTTCAGATTTTTAATTTATCATCCCTTAACTGTTGAGATATCGAGCTCTAGTGAGGCGGTGGACACTGATGACCCGCCTGGGGGATAGGCCCCGCACTTACACCACTGGCATGGTTGGTGAGATCTTGGGTGATATGCGGCCAGTGGGATGACAGGCTGTGTGACAGCCATTCTAGAGACTGGCATAGTTATAGCGCCAGCTCATTTAGTCGGGTTCACACTATAGAGAACCCGTGTATGTATTGGTTGAGTACCTTTCATATTATTGTGTACTCTTATTCTTGTATATGGTGTGTTGAGTGTTGAGTAGAGAAGAAGAAGATTTTCAGCCTCTCATCTTGTGTGTTCTCTATTAGGGTTTTGTGAGTGTGTGTGTGTGCTTGCAAGAGCTCAAGCTCTCTTCCCCCCTGCATCTTTTCATGGTATCAGAGCCTGGTTCGTGCTAAGGGCTGAGCTGCAAGCAAGAGAACCACAGGAAGCGGTACGAGGGTAAGAGCTTCAACTACTCTTCCCTATTGTGTTGGTGACTACACCCTTGTCGGGAGCTCTACGGGAGGCACTGGCAAACGATCTCTGATTGAGGAGCTTTCTTCGTGGGAGTAAAGCTATAGGGCGACTATACAGTCCTTCGGGCCGAAAACGCGTTTCGGGCACGTCTGGACCTCCGTTTTTCAGAAAGCAGGCGATTTCGAGCACTGCGGGTAAGTCATCGATTCTCTGCAGAACTTTGTTTTAAGTACTGCAGGAAGACAGATTGACTTTGCAGACACTGTGGGTGCTGCAAAGAGGTCTACAGTTGCCATTGGGTGTATGTATGTGCATTGAGGTCACTGGTTGTGACATTTGAGTGGACTGCAGTACCGCTGTGCAGAAAATACAGCATTTGTGCAGGAAAAACTAGAGTGCAGTTTCTGGTAAAATTGTGTGTTTGGCAAGATGTCTAATGATGGCATAACACAGATTGTGGCTGAGAAGCTGGATAAGAATAACTTCCATGCTTGGAGGTTCAGGTTGACTAATTTCCTGATGGGAAAAGGCTATTGGGACTATTGAAAGAACGGTAGAGGAGGAGGAGACACACACACAGGAGCAAACCCTAATGTATATTGCAAACCCTAACCATCGAGGGAAGCCATGTCCACTCTTACACAAAGCATAATGCACTAATCCATAATCCACACAACACACAATGAGTTGTGTCCACACTCTACTAACCCTAGCTAATGTCCACACACTATGACCAGCTGGACACGCGGTCATTTATGTATCACACATGTTCCTACCTAATCTGCCAGCACATAGCATAGCTGGCTCACACTGACATCGAGCTTGAATCTCAACAGCCCCTCTCAAGCTCATGATGTACTGCCGATGAAGATGTAGATGAGCTTGGGATATCAAGACTCTCAACACTCCCCCTCAAGCTCATCCCATGTACTCCCAACATAGTCCGGAAGTACTCATACTTCTCCCTGCTAAGTGGCTTCGTAAAGATATCAGCCACCTGCTCATCAGTCTTCACATAGTGAAGATCAACTGTACCATCCAGCACCTTTTCTCTGACAAAGTGATAATGGACCTCTATGTGTTTGGTCCTCGCATGAAATACTGGATTCTTTGCCAACTGCATACTGCTCATGTTGTCACAATGTATGACAACTTTGCCATCAAGAGGCTCACATAAATCTGCCAAGAGACTCTTTAACCATATAGCCTCACAAGTAGCAATGGCTGCACCTCTGTACTCAGCCTCTGTACTGGATAAAGCAACTGTAGGTTGCTTTTTGCTACTCCAACTCACCACAGCACTGCCAAGTGTAAAAGCATATCCACTAGTAGACCTCCTGTCATATGCGCTACCTGCCCAATCAGCATCTGTGTAGCCATGTATGTCCAAGCTTTTACCACTCTCATAGAATAAACCATAATGTGCTGTGGTTTTCACATATCTCATGATGCGTCTCACTGCATCCAAATGTGGTTTCCTGGGGCTCTGCATAAACTGGCTCACTAGCCCCACGGCATAACTCAAATCCGGGCGTGTGATAGTCATGTATATGAGACTACCAACCATCTTCCTGTACATAGAAGGATCATCCAATTCCTCGCCATAATCAGCCCGCAACTTCACATTTTGCTCCAATGGTGTACTCATAGGCTTACACCCTGTCATGCCATACTTTGCCAACATATCCAAGGCATATTGGCGCTGTACTAACCAAGTACCTGCATGATCTTTCACCACTTCAATGCCAAGGAAGTATCTCAACTCACCAAGATCTTTCATGTCAAATTGCCCACTCAAAGCTTTCTTGACATGCATCACATCTGCACTATGATCACCTGTAATAATCAAATCATCCACATAGATGACTAGTAAAACAATCCCATGCTGTGTCTTCTTCACATACAGTGAAGAATCTGCTGTAGAAGTCTGAAAACCAAGTGAGATAAGATATCTGCTCATCTTATCACTCCAGGCACGTGGTGCTTGCTTCAGACCATATAATGCCTTTTTCAACCTGCATACGTGAGTAGGATATCTAGGGTGTACATACCCTTCTGGCTATGCCATGTATACTTCCTCTTGTAGATCTCCATTCAGAAATGCATTCTTAACATCCATCTGATGCATTTCCCAGCCATTAGCTGCAGCCATAGCAATGACTGCTCTCACTGTGCCCATCTTAGCCACTGGGCTAAACGTCTCATCATAATCCAATCCATGGGTCTGTGCATAACCCTTTGCTACCAATCTTGCCTTATGTCTTTCAATAGAACCATCAGATTTGCACTTCACTTTGTAAACCCATTTACATCCAATAACATTCTTGTCCTTTGGTAGTGCAACCAAATCCCATGTATCATTATGGACCAATGCGTCCATCTCCACATCCATTGCTTTTTCCCATACATGCTCTCCAATAGCCTCTGTATAGCATGTAGGTTCCACATGCTTCACCATAGATGTCATGTATGCATAGTGCATAGCAAAATCTCTGTATGTCAACCTGTCAACAGGATATCTGACCCTCTGGGATCTCCGCAATGCATGCGGGTCACTCTGTACACCTGTGACTCTAGCATGTGGTGGCACATATCTGTCCTGTCTAGCACCAGGTGTGCGTAAAACAGGTATGCCAAGCTCCTCATCCAAACTTTCAAAACTGGATGACTCATATCCTGTGATTCCAATTCCTTCGACTTTCTTTTTGCCTTTATCCATAGCACTACTGCCAGTGCTTACACTCTCATGCCTCAAACGTCCTGACCATGGACGTACACTGTTGCTCTCAGCTTCTGCTGCTGGCCCAGACATAGTAGTAGAACTAGAACTTGCTTGTGATGGCAAGTTCACAGGCACATCAGCTTCCAGTGACTCAATAACACCTTCATCTTTTGCTTTATACCAACTAGCAAGCTCATCAAACACCACATCACGTGAGATGACCACTTGTCTAGTTTGTGGATTATAACACTTGTAGGCTTTTCGATCCTGTGCATATCCCACAAATATACATTTCTCTGCTTTAGGATCCAACTTCCTTCTTCTTTCATCAGGCACATGCACATAGGCTATGCATCCAAAAACTTTAAGATGTCCAATGTCTGGCCTGTAACCTGTGAGCCGCATCTCTGGCGTGCTTCCATGAATGGCTGCTGTAGGTGTTTTGTTCAATATGTATACTGCAGTAGCACATGCTTCTGCCCAATAGTAATCTGGCATGCTCTTTTCATTAAGCATCGCCCTTGCCACTTCACATATAACTCTATTCTTTCTCTCAGCCACACCATTTTGCTGAGGTGTATACCTGCATGTCAATTGTCTCCTTATCCCATGCTTCCTCAAGAAATGCTCAAAGGCCTTTGAGGTGTATTCACCACCTCCATCTGTCCTCAGACATTTAATCCAACAGCCATACTGCTTTTCTGCAAAAGCTTTGAAATCCATGAATTTTTCCAATACTTCACTCTTCTCCCTGAGAAAGTATATCCATGTCATCCTGCTAAAGTCATCAATGAATGTAACATAGTATAAGCTGCCTTTGATAGATGGGTTTTGTGCAGGACCCCATACATCACTGTGTACTATCTCAAGTGGCCTGTTACTCATATTTCCTTCTCTAGGAAATCTCAATCTTGCCTGCTTCCCAAACTGACAGGCTTCACAAACATGCATATGTCCATCATATTTGAACCTAGGCAAACCATTGACAATGCCTCTTGTTTGCATGTTCTTTAATCTCTGTATATTTACATGGCCAATCCTCTTGTGCCACATATCAATATCCTGTACCACATTCCTGCTCTTTGAAAACATGGCTGATTTTAGCTCAGGAATTCCAGCATCCAGCTTAAACAGTCTTCCTTCTTTCTTGCCTTTAGCAATCACTCTACATCCATGTTTAAAGTCTTCAACGAAGCATCCATGCTCATTGAATCTAACTGTAATCCCTGTTCTACCATTTGACCAACTGAGGCCAAGCTTTTAGTGATCGAAGGCACATACAGCACATCTGACATAGACTTTGTCTGACCATTATGCATGACCAATGGTACACTTCCAACATGTGTAATGACATGCTGGGTATCATCACCTGTTTCCACATAGCCTTTGACATCCATTGGCTTCATGTGCTCAAACCATTCTCCATGGCATGTCATATGATTTGATGCTCCTGAGTCCATGTACCATGTATCATCATTCTCAGCATTTGTTGTCATAGAACCCACAACATGCTTCATGGCAAACAAATGATTTGCAGTTCCATCATTGCTACTTGATGCATAGTTACCACCATGTTGTGCATAGTTTCCACCATAATGACCACCACGTTGTGCTCTTCCCCCTCTCAAATCATTCTGTTTGCGAAAGCAATCTCTCGCCATATGACCATATTTGCCACAATAATGGCATTCCACATCTTGCATAGAATTTTGTTGGCCTTGCCAACGTCCTCGTCCACGGGGGTTACCTCTGCCTCGCTGAGGTGCATATCCACGTCCACCTCGAGCACCATAGGAAGGCTGAAAATTCTGCTGTGGAGGCCTATCCTGCCATCCACGACCATTACCACCACGTCCACGTGATGCGAATCTCCCCCTGCCTCTAAAACCTCTCTGCGAGTAAAATGCCTGATTTCTGCCATCATCATGGCTAGTAGATGCATCCAAAAATGAATCACTGAGCTTGATTTCCTCAACCAACAAGAGGGAAACCAACTCATCGAAGTCGGGTAGACCTGTACTTCTCACTGAGATAGATGTATCAAAAGATTTGTATTCCTTGCCAAGACCACGCAAGGTAATATCCACCAAATCATCATCAGGCATGGGGGCATTTATTGTGGCCAATGCATCTGCAAACTTCTTGATTTCTTGCACATAATCATGTATGCTCCTTTTATTCCTTTTCACATTATGTATCTGCTGTCGCAACTGAGACTTGCGAGCACTCGTATCTGTATCAAACATTTTGACCAAAGTATCCCATGCATCTTTGGGATTCTCAGCATCCTGAATGTGTATGAGCATAGCATCAGAAATGCATATAGACAAATAATGCAGCACTTTGAACGCTCTCTCTGACCATTGCTTATGAGCAATAAGCTGCTGCTGTGTAGGTTGCCGAGGTAGCTCTGGCTCTGGCTCAGCACCTATATCGAGATTCCAAAATCCTTTCCCTTTCAAGAAACTCTTTATCCTGTACTTCCATGCCTGGAAGTTCTTCCTATCCAGCTTCTCACCAACAATCTGAACTGGATTATCCGACATGTTGCTCAATGCGTACACCTTCCGCACACTTCAAATCTGTAAATGAGCCTTCCTCAGCTCAACCACACTCCAATTAATGTTCCAGATACTCCAAGGTAGCCAACAAACTCCAAATTTGATGTAGAAAATCAACCTGTAATCACCCGAGACGAACTGACTCACGCAGTGCGGGATACCCTGTATTGACACGCCTTCCAAGGCTCCAGATCGCAATGTAATGGTGCAATCAAGTATAGGCAACTTGCATTGACACCTAATGAACCTCAATGTTGAGTATCAACTCCATTTGACATGTGTAATTATCAATTTTTGAAAACCCCTTTTTCTGTTTTTGGAAAAACCAGAAAAACCAGTAATGATTTGGCTCTAATTCCTTCAATATTTCACCAAATTGAGCAACCAGGCATTCATTGGCTTAGCAATAGTGTCCATCAAATCCATGTAAGAGGAATTTGTCCAATTGTAAAACACCAAAGATTAATTGCTCGATTAAAATGCTCTGTTTCTCTGCAACCAGTGGACAGCCTGTTTTAATCAGCTCATTCCCAGCTCAATTAAGCATCATTGACCAAACAAATCACATAGCCCTCTTCTCCAAGATGTAAAGCATCCAATTGCTAAGAAAGTTGTGGAAGATCTCAAGTACCCAATGAGAAATTGAACTCCTCGTAGTCAAAAGACCAGAAAAATACTCTGTTTTCTCCTGTCTGGCTGCGCCGCCTGCATTCAGGGTGTTTGGGAGTGATTGAAGTGACAAATGATGTTCTATTTAGGTGCCCAACACACTTGGGTATGTGTGCAACCCACCAATGCTTTGATTTTCACCAAAAATAGGCTCCAAATGCATCAATTTTTGACTGTCTTCTCTCTGTTTTGTGAGAGCTCAAAAAACCAGTAATTTCTCTCAATTAAATGCATGTAAATTGCTCCAAAAATTGTTCAAGGCTTGCACATGGGTTGCTAATACATCCCTCTTTGACAAATGCATATGTCTTTTACCAGAATCACTTGTATTTTCACCATACATCAATGTTCCCCAAGCTTTAATGGAAACCTTCAAAAAACCAGAATTTTGCCTTGCTTTGATTTGCTCTAAAATGCTTTGCTTTTGCCTGTTTCACCTGCAATCCGCTCAAGGATGTTTAGAAGACCTTACCCGGTAGGCCTAGCTTTCAGATCTGATAAGATTCAGTGTGCTCCAAGCTTCACAGCTCCAATGGCAGCTTCACAGCTTCTTTTCACAGCTTCTTCTTCCCTCTTCACTCACTCACTCATAAACCCTAATAAACAGCACAAGGCTCTGATACCATGTTGAAAGAACGGTAGAGGAGGAGGAGACACACACACAGGAGCAAACCCTAATGTATATTGCAAACCCTAACCATCGAGGGAAGCCATGTCCACTCTTACACAAAGCATAATGCACTAATCCATAATCCACACAACACACAATGAGTTGTGTCCACACTCTACTAACCCTAGCTAATGTCCACACACTATGACCAGCTGGACACGCGGTCATTTATGTATCACACATGTTCCTACCTAATCTGCCAGCACATAGCATAGCTGGCTCACACTGACATCGAGCTTGAATCTCAACAGGGACTACATAGAAGGTGAGCATGAAGAGGCACCGGAGATACCGGATATAAATCCGACTGCTGCAGATGTGAAAGAGTTTAAAGACTGGAACCAAGGAGCCAGGAAGGTTATGTATTGGCTATCCATTAGTATACAGGACACCATGATTGGGCACATTCAGGATGCCAAGTCCCCCAAGGAGGCGTGGGACACCTTGGTAAAGCTTTATGAAACAAATACCAAGGCACGTAAGATACAGTTGAAGAATGAACTTCATACTGTGGAGAAAAAGAGCATGTCTGTGAATGACTATGCGCTGAAGATAAAGGGCATTGTGGAATCCCTTGCATCTATTGGTGTGTCAGTAGATGATGATGACAAGGTGGAAGTCTGTCTACGTGGTCTCGGGCCACAATACAAGGCGTTTAAGACGTCTATTCAGACTCGAGAAAACATTCCCAACTTTACAGATTTGGTGTCTATGCTGATTATCGAAGAGAAGAACTTGGGTGAAGACCAACAGTCTTCACAAAGCAAAAACAGTTCAGAGCAACAGGCCTTCTACACCAGTTCAGGAAGAGGACGAGGTAGAGGAGGCCGTGGACGCGGTCAAGGAGGTGGCCGAACAGGTAATCAGAATTATGGCCAACAGCAGCAGCAACAACAACAGTCCCAGAATCAACAACAACAACAACGCGCAGGTGGAAGAGGCAAATTTAGAGGCAGGGGGAGTCAAAGAGGTCGTGGAAATTGGCAAAGGCAGTACAATGATGCACGTGAATGCTATTATTGTGGTAAGCCTAGACATGTGCAGGCAGAATGTTATAAAAAGCAGGCTGACATGCAAAATGGGAAAGTGCAGCAAAACAACTATGCATCCTCAAGCAGAAATAATGAGGATAATGAGAGGTTGTTTGTTATGCAGCATGTCGTGAATGCCATGTCTGAAAATGTTGATGCAGCACAAAAAGATAATGTATGGTATGTGGATTCAGGCGCTTCAAACCACATGACGAGTCATGGGGAGTGGTTCAAGGAGATGAAAAACCCGGAAAGACCAGGTTTTGTGGAAACAGGGGATGACACTGCTCATCCAATTGCCCACGTTGGAGATGTGCCATTGTCTATGCAGGATGGCAAAGTGAAGTACCTTGCAGATGTACTTCATGTACCAAACATAACAAAGAATCTGGTTTCAGTTGGCCAGATGATTGAGCAGGGTTTGCAGGTTCGGTTTATGGGTGTTATGTTGAAGATTTCAAAGACAAGTGCAGGTTGGTTGCAAAAGGCAACAGAGTGGGCAGAATGTTTACGTTGAATGTAGACATGCCTGAAATGAGTGCTGCGATGTTTGCAAATGGTTCAGGAGTTGTTGCAGACACAGACATATGGCATAAAAGAATTGGACATGTAAATGTGTAGAGATTGAAGTCTATGCAGACAAAAGGAATTGTGATAGGGCTGCCAAAATTTAAAGTGGAAGGTATGCAGAAAATATGTGAAGCATGCCAATTTGGGAAGCAAACAAAGCATGTGTTTCCACGTAACAGATATGTGAGCAGAAATGCACTAGATCTTGTGCATTCAGATGTATGGGGTCCTACGAAGACCATATCTATGGGAGGCTGTAGGTACTATGTGACTTTCATTGATGACCACACAAGGAAAGTGTGGGTATATTTCATGAAAGAGAAAAGTGAGGTGTTCACTCACTTTCAGAATTTCAGAGTTTTGGTTGAAAAGCAAACAGGGAAATATGTAAAGTGCCTAAGGTCAGATGGAGGGGGAGAGTACTTCTCCAATGAGTTCTCTGAATTTTTGAAGAAGAATGGTATTCGGAGACAGTTCACATGCAGATACACTCCACAGCAGAATGGAGTTGCTGAGCGAAAAAACAGGCACATTGCTGAGATTGCGCGAGCATTAATGGAAGAGAAGAATATGCCGCATTGCTATTGGGCTGAGGCTGTTTCTACAGCAGTATACATCATGAACAGGACTCCAACTGCAGCCATACATGATGTAACTCCAGAGGAGAGGTTTACTGGCAGAAAACCAGATTTGTCTCATCTGAAAGTTTTTGGATGCATTGCATATGTGCATGTGCCAAATGAGCTGAGAACTAAGCTGGATCCGAAAGCTGGAAAATGTGTGTTTATTGGATATTCCCTTGAGCAAAAGGGATACAGGTGTTATAATCCTTCTACACGTGAGTTGAGGGTAAGTAGGGATGTTGTCTTTGATGAGATGAGCAGCTGGTATGCTGCTGAAAAAGAAGCTGTTGGGGCTGATGTGAGTGGAAGTGTGGTTGCACAGAATGCAGGTCAGCAATCACAGTCTTTGAGTGGACCAGGAGAGTCCTCATCTAGTGGGTCTATTGATAGACCATGGAGTGGTAGGCTGCGTCATAATACCAGCCCTGCAAATGTGATTAGTACATCACGTAAAGGAAAAGAGAAAGTGGTTGAGCCCCTTGGTATGCCTGACATTTCTGCAGGGCATTCTCATGTTGATAGTGGCTCAGATATGAGCCTTGATGAGGAGCTTGGGATCCCAGCTATGAGAACACCTGGTGTAAAGAAGGCTATGGAAGCCATGAATGAAAAGATGCGAAGATCTGGGAGAGTGAAAAATCCTGTGCAGAGATTTACCTATGATGGTTATGTGGCACATCACTATGCATATATGGCAAAGGTTGTGCAGGTTGTTGAGCCCACATGCATTGATGAGGCTGTTGGAAATGTGTATTGGGAGAAAGCTATGGATGAGGAGATGGATGCACTATATGGAAATGAAACTTGGGATTTAGTGCAATTGCCAGAAGGCAAGAAAGCCATTGGATGCAAGTGGGTGTACAAAGTTAAACATAACAGTGATGGAAGCATAAACAGGTACAAGGCTAGATTGGTAGCCAAAGGATATGCGCAGACATATGGGATTGATTATGAGGAAACTTTCAGCCCAGTTGCCAAGATGGCAACGGTGAGAGTTGTGATAGCTGTGGCTGCGTCAAAGCAATGGTCTTTACATCAGATGGATGTAAAGAATGCATTCTTGCATGGGGATTTGCAAGAAGAGGTGTATATGTTGCAGCCACCTGGTTATGAGGATGAGGGTCACCCCGAGCATGTTTGCAGGTTGAAGAAAGCCTTGTATGGCTTAAAGCAAGCACCAAGAGCATGGTCTGACAAGATTTCTGAATATCTTGTCACTATTGGCTTTCATGTACTCAATGCAGATTTCTCATTGTATGTGAGACATGGTGATAGAGGAGTTGTGCTTGTTGTCATCTATGTAGATGACTTGATCATTACGGGGGACCATGATGCAGAGATCTTTGATGTAAAGATCTTGCTTAGACAGAAGTTTGAGATGAAGGATCTGGGGGAGCTCAGATATTTCTTGGGCATTGAGGTGATTAGGTCACCACATGGTATTGGATTACTGCAGAGACAGTATGGCTTGGATATGTTGTCCAAGTATGGTATGACAGGCTGTAAGCCTATTTCTGTGCCATTGGATCAGAATGGCAAGTTGAGTGCAGATTCAGGAGAGATCTTGGAAGATCCTACTATGTACAGACGCATAGTAGGAAGTTTGATCTACATGACAATCACCAGACCAGATTTGAGCTATGCTGTTGGGTTGGTGAGTCAGTTTATGCAGGTTCCACGGAAACCGCATTTGGATGCAGTGAGACGCATACTGAGGTATGTGAAGTCTACTTTGCATTGTGGACTATTCTATGAGACTGGGACAGAGATATGTGTACATGGGTACACAGATGCTGATTGGGTTGCTAGTATCTCAGATAGAAGATCTACCAGTGGATTCATGTTTTCTTTGGGGAGTGCTGCTGTGACTTGGAGCAGCAAGAAGCAGCCTACGGTTGCTCTATCGAGTACAGAGGCCGAGTACAGAGGAGCTGCTATGGCAGCATGTGAGGTAGCTTGGTTGAGAAAGCTACTTGCAGATTTGGGTCTATCAGTGGATAGACAAGTTGTCATTTTCTGTGACAACATTAGCAGTATACAGTTGGCCAGGAACCCAGCCTTCATGCTCGTACGAAGCACATAGAGGTCCACTACCACTTCGTCAGAGAGAAGGTCTTGGCAGGAGACCTTGACCTTGTTTATGGTAGTACAGAGGATCAGGTAGCTGACATCTTCACCAAAGCATTGGGTACAGAGAAGCTCCACAGATTCAGGGCTTCACTTGGTGTACATGAGATGGAGTTGAGCTCGAGGGGGAGTGTTGAGCTCGAGGGGGAGTGTTGAGATATCGAGCTCTAGTGAGGTGGTGGACACTGATGACCCGCCTGGGGGATATGCCCCGCACTTACACCACTGGCATGGTTGGTGAGATCTTGGGTGATATGCGGCCAGTGGGATGACAGGCTGTGTGACAGCCTTTCTAGAGACTGGCATAGTTATAGCGCCAGCTCATTTAGTCGGGTTCACACTATAGAGAACCCGTGTATGTATTGGTTGAGTACCTTTCATATTATTGTGTACTCTTATTCTTGTATATGGTGTGTTGAGTATTGAGTAGAGAAGAAGAAGATTTTCAGCCTCTCATCTTGTGTGTTCTCTATTAGGGTTTTGTGAGTGTGTGTGTGTGCTTGCAAGAGCTCAAGCTCTCTTCCCCCCTGCATCTTTTCATTAACTTGATCCACTCATTAGGGGAAGGTTGAGGTCTATAGGGACCCTTTAAGCTGCCATATTATGATTTTAATGACTTTTTGTTAAAATGTTAAGTTTCTTTGACTTTAGATACCTTCTTATTCTTCAAATGGCTAGAAGTTTGAATTTCAAAGTTTGTCGCCAAAATTGAATTTAAAATTGAGTGGGCAAAACCATATCATGTGACATATCTATGGAAAGAGTTTTGGATCTCTAATCTCCGACAAATTTTGAGCTCATATGCAGAAGATATGGATGTCCGAAATTTCAAAAACTTCCCCCTCACTTTTTGGGAATGAAAAGTATAAAAAGGCATCTTATAGAGAATCTTTTGACCACCTTTAATCACCCAACATTTTTGTATACATGGCATCACATGATTGGCCCTTTTCCTTAATAACCTTTTAATCACATGGCATCCTAAAGGGCCCCTATAGACCTCAACCTTCCCCTAATGGATCAAAAGAATGGATCAAAAGTTAATAGTAGCAATCTGCCAGCACAATCCACTAATCTCATAGTGATTAGCTGAAGTCATTAACATTATTCAATTTAAGAACATCATCACAGGGACTCGTCCCATTCATCCTCATTGTGGTTTTGCTCAGCTTATTACATTCTAACCAATTTTCAGGGATCATTATTTTTCAATCAGAATCCAAATCAATTCATCAGTTCTCAACCAGAATTTAAATATCATATCAACCACACTTGAATTCATCATCTAGATAGCATTAATGCTTATAATTTCAAGTCTTAGATTTACTCGTATATACTGCCAGTAAAGAGCTGCAGTTATACCCTCGGTATATACGGGTAGTCATGGTCCTTGGAATTATAAGGTAAATACTATCATGTCTAGGCCTCAAGCAAGTCAGGGACTCCATACGATTGCGGTACTTCCACATCTGAAGACCCAATTACCAAATTACGAATTTCAGTTTGAATATCAAATTGTATGAATTTTATCATACAATTACAACCTTTTAGTGCCTCTTGATAAATTTTTGACATTTTTGGCTTCTCGGTTGATCCTCATTAGCCAAATCGCTCTGATACCAACTCTAAGATCCCTGTCCCCACCGTGCAATGGATTTGAGGTGCTAGCAGCGGAAGTAGCACATCTTGCGCGAGACAAGGTCCCACACTCGGGGCCTCACCCACGGATATCCGAACAGGTAACTAATTCCTCGATTCTTCCAAACCAAACTCGGAAAAACTTCTCTTGCCCGAAAAGCACGGGCGATTCCACCAGGATAACTTTTCCCTAACATAGTCAAAAGCCTTACTTAACTGAACTGATCTGACCGAACTCGTAAGTTCCATAGTCAGATTCAAGGGACAGATTGCACTTGGATCATAGATACCAACGCTTTTTTCCTCATCGAGAGGCACAGCCGTTGATCCTTTTTCCATAGAACAATTTTTGTCCGAGATTTACTTCATCCATCAAACTAAACAGAAATTGAGTCTCGATTTACGGATCCATCAATCCAGCCTAACCCCATCTAGTCCCATGGGTTAGCCAACCGCCCAACCACTGTAGTGATGGGATCCAATTAGGAATTTGGTTAGGTTTTGTCCCGGGTACCAAGGAAAAGAGTTCCCAGGCCCCCTAGCCAAATGTTCATCATACAAATTTAACTCCAGTCACACCACTTACACATCCAATATGAAATTGCCTTTTTCCTAGATTTAAATGTATTTAATTCAATCATTTAAAGAAACCATAGTGTTACTGATCATAAACTTCCAAGTATCCGGTTGAATCTTAATTTCCAATCATTCCTTCATCAGAGTATCTATGGCATCATTGGCAACCAGAACGCTCACCACCTGTTCACTCAGGGGCCTTTTCTATAGTTCCTAGCTCATAGTACCCGGTAGATAATCACTTATAAAATCAAGATAGAATCCTCGTTGAAGATCAGCAAGATCAACCAACAGATCCATATAAAAGATCCATATAAAAGAGCCATGGACTCATCTATTGAGGACCAACAGATCAACCAACAGATCCATATAAAAGAGCCATGGACTCATCTGTTGAGGACCAGCAAGGTCAATCAACCAGATCCATGCCCAGTTTCAAAAAACAACTCTTACTCCTTATTCCAATATCTTCCACGATGCATGTGTGGGTATCTTCGGTGACCCAGAGCCCGAGCACCTTATGGTCAGCACCCTCTAGGATCCTTTGCAGGTCACCTAGTGCTTCACTCATAGGCCGCTTCCTTGGTCCCTCATCCACGGTACTGGAAGCTCACCATTTAAATCGAACCGAGGTAGTCAAGACCTCGGTCGACCTTGCTACGCGAGACGTCCTCCATTGACTCTCCGTACAGCAGTTGCAACTTTATCAGGTAGGTCTTCACGACCACATTCTCAAGATAGTCAAAATGCTTCCCCAGCATTCATGACATAAAACAGTCATTTACAAACAGGTCACAATTATAGTTTCTATATTGAACTCTCGTCTTTCCACATTGTTCCACATCAATCCATATTACTTAATCCAATTCCAAATCATATGTGTATCCATTCTTGACTAGATACATCATTTTCCATCCCATCACAACAGATTCATTCACTTCACATAACATCCATTCCTATCTTTCTTAATTTACATTACGTCTCATCACATCCATTTCTCATTATATCTCATTCGTTCAAATCTTATATTATTCATTCACATTTTGATTCACATGACATCTCGTCTCATCCATTTGCTCATATCGACTTCATATCCATTCACATTCATATTTGCATTCATTATTCCACGCACACATCCACATTCGTACATCTGCATCCATACATCCATTTTCACATCCACATTCATACATCCACATCCAATTCCACATTCATACATCCACATCCACATCCACATCCACATCCACATCTACATTCATACATCCACATTCACTTCACATCCATACATCCATACCCACATTCCACATTCATACATCCATATCCACATTCCACATTCATACATCCAGATTCACATTCACATACATCCACATTCTTACATCCATATCCATATCCACATTTACACACTCACATTCACATTCATACATCTACATCCACATTCCATATCTACATCCATACATCCATTTCCACCTACATCTTTCCTTTCACATACATACATCTACATCATTTCTTTCACATATATATAACTACATCCATTCTTTCACATATATCTCCATCTATTCCTCGTTCATTTTCATCTATCTGATTCGTTTCACATTCTCATATCTATTTATAGAATACAAGAGAATTCTTATTTTTGATATAAGATTTCTTTACATTTCTATTAATGCATAAATTTCATTTTCAGGAGAATAACACTTTTGAAATAAAAATCAATCTTTTATGCATCTTCCTATGCATAAATTCATTTTAAATGAGAATGACACTTTTGAATTAAAAATCAATCTTTTGTGCATCTTCCTATGCATAAATTCATTTTAAATGAGAATGACACTTTTGAATTAAAAATCAATCTTTTGTGCATCTTCCTATGCATAAATTCATTTTAAACGAGAATGACACTTTTGAATTAAAAATCAATCTTTTGTGCATCTTCCTATGCATAAATTCATTTTAAATAAGAATGACACTTTTGAATTAAAAATCAATCTTTTATGCATCTTACTATGCATAAAATCAAAATTGACGAAAATAACTCTTTTGAACTAAAAATAGATTTCTTTATGCATCTTTCAATGCATAAAATCAAAATTGATGAGAATAACACTTTTGGCTTAAAATTGATGAGAATAACACTTTTGGCTTAAAATAAATTCTTTATGCATCTTTCCATTCATAAATCCAATTTAGTAAGAATTACACTTTTAGAATAAAAGAATTTCTCCTATGCATCTAATTTATGCATAAAATCATTTATGATGAAAATCACAATTTTAGTATTTAAAAAAATATCTTTTATGCACCCATTTATGCATAAAAATCAAATATGATAAAAGTAACACTTTTATAATAAAATAATAATCTCTTATGCATACCTCTATGCATGAAAATCAAATATGATAAAAGTAACACTTTTACAATAAAAAATAATCTTTTATGCATACTTCTATGCATGAAAATCAAATACGTTAGAAGTAACACTTTTATAATAAAAATTAATCTTTTATGCATACCTCTATGCACGAAAATCAAATATGATAAAAGTAACACTTTTACAGTAAAATAATAATCTTTTATGCATACCTCTATGCATGAAAATCAAATATGATAAAAGTAACACTTTTACAATAAAATAATAATCTTTTAAGCCTGAAAATCAAATATGATAAAAGTAACACTTTTACAATAAAAAATAATCTTTTATGCATACCTCTATGCATGAAAATCAAATATGATAAAAGTAACACTTTTGCAATTAAAAAAAATCTTTTATGCATACTTCTATGCATGAAAATCAAATATGATAAAAGTAACACTTTTACAATAAAAAATAATCTTTTATGCATACTTCTATGCATGAAAATCAAATATGATAGAAGTAACACTTTTATAATAAAAAATAATCTTTTATGCATACTTTTATGCATAAAAATCAAATATAATGAAAGTAATACTTTTATAATAATACTAATTTTCTTTTATACAAATAATCAAAATTCATCTTCTATGCATGAAAATGATACTTTAGAATATAAAAACCATAAGGATTACTCTTTTAGAATAATAAAAGATGAAATTTATTTCACTAATTTCTAAAAATGTTGCCATAACCTCCTTTGTATGGCTGACCATTTTTTAATTTTTAAGTCTCTAAAATTAATTAAAGGTGCACCAAGAGTATTGAAATTATTCTAAAGTAAACATTTTTCTACTTATTTAAGACAAACATTATAAAAAACTTGACTTGAATCATTAATCATTCACCTAGGATAGAGAATGGTTGGATTTACTAGAGAAGAGAGCGGAATGTCTTTTGCAATGAGGCATAACATCACTTGCAATTTTGGAGAAGACAAAAAGCATAAAAAAACCATAAAATAAATGAAAAAGAGAAGAATCACCAACTTACTAATGAATTTGAGGGCTTTCCTTTGGCTTGATGGTTTGAGGGTTCAACTCTTGTTTGAGACAAGAGTGGCCACCAATCTTTTGGAAGAGGGAAGGTCAAAAACTAATGAATTATGAGTAAAATTCATTGTTTTTGGCACTTGGGAGAGGCAGGGTAACAGTGCAAAAACACTATTAAGTTTCAACAAAAGGGAGGGATTCTATTTATAGGAAAAAGTGAGCCTCTAACCAAGCAAACTGATTCTAGAATTTCCACATCAGTTTGGTCAATTTTTTACCATTTTTAGGTCAGTTTTGCTCACTTTTTGGATCTAGTTGAAACAGGAGAGAGGAGAGATGAAAAAATCTCATTATTTGGGAGTTTAAAACTCATTCAAGCATGTGAAATAGGTGCCTCCTTCATGAGGGGAATTTCCCCATGCAGAGGTGTCAAAAATGCATCATTACTTCTAAATATCTCCCTTTTTTAACTATTAACCTTGTCCTTAGTCAACTCTTCATCTTATGTGAGTATTTACTCATTTTTGGAAGATTTTTCTTTTATTTCTTCATTTATCTCCTCCCTACATTTGGATGAATCTTATTGGTCCATAGGAACCTTAATTTAAAATTTCAAAAAAATCTTCACCCCTAGGATAATGTCTCTTGAATAGATTATACTTAATTTCTAATGCACCTTCTGGAAATCTTTTTGAACTTCTGTTTCAGGGGAACTTATTTTAATAAGAAGAGATATTTTTCTATCCAAAAATATTTAAAAACTGAATTACCACTCTCTAGAAGATTTTCTCTCACTAGGCCAAAACTCATAAAAACAAGATCTTTTATATTTCTAAAGAGGGATTTGACTACAAGGGAAGATACTGGATATCTTGAGAGACTGGGGGAGGAATCTTATAGTGGGGAATAATATTTCTCCAGTGAGTTCAACGATTTCTTGAGAAAGCAGGGAATCAAGAGGCAATTTACGTGTAGGTACACTTCGCAACAACAGAATGGTGTTGTAGAAAGGAAAACCAGGCACATTGTAGAAGATGCATGTGCCTTGATGGCTGAAAAGAATATGCCACATTACGGTTGGGCAGAAGTAGTAGCAACTTTTATGTACATCATGAACATGACACTCACTGAAGCTGGTCATCGTATGAATCCTAAACATAAGTTTATAGGAATGAGACTGGATGTGTTTCACTTGAAAGTTTTTGGGTGTATTGCATATGTACATGTGCCTGATGAAGTGAGGACAAAGTTGGATCCAAAGGCAGAGAAATGCATCTTCATTGGTTATGCTATGGAGCAAAAAGGTTATAGATGCTATAACCCTACCACTCGTGAGATACGAGTAAGCAGAGTAAGGTTAATTTAGAAAAGGGGAAAGCGGGGAGGATGATGAAAGTAAGAGGGGGAATGACTATTAACCAACAAGGGAAATTTTTAATTAGGGGGTTTTTAACTTATTTAAGAGAGGGTGGAATTTGTTCCTATGCTGCAGAGATTTGTGTGCACATGGCATGTGCATCTACATGCACAGCTTAGATGGATGAGTTAGAGCACAAGATATTGAGTGCAATTTTACACAGGGAGGGGTGAAGATGCACATGTGTGAATGTGTGAAATTGTGGTGTGTGGGCGCATAAGTGAATGTGTGCATATCAAGGTGTGTGCTTGTGTGTGGGTATGTTTGGGCAATGTTGCACAGGCACGTATGTGAATGCATGTGCATGAGAGCTGAGGTATGAATTTGGATGTAAATGTGCATGCGCATGTGCAAGGTGAGTGTGTGCACGTACCAATGTGCATGGAAGTAAATGGGCAATTGTATTAGGGTGCATGCACATGCAACTAGGACAATGGGGTGAATGTGTGTGTGTGCACATGTGGGCAAAGGCGTGGGTGTGGTGTACGTGCACGCATGAGTGAATGGGGTGTGAAGTGTTTGTGAATGCATGTGTGTGCATGTATGTGCACAGGTGAATGCATGTACACACAAGGGAGAGAGTGTGTGCACAAGCAGATGCAAGTGTGCGTGTATACAATGTGGTGTGCATGTGTGCATGAAGTGAGAAGGTGTGTGCACACACGTGTGTGTGTGCGCATGCACAAATGGAAAGGTGTAAATGTGCACCTTTCCATTTGTGTGCGTGTATACAATGTGGTGTGCATGTGTGCATGAAGTGAGAAGGTGTGTGCACACATGTGTGTGTGTGCGCATGCACAAATGGAAAGGTGTAAATGTGCACCTTTCCATTTGGACATTTTGCACATTTACACCTTTCCATTTGTGCATGCGCACACACACATGTGTGTGCACACACCTTCTCACTTCATGCACACATGCACACCACATTGTATACACGCACACTTGCATCTACTTGTGCACACACTCTCTCCCTCGTGTGTACATGCATTCACTTGTGCACATACACGAACACACATGCATTCACAAACACTTCACACCCCATTCACTCATGCGTGCACGTACACCACACCCACGCCTTTGCCCACATGTGCACACACACACATTCACCCCATTGTCCTAGTTGCATCTACATGCACCCTAATACAATTTCCCATTTACTTCCATGCAAGTGAATGTGCACATGCAAGAAAATGTGTGTAGGTACATGTGAACACATGTGTGTGCAAGAGTGTTATGCATGCACGAGATAATGCCTGTACACATAAGGGGAAAAGTGTATGCATGACTGAATGGGATGTAAAGGGCATGTGAATGTTGGAATTAGGGTTGCGGGAAAGCACACAAAGCTTGGAGAAGAAGAAGCAAGAATGCACACAACACAAAGTATATTAGATTGTGTCAATGTACAAAAGATAAGTTAGCCCTAGAGTGATGGGTGTATATACAAGCCGGGGGAAAAAACCTCCTAAAAAGGGAAAAAGTGCCCCGGCAGTCCTAAGTGTGTTCACACACATCACTGCCTATATATATATGGCAACAAATCCCCCCTGGGAGTGATGGTGTGAACGAGAGCTGACACTCATGTATAGGGGAGTGCCATGCCAAAAGTAGATCAGTCCACAAAGGGGAGCAAGCCCAAAGCTTTGCGGAAAGCTTCGAACTTCTCACGAGGAAGCGTCTTTGTGAAAAGATCGGAAAGGTTGTCCTGTGTTGGCACATAGGCCAAGCTGATCTCTCCTGCTGAGAGTCTCTCCCTGACATAGTGATAATGCACCTTAATGTGCTTTGTGCGAGCATGAAAAACTGGGTTTCTCGCAAGTGCCAATGCACTCTGGCTGTCAGTGAAGATAGAGGTGGCAGACTCCTGTCCAACATCCAAGTCAGCCATAAGCCGTCTGAGCCACACACACTCAACCGTAGCTGTGAAAGCTGCCCTGTACTTAGCTTCACAACTAGAAGTGGCCACAGTAGGTTGCTTCTTGCTCAACCAAGATATGCATGAGCTATCGAGCATGAAACAAAAACCACTTGTGGACACTCTTGTGTCATAGCAAACTAGCCCAATCTGAGTCTGAAAAAGCATGTAAATCTGGCGGCAACGATCCCCCCTTGGGATAAAACAACCCAAGATGTATGGTGCCACTCAAGTAGCGAAAGATGCGTTTAACTGCCTTCCAATGCTGAGACCCTGGGCTATGCATAAACCTGCTCACCTGTGAGACTGCAAACTGAATGTCCGACCTCGTAATGCATACATAAATGAGGCAACCAGCAGCTGTCTGATAGAGTGTGACATCAAAGTGATCTCCAGCATCATGAAGACTCAACTTCAAACCTATCTCCATTGGAGTAGCAATAGGCTTGCCGTCTTCAAGGCCAAATCTCCGCAACAATGTCTCAATATACTTTGTCTGACACAAAGCAATACCTCCATCACACTGCTTAAATTGTATCCCCAAATAATGATGCAAATGCCCCAAATCTGACATCTCAAAAGAGGCATTCAAATCAGCCTTAAAATCAGCAATATGACTCTCATTTGGTCCTGTGAGCAGCATGTCATCGACATAGAGAGCAATGATTAGATGTACATCATCCACATGTTTAACATACAAAGTGCTTTCTGTTGGACTATTCTAAAAACCATGTGCAGTCAAATATGCATGTATCTTTTCATACCAAGCTCGTGGAGCTTGCTTTAAACCATATAAAGCCTTTTTCAACCTGCACACTTTGTTTTCCTGCCCTCTTTGAACAAAACCACGAGGCTGCGATACATACACCTCCTCATGCAAATCTCCATTCAAGAACGCAGTCTTTATGTCCAACTGATGTACATTCCAACCATTATGAGCTGCCAATGCACAAATGCTACCAATGGTAGTCATACGACAAGTGGGAGCAAAGGTCTCATCAAAGTCAATGCCCTTTTCTTGAGCATAACCCTTTGCAACAAGTCTAGCCTTATAGCGATCAACACTGCCATCTGGCTTTTGTTTCAATTTAAAAACCCACTTACATCCACAATGGCCTTTTTACCAATAGGCAAATCACACAAAGACCATGTACCATTCTTCATTATAGCATCATATTCACTTTGCATTGCAGCCAACCAATTTTTTGAATTTTGTGCCTCATCAAATGAAAGAGGTTCTTCCTCTTCACACATACTAGACACAGCCAAAGCATAACAATCTGATGCATAAGAGGCATGCTGAAAACCTGAACGAGTACAACTAGTCATAAGTGCATCAATCTTACTATCACGCAAGGTTTGCACCAGCCATTTAGGCATACCTCTAGCCTGCTCATTTTTAGCCCTATCCTCATGAATTACATCCTGTAAATCTGCATCAGAAATGGGCTGATCTATGATGTCGTTTGAAATCTGCATAGGCTGAATATTTGCCTCATTAGGACTTACATTTGAATTCCCACCTGTAAAGAGAGGCAACAACGTATCAAATACATCCCGTGAGCTCACACCTGTCTCTTTGGTACATGATAACAAGGGCTGCACAGCATCTTCCACAAAAACAACATCTCGACTAATAAAGATACGCTTTGTTTGCGGATGATACAATCTGTAATCCTTGCTTTCAGCACTGTAACCAACAAAAATGCATTTGACAGCCTTATCATCCAATTTTTTGCGTTGTTGCATAGGCACTAATGATAGGCCAAGCAACCAAAGACACGCAAGTGACCAATAGAAGGTTTCCTGCCATGCCAAGCTTCGTATGGAGTAATAGACTGCAAGGCCTTAGTGGGACACCTGTTGAGTATATATGCAGCACACATGACAACCTCAAGCCAAAACGCATGTGGCAAAGCTTGGCTCTTAACCATACATCGTGCCATCTCCATAAGTGACCTGTTCTTCCTCTCAGCAACACCATTTTGCTGAGGGGTATACGGCACTGTACATTGGTGTTTTATCCCACGACTAGCCAGAAATGCATCAGACTCTTTAGACAAGTACTCCCCCCCTCGATCAGAACGGAGGGTGCCCACAGTACAATTGGATACATTTTCAACCATAAGAAAAAACTGTTTGAAGTACAAAAACACTTCGGACTTTGCCTTCAGTGGATATACCCATGCATGCCTCGAGTAATCATCAATGAAAGTCACGAAGTACACGTGTTTACCAAATGACGGTGGCACATGTGACAGTATTTCCATTAGAGACAGCCTCAAGACAAGTGAACATATCACGATGCGAGGTAATGTGCTTTGTAGCACCACTGTCAAAATACCATACATTAGAGTCAACAAAAACTGCCAAACATGCATCATGTACAGATGGGTCATACTGGCAATACACGCTAAACGCCCATTTTGTATCCTGCACAACATTTGCAGAATCTGCATTTGTAGAAGCATCCGCTATTGTGGCTGCATTTGACTCTTTCTTCTTTGCCTCTTTAGCCTTTAGCTTAGGGCAATTCTTAATGACATGATCATTTGCCTTACAATAGTTGCACCTGGTCTTTTTCTTGCCTTTATCAAGAGCCTTCTCAGACTTATTGTTGCTACCTGTGAGTGGAAGGAGAAGAAGTTGCAGACCTACTAATAGGAGAAGAAACAGTGGAAGGGGCTGCCTTACCACTTCTTCTCTGCTCTGCTGAGCAGCAATAAATGCTTGATCAACTGCACGTTGCCTGGCCCTGTTTTGCCTGGACTGCGCTTCTTGCAAGAGCTTGTTGACTAAAGTATCATACTTGACAACATCAGGTCTGTCCTCATTAAGAAGTCTCCATGTGGAAGCAAAAGTTTGATATGTCTCAGGTAAAGCATCAAGAACAGTTTGCACAAGAGAATGATCAGGAATAATCTCACCTGCAGAAATCAACTATTCTTTGAGATCTTTAATCTCAGTAAGAAAAACATTCATGTCATCATCTTCTTGCATGATCTTCAATTCTAGCTCTTTATGCAGGTAAGCGATTTTTGCCTCATTACGACCTGCATACAAACCAGCTAGAATATCCCAAGCCTGTTTTGCTATTTTAGCTGAACGAATATGTGGGGTGATGTTACATTTGACAGAAAGTGCAATCAAGGCATGAGCCTGCGCATCTTTACCATCCCAATGAGCTTGTTCAGCAGTGGGTAAAACAGCAGCAACAGTAGAGCTGCTAGAACCTGCAACATCCTCAGCAGATCCTATATCCATAGAACCTGGACGTACATCCATACCCTACACAATGTTCCACACTCCTTTTGCAACCAAAACATGCTGCATCATGTATGCCCAAAGTGGGTAGTTGCTGTCTCCATCCAATTTGTTATCAGTAGATAACATGCGAAATACATCATTGCTATTATCAGCCATGGCCACTGACTGAAACTGATGCAAAAGCTACCTGTATGAAGCAAAGACTGAACAAAAAACAACTCGTGCTATGTAGCACGGACCACAATAGAGTACGTAAGCCTGTTTTGCAGAAAACTGCACTGTCGAAATTTCTACAGAAAAAGATGAAAACACCTGTGCAGAACTTGAAATGCAAAAACGGAGCCCGAAACGACCTCAGATGCGATTTCTGAGAACGCCAAGCCCTGTGGGCTTGTTTGTAGAGTATAGGGACCTGGAAGCGCTCGTGAAAGCTCACCTCAATCGGAGAACGTGAGTCGGAGGGTGCTGGCGGTGTAGCCCTGGGAGCCGATGCCTGCTCTGATACCAATTGTTGGAATTAGGGTTGCAGGAAAGCACACAAAGCTTGGAGAAGAAGAAGCAAGAATGTACACAACACAAAGTGTATTAGATTGTGTCAATGTACAAAAGATAAGTTAGCCCTAGAGTGATGGGCGTATATACAAGCCGGGGGAAAAAACCTCCTAAAGAGGGAAAAAGTGCCCCGGCGGTCCTAAGTGTGTTCACACACATCACTGTCTATATATATATAGCAACAGTGAACGTGCGTGCGTGTGCACGTGTGTGTATGCATGCATAAATGAATGTGTGTACATGCAAGGGGGAGAGTGTATGCACATGTGGATGCAAGTGTGCATGTATGCAATGTGGTGTACATGTGTGTGCATGAAGTGAAAAGGTGTGTGCACACGTTGTCGTGCCATGGCACGTCTATGATGTGAAACCGTGCATGTGAGGCCGTCAAATACACATCCAGATGCATGAGGTTATGTGTCATGACGAATCATTATATGATGCCTGAGTATATATGTTCATATTGTAGATAAGGTTCAATAAGATGAGCTGAGGCTGAGCCAGGTTTTGAAGCCTTTGACAGTGTGGTGTGAATTGTGGAGGATTTTTTTTTATGCTTATGGAGAATTTTGGAGCCAGCAGATATCTTGTGCCTTGATAGGACTGGATTTTGCTTGTGACATTAGCACTGAGACAGAGAACTTAATGGTGCATATTGGTCGGGATCTTGATCGTATGCTTTAAATGGCAAAATCATATGCACAATAAGGATGCTAAATGGAGCTAAGGCGTGAGAAAAACCTTTAGAAAGGTTATGGTGTAAAGGTGAAAAGGAGTTTGATTATATATATATATATATATATATATGGTCAACACTCCATAACAATGGAAAAAAGGGAAAATAATAGGTGCATTGAGGGCTTTAACCTTAATGCTAAGGTTATGCTTTGTAACCTTAGTGCTAAGGTTAACAAAGCATGTTTGGGATTTTTCTAGAAAGCGTGGAAACAAAAATGCGCAGCTTTTTTTAATGGCATGTTTAGCTGGCAAAAGGTGGTGGGTGTGGGCACCGAGTTCGCCGCGGGGAAAGAGAAAAAGGGCCGGAAAGAGAACGGCGAGTGCAGAGTTAGAAGGGGAGATATGCAGCGTTGAGGAACAGCGTCGTTTTGAACCAGAGCTTTTAATCTTTGAAAAATATAAACTATGTGTGCTTTGTAGGTGCTAGAATTAGAGAGTAATTCTAGAGCTACATAATGATGTAATTATTGGGGAATCCATTTTCAAAACCGTCGGCAGCGATGCTTCTCCAGTTGATTTTCCCTCGCATAATCGGCGAGCTGCATATGTTTGGAAAAACAAATTAAAAGATCCACGTGTGTAAATCGTAAGTTGAGTTTTTTTTTGTTATTTATTCTCTTAAACTCGCTCTATGTGAATGGAGAGAATCGAATATTCTATACATCAAAAAGAATCTGGAAATGAGTAGAAGGATCTTGGGAAAAAGCTAAGGAATTTGGAGCTCGGAGATTTGTGAAAAATGCATTGAAGTTGAGGGTAATTTGCCTTACTTTCTTCTCATATGGAATTTGGAAATTATGAGTATGTCAAAGCTATGCCAAATGCAATATTTTGCTTGTGAGATGTTAGGATATTAAGGCAGGTTTTCAGGTGATAAAGGACATCTCGAAATAAAGGTTTTGAGGGCACTGGATGTAATGGATGTAGCTGGCTACATGTATATGGAAAAAATTAGAAAGCCTTGTTATGCTCACATGTGAATGGTTCAAAGGATTTCATGCAATTCTGTGCAATCATCTGGATAAATTCAAGGATGTATTGAGGCAAGTGGACACATGTATTTGTCATGAGAAATAATGATGTTCAATACTCCTTGGAAAATCTTGTGCGTGAAATTCCTTGTTAGATTTAACATTCACTCTCACAGCTAGAAGTTTCGTACTTTCCTGGCTGTACCGCACACGTCACGACAACGTGTATGCATGTGAGCATGCAAATGGAAAGGTGTAAACGGGTAAGTGAATGTGCATATGTGGCACAAGCAAATGTGTGTAAGTTCATGCTTTTAGTTGTTTTTGACTTTTCTTGTTATATTTTGTATGTTTTTGTGTTTCTTTGTATATGCAAGAAAGCAAAACTCCTCAGGAGATGAACAAAGTTCAAGGGTACAGCCTAGATGATGGCATTATGTATTATAATCACTGGCTATGCATTCCCAATGATGAGGGAACCAAGGATCAAATTCTGAAGGAACCCCATGACAGCCTTATAGCAGGATATCCAGGTTTCATCAAAACCTACATGTCTGTAAAGAAAAGCTTCTTTTGGCCTGGTCTGAAAAAACGATGTACTAAATCATGTACGTCAATGTTTGACATGCTAGAAAGTCAAAGATGAAAGAGTAAAAATGCCTGGGAAGTTACATCCATTGGACATCCCCCAGATGAAGTGGGAATGTATCAGTATGAACTTTATTACTGGATTACCTTCAGTGCAATCAGGTTACAACTCCATTTTTGTGGTAGTTGACAGATAACCAAAGTTGCCCATCTGATCCCAATAAAAGAAACCTACACTGCAGTAGATGTGGCCAGAATGTTCCTCAAAGAAATCTTCAGATTGCATGGCCTACCTAGGAGAATAGTAAGTGATCGAGATCCCAAGTTTACTTCAAGTTTCTGGAGGGACTGTATTTTTCAAAGCAGTGGAAACTTTCTTGGATCTTAGCATAGCTTATCACCCTGAGATCGATGGTCAAACTGAAAGGGTAAACCAAGTAATCGAAGATATACTTCGGTCATGCTGTGGCAGGGAACCCAAGAAGTGCCTAAGCTATCTGCACCTAGTCGAGTTCGCCTACAATGCTTCTTATCACCGAAGTAACAGGATGAGCCCTTTTAAAGCTTTGTATGGACAAGATTGCTTAACTCCATTAACTTGGTCCGACCCATTGATTAGGGTCGAGATCTCCAAATAGATGCTTGACAACATGGAACAGCAGATGCAGTCAATTCGTAAAGATATTAAAGCTACCCAAGATCATCAGAAGCAGTATGCAAATAAGAAGAGGACAGATAGAAAGTTTGAAGAAGCAGATATGGTCTTCATTAGAGTACGGCTCAAAAGAAGTTCTCTATCCCTTGGGAAGTACAAGAAATTATCCGCCAGATATTGTGGGCCATGTCTGATTACAAAGAAAGTAGGTGACTTAGCATGTGCTTGATGATGAAATCCTAACCTCTTCAACCCAAGGGAAGATGGAACTCCAACTTGAAGAAATTCTTGATGTTCGAGAAAAGATTCTCAGGAACAAAATTCTCAGAGAATTATTGGTAAAATGGAAGTTCTATCCTTTTGAAGATGCCACCTGGGAGAATGAAGCTGATCTGCGGGGTTACCCCCAGTTTGCGAGATGAGGGCATTTCACATTTTTCAAGTGGGAGAGAATGTAAGATTCCTCACCAGCCTCTCAAGATGTCCAGCATCTTCCCCTGTAATCAAATCCCTCTTCAGAAATATAAAAGATCTTATTTCTACCAGTTTTGGCCTAGAGTTGGCCTAGAGAGAGAAAATCTTCTAGAGAGTGGTAATTCAGTTTTTAAATATTTTTGGATAGAAAAATATCTCATCTTATTAAAATAAGTTCCCCTGAAATAGAAGTTCAAAAAGATTTTCAGAAGGTGCATTTAGAAATTAAGTATAATTTGTTCAAGAGACATTATCCTAGGGGTCCAGATTTTCGAAAATTTTTAAATTAAGGTTCCTATGGACCAATAAGATTCATCCAAATGTAGGGAGGAGATAAATAGAAGAATAAAAGGAAAATCCCCCAAAAACGAGTAAATACTCACATAAGATAAAGAGTTGACTAAGGACAATGTTAATAGTTAAAAAAGAGAGATATTTAGATGAAATGATGCATTTTTGACACCTCAGTACGGGGGGATTTCCCTCATGAAGGAGGCGCCTATTTCACATGTGTGGGAGAGTTTTAAACTCCCAAATAATGTGATATTTTTATCTCTCCTCTCTCCTGTTTCAACTAGATCCAAAAAGTGGACTAAACTCACCCAAAAATGGTCAAAAATTGACCAAATTGATCTGGAGAATTCTAGAATCACTTGTCTTGGTTAGAAGCTCACTTTTTCCTATAAATAGAAGCCTTCCCCTTTGTTGAAGCTTAATAGTGTTTTTGCACTGTTACCCTACTTCTCCCAAGAGCCAAAAAACTGTGAATTACTCATAATTCATTAGTTTTTTGACCTTCCCTCTTCTAAAGATTGGTGGCCGCTCTTGTTTCAAACAAGAGTAGAACCCTCAAACCATCAAGCCAAAGGAAAGCTCTCAAATTCCTTCGTAACTTGGAGATTCTTCTCTTTTCTATTCATTTTATGGTTTTTTATGATTTTTGTCTTCTCTAAATTGAATGTGATGTTATGCCGCGGCCTCATTGAAAAAGGCATTCCCCTCTCTTCTTTAGTAAATCCAACCATTCTTATCCTAGATGAATGATTAATGGATAAAATCAAGTTTTTCATAATGTTTCTCTTTGATAGAGTAAAAAATGTTTACATTAGAATGATTTAAATACTCTTGGTGAACTTCTAATTAATTGTAGAGAGTTAAAAATTGAAAAATAGTCAGCCATACAAAGGAGGTTATGGCAAAATTTTTCTAAAATTCTGAAAAATAAGTTTTACTTTTTTTAATTCAAAAAGAGTAATTCCCATCGTATATGTATTCTTGAAGTGTAATTTTCATCCTAGGTATAGAAAAATGCTTACTAAAAATATTTTATAAAAAGAAAGTGTTACTTTCTTTAGAATTAAATCCTATGTATAGAAGGAAGCTTATTGAAATTTTATTTTGATCATAAAAGAGATTTTCATCATAAATGATTTTTATGCATAAACATATGCATAAAAGATATTTTTTATATATTAAAAGTGTGATTTTCATCATAAATGATTTTTATGCATAAATGGGTGCATAAAAGATATTTTTTTATTAAAAGAGTGATTTTCATCAAAAATAATTTGTATGCATAAAATATATTTTATATATATTCAAAGTGTTATTTTCATCATAAATGATTTTTATGCATAAATGGATGCATAAAAGAAATTCTTTTTTATTAAAAGAGTGATTTTCATCATAAATAATTTGTATGCATAAACATATGCATAAAAGATATTTTTTTATTAAAAGTGTGATTTTCATCATAAATGATTTTTATGCATAAAAGAAATTCTTTTATATTAAAAGAGTGATTTTCATCATAAATGATTTGTATGCATGAACATATTCATAAAAGATATTTTTTATATTAAAAGTGTGATTTTTATCATAAATGATTTTTATGCATAAAAGATATTTTTTTATATTAAAAGTGTGATTTTTATCATAAATGATTTTTGTGCATAAACATATGCATAAAAGATATTTTTATATTAAAAGTGTGTTTTTCATCCTAAATGATTTTTATGCCTAAATGGATGCATAAAAGAAATTCTTTTATATTAAAAGTGTGATTTTCATCATAAATGATTTTTATGCATAAACATATGCATAAAAGATTTTTTTATATTAAAAGTGTGATTTTCATCATAAATGGTTTTTATGCATAAATGGATGCATAAAAGAAATTCTTTTATATTAAAAGAGTGATTTTCATCATAAATGATTTTTATGCATAAATGGATGCATAAAAGAAATTCTTTTATATTAAAAGAGTGATTTTCATCATAAATGAGTTGTAAATTGTATAAACATATGCATAAAAGATGTTTTTTAATATTAAAAGTGTGGTTTTCATCATAAATGATTTTTATGCATAAATGGGTGCATAAAAGAAAATTTTTTATATTAAAAGTGTGATTTTCATCATAAATGATTTTTATGCATAAACATATACATAAAAGAAATTCTTTTGTATTAAAAGAGTGATTTTCATATATGCATAAAAGAAATTCTTTCATGTTAAAAGAGTGATTTTCATCATAAATGATTTTTATGATGATAAAAGTGTGACTTTCATCAGAATTGGATTTTATGCATAATTAGATACATAAAGAATCTTTATAATTAAATCAGGGTTCTCTTTAATCCTCTGTTAATTTTCGTAAAAATTAGAAAAATGAATAAGTAGATAATATATGAGAGGAAATTCTACCGTTTCATATTCACTAAGATGGGAATGAGAAAATTCAAATAAACTATCGAAGTCGGAGATCGAGATAAATGATTATTTTATTCCTTCTAGGAATTCATGATTAGTTTAGAAATCTGTAAGCAAATATTCAATGAACGAAATTTAGAAAAAGAGAAATGGAAATATTACCTTTCAAGAAAGATAGTTTAGGAAGAACCTTTCCAGACCCAAAACTCTGATTCAGACTATTGACCACCAAGATCTAATTCTTTCGTCAGTTGCAATCAATGACGATGTGCGCAGTTGAGGAAAAATGCACTCAAAACACCGACCGAATCCGAAACTAAGTTAAGACTTTTGATTTTGATCTGACGATCAAGTTAACAGAATTTGAGGAATTTTGTCTGGAATTCAGACCTGGATCTAGAAGTATTGGGATACGGATTTAAGATTTATTCATGGTATTCAAACAAAATCAAAAGTGTAAACTTGCATAGAAACTCTGTTTTCTTAAAGGACTATATTACGCGAGAATGCTGGGAGGGATCATTTGGCATATATGTTTATCTAAGGGAAGTTCGGTTCCAACAGTTGGTGGGGAGTGTTCAAGGGACAGCTCACGCAAAACCCTGCCCAAGTCTTGACCAGCCTAGGTATGGTGAAAAATGGTGTGCTTCCGGTACGATGGATGAGGGCCGACGAAGCAGTCCCTGAGTGAAGTACCAGGACACCTAGGGAGGATCCTGGAGGGTTTTGACCAGGCGATGCACGGGCTTGCAATGCTTAGGACACCCATACGTATGTCGAGGAAGATATATATATGTATGTTGACAAAATGATTATTGTAATCTATTACTGGATCTCGTTGCTGACCAGTTGATCCCAACGCGGAGAGTCCATATTGGTACTATTTTTGTGAAACAAGGGATTGAATGGAAAGTTTGAATTATGAAATTTGTGATCATATCTATTTTGTCAATGGATTATTTTTATATTAAAGTTTTAAAGAGCAGTGTGTGCGTATCTGTTTTCTAAAGCTAAAGTTAACAAAGGCATTTCAATTATGGGTGGGTGAGTACTTTTTTGGATCTACCGATTCCAGTGGCAGGGTGGTGGCTAACCCATGGGTCGGATGGGGTTAGGCTGGAATCAGTGGAGTTTTAATAATCAAACTAAAAAATATTAGGATTACGCTAGGATTCGAGTAGCTAGTTAATTCCCTGATAAATTTTTCAATTGAGTGGATCAACGGCTCTGCCTGATCTTGATTAGGAAAAAAGCATTGAAATTACTTAAATGATCAATATATATCAGAAATAGTTTCCTTCTTTCAGGTGAAGGATAGTTTAGAATTGATCTCGTTAGAGAAAAAAATTCGTTAAGAAAATTCAAAAAAGGTGGAATCGTCCCTGCTTTCCAGGCATGGGAAATTTTCCCGGTTTCGATTTTCAGAGTGACCACCAGCCTAGTCTCGTGCCCGGACATTCGTGGGCGAGGCCACGAGTGAGAAACCCTACCCCGCGAATGAGGGGGCTGCTTCTGCTCTGTCAGCTACTACCGAGAGTCCGGTGCGCGGAGGGGACAAACGGATCTCACAATGCTTGATTATTGTGGAACTATTCAAAACATCATGAAAGTTGCTTTTAGATGCTTTCACATGTTTATTTTTGATGTGAAGTGGTTCAAGGTCATAACAAATGGAACAAATTCAACTTTAAGGAAGGAAAAGAGTGGGTTTGTCCAAGTTGAATCCACAAAGTTTTGGGACCAGAGGGATACATTTGTCCTACCAGAACATTGTGAGAAAGTCATCTTTAAAGTAGATCCAAAGGATCCAAGCTGGGTGTTTGTAGTCCAAGTTGCTTCTTGTAGCAAACAAATTTTTGAAGACAAGAAATTAGAAGAAGAACCACAGAGTCATAATGGAGTTGATGTTATTGAAACTCAAGAGCTGAATAATAGAGTTGATGTTGAAATACAAGATCCAATTTCCTTAAGTATATTAGTTGCAGAACCTACATGGCATGAGGGACGGATTCAAGAGAATATGGAAGAAATGTACTCATCGAAAGAGAGAGAGAGAGAGAGAGAGAGAGATGATCAAAGAGAAAGAGATAGATAAAGAGAGAGAGAGAGAGAGAGAGAGAGGGGGGTGGGGAAGCCAAGGGAGAGAGGAGGGTATAACTTCCATCACGCTCTCTGAAGGAGGAAAAATGCTAGCTCCTCCTCCTCATCACTAAGGTGCATTTAAGAAAGTGATCTATTTTACAATGAAATTAAAGTTCATCATCAACTTGCTCGTCCTCTGCGAGATCCATGGCTCCAAATAAATCTATTTCTATAAATACTCCATCATTGTTGTCAATTGGTGGAACGAGTTGTCTTGTAGTAGTAGAAGGTAATTCATCCATGTTGTCATCCTCTTCTAGCTCTAGCATGAGAACTGTCGATGCATCATGATCATACTCAACTTGAATCTCTTCTTCTTCTGGATTATCTCTAGTGTCTGTTTCTTGTTCAAGATGCATTTACTCAATGAGTACACCTTCATCCGATCCTAATCCCATGTGAGCCTCACCTACTTCCTCAACTAGTATGTCTTCTTCTTATTGTTCAATAGTAGGTTCTAGTGGTGTATGCTCAATCATCACATGATTTGGGGGGAGTTCCTCAGCATCTGGCAAACAGCCAATTTCTATTTTCACCTCTTCAAATATTTATTTTCCATGTGGATTTATTTGGATCACAAACAACCATTTATGATCTGTCGTCGGGTCTTCCACAAAGATGATTTGCTCACAGTGCTCTGGTAGCACAAATGTGTCCCTTTGGTCAGTCCATATCTTTGTGCGGTCTACTTAAAGAAATCCACACTTGTCTTTGCGTACAGTTACTTGTGCCCCTTGAGTTACCAACTTGAACCATTTCACATCAAAAACTTTCTGAATCCAACCTTGATAATATCTTGGATTGTTCCACAATAATGTAGCATGCCTACTTCAGTATTGCCATCACTTGCACTTGAACAACTTTCTTGCATGAAATTAGCCTTCACACCACAATCAAATGTTGTTCTCTTTTTATCAATTCCTTCTACTTGAAAGTGACGTCCATGTGACCAAATTGCCCCAAACTTATGACACTGTAGAAGTACAATAAATAAGTACTTTTATTCTATAAATTCATGAAAGCATAAAATAAAAGACAATGCGTAGATATCTCTAACTCACATACATGGAAATCACAACCATATGCAAGCTCCTCCTCCTCATCACTTATTGATTCACCATGGCGTTTAGCTTGTAGTATGGTTTTCTTGAGCCATTTATTAGAAGGAAAGTCTGGAGAAGTGCAAGTTTTGTTGGTGGGTATGGTAGCATGTGGGTTGTTCAACTCCTTCGTAAACTCAAATGAGCTTGGTCCCTTTTAGCCTTCACGAAGTTATATCTCTCAATCCATTTCTCCATAGCATCTGAGTTTAAGATGCAAAATTTATTGATCTTCTCACGCAATGCTACATCCATTGTTGGCTGTTCCCTAACTAGTCGATCATCTTCTTCTTGTGTCCATAATCTTGGCATATTGGGATCAGACGTATTGAGATATTCAGTTATGTGAATACAAGTGATTCTTGAACAAGCCATCCCGCTGCCATACTAGCTTCAGGACGAGCTCTTTGACGAACAAATCCTTTAAGTGTCTTCATAAATCTCTCCAAGAAAAACATCCATCGACTATGGACAACCCCAGCCACAGCAACTTCATCAACCACATGAACTAGCAAGTGCAATTGAATGGTTTAAATACTGGTTGGAAAGTATTTCTCATCAGCCATTGTAACAGTCTCGATGGAGTTTAATTATGCTGCTTCCAATGTGTCTCTACTAGTCTCTTTCCTTGATATCCAACATACCACTGCACCAATTTTATAAATTGTTGCTCTAATGTCATCGTTGAGGCAATCCTTGATGGCTATAGGAAGCACGAATTGCAAGAATTTATGCCAACTCACTAATGCACTTCTTTACACACCGTTGCTCATCCTTTGTTATGACCCAAGGTGCTTTTGGTAGCTTCACCTTTCCATCTGCTCTATTTTGGGCCCATAAGTGGTGCATGCATTGAACCTCTTATAAATCATCTCATTGTGCCTTGCTCTCCTTTGCTCCTATGATGGTTTTCCAAATCACCTCGGCTATATTCTTGAAAATGTGCATTAGGTCAAGAAGATGGTTCACTAAAAGGTCATTCCAGTATGGAAGTTGATGGAAAATGGATAGACGCTTCCTTCCTGGAGGTGTACAAGTTGGATCCAGCTCCCATAAGATCCTCCAATCACTGCTCTTCCATATGCCTAGAGATCTCCCTAGAAATCCCTCACGCAAAGGATGGTCCACTAGGAGATACTTCTTGTGGCCCTCGTATACTATCTTCTTCATAGACTTTGAGTATCGAGCCTCAAGTTGCGGCCCACATAATGGACATCCATTATACCCTAACACTCAAAGCCTTGTAGAACATCAAAAAAGATTGTAGCAGGTAAGTTTCAATGACAATCATCATCATGACTTAACATAATACGTTAAAAAGCTACAGTATTACGTGAGCACTCTACATAGCTAGGCCAATCATGCATAGTCCACATCATCCCCTCTCAATGTTAGCACAGGTCCAAACCTCTTGGAAATATCATGAACTTCAATGCCCTCCCATAGAACACAAAGCTCCTCAACTAAAGGGGCTAAATACACATCCATTTTCTTCACCTTGTACTTTCCAGGAACTATCAAAGACAATAAAAGATGTCCCTTTCTCTCACCAGCTACCCTTTTCCTCTCCTCCTCTTGAACTTGGTGTATAGTATAATGTGGGTATAAGGTAAAATTACAAATCTAACGGTTGGATTTTTGTAGATTTACGTTGAAAAATTTGTTATGACTATAAGAGGCCCATTAAATCAATTGTAATTTAATTATAGAAAACGAAATATTGAATATTTCAATCTAAAAACTCTAGGGATCAATACGCTTGTTGCCATGAATTTATTTAAAAAAAATTGGCTTAATTTGAGTATGAGAAGGTCCATTTTCAATCCTCCTAAGTGAAAATTCCCATATTGTGTCCACTCTCCCTTTTAATCTAATCATCACTAGATCCATACAATTTGAGCATTTTAAATGGTAGATGTGGTGGGAGGATAAAATAGTACGTTTTTTAACAATTCTAATACCTTTTAAATAATGTAGAAAATAGTAGAACAAATCAAAAATTACTCGATAAATCAAGTTAAGCTCTATGTTATTTGTATTTGTGATATGCAAAGTGGGAACATCATATGAGTAATAATGTAAAAGTTATAGGCAATTTACTCACATTCACTATACTTGTCTAAACCTTCGACAGGGCCTGTATACAATTTTGGTTCCCAAAGAAAAGGGGATTTGCAATTATTGGATATTCGATCAGACTATAGTTTTAGGTGCCCAACTTTGCATATGATGTTTCATTAGAAGACCTTGAAGTGAAACTCCTTGGCTAACTAGGAGAGATTGGCTATTCTTCTTGAAGAAATGCCTGTTTTCTAGCTAAAGCCAAGGGCGCCCACTACATGAAACTAGATAACCTCATCTTGCAACCACCCTGCAATCTCCACCGTCCATTCACGCACATTGGAAGATGCAATCTCCACCGTCCATTCACGCACATTGGAAGATGCGATCCCAGCCGTTTAAATATCTCGATCGAGGTATTTAATGAATCTCAACCGTGGACATACCTCGATCGTGGTAAATGACTTAAAATCTAAGCCGTCCATGTACCTTGAATGAGATACTAATATCAAATCTCAGCCCCCCTCGATCCTTCACCAATCCTAAAATTAAGTATGTATCTTGGTTGTTTGTTTCACTAACCCTAAAATCTAGAGCGTACATCTTGCAAACCCTAAAGTGCATGATGCCACCGAACCTCGTTCGAGGTTATAAAACCGAAAAACTTTTTTTTTTTGCCTCATTGTCAGAAGTCATTTTCACTCTCCTTACTCTCTTGATTTGGATTAGCATTAGTGGGCCCATTAGCATTGTTTTATAGCTTCATTAGTGCTACTTAGCACTGAGCATTGGACACTTCACATTGGACCTTTCACATTGGACCTTTGTGTTAGGCTTAGGTTTTAGCATGGACACTTCACATTGGACCTTTCACATTGGACCTTTGTGTTAGGCTTAGGTTTTAGCATGGAGTCACACGAGGAGGGCCACGAGGAGGGCCACTCGTCTATTGTGGACCTCATCGCGGGGAGATAGACCGCGGCTATCTGTAGGAGTGCTAGAGACACAGCATCTACATTACATATCGTGGCAAACTTGGAGGCGATGCTTTCGTCCCTTCGTAGCCTTCACGATATTGTTTATGTAGATGAGTGGATAGCCCACCATCGCACTGCTCCTATGTCACATGACCTGACATATCGTTAGGTCTGTGATCTTGGTTCGATTAGGGATGGAGCCTACTTAGATCTTTTCCTCGATAGTCGTGGGATGAGGCCTGGGGCGGCGGGTAAGCCCCTTACTATTTCGCGGTGTTCGCATCCTCGTATGGCAGCACATATCTATAGTCGATATGTTGCCGCATATGGGAGGATGCCGAACAACCGCCAAATTCCCATATACTTTGCAAAGCAATTATATGCGGAGTTTGTCTTACGGGAGGAGGTGGATTACACTAGCCATCGGTCGGGTGGTGGTGCTGGTGGCTGAGGCCGTCTCTAGGACCAGGGTAGGCGGCCCCCACCAGCCCTTTGTGTAGCTCCTACTGCACATCCTTCATTTGTGCCTATGTCAACACTCGAGGCTCTTGGCACCCAGGTTGGCATCGATGTATGGAGTACCACCACACGGAGAGCATCTAGCACGTGGTGCGCTTGTTCTCACGATCGATACCGCGACGATAGATGTCAAGGTATTTACATATTTATTACTTCTTAAAAAATTTTAGTCATTTATTTACATGTTTATATGTACTTTTCTATATTTTTACATGAGCAGCATGGTTGATTGTGTCATGTAGGGTCCCACACCTACCACTGAGAGACTCACTCTCAAGAGTTGGTAGAGGCGAGAGCAGAGATTGACCGCCTTAGAGCTGCATTACAGATGGCAGAGGGAGCTACTGCAGAGGCACCGCATGTGAGAGAGTCTGACATCCAGCAGGTAGATTTCTCTTGCACGTAAAAGAGTTATAATTAAGGTCCTGAGTTATAAATTTCTTTAAGTAATACCTAATGAGAGAGACTAATTAATTATTTTTATGCTTTACTTTTTTGTGTAGGCTCGGACTGAGGTAGAGAGTTCTAGAGCTGAGGCGTAGCATCACACGATTATGGAGCGGATTGCACAGCAATGGGCAGAGCAGTTGATGCTGCATGTTTGAGAGTTCCGCAGATCATCCTGAGACGTGACAGTGCCCTACTTGCCTTTATATCCACGGCCTGTTTTTAGAGAGGTTTTTCGACGACCTCTCCCTCAAGATGCACCACCATTCCTACGTGATGCCTACTATGCTCTATGTATCGAGGACATTGACAGTACTGGTGGATATGCCTTGGGATGTGGACATTTTTTCCATTTGTCTTGCATCACCCAAGAGCTAGTATGCTTCTCAGCATGTCCCTCTTGTCGTGCACGCGTCGACCTAGCAACATAAAGAGTTTTGGGCATTGATGATCTTCACCCAGGCCTCGTTCGAGTAGATGCTAGGACTGGCAGGCCTCTTGATTTTTATTTATTTATTTTTTTTCTCGACAAAAGATCCTTTCATTAGTTATAAAAAAAATGCCCACTGGGCTACAAAACTCCTCCCTTGCTCATAAGAAGGCAGAGCAGAGATGCAATCAAGGCAGCTAGGGAGACTCTCCCTAGGTGCAAAAAAGTGCAAATATAAGTACAAATAACTGAGAGGCTATATCATACAATAGGAGGGGGGAAAATCCAAACAGGTGGCATGTAGTGCCATCGGGGGTACCACGTGTAGAGTATAGAAGGGGCCGCTGTGCCAAGTGGTTTGAAAGGCCTGGCACCACAAGATCGCTCGATCCGAGTTGCCCCAGTGGGTGCAGTCATACTGTCCTCGCAGGGTGTGAATCAACTCCTACCAGATACTCCGAACAGTCTCTGCTGGTGGTTCTAGTCTCCCCTCAAAGGCCTTGAAACAATGGGCTCTCCAAGTGAACCATATGGTGAGGCTACTGAGAAGCTCCCATCATAGATCCCTCTCCTGTGTCCAGCTGACGGATGAGAAATCCAGTGAAGGAAAAAGGCGAGGCTAGCCCTGAATGAATCTGATGGCTTGGCTGTCTTGCTCCGACTCATATCCCAGAGCAGACCCTGAAGAAGTCGACCAAGCAGCGGCTCCCCACGTATACATACCCTCTGGAGAGAGGGGGGTCAAAATGCGCAGAATCCTTAGCCAAAACTGCTACGCCTATGGAGAGTCCCATAGGCAATGTCAATGTGTCTCCAATGGGTGGCCCCGCATCTGATGCAGGCTGATGCAGGCTGATGCAGGCTCATGGAAGGCCACTGTAGACAAGCCAGGTGCCAACTGCAGAGCCCCTGTGGGCAACCAGCCACTGGAAAATCGAGATCTTGCGTGCCTGTCAGCTAGCCCAGAGCTTGGTCCACCAAAAATCCTCCAGGAACTCCTGTGAGAGTCCCTGTAGCCTCCAATGCACCGATGCAGCTGGAGAGACCATCCTCCTTGCCGTCAAAATATGCCTCCCCAATCGAACAGTGTACTGGAAAAAGGTGATCTCTGTGGCCTCGGGGGACGCATAAGGATCATGCCACTCGTACTCACTAGGGTCCCACCGGGCCAAGGGGCGCGCAGCATATGCCCATATGTGCCGAAGTCCACATCTGTAGGGTCTGGATCAATATGCCACTTTTCTGAGAAGCCACGACCACTACCCGTATCCTATGAAAGATGCACTCTGCAACCAAAGGCGACTCCGCCTCCACTCTCTAAATTGCCCTCATCCTGTATCTCATAGAAGAGGCATCTACCATCCTTAGTGCAAGCTCTGATGATTGACAGCAATCAAGATCTCCAGCTGTGTAAAGGCTCCCATCCACCGGGCCGCTGGTTTGAAAGGCGTGAACCACTCCTCAGTGAGTGCCCCCTGAATGTCATCCCTCATAATCAGCCCCCCTCTGAAGTGACTCAGCCTCTCCACTTAGATCTCCTCCTGGGAGGCTGCAAAAGGCCTGCCAATCTCCAAAACTGCGTACTGGGCCTGTCGCCAATGGTCCCCTAGGCTAGACGAGGCCGAGAACCCAGCATATGACCATGCTCTGTGCGTATCGCGGGGCTCCAGATGAGCGGTTGTTTGGCCCGCTCCTCATCACAAGTGGGAGGTCTCTTAGAAAGCCCCGTCTCAGCAGCTCCCAAGCTTGAAGGAGGATGCTCAAGGCAAATCTATCCTCCCATCCTCTATTGAGGCCTGTCCTCCACCGTATCTCTAGTGCCCAAGCGCCCCCTATTGGGGGAGCTCTAGCCTGTAGCCCGCTGAAAAAGAAGCTCCTTCCAAAGCTTAGCGCCTGGAAGCAGCCCCCGAACAATAAGCTTCCCCAATAAGGCTCCACTTTGATCAGCTAGGTCTATAACGCCCAAGCCCCCCCTGGGCCAGGGGAAGAGTGATAACTGCCCAAGCAACCTTAGCCCGAGCTGGCTGACCATCCCGCCCAGACCAAAGAAAGTTCCTGATCAACCTCTGTACCTGGTTGATGCAAGAGCTCGAGAAGATCCAGCAAGATGTGATGTACCACATAGTCACTAAAAACACCTGATTTGTCACCACCACCCTCCCAGCCAAGGATAGTCGAGCTGTACTCCAATATAAAGCTTCTTTCGAATGCTAAGAAGAAGCGGGGCGATCTGCTGCTTAGGTGACAAATCAAGTCCAATCTGGCATCCTAGATACCGCACTGCTGTGCCAGGAGGAATCCATCTAAAACCCAGGTCTGGGCTCCATGATGGAGCAGGAGCGCTATTGATCCAAAAAGCCATTGTCTTGCACCAATTGATCAATGCTTCCGAAGCCACACCAAAAACCTATAGAGCGACTGCTCTGCCCTCTGTAGAAGATTAGCCTCCTGGCCATGTAGAAACAATCTTGTGTCATCAGCAAACTCAGAATCAAGCAGGTCCTCCCCCCAAACTCGAAGCTGAAGTCCTCTCAAACCAACCTCCTCTACTGTCAGATACATGCTCATAGCCTTTGCAAAGAAGAGAAAGGAACGGGGCGAGAGGGCATCCCTGACGGACTGATCTGGTCGACTCAAAACTCGGCCCCCGTCCTCCTGCCATCAACACCTGGCTACGAGCTGTGGAGTATAGAGCCGCCACTCCTCGAATCCAGTCTGGCTCAAAACCCAAGCGAAGCATAGTGCCCTCTAGGTAGCCCCAATCGACTCTATCGTATGCCTTCTCAAAATCGAGAAGCATCACGACCAAGTCCTCACCGAAAAATCTAGCTTGGGCCATTGCCTCCCAAAAGGTGAAAATGTTGTCAAGGATACTGTGCTCCTTGACGAATCCTGTCTGGGTAGCATGAATCAACTCCCCAAGGAAGGGCTGGATCCTCAAACTCAAGGCCTTTGCTAGGACCTTGTAGACAGTATTGAGGATTGTAATAAGCCTCCAATGCCGAATATCATCTGACACTCCTTCCCCCTTGGGGATAAGAAAGATCAAGCCCTCTGAAAAGCTCTGTGGCATCACCCCCAGTGTCCAAAACATACTGAAAGCCATTGGGGAGGCCTGGCCCCAAAAGGTACCAATAGCGCATAAAGAAGGCAGGTGTCAATCCATCCCCCCCAGGGCAACTATGACGCGGAAGGACTCTCAAAGCCTCAATAAGCTTATCCTCTGAAAGGGGCTCACCCAAAACTATGTGCATACGATTTGTGACCCTCCTCTGCACATGGGCCCACACAGTCTGTCTGCAAGCATCACGTGCCTCCATGGCTGGCTCCGTTGAAAGCAGGTCTCTATAGAGCTCAGTGGCAATGGCTCTAATATCCCCGGGCTAAGTGGCTAACGATCCGTCTTGCCTCTTGAGCTGGCATACTCCTGCTCGAGCATGGCGGGGTCCGGTGATCACTGATCTCAAAAAACTCCCGAGTCACTCTATCACCAAGTTGCATCCACTAAGAGGCCTGGCGATGATAGTAGAACTCATGTCTCCGCTCCTCTGCCTCTCTAACCTCCTGGCATGCTTGGCTCAGCTGGGATGCCACCCACTCACATGTAGGCAGCTGCTCCTGAAGACACTGAAGCAAAGCAAGGCTATGTCTCAAGCGACGCTCCCGCTCTCGAGTCTCTCTCAACCGTGTCAAGGCTGTCGCATGCAGGAAAGAGCTGAGCTCGATGAGTCCCTAGGAGCACTGGCCTGCTGCATCCAGGTCAGAGCTCTGGCTATCATGCCATATCCTCTTAATGTCCTCAGAGAGACTGGGATCTGTAAGTATCCTCTCTGGGATCCTCAACTGGTCTCCCGTGTCCTCTCCTCCAGTGTCAAAATAACTGGTGCATGGTCTGAAAAAGAGGTGCCAGCGAGAATGCCAACAGAGCCACCCCGCTCCCCGAACCTGTCGCCCACATAGAAGCGATCAATCTGTGATAGACTAGTCCCTCCCTGCCCTGACGATCCGCCGACCGAGAAAAATTAAGACTGTCCTGAGAGCGAGAGAAAGCCTCATGCTGCCATGCATCAGTGACCCGTAGTGACATACAAAATCGCTCCCAATCTGCAAGCTCTGTGTCGTGCACTGTAACATGACTACCTCCCACCCTATCGGTTGGGTCCTCAAGCATGTTGAAGTCTCCCCCAACACACCAATGTGCGGCCTCAGGCAATGCATCTGTAAAAACAAGGGTCCAGAACTCTGCTCTGGCACTAGCATGGTTGGGCGCATAGACATTGAGCACACCAAAGTGCTCATCGTGCATCCTCAGAATAACATACTATGCTCTACCAGGCACAATGACCCCGCGATCCACAATGGCCTACTGCCATACATCCGCAATGACCATACATACTCCTCCTTGTCCACCCAAGGGGCCAAAGCCTGCAGACCAAAATGTGTCCCATCTACCAAGCATCACCGACCCATATCTCCGAATCTTGCTCACTCAAATGGTGCTCTTGCATCATCAGAATATCAATACTGCCCCCAACCAGGCATCTCTGAAGCTCCTGCCTCAAGCAACCATGATATTGTGTGCACCGCCAAGGCCCTGTACATTCCATGAGATGATCCTCATGGGATGACCTGCTGAGGTGGAGGCTATCTCATCCATACGACAGGCCTTTGCAAGCGGCTTGGATGGAGGGTAATCCCCATCAGAGCGGCTACGAATCTGCCCACCCAGTGTGCTGCAAGAGTCTCGGACTAGTGGTTGTGTCCCATAGCGCGACTGCCTCCGCTTGGAGAGAGAAACCTCATGTATGCATACATAGCCAAGGTCTCGTGCTAGGTCTGTCACTATGCGAATCACCAAATGTCGAATCTCCAGCGACATCCGCACTCTCGGTATCAAAGAAATGTGCCAACTCCCAGAGTCAGCCTATCACATCTGTCATCTCCAAATCGCTCACATGGTGAGAAAACTCAACTGCCTCAGTCTTCAACACACTAAGAGCGAGATCAAGAGTCCACTCCCGGTCGCTAGTGTTGCAAAGAGGGAAGGAGAAGGCCACTGATGAATCAAGTGCCTCCTCCCCTCAGGCCGGAGGTATCCGCACATGAACTCTGATGGTGGGTAGTGGCTCATGGGGGCCCTCCGCTCCAAAGAGGCATGTGGAGTAGTCAAAAGCCTCCGAGTGCTGTCTAGTGTGTTAACACTACTTAGCCGACTGCGGATAGAGGATATCCGTGAAGCACGAATCGGCATTGTAGGTCTCCTCTGCGGTGCTCGAGCAAGGTCGGTGCTGAGTGCCCGTGTTAAAACCCTAAGATCTCTCTAGATAATTGTTATGCATAAACATGCATAAATCAGGCATAAACTCAACCACTTAACCACCCAACCACCCTCGAGCCCAAGAGATGCATAAACATGCATAAATCAGCAGGCAACCACCCAACCACCCCTGAGCCCAAGAGATGCACACATGAATAATAATGAAATACATCATACCTCTACCTTGATGTCCCATACCATCAAGAGGTATAGCTCCAATCCAATAGCATATAGCTATAGTGGGAAATGGTAGATGAGTAGATATGAACCTCTACACAAGAGAGCATAACATAGCCTTGGGCTTATAAGCCCAAGCCTCCAAACCCCCTTGAGTGTGCCCCATGCCCCTATTATATAGGAGGGCCCTCAAGTGACTCTTGACTTTCCATTTCCCATGTGTGACCCTTGGATGCCTGACCCTAACCTTAACCCTTAAGGTTAGTCCTAATCCATGCTCCACTAGAGCTTGTTCCCATGCTCCCATGCTTACAAGCCTAATGTGGGTTAGCCTCCTATAGTATATGCATACATAATGTGTATATAACATAGCACACATAATGTACATATAACATACTTTCCCTCTCTCAAAACATTGCACTCTTGCAATGAAAAGAAGGAGAACTATGCTGAACAATTTCAACCGACTCCCAAGTCGAATCCTCAATTTCCCTATCTTTCCACCTAATTTTAACCTCATGGATTAGTCAACTAGAAAGTTTTCTTTCCCTGAATTCAAGAACCTTATTAGGTTCATGTGGATCATAGGATAAATTTTCGACTTCAACGAGTTCTTGAGGAGTAATTATATTATCCTCACCCCCAGTTTTCCTTTCAATCTATTGATATGAAAGACTGGATGAACTCTAATATGTGGAGATAGTTTTAAGTTCAAACACAACCGTGCCAATCCGATGTATAACTCGAAAATGGATCACAATATCTAGGAGATAAATTCGAGCATTTTCCCATTGACAAAGTCTGAAAATATTTAAGAACATTAAAATAAACCAATGCTCCTAGTTCAAAAGACCAAGATGAGCGTCCCCTATCAGCATAAAACCGTGCCCTATCTAGCACTCCTGAGATAGAATCCCGAGCTTCGGTCAGCATTTCCTACATATCATGCAAGAAATCCCTCGATACATCAAGCTCGATGTCCTTAAGACCGACATCAATAGGTGTCCTAGGTTGATACCCATACATAAGTATGCACGGACTAAAACCAATAGCCGTATATTTAAAACTGTTATAGGCGAATTTCATCATTGGAAGATATTTTTCCCAATATGATGATTTTTTAGAGACATATGCATGAAGCATATACACTATAATCTGATTCATACGCTCTGTTTGCCCATCAGAATGCGGATGATCAGAGCAATTCACATACCAAGTAACTTTCTCATTGTAAACCATTCGGAATAAAGTAGAAAAACATGGCATTATAATAGTAGAAACTAGGGATGCATCGGCGCCCTAACATACCCACATCTGCATATGGAATAATTGACGTCCCGAGTTACCCATATCAACATAGAGAGTCATCAACTTCTCGATGAGTCACATATGTCCATCCGTAAACAATCAGGTTGACTATATAAATCACCTAAAGTACGGAACTAGAGAAAGAAATGCCAACAAAGGAAAAATTCAAATTTTCTTATCCAAACACAACAAGATAAACTTGTTTGAACTCTAAAGAAAGAGATTTCAACAAGTGAAAATGTCGACGAGATTTCCCTCATCACAAAATATGCAGGCTATAGATAAAAGAAGTTTATCTAAAGAATGCCCACACTATAACTTCTAGTGAATTTAGAAAATAAGATTATCTTTGAATGTTGAGGACAACATGCTAAGTGATGTAAGCAAAGCAACAATCTTGAGTCCAAATTATCCCATAAGATAATATATGTGAGGGATCACTAGCGTCCCATAACACCATGATACCACGCATACATACCTTAACAATTTGAAACTCCCTAGTATCCCGTCTAGGAAAATATGAATAAAATCCTGTATAAAAGGAATAAGATGGCCTTATCTAGACTTTCACATACTAAACCTGTCTCTATATACTTGAGACTACATCAAAGAATAACTCCTTCTGAGTACATCATTAGAATAGAAATTGAATTATTGGCGCCTTTCTAATGATAAGTACCCAAAACACAATAAAGTTAGGGTAGAAAAATAACTCACCTAGATATATAAGCAACTAGGTATCCGAGTTGGAATATATATAAGAGTACAAGAAATATACTCCAAAATTACATGGAAAAAATGAAGGCAAATGCTACCTTCAAAGCACATGTAATTATTCAAAAGATCAAAAGATCCTTATAAAACCATGAATAAAATCATGGAAGCTCCTTAAATCCATAAAAAACATAGTTGATCATAAAAATCAATGCATACCATCTAATGGACATAAATCATGCCAAAAGAGGCATTAAAATTGGTGGCCAACTCATCAATTCTCGGAGTATATGAATGTTGTGTCGTTCAAGCAAAACTCCAAAGTAAATAAGTGAAACACGTGTGTAGCACTCAATTAAAAAACCACTATACACAAATGATCTAGGCAGCACCTGATGAGACAATATAAAACTTGGAAAACATCCAATAAAATCCACCAAAACAAACCGATCAACTAACCCATGATAGAATTTGTCTTAGGCTTAAGAAATTAAGCACAATCCACACTTAAATAAGTGCAAAATAAATTATTATGAAAAAGTGTCAAAGGTGAAACACACTTTGAACGCAAATTATAGCCATCAAAAGAAATTAAGGAACATGTCCAAAAAGAATGGCTAAACAATGGTAAAAAATCATGAATACATGGTTTAGAATTAATCTAAACATAAATATCCATTAATACGAGGTATAATCGTATTAATAACATGCGAATAACCCGCATCTATCTTCTATCTAATGTCAGCACGAGAAAACGTACTACAATATTAAATAACCCTCGAAAATATTAAATTCTCGAGAATAAGAATTATCATGATTTTTCTCCTTTCCTAATTTTATAGGGCCTCAAAATATAATAATTTTGAATTCCACCAAACCTATCTTATGGCATTCCAAACCTATCTAATGGCATTCCAAACGTATATTTTTCCAGAAAATTTTTAGCAATTAAATTTGCCAAAATACCATTGATATTTAAAAAATATCAATTTTTAGGATTTCTAAAAATAATTTCTAAAAATTTCCTAATTTTTTCTGAGAATCCCATCGTTCACAAAATTTCCAATTTCGCCCGACAATTCTCAAATCCAATGAAAATTTACAATTTTAATGGCTTTTCTAAATTTTTGGGTCAAAAAATATATTTTTAAAGGAATTTGAATGGTTACGGGCGCCCGAATGCACACACCACATGCCAAAACACCAACCCCACATTTTCTCAAAATTTATAATAACCTTTGTCTAATTTTCCACTAATTTTCAAGAATTTCTTAAAATTTTTAAATTACCCCGAACCTATTTAGAATACGAACGGTCAAAAAATTTCAGAATTCCAACGGTTTTCCCGGAATACGGAAAGCCAAAAGTTTTGGGAAAATGAAAAGACAAAAAAAATCAGAATGTAAAAGGTCAAAAGTTTCCGGAATACGGAAGGTCAAAAGTTTTTTCTGGAATTCGGAAAGCCAAAAGGTTTCAGGAAAGCGAAAAGCCAAAGGTTTTCCGGAAGATGAAAAGCCAAAAATTTTCAAGAAGAAATTTTCAGAGATTCTTTTTCCTCAAATTTCACATTTTCTAGCTTTTTTTCAAGCTTTTTTTTGAAAAAACTCCAGAAGCTTTTTTTAATAATAAAAAACTTATTTTAAAAAATAAAAAATAATAAAAATAAGCTTTTTTAGCTTCTTAATGTTTTGATTTTTTCTAAGGGGGAGGGGCGTTTTTTTTCGCCCAGCAGCGCAGTCCCCCCCCCGCCGTGTCTGCGCGCAAAGAAGGTGAGAGGGAGGGAGTTTTAAAAAAAAGCCTCCTCTCCTTCTTCTCCCCTCTTTCCTCTCCTTCTTCTCCCTTTCATTCTCTTTCTCCTCCCCTCTGTTAATCAGAGATTAAATTTAATCAATTGATTAATTTTTTAATTAAACATATCTTAATCATAATTAATATTACTTATGATTAATGTTTAAAAAAAACCTTTTTAAGAGAATTTCTCACTGAAAAAAGAAGGAAAAATCAGATTTGAGAGGCGAAGAGGACCCCATGCACACAGGAGAGCAATTTATGCATCAACACGCTGTTCCCTACTGAATTTCAGTAGAAAATTGACAGAAATTTGATTGCATTCCCGTAGAAAAAACCCGCAAAAAGGTATAAAAATATATTTTTAATCATAAAAATGCTCAAAAAAACTCCTAAAAATTTAGAAAAAATCTCTAAAAATTCTAGAAATTCAGGGAATCCATTCTATCAAAAATATCCACCATAAACTATATGGTATTTTTGTAAAAAAATCCATCAATGCTTGATTTTAACCATAAAAAATAGGGAAAAATAGCATTAACTCACGAAATTCCCTCGCAACGTCAATTCGTCCATTGAATTGAAGTAACACGCATTCCAATTGCCAAATCAATGATCCACGTGCAATTCATCAACACAAATCAATAAAATAATATTTTTATTAGTAAATATTAAAACTTACTTAAAAAATTAACAACAACAATTAAATAGAGATTGCTCTGATACCACTGTTAAAACCCTAAGATCTCTCTAGATAATTGTTATGCATAAACATACATAAATCAGGCATAAACTCAACCACCCCCGAGCCCAAGGGATACACACATGAATAATAATGAAATACATCATACCTCTACCTTGATGTCCCATACCATCAAGAGGTATAACTCCAATCCAATAGCATGTAGCTATAGTGTGAAATGGTAGATGAGTAGATATGAACCTCTACACAAGAGAGCATAACATAGCCTTGGCCTCATAAGCCCAAGCCTCCAAGCCCCCTTGAGAGTGTGCCCCATGCCCCTATTATATAGGAGGGCCCTCAAGTGACTCTTGACTTTCCATTTCCCATGTGGGACCCTTGGATGCCTAACCCTAACCTTAACCCTTAAGGTTAGTCCTAACCCATGCTCCACTAGAGCTTTTTCCCATGCTCCCATGCTTACAAGCCTAATGTGGGTTAGCCTCCTAGTATATGCACACATAATGTGTATATAACATAGCACACATAATGTACATATAACAGCCCGCCCTGACTGCAGGTGAGCGCCAGGGAACTGCCAATGTCTCTCGAAGAGCTGAGCTGAGCGGAGGGGGAGGAGGGGGGGGAGAAGGGGGTGGAGAAGGAGCCACTAAAAAAGCGGGAGCAGGGACAGAAGGAGGCGCGAAGGTGGAAGCGAGGCGGGAGGGGGGGTGAGGGCGAAGGGGGGGGTGCTGGCATCTCCTGATCCTCAACTTGTGCTGGGGTCTCCTCCTGGAGGGGAGCGAAGCTGTTCCTCACTGGAACCCGGTGATGCTGAGGCTGTGACTACTGCTGCGTTAGTCTCTAGGCATGCTGTTGTGGGGCTGTCTCCCTCTACGGTGCCCCTGTCTAGGCTGCCAATCCGAGGTCTCTGTGGGCTGAGCAGGTGTCCCGGAGGCTGCCTGCTGAGCCGCATCTGTGGGCGGCCATTGGGGGTCTGCTGCTATGCGGTGAAGGTCGGGGTCTCCTGCGAGGGTAGCCAGGTGGACGACTTGCCTGCATATAAAACACTGGTTTGGGAGCCCCAAAAACTCCACTCTCTGATCAATCCATCTCCCCCCTATCCTAGGTAACTGAATGACCTTTGGAAGGGAGGAGATGTCAGAAACCAAAACTCTGATCGAAGGCAGGCTAGCTACTCTAGCCACTGAAGCTGCTGTGGGGCCAGTCTCAAGCACCGAGCCCACCAATGATCCGATCCTAGAAAGCAGCGGAAGGTACTCGCCGCGAGCAAAGTCCAGGGAAGCAGACTGTAACATGGAATAGGTGCTCTCCCTGCTCGACTGCCGCTGCTGCTGGGTTGAAACCATGCTACCAAGGTTTGAAGAAGGCCCGAGCACCTCTGATGTGTCAAGGGGACTCATGGCTAGGATCTGGGCCACACTCTAGCTGTCTCAAACTCAATCTGGTAGTGTCCGAGGCCCAGTAATTGAACGTCTAGGATCTTGCCCACATCTGCAAGAAGGCGGCGGGCCTGGAGTAGATCCCGGATCTCCCCTTTGCTGGGGCGGGTGCCAACTATATGACAGATGGTGGAATGTGCCTGGAGGCGTTCCACCTCTGCAGCGAGGCTCGCTTCCTCTTCTGGCGAAAGAGAAAGCCTGATGGGGGTATCCTCAGGCAGCAGGGGGCGGGCGAGGGGGCTGTGGGGAAGAGTCCCTCTGCTGAGGTGGGGCAGGAGGAGCCTCCATTAGAGTCGAAAGCTGACTCGAGGGCGAAGCGATGAACTGGGGGTCCTGCAAGAGCCAAGCTGCACGAGAAAACGCAGCGGGGAGGGGAGGAGAGGGATGGGCAGAGAAAACAGAGGGGAGAGGGGGGCGAAAAAAAAAGGAAAGAAAAAAAAAAGGGAAAGGGGGAGGGCGGGGGAACAAAAAGGGGGGGGCAGCGGGGAACGAAAGGGGGGGGCGAGGAAAGTGCGCAAGGGGGGGAGCGGGGAGCGAAAGGGCAAAGGTAGAGGAGGGGGGCAGCGAGGAACGAAAGGGGGGGCGGGGAAAGCGCACAAGGGGGAGAGGGCGGGGGCAGGCAGGGGAGGCGGGACACGGAGGAAGGGGGCCAGCGGGGGACGCAAAAGAAGCAGGAGGGCAGGGGGCGAGAGAAGGAGGGGGGTGCGAGCAGGCGGGGAGAGGCTAGGTCAGGAGAGCGATGAGGGGGTGCGAGCAGGCGGCAGCTCGAGCAGGGTGAGGGCGAAGGCTTCATCAGCGCGAGCAAAAAAAAAGGTAGGCCTCTTGATTTTACCTCAGCTCTACTGACTTGGGACTCGACGTTGTCGATGACAGAGATCAGGAGTCTGAGGTGCCTCCACAGATTGAGTGGAGTGCACATGAGTTTGATGCATACCAGAGAGTCCTTCATGAGAGCTAGATCACAGCATACGAGCGTGTGGGTGGTACTGGTCCTGGTGGCACCTTGGGTGATGGTGCTAGCAGCAGTGCTGCTTCTCATGAGCAGCGTGTCCTTACAGCAGAGGAGCTTACACGAGCAGAGTGGCAGACACATACCATTGCTGATTATAGATTTTGGGTTTACAGACAGAGACATATTGCAGTAGCACGATGACGTAGAGAGAGGGAGAGGGCTATAGCAGCTTATGGGACTCGTGAGCTCCCGAGTACACCGGCACCAGCTCATGATCCTGCCTTTGAGGAGGCAGACCTCCCTCTAGATATTCGACGACCCCGCAACACAGCCAGCACAGCCTCCTCGACGTGCATAGTAGCCGCCTCGACGCGCACCTCGACCAGCAGTTAGAGATGACGATTTTGATTGGGTTCCCATTGATAGTAGTGACTAAACTCAGACTAGCTGGGTTAGCTCACTTACATTGTACTTAGATTTATGGGCAGTGACTAACCTCAAACTAGGGTAGCTCATTTTCATTCTGAAATACTTATTTGATGTTTATATCATTATGACTTTTTTCATTATTGAGTATCATTACATTTTAGTTGATGTTCTTCATTTTTTTAAATTTTTTAACACTTTGGCTATCATATTGTTTGTTGAAAATCTCCATGCCATCGTACCCAAACATGCTCTGATGGAGAGAACCACACTTTGCAAGCATGTGAAAGGGAAACCAACCCCACATGCATGTTTGGGTTAGTAATTAGTGCCCACTTTGGATTTTTCAAGTCTCTTGGTGCTTAAGAGGCCATGGAAAATCCAGACCTTCCCCATACCATCATACCCAAACATGCCCCGATAGGAACCAAACTTTGCAAGCATGTGGGGGGAGCCCACCCCCACATGCATGCAAAGTTTGGTCATAATAGGAGTATGTTTGAATTGGTAATTAGCACCCACCAGTGCAGATTTTTCAAGTCTTTTGGTGCTTAAGAGGCCATGAATATCCGGGCCTTCCCCATACCATCGTACCCAAACATGCTCCAATGGGAACCAAACTTTGCAAGAATGTGGGAAGGGCCCACCCCCACATGTTTGCAAATTTTGGTCACAATCGAAGCATGTTTGGATTGGTAATTAGTGGCTAGTGTGGATTTTTCAAGTCTCTTGGTGCTTAAGAGGCCATGGAAAATCCGGGCCTTTCCCATACCATCGTACCCAAACATGCTTCCTGATAAAAAATAAAAGAAAGAGGGAGCACACACAAGAGAAGCAAACCCTAATCCATATTCATCAATCATAAAGAAGGAGAGAAGCCATAGTCATCATCTCTCTCACACACACACAAAAGAGAACACAACATAGTGTTATGTCCACACTACAAAGTAAACCTAATGTAATGTCCACACCACACATGACCAGCTGGACGCGGTCATAAACACACCACACGATATCCATCTACCTTACTGTCACTCTGTCAGCACCCATGTGCTATCCTCCAGCTGTATACGAGCTTGACATTTCAACACTCCCCCTCAAGCTCGACATGTCCATCTCTAGGACTCCCAATCTAGTACGGAAATACTCGAACTTATCCTTACCAAGTGCTTTGGTAAAGATATCTGCAACCTGCTCATCTGTCTGTACATATGTCAAATCAACTTGCCCATCTAGCACTTTCTCTCTGATGAAATGATAGTGGACCTCAATATGTTTGGTCCTGGCATGATAAACTGGGTTGCTAGCAAGCTGAATACTACTCATGTTGTCACAATGAATGACAACTCTCATATCACTCTGTAACCTGACATTATCTAGCAACTTCTTCAACCACATAGCCTCACATGCAGCTATGGCTTCTCCACGATACTCGGCCTCTGTGGTAGATAAAGCAACTGTAGGTTGCTTTTTACTGCTCCAACTCACAGCTCCACTACCAAGGCTGAAAACATAGCCACTGGTAGACCTCCTGCCATATGCACTACCGGCCCAATCTGCATCTATATATCCATAGACATGCATGTCTTTTCCTGCCTCATAGAAAAGACCATAATGCACGGTAGTTTTGACGTATCTCATAATACGTCTCACAGCATCCAAGTGAGGTTTACGAGGATTCTACATAAACTGACTTACCAAACCAACTGCATAGCTGAGATCTGGCCTCGTAATGGTCATGTAGATAAGGCTACCAACCATTTTTCTGTACATGGTGATATCATCAAGCTCATCACCCAAATCTAAGCTTCATGTTTTGCTCTAATGGTGTCAACATTGGTTTTCATGCTGTCATACCATACTTTGCCAGCATGTCAAGTGCATATTGCCTTTGCACCAGCCATATACCCTTGCTTGTTCTAATCACCTCAATGCCAAGAAAGAACCTTAAATCACCAAGGTCTTTCATATCAAACTCTTTGCATAAAGAGGCCTTAACCACATCAATGCCTTTCCCACAATCACCTGTGATAATCAAATCATCAACATAAATGACTATCATCACGATACCATCATGTGTCTTCTTCACATAAAGTGAAGAGTCTGCATTTCCAACCACAAATCCAATACTAACAAGATATCTGCTGATCTTGTCACTCCAAGCACGAGGTGCTTGCTTCAAACCATATAATGCTTTCTTTAACCTGCAAATAAAAGTAGGATATTCTGGATGTACATATCCTTCTGGCTGTACATATCCTTTTGGCTGTTCCATGTACACCTCTTCTTGTAGTTCACCATTCAAGAAAGCATTTTTTACATCCATTTGATGTAAATCCCAACCTTTTTGTGATGCTAGTGCAATGATAGACCTCACAGTAGCCATCTTAGCCACTGGGCTGAAAGTTTCATCATAATCAAGACCATAAGTTTGTGCATATCCTTTAGCGACCAGCCTTGCTTTATGTCTCTCTAGACTACCTTGCACTTTACCTTATACACCCATTTGCAACCAATTGCATTCTTTCCTTGTGGTAACTCAACCAATTCCCATGTATCATTTTTGTCCAAAGCATCAATCTCTTCATCCATGGCTTTCTCCCATACATGCTCTCCAATAGCCTCTGTATAGCATGTAGGTCCTGCCTAGCACCAGGTGTGCGTAAAACAGGTTTCTCTCATAGCCACACCATTCTGCTGAGGTGTATACCTGCAAGTCAACTGTCTTCTTATTCCATGCTGCCTCAAGAAATGCTCAAAAGCTTTTGAGGTGTATTCACCACCTCCATCTATTCTCAAACATTTAATCCAACAGCCATATTGCTTTTCTGCAAGAGCTTTGAAATCCATGAACTTTTCCAACACTTCACTCTTCTCTCTCAGAAAGTATATCCATGTCATCCTGCTAAAATCATCTATGAATGTCACATAGTATAAACTGCCTTTGATAGATGGGTTTTGTGCAGGACCCCATACATCACTGTGTACTATTTCAAGTGGCCTATTACTCATATTTCCTTCTCTAGGAAACCTCAACCTTTCCTGCTTTCCAAACTGACAGGCTTCACAAACATGCATATGTCCATCATATTTGAATCTAGGCAATCCACTGACAATGCCTCTTGTTTGCATGTTCTTTAATCTCTGTATATTGACATGTCCAATCCTTTTGTGCCACATATCAATGTCTTGCACAATCCCATTGCTTTTAGAAAACATGGCTGTGTTCAACTCTGGTATACCTGCATTTCCTTCCTTCTTGCCCTTGGCAATCAATCTACAGCCATGCTTAAAGTCTTCCATAAAACAGCCATTCTCATTGAATCTTACTTGTAGTCCCTGCTCAACCATTTGGCCTACTGATGCCAAATTCTTTGTAATGGATGGTACATATAGCACTTCTGACATATTCTTCACATTTCCATCATGCATCCTCAAAGGCACATTGCCAACATGTGTTATAAGATGCTGAGTATCATCTCCTGTGACAACCACCAAGTCCAAGCTTTAATTCTTCCACAATGAGCAATGACACAAGCTCATTAAAGTCTGGCATTCCTCCCAACCTTACTGAGATGGAAGTATCAAAAGATTTGTATTCTTTGCCTAAACCACGCAATGTGAGGGCAACCAAATCATCATCATCCATTGGGGCATGGATTGATGACAAGGAATCTGCATAGCCCTTAATCTCTTGAATATATTCATGTATGCTTCTATTCCTTCGTGTTACACTATGAATCTGTTGTTTAAGCTGTATCTTCCTTGCACCTGTGTTTGTTTCATACATTCGGCATAATATATCCCATGCCTCTTTCGGTGTATTTGCATCTTGTATGTGAATGACCAAGGCATCTGTAACACATATAGAAAAGTAATGCAATACTTTTGAAGACCGTTCTACCCATTGCTTGTGAGCCACCACCTGTGCATTGGTTGGTGTATGAGGTAAAAATGGCTCTGGTTCTTCATCTGACACAAGGCTCCATAAGCCTTTTCCCTTCAAAAAACTCTTCATTCGAAACTTCCACACTTGGAAGTTAGTTCTGTCAAGCTTCTCTCCAACAATTTGGACCGGACCATCTCCCATTGTTGCAAAATATAGTAGATGTACCCCTTTGACAAGTTGTATGCAAGACCTCTAAAGCTTCAAATCTCTCCAAATCACATCAAATGCTTGCAAATTGTGTGCATTTACATCCCACAATGATTCATCAACAATGTATACTCGATCAAGGTTGAAAACAAATGATACTTCTTCACAAAAAAATTTCTGGTTTTTTTTTCTCGCCAGAGAACCAATTAGAGATCTTGCTCTAATTGCTTCAAATCTTGTCCAAATTTTATGTTTAGACATTCATTGGCTTCATTACATAATGCTCCAACATATCCTAGAAGCATTTGATCAAATTCTTCAAGGTTAATGAGAACCACCAATTTTTGTAGCTCTCTGGTTTGCCTTTTTCTACATATGTCAGGTACCACCTCTCACTAAAAGTGCTCTATCTCCTTCAAATCTGATCCAAATTCAAAAATTCTTGAACCAAAGGCTTAGAAACTATTGGGAATTCACTTGTACCTGAGAAATTAGGCCAATTTGCAATACACAAGGTTTAATGGCTTGATTAGTGATGCTCTGTTTCTGTACAACATTTCTTTAAACCTGCAAATCTCTGCTAATTGAATTAAATGAGCTTCAAATACATCACATGAGCTTCCCCAAATGTAATACAACTCTCAATCACACTTTTGCTAAGCACTCCAAGATTTAAAGCACCAAGTTTGATGTACAAATGAGTGAATTAGACCAAAATCTTCTCAAACTATCCAAGATACTGCTCCAGAAAGCGCCGCATGCACCAGAGGGCTCTAGGGATGGGGCATTTGCACATTCACTTCACCAGCACCTTAGAAATGACCTAAGCTAACATGTTCTTGAAGGGTTTGACTCAATGTTTCCTCTAGCTTTCGCAATCGTTTTCTGCTTGCTTTATGCACTTCAATCTTCACTGAACTTGCTCTTTGGCACCTGCAATCCGCTCAAGAGAGTTTTGCTACTCTTACCCGTTAGGCCAAGCTTCAACCGAGGTGAGCTCCACAGCTTTCTTTTGCTCCACAGCTTCAATGGAAATCTTCACAGCTTCGTCTTCTTCTTCCCTCTTCTCTCACTCACTCTCACAACACAACTAATGAGCTCTAGGCTCTGATACCATGATAAAAAACAGAAGAAGGAGGGAGCACACACAAGAGAAGCAAACCCTAATCCATATTCATCAATCATAAAGAAGGAGAGAAGCCATAGTCATCATCTCTCTCACACACACAAAAGAGAACACAACATAGTGTTATGTCCACACTACAAAGTAAACCTAATGTAATGTCCACACCACACATGACCAGCTGGACGCGGTCATAAACACACCACACGATATCCATCTACCATACTGTCACTCTGTCAGCACCCATGTGCTATCCTCCAGCTGTATACGAGCTTGACATTTCAACACTTCGATGGGAACCAAACTCTGCAAGAATGTGGGAGGGGCCTACCCCCACATGTTTGCATAGTTTGGTCACAATCAGAGCATGTTTGGATTGGTAATTAGTGGCCGGTGTGGATTTTTCAAGTCTCTTGGTGCTTAAGAGGCCATGGAAAATCCGAGCCTTCCCATACCATCGTACCCAAACATTCTCTCATGGAGACCAAACTTTCCAAGCATGTGGGAGGGGCCCACCTCCACATGCTTGTAAAGTTTGGTCACAATCAGAGCATGTTTGGATTAGTAATTAGCGGCCAGTGTGGATTTTTCAAGTCTTGGTGCTTAAGAGGCCATGGAAAATCCGGGCCTTCCCCATACCATCGTACCCAAACATGCTCCGATCGGGACCAAACTTTGCAAGCATGTGGATGGGCACCCCCACCTGCTTGCAAAGTTTGTTTATAATCGGAGCATGTTTGGATTGGTAAATAGCGGCAAGTGCGGATTTTTCAAGTCTCTTGGTGCTTAAGAGGCCATGGAAAATCCGGGCCTTCCCCATACCATCATACCCAAACATGCTTCGATGGGAACCAAACTTTGCAAGCATGTGGGAGGGGCCCACCCCACATGTTTACAAAGTTTGGTCACAATCGGAGCATGTTTGGATTGGTAATTAGCGCCTAGTGTGGATTTTTCAAGTCTCTTGTGCTTAAGAGGCCATGGAAAATCCAGGCCTTTTCCATACCATCGTACACCCAAATATGCTCCGATGTGGACCCAACTTTGCAAGCGTGTGGGAGGGGGCACCCCCACATGCTTGCAAAGTTTGCTCACAATTGGAACATGTTTGGTCACAATTGGAACATGTTTGGATTAGTAATTAACGGCCAGTGTGGATTTTTCAAGTCTCTTGGTGCTTAAGAGCCATGGAAAATCCGGGCCTTTCCCATACCAAGAGGTATTCATGATATTGGAATGCAAATAATCAAATGCAAAAAGAGGTATTCCCATGATAATTGAGGTCTAAGAAATTAAATGACAAAAAGAGAAATTTTTAGTATAATTCAATTTATGATTATTTATCAAAAGTGGAAATATGGGTAGAATTGATTTTTGTAAATCCCATGTGTTCTTCTATTCCAAAAGAGGAATATTTAATATAATTTATTTGATAATTTGAGAAAGAATATGGAAATAGTCGTCAAGAAAAAGAACCTTTATCTAGGCCAAGCAATTGTTGGTAAAAATTTAGAAAAAGTCCCATTATCGGTATCAAAGTAGTAAAAACTAATAAATGGGAATAAGATGTGAATAGATGTGATAAGATGTAAATGGGATGCAATAGGATGTGAATGGATGTGATAAGATGTAAATGGGATGCGATAGGATGTGAATAGATGTGATAAGATGTAAATGGGATGCGATAGGATGTGAATGGATGTGATAAGAATAATATGTGTGATAAGATGTAAATGAGACTCGATAGGATGTGGTGTAATGAAAATGAATGGGGATGAGATGTGAAGTAAATGGACGTGGATGAGAATGATGAGATTAGAGGATATGTGAAAAGATGTGATGTGATATAAAGGGATGTGGATGTGTATGTGAAAGAATGGATGTGGATGTGTATGTAAAAGAATGGATGAGGATATGTATGTGAAAGAAGGAATGTGGATGTGTATATGACAGAAGGGATGTGGATGTGTATGTGAAAGAATAGATGTGGATGTGTATGTGAAAGAAGGGATGTGGATGTGTATGTGAAAGAATGGATGTGGATGTGTATGTGAAAGAAGGGATGTGGATATGTATGCGAAAGAAGGAATGTGGATGTGTATGTGAAAGAATGGATGTGGATGTGTATGTGAAAGAATGGATGTGTATATATATGTGAGAAGATGTGATGTGATATAAAGGGATGTGGATGTGTATGTGAAAGAATGGATGTGGATGTGTATGTGAAAAGATGTGATGTAACATAAAGGGATGTGGATGTGTATGGATAGATGTGGATAGTCGTACATGTGAACGATTGGATGGATGTGGATGAATGAGATGAGATGTGTATGAATGAGACATGATGTGGATAGATGTGATGTCATGTAATGTGGATAGAATGTATGGGATGGGATGGTGATGAGAATGAATGTGATGGATATGAATGAATGTGATGTGATGGATGTAAATGGATGTGATGTAAATGAATGTAATAGACGTGAATAGATGTGATGTGATGGATGTAAATGGATGTGATGTAAATGAATGTAATAGACGTGAATAGATGTGATGTGATGTGAATCGGGATGTGAATGAATAAGATGTGATGACATGTGAATCGGGATGTGAATGAATAATATGGGATGGGATAGATGTGAATGGATGATATGTGATGTGAATGAATATGATGTGATGAGATGTGGATATGGGTAGATACAAGTGGATGAGATCTGATGAGGATAAATGAGAAAAGATGTGATGAAATGCAAAATGATGTGATGAGAATGGGAATACATATGAAATGAATGTGGATTAAGTAATGTGGATTGATATGGAACAATGTGGAAAGACGTGAATTCGTTATAGAAACTGTATTTATGACCTGTTTTTAAATGACTATTTTATGTCAAGAATGCTGGGGTAGCATTTTGAACGTCTTGTGAATAAGGTCGTGAGACCTAACTGATAAAGTTGGAATAGCTGACGGAGAGTCAACGGAGAAGGTCTCGTGTAGCAAGGTTGACGGAGGTCTTGACCAGCCTTGGTTCGATTGTTGAGCTTCCGGTACAGTGGGATGACGGACCAAGGTAGCGGCCTATGAGTAAAGCGCTAGGTGACCTGCGAAGGATCTTAGAGGGTGCTGACCATACGGTGCTCGGGCTCTGGGTCGCTAAAGATACCCACACGTGCATCGTGTGGGTGTCTTTAGCGGCCTATGAGTAAAGCGCTAGGTGACCTGCGAAGGATCTTAGAGGGTGCTGACCATACGGTGCTCGGGCTCTGGGTCGCTAAAGATACCCACACGTGCATCGTGGAAGATATTGGAACAAGGAGTAAGAGTTGTTTTCTGAAACTGGGCATGGATCTGGTTGATTGACCTTGCTGGTTCTCAACGGATGAGTCCATGGCTCTTTTATATGGATCTGTTGGTTTATCTTGCTGATCTTCAACGGAGATTCCATTTTGATTTTTATAAGTGAATAGATTGCCGGGTACTATGAGGTAAGAACTATCAAAAAGGCCCCTGATGAGTGGACGGGTGGTGAGCGTTCTGGTTACCAATGATGCCATACATACATCGATGAAGGAATGATTGAAAATGAGAATTCAACCGGATATTTTGGAGGATTATGATCAGTGATACTATGATTTCATTAAAAGATTGTTTTAAAGTCAGCTGAATTTGTGAAATAGGCAATTTCATATTAGGTGTGTAAGTGGTATGACTAGCTTGAAGTTTGCATGAAGTTCTGGTTAGGGGGCCTGGGAACTCTTTTCCCTAGTACTCGGGACAAAACCTAACCAAATTCTTAAATGGATCCCAAAACTATAGTGGTTGGGTGGTTAGCTAATCCACGGGACTGGGGTTAGGCTAGACTGATGGATACCTAAAATGAGACTCAATTTTGTTATGGTACGATAGATGAAGTAAATCCCGGATAGAGATTGTTCTATGGAAAAGAATCAACAGCTGTGCCTCTCAATGAGGAAAAAAGCATTGGTCTCTATGATCCAAGTGCGACTCTTTTCCTTGATCTGACCATGGGACTTATGGGTTCGGTCGGATCAGTTCAGTTAGTTAAGGCTCTTGATTATGTTAGAGTAAAAATATCCGTGGAGGAATCTCCTGTGCTTTCTGGGCGAGGGGAGTTTTTTCGGGTTCGAAACCAAGGAATTAGTCTCTTATCCGGATATCCATGGGCGAGGCCCCGAGTGAGGGACCCTACCCCGTGCAAGAAGTCCTACTCCCACTGCTAGCACCCCCGAATTCGTCGTTGCGTGGAGGGGGCAGGGATCTTTCAATTTCTAACTTTTGATTTATTTTGTTTCTTTTTTATAGGTTTAATGAAGTAAATAACTCACAACTCTACCTTTTTGAGGTAAGAGCCCTCTTTTGCTATTATGTTTTTATGGCTCTTTAGGAATTTGGGCTTTTAAGGTTTATGTTTTTTTTTGGCTCTCTTTGCAAGTTGAGAGCTTTCTATGCATGCATAGAGCTCTCAATGCATGCATAAATCTTTTAGGGTTTTATATAGAATGTGAATTATTTCTTAATGTTATTCTAATTAATTTGTTAAGTTTTTTGTTTTATAGATCCCTAAGCCAATCATTTCCTTCGTCTTCTCTCATGAAAAAAGAGGTAAGCCCTTATTTTCCATGCCTAAGTTTATGCTTTTTTCTTTGTAATATTGCACCCTTGGGTACCGGGGTTGGGATATGTTTAGGCTTCTTGCATAGAACTTATGCATAAGCTCTATGCATGAAGCCTTATGCAAGATGTATGTATAGGCGTCTTGGATAGATCTTATGCATAGGCTTCTATGCATAAATCTTCCATAAAGGCTTATGTCTCAAGATCTATGTAAGAAGGCTTATGTCTCAAGGTCTATGTAAGAAGCCTTATGTCTCAATCTCTATACAAGAAGCGATATGCAAGAAGCCGTATGCAAGGAGATCTATGCAATAAGCCTTATGTCTCAAGATCTATGCAAGAAGCTCTATGGAAGAAGCCTTATGCAAGCTCTATGCATAGGCTTCTCGCATATTCTTCCCTCTTATCTTCTACCTCTCGGGCCCACGCTCCCACATGAGGAATACATGTTTTCATTTTCTTCCCTCTCTATCACACAGCTTCAGGTGATTTTTTCCACCTTATACCTTCTCAAAGTTTTTTTCTCCTTCTCTTCTCATTGTAATGTGCACCTTGAGGTACCCTTGGGTTAAATTTAAACTTGCAATCATTGAAGCTATGAATCCATTCATTTTAGCATCTCATTATGTTATGCATGCCTTAAGGCCTTGCATTCACTTCATGTGTGAATCTATTCTTTTAAGCTTCTCATAGATATTATGTTTATAATGGTAAACAATGAACATTTTAAGGCTTGGGATGTTTATCTATGTCAGACATGGAGCAATTCAAGACCTAAGAGGTGGTCCTCATCAGAGGTATGGGCCTTTTTCTTGCATTTTTATGTTTATAATGGTAAACAATGAACATTTTAAGGCTTGGGATGTTTATCTATGTCAGACATGGAGCAATTCAAGGCCCAAGAGGTGGTCCTCATCAAAGGTATGGGCCTTTTTCTTGCATTTTTTAGTTTAGTTCTTTAGTATTTTTTTAAAATTTTAAAATAATTTTTTATTTACAGAGATTGTGATTAAAGAGGAGGTTTCAACCATTTCATATATGAATCACCTTCTATGCAAGGTTAGGAAACTTCTTGTTTTTATTTATTGACGGTTTTTCTTTTGACTTACTTTTTTCTCTTAGAAGTGTCATATTTTTGGGGCTTTGCATGCATATTTAGTCTAATAAGTTAGCAAAGAAGAAGATTTTTTATTAGACACTTAATGAATCTTACATACATGATAGCCTCCAATTTTGACATCAAATAGGCTAAGAAGATGCAGCTTTTCTCAAATAAGAATGATGTTATCCCATGTTTATTTTGTATCCAAGCCTAGACATACACTTTTTGCCGTATGATTTGTACACATGTCCAACTTTGTAAATGCTTGGCAATTTAGCGGGTCCGCATTTGTAAAGCCAAAGCATGGAAACTCTCTCTAGCTATTTTGTAAGGTTAAAGCCCATGGTCTATGTATGCACAAAAATGAAAGCTAAGCCTAAGGTTTCAAAAAGCTTATGTAACAAACTTTTCAAATTCAATAAAGAAAGAAAGAGAAAGGAGTCGTGTGATTTGGGAGGTTCGGGAAGTTGGAAGTTGGTTACAACCTCTCTCTACCTTTATCTACCAATCTCACGGTTCTTTTCAAACTCTCTCAATTGGCACAAACTCTTGCTTTCTTGTTTCTTGTTTCTTGTTTCTTCCATCTCTCTTGTGCTTCAACGCCATATCCATGGAGGAAGAGAGTGAAGGAGAAGATGATGAGGATGATCTCCATGCTTATCTTTTGTGTGCCATAACCTAGGTCTAGTTTCTTTGTGTGTGCATGGCTGTAGTTTCTTAGAGAGAGAGAGAGATAGTGTGTGTGTGCCATTCTTGAGTGTTTCTTGCAGTTTTTATGGCTATGGAGCACTCCAGTGCATATATTTTGCATGCTTGAGCCCGGATTTGCTGTATTTTTGTATGCTTGGAAGGCTAAGTCATTTGGTGCATTCGCCGGGAGGGGCTAGCCATGGAACTTGCAAGAAGCAGCTTCAAATGTGGAGGGAGCACTCGCCTAGAAAGAATGTGCAAAGACCAAGGAGGGAGGCAGCCTTGAAGGAAAGAAAGGAGCAAGCTATGGTCAAGGTGATGCTGCAAATGGAACAGGAGCAACGATCAGTGGATGATGCTCTCCGATGTGCAGAGGAAGACGCAGCAGCACAGTGACATGTTGCAAATGTACTGCAGGCTAAGTATGAGGATGCAGTCATCTCACTTGCAGAGATGGAGAAAAGAACTGTAATGGCAGAAAGCATGTTGGAAGCCCCGATGCAATATCAGGCTCTTGATAATAATGCTCAGCTTGTGCCTCCCAAACGATGCATTGATGCTGCTGCAACACATGAAGCGCCATCTCGTTGGTCTTGGCCACGACTTTCACCAAAGTCTGTTGATTTGTCGCCTGACTCGAACAAGGGTAGACGGTGGAGATATCACCAATGAGCTATTGAGGACTGAAAGCACAGAAACACAGCTTGCTGATGCTCAAAAGCAAGGTTTACTATCTCAGCGGTTGTCGCTGGGATGGCCTGAAAAATCTAAGGCACAGAGTAGATATGGTGAATAGGCATTATCTTCTCACAGCATTGCTGCATGTTACAGGCGGGCCAAATTCATTTTTTTTCTTTAATAACGTCGCTGATCAAAGAAGGAGAGGGAATGCCCATGATGGGAGAGAGAAGATGAAGGAGAGGCAACTTGGAACAGGTCAAAGCAAGGCAAACCAGTCAGTTCTCTCGGCTATTCTATTGACTCAACAATAAAGAAGGCTGTCGGAGGTAGCCCTCTGCAATGCAGGCCAGCGATCAGCACAACCAACAAATGAAAAATGTCCATACAAAGAAGAAGATAAGATTATTATTTATAAAAAAAACCTTAATTAAATTAATTATGGTGTGAAATGTCCTCTACAAGGGTTTCTTCACATGCAGGAAATTTTGAAAGCTACATTTCTGATTTCTTTGCACACTAAGGGGCCCGTGACTTTTTTCTTCAAGATTTTCTCTCTCTTTAGCCCAGGCCTTTAGTGGCTATTTAGAGGGAATAGCGCAAAATGCTTTGCTCAGTCAAGGAGGCATAGAGGGAGAACGAAAGCCACCAGCGATGAAGAAGGAGCGCAACAGATTTTGAGTGAGGGAGAGCCATGAAATTATGATCTTTTGATGGGGATTATTTTGGTGTTTGGAAGTTGAGTTGTTATTATTTCCATAGGATGTTTGTGGGTTTTTTGTGGGGGATGTGTTGATGATTTTTCACCTCATTCTATGTTTGGTGGAGTATGGAGTAAGTGTAGGAGAGTAAGTGAGGAGTTTGAAGAGGTGTGATGAAGTTTGAGGAGTTTTTTGAAAGAGTGATTATGTGAAAAGGGAGAAATTTCATTGATATTTTGTTCGCGGGAGCTCACAAGCTGTGTGGGAGGAATGATAGCCTCCAATTTTGACATCAAATAGGCTAAGAAGATGCATCTTTTCTCAAATAAGAATGATGTTATCCCATGTTTATTTTGTATCCAAGCCTAGACATACACTTGTTGCCGTATGATTTGTACACATGTCCAACTTTGTAAATGCTTGGCAATTTAGCGGGTCCGCATTTGTAAAGCCAAAGCATGGAAAATCTCTCTAGCTATTTTGTAAGGTTAAAAGCCATGGTCTATGTATGCACAAAAATGAAAGCTAAGCCTAAGGTTTCAAAAAGCTTATGTAACAAACTTTTCAAATTCAATAAAGAATGAAAGAGAAAGGAGTCGTGTGATTTGGGAGGTTTGGGAAGTTGGAAGTTGGTTACAACCTCTCTCTACCTTTATCTACCAATCTCACGGTTCTTTTCAAACTCTCTCAATTGGCACAAACTCTTGCTTTCTTGTTTCTTGTTTCTTCCATCTCTCTTGTGTTTCAACGCCATATCCATGGAGGAAGAGAGTGAAGAAGAAGATGGTGAGGATGATCTCCATGCTTATCTTTTGTGTGCCATAACCTAGGTCTAGTTTCTTTGTGTGTGCATGGCTATAGTTTCTTAGAGAGAGAGAGAGATAGTGTGTGTGTGCCATTCTTGAGTGTTTCTTGCAGTTTTTATGGCTATGGAGCACTCCAGTGCATATATTTTGCATGCTTGAGCCCGGATTTGCTGTATTTTTGTATGCTTGGAAGGCTAAGTCATGAATAATGACCCCTTGATCGAAGTCATTTTTAGCAATTTTTAGGGTTTAAATAGGGTCAATTATGGTCATTTTGGATGCATTTCCATGGTATTTGAAAGCATGTGTGTGTGGAATGTCAAGGTATTTGCATGCATCATGATTGTCGATGTTGTCCATTGGTGGAAGCACATTGCATGGGAATGGTGACGATTAATATTGTTTTATACATAAAGAGGAGGTTGTATGTAAGTGGGTAGAGAGAAGAGAGAGATCGAGGGGAAGAGAAAGAGGGTTAGTATGGTTAGGTGGGAATGTAAATTTGTAGACCTTAATGTGGGTACAAATTTGTAGACCTTAATGTGGGTAGAAATGAAAAATTCCAAATTAAAAAAATTGGAGGGGTGGGTAGTTTTAGCACCCATTGGTACCCACCAACTTCTTGAGAGAATAGAAGAGAGAGAGAGAGAGAAAACATTTCTCTCTCTGGCTGGCATGGAGAACACGAGGAGGAGGAGGAGGAGGTAAGTCGTTTTTCTGTTTGTTGATTAATGTGTGTGTTTGAATCCTGTACATAAAGAAAGAGAGAGAGGAGACCATCGCCCGTTGATTTGCCAGAAAGGAGAGATAGAGAGAGTACGCCACCCATTGATGCTCACCATGACCAGTCGCTGACGATCACCAGTGGAGAGTAGGAACATAGATGGAGAGAGAGAGGCCAAGATGGGACCCCACGGGCGTGGAGGTCGCCATGAAGGAGATGGCCACCATGTCACCTCAGGGGCGATGACGCCCTTTGTGAAGTGCTAACAAGGCTGGCCAACAAGAGGGGCCGCCTTGGAAAGCGGCTCAATAGGCTCGGCCCTAAGGTGACCAAAGGATGGCGTCTGAGGGCATGAACCACATGAGGGTGTGAGCATTGACCAGGGCTCGATGGGCTATGCACCTCAGAGAACGTAGGCCAAGCCCAACGGATGGGGTTGGCCGATTCTGTAGGACCCAGGTGAGCACTTGGAGAAGAGAGGAGGCCAAGCCCTTGTGCTTGAAGTAGCCGGGCTGGCCGCCTGCAGACTGGAACCGGGTGCGCCTAGCAATGGTGAGCTTGGTGCCATGTGCTTACGGGCTGGCTAGTGAGCTTGGTGCCATGTGCTTACGGGCTGGCTGGTGGGCGATGATGAGCCGCACTTAGCGCTCGAGTCTTGGTGGCTGACTAGATGAGCTGTGCATCTATGGATGGCCGGGCTGGAGCGCTAAGGTTAAGTGCCATGCCCCTAAGGTGCTGGGAGCCTTGCGCATGAAGAGGCATATCATGTGTTGAGGTCTGGCAGCCTCATGCTTTCCCTGGCCCATGTGCTCAAGGCCATTCGACAAGGGCCTTGGTTGTGGCCTTTGGCCTTGCATGCAAAGTAGGCCGAGCATGGTGCACTTGGGGGCTGTGCGCCATGCGCCACTAGGATGCCGCATACTGTGTGCGTTGTGACGGGCTGTTGGAGCTGTCATTGGGCCGATCGACTTGGACCATGAGGGTTGTTTGGTGGCTGATTGCTTGCCTACACGATGGAAAGCGAGCCCAGCTATGCATGTGGCTTGGAGCAAGGGCAAGCATGAGGTCTTGGAGCCGACTGCCAGGTTGCTATGGGGATGCTTATGGTGAGAGCGGACACGCAGGAGGCCGTATGGCTCAGTGGTGGATGGAGCCTAGGCCGTGTCTTGGAGCCGACCAGCATACACATGGGCAAGGTACCATTATGGAGAGCCTAACCACACTAAAGTGGGATGCTCATGAAGAGAGCAAGCATACACTAGGAAGGCCACCCATGGTAGACTGAGAGAGAGAGAAAGAAATGTGTGTGAATGTGGGAGGTCTCTATGCTCTCAAACTAAAATGAGGAGAGAGAAGGTGAGGAACCATAGCAAGTAGAGGAGACATTGTGTGTGGGTAAAAGAAGAAGGAAAGAAGAGAGAGGGTAATATGGCTACACTATATGTGTGTACATGCAAAATAGGAAAGAGAGAGAAAGAGATTTGATCACTTTGACATGGTGCATACTTAAAAGTAAAAGCATGAGAGTGTGAGAGAATGTATTAGATTGTGTGCATTATTCTTGTGTTTGTGTTTCAGGAGGAGGAAAAGAAAGAAGAGAAAAAAGAAAGAAGAGAAAGAAGGAAGAGAAAGAAAGAAGAGAAAGAAAGAAGAAGAAGAAGAGAGTTCACGAGAATAATGAGTAGAGAGAGAGAAGAAAGAAAGAAAGAGTTTTAAAGTGTGAAAGAGAGAGAAGAGTGGAGTGAAGTGAAGATTAGCCAAATGTTGAATGCAGTGATGCTGTTGCAGATTGACTGAAACGTGGAAGTGTTGGAAATATCGGTTCTTTTTCATTAAACTGTTGGAAACAACTTACACAACCATTTTGACATTAAATTTCTCTATTCAATTTAGAATGGTGAAGTTGTGTCTTGATAATCTGTTAGGTCGTAGTAGTTTGTTCTTTTCCATTTGTGTGTCTGTGTGGGTGTGTGAATAAAACATTGTAAATTATTTCATACAAAAAGATGTCTTTTCGGTGTGTGTTTCGAGGATTTAGGCTATGTGTGGTTGTTATTTAGGACGCATTCACTGTTTTAGTGGGTATTTAGTGCATTGGAATAGAGAGTAGGAAGGCCAATCATTTTTGGTGCGTTCGCCAGGAGATCACTAGCTAGTTAGTAGCTACGGGATATCTCGGCGCATATATTTTGTGTGTGAGAACCAGGGTTTAGGAGTTCAAAAAACAAAAAAAACAAAAAGAAAATGGCATGACTCCTAGGATCAGAAGGACTTAGGAGTGGCCGCGAGGAGTCAAATGAGAGAGGGACATTGGTAAACACATGTGATTTTTTGGAGAGTTTTGCTAACTCGGTTCCGTACGAAGAAGAACGACAAGAGTGGGAGGACATATTCATTCAAGAACATTACCCACGGTTTCCTAGTGATGTGATACGGAAGATCAAGGCCACATACTGCAAGGATTATCTTAGATCCATAGAGCCCTTTGGTTTGTTCCATGCACTAATTTGGTGGAAGTGGTTTATCAAGGCAATTTTAAGGTCCATCAAGCTAGATAATCCAGAGAATCACGAAGAACCTCACGAAGTAAGAAGTGCATGAGTGAGTCTACTCAGGGTCGAACAATTGACCCAAGACAAGCAACGGAAGAAAGGAGGAAAAGGAGGGCTGAACGAGCTGAAATCCGTCTCGCTGCACAATTAGAGTTAGTGAACCTAGTGTTGAGAGAGCAAGAACCGAACGTGACACAAGGAAGATCCTTGGATAGCGGTCAATTTCAAGTTATCGTTCCTTCTAGTCTAAGCGGGGAAGATCTTTCGTGTGATGACCAAACAATAAGGGATTTAGGAGTCAGCAATCGACCTGAACAAGTTGATAGCCCAACAAGAGAAGAAAGAGAACTATTGCAGGCACTAGCGGTAGTGTGCCTAGAGGACTTAGAAGCTATCCGCGATTACCTAGGGTAAGACCTAGAGCTTTAAATTTCTGGGACGATCCAACTTTTGAGGTATTACCATTTTTCCAAATGGTTGTTCCAGCACAAAGAGCAACAATCCGGTTAGCCGACTTTGTGCAATTTGCGGGACTTTGGGACGAGGATCCTGATGCGCATTTACAAAAGTTTGAGGTGACATGTGTTGCTAACGAGATAATTGATCAAGATCAAAAGCTGCATATCTTTCCGGCAACTTTTAAAGACGAAGCAGCAAGTTGGTATGGCAACTTGGATGCAGCCTCCAAGGCCACGTACCAAAATCTATCAACATCTTTTTTGGCCAAATTTAGAAGGCAAGGTTTTCAAGATAGATTGGCCCAGCAATTAGACTACTTGTTGCAAGGAGTGAACGAGAGCATTGACCATTACATACAACGCATGGAGACCATTGTGAGGAAGATGGGAGTAGCAGCCCCTAATGATGACACACAAAAGCGTCGTTTGATTGATGGTCTAAGGGATCCAGAGGCTCAGAAGTATGTTGGGCTTCGTCGGCCTGTTGATTTGAACGCGGCCAAACAAGAAGCTAGAAACTGGGAAGAGGTACAGCTGGGACAGCAACGGAGGGAATTACTTTATGGCCCTATGGGGACATCACCTATGGTTAGCTCTATGAGACCCCACGAGGTCTCAACAATTGCCGGTCCCTCACAACCACAAGTGGTTGTTAATACAAATCCAGCATCATACATGCCTCCAAACCCATATATGACTGCACACCGGCATACATGCTTCAGACCGGAACACCACCACCACCTTTAGTGAGCGAGGCAAGGGTGGGGGACATTGTGACAAGTGTGTTGGGAAAATTTAAAGAGGAGATCTTAAGTGCTGTGCGAGCTCCAGTAAGGGACGTTATGGCTATAGAGCCACAGCTGCCTACTATGCAAGCCAGTGCGCAAACTCCACCTCAATCGAATATATGGTGTGCGAGCTCCAGTAAGGGACGTTATGGCTATAGAGCCACAGCTGCCTACTATGCAAGCCAGTGTGCAAACTCCACCTCAATCGAATATATGGTGTGGGAAATGTCATGGCTATGGCCACTTGGCTACAGAGTGTCCTACTGTATCTCGAGTCGTACCTGATCAACCACGAATCTTGTTTTGTACTTATTGCTTGAAAAACAATCATACAGAGGAAAATTGCTTCATTAAGCAAGTACATGAGAGAAGGCAAGCGCAGGGGATGAACACTAATTTTAATTGCATGGATAAGAATAATATTACTTTTGAAATTGAACCTCCACCTCGACCTTTTATGCAAAGAGGAATCCCAGAACCCTATAAGCAACAATTGCAGCAAGGATTACCCGCACAAGCCCGACCTCCATTTCCATGAGGGCGAGGGCAAGGTGGAATGAGGGGACAAAGGCCAGGGTCACCCTATCGCCCATATTTTGGCTGGGGTTATCAAGGATATGGAAGTCCTAATACAATTACCCAAGGAACAGTGATTTGTTGGAACTGCCACCAAGAAGGCCACATTGCTGCATATTGCCCGAATGCAAGGGCACACCAAGATTATGTTCCTTTATGCAAGCAATGCAGTGAGGAGGGCCACGAGGAGAAAGATTGCCCTAAAAGTAATGCAAAATTAATAGGGGACAAAGGGAAGCAAATTGTAGATAAGGGTCCAAGTACTTCAGCAAATTTAGTGGAAGTAGTCCCTATAGTAGGTGCTAGGAAAGAATCGGCAGACAGAAAATTTAGAAAGGTGACATTTGCTCATAATCATCCAATGGTGGGAGCTGTTACTAGATCCCAGGGGAAAGTGCAAAGGACTGCAGAAAGCTTGCTGAAATCAACCCAATTAGAGGGAGGAAAAGTAAGCATGCTTAAGGAGGCATCTTTAGAGGAAGTTGCAGAGAGTCAAGAGCCAGTGAACGGATGAGCAATCGTCTGATCAACCTCCCATAGCACGCGTAGGAAAAGGCCCTCATTTCCAACTTGGTGTAACACCTTTCCCTGGTAGATTAATTTTTGACCGATCGTACACTTCCTTGGTTTGCAGATATTGCAAATTTCTTGAGCACTGCTCATTATCCAGGAGGCGCCAGCAAGTATGAAAAAAAGAAAATTTTATTGCAATCTCGCCACTACACCCTCTTTGGTGGTTATTTGTATCGTTATTTTCCTAGGGAGGGGGTGTATCATCGTTGTGTGCGAGAGGATGAGATACCTTCTATCTTACGTGCACTTCATGATGAGCCATGTGGAGGTCATTTTGCGGGGGAATTAACCGCTCGCAAAGCATTGCTAGCAGGGTATTGGTGGCCAACTCTTTATAAAGACTCTTTTGAGCATTGTAAACGTTGTGATAAGTGTCAATGGGTTGGTCGACCCACACCACAATTTGCGACCCCTTTAAATCCAATCTTGGCTTTAAAACCTTTTGAAAAATGGGGAATTGATTTTGTGGGTCCGATTGATCCACCCACTCGTTATCGATCCAATCGATACATTCTTGTGTGCACGGATTATGTGACCAAGTGGGTTGAAGCTAAACCTTTGAAAATGGATAGGGCATTGGATGTCGCCAAATTTTTATATGAAAATATCATTACTCGTTTTGGTTGTCCGTTGGAGTTGGTGAGTGATCGTGGTTCTCATTTTTTAAATGAGACTATTACGGAATTAACAGAACTTTACAAAATCAAGCATCGAAAATCCACTCCGTATTATCCTCGAGCTAATGGTCAAGTGGAGGTGACCAATCGAATACTGGGAACGATTTTAACCAAGACAGTATCGAAAAATCGACGCGATTGGAATGAGAGATTGTTTGAGGCTTTGTGGGCATACCGTACCACATTTAAAGTTACGACTCAAAATACACCTTTCACTCTAGTGTATGGTACAGAAGCAATTTTCCCAATAGAGAAGGAAATACCCACATTACACGTTGCCTTGGAATCTCGACTAGGTGAGAAGGAATCTTTAGAGGCTCGATTACTGGCCTTGGTGAGGTTGGATGAGATACGTTTAATGGCTCTGCAAAATGTTGAGGCGATGCAACATAGACGAAAGGCTTGGCACGATCGTCACATTAAGGTGAGGGAGTTTCAAAAGAATGATCAGGTTTTGGTCTATGACAATCGATATTATAAGTTTCCTGGCAAATTACAAATGAGGTGGTTAGGCCCTTTCAAGGTGTTAGAGACCTTTAATAATGGTTCTTTGATTGTCCAAGACCCTGATGCTGTAATAGCTCCTTTTCGTGTTAATGGTCTTAGGGTGAAACATTATTTTGTTTAAGTTGGTAATTACGTGGGTCAAGTTGATTCATTGTATATTTTTCACATGAGTTTTGCTCTTTATTATTTTGTGTTGTTTTGATGGGATTGGTGGGTTTATCAGGTTTTGGTGCAAACGATTCGATTTTCTTTTACACAGTTGGTATACAGGTGGTATGGAGTTTTCTCTCAATGCTTTATTTTATTTTCTTCATCCTTATGTGGTTTGGTTTGGGTGGGATGGTATTTTAGCATTAGTTGTAGACCCTGATTGGGTTGATGAGTTGGAATGGTTGTTTCGGTGGTTGGCTGCCGGGGAATCTCTTCCAATTGCCGAGAGCGACTTTGGTCGCATGGCCCAATCTTTGGCCGTTATTGCGCCAGAGATTTTTTGTTCAGGTGTGGACACCTTAACCGATGCGTCCGATGATTCTTCGGATGATTCTTTTCATCCTGAAGATGTGGTAGACTATCTTGATGAGGAGGATAAGGATGAGGGTTTGGGCTTTGGCCTCCCTCATGGCTTGTATCGGATACTTCTACCTAGAGAAAGTAGTTTTGTTTCGAGAGCTATACTTTTGAACGAGACAGAGGGCCATGGGGTGACACCTCACCTTTTGCCTTTTGGTGTAGTGAATGGGCCTGTGAGTTTTCGCACCGTTTTTTCTGAGTCCCATGATGTTAATGAGTTTTGTTTTTCTTGTTATTTATTTCCCAAAAAAAAAACTTTAAAAAGAAACAATTGTTTTGTTTGTGTGATTTGTTATGTGTTTTTGTTGTTTGTTTTGGTTTGCATGTGGATTGTTTTTTTTTTTTTTCAATTTTAGGTACATTATGTTTCTTAGAGGTTGTAAGCTAATTGTTTGAATGGTATTTTCTTAGAGGTTATAAGCTAATTGTTTGAATTGTTTGAATGGTTAGTATGTGTAGATATGGTATTTTCTTTGTATTTTTGCATTGCTAGGTGCAAGGAGATGGGGGAGTAACTTGGGAACAATGATATCATAGTATTGAAAATTGTTTCTGGACATGCAATTTTTGCTACTCAGAGGATATGCAGTGTTCCACAGGTGTATTTTCTCCAATATATTTGGTTATTTTTTTGGTATCACTTGCATGGTGTGTGTAATAATGGGGATTGTGAGTTGTGTTAATCCAATTGCGATTGCTTGGTACTTGACTTATATGATTCTTTCTTTTGGAAAGATTTGGGGTTTATTAGTCAAGGATACTAATTCTATGAGTTTCTTGCTGAGCTCTGTAGTAGAAATTGGTCATTACCACATTCATCTTAACTAGGCATGTGCTGCATTGACTATATTTTTTCTCTTTAATGGTAGGTAACAGCTTGGAAGTGCTTAAGAACTCTAGTGGAAGGAACTTTTCTCCCTTATTCCTGGGTTATAATGACCATAATAGTCTCGATTTTCATGATGAGCCTGGGGAGGGTTTTCAAATCATTGCCTTTGAAAAATGATGAAAAAAAAAGAAAAAAGAGAAGAAAAAAAAGGGGAAGAAAAAAATAAAAAATTCAAATGTATGTATGTGGTATATGTGGTCTATCGCCTTAATGGTTCTTGGTAGGTGAGGAGAGTCATGCTGGCAGGGTTGTCAGTACTCTAAACCGATGCCTTGGGCTGTTTTGGGATAGCCATCGCCATGTGAGCTTGGTTAGCCGGGAGGCAAGGTCTAAGAATCGCAGCCTAGTTTCATATGGGGTGGTTGCCATTATGGTGTACATTTGGTTCCAAAAAAAAAAACACACAAAAGAGAAAAAAAATTGAAACGAGAAAGGCATGGTTTTGATATAAGGGAATTTCAATCAGGCAATGACTTCCATGGTTAGTTATGCTACTATTGTCTTTATGAAATATGGAAGTGAGTAGAAGGTAGTTTTCCTAGAGTTTTGTAGTTATGGATAGGTTGTTTCCTATTTATTAAAGTGGAAATATTATAGACATAGTGAGGATATTGTGGTAGTTGCTAATTTTTACTATTTTTTGGGATTTGATGTTTGCTTAATAAACCTTTTGGTTTATCTATTGGTTAGTGTTATATAAGTCTTGTAGTGGTGTTTGCAACTTGGATTTTTATTCACTCATTTATGTGTGCTGATGATTTCTATCCGGGATTTACTTTATCTATCGTAAAAACAAAGTTGAGTCTCGATTTATGGATCCATCAGTCCAGCCTAACCCCATCCGATCCCATGGGTTAGCCAACCGCCCAACCACTGTAGTGATGGGATCCAATTTGGAATTTGGTTAGGTTTTGTCCCGGGTACCAAGGAAAAGAGTTCCAAGGCCCCCTAGCCGGAATTTCATGCAAACATAAAACTAGCCACACCACTTACACACCCAATATGAAAATTGCCTTTTTCTTAGCATCAGCTAACTTTAAAACAATCCTTTAATGAAACCATAGTACCACTGATCACAATCTCCCAATTTATCCAGTTGATTCATAATTTCCCATCATTCCTTCATCAGAGTATCTATGGCATCATTGGCAACTAGAACGCTCACCACCTGTCCACACAGAGGCCGTTTCCATAGTTCCTAGCCCATAATACTCGGCAATATAATCACTTATCAAGATGGACTCTCGTTGAAGATCAGCAAGATCAACCAACAGATCCATATAAAAGAGCCATGGACTCATCCGTTGAGGACCAGCAAGGTCAGTCAACCAGATCCATGCCCGGTTTCACAAAACAACTCTTACTCCTTGTTCCAATATCTTCCTCGACGCACGCGTGGGTATCCTAGGCGACCCAGAGCCCGAGCACCGTATGGTCAGCACCCTCTAGGATCCTTCGCAGGTGACCTAGCGCTTCACTCATAGGCCGCTTCCTTGGTCCCTCATCCACCGTACCGGAAGCTCACCATTTTAATCGAACCGAGGCTGGTCAAGACCTCGGTCGACCTTGCTACGCGAGACGTCCTCCATGGACTCTCCGTCAGCAGTTGCAACTTTATCAGTTAGGTCTCCACGACCTTAATCACAAGACGGTCAAAATGCTTCCCCAGCATTCTTGACATAAAACAGCCATTTACAAACAGCATTTACAAACAGTTTACAAATACAGTTTCTATATTAACTCTCATTTTTCCACATTATCCCTCATTAATCCACATTACTTATTCCACATTCCATGTATATGTGTACTCATCCAATCACCTCCTTTTCTATCTCTTCACTTCAGATTCCTTCACATCACATATCATATATTCACATCCATATCCACATCCATACATCCACATCCACATCCACATTCACATCCATACATCCACATCTACATGCTTATCTCCATTTTCACATCCTCATTTATACATCCACATCCCATATCCACATTCATACATACACATCCATATATCCACATCTACATCCACATACATACATACATCCACATCCACATTTCACATTCACATCTATACATCCACATCTATATTTACATTCACATACATCCACATCCACATTCCCATACATCCACATCTATACATCCACATTCCACATTCACATCTACATTCACATTCACATACATCCACATCTACATTCACATTCACATACATCCACATCCCCATTCCCATTCACATCTATACATCCACATCTACATCCACATACATACATACATCCACATCCACATTCCACATTCACATCTATACATCCACATTCACATACATCCACATCCACATTTCCATTCACATCTATACATCCACATTTACATCTATGCATATACATCTTCATGCATATATCCATTTTCATGTTCATACATCCACACTCCCATCTCCATATCCACACATCCACATACATACATCCATTTTCACATTCCCATTTATATAACCCCATATACCTTCACATCTAATCTTTTACATCACATCCATTCTCGCCCTATCACAACCCATATACATCTTATCCTATCACATACACTTCTTACCTCATCCCCCCATACACATCTTAATTCATCTTATCACATCCTAACTTATTTCATAAGCATCTTATCACCTCTTAACACACCTCTTATCACATCCTATCACTTTCCATACGCATCTTATCAATTCTTATCACATCTCATACACCTCTTATCACATCTTATCACATTTCATATCTTTTTTTTTTTAGAGAATTCTTTTATTTGATATAAGATTTCTCTACACATTTATTTATACATAAATTCCATTTAAGGAGACTAACACTTTCGAAATTAAAATCAATCTTTTATGCATCTTCTTATGCATGATTTCAATTTGGTAGGGAATTATACTTTTAGAATAAAAGAATTTCTCTTATGCATCTAAGTTAAGCATAAAATCCATTTATGAGGAAAATCATACTTTTAGTATAAAAAGAATATCTTTTATGCATACCTATATGCATGAAATCCAATATGATAAAAGTAACACTTTTGATATAAAAATTTTTCCTTTATGCATACTTCTATGCATGAAAATTAAAAATGATAAAAGTAACACTTTTGATATAAAAATTTTCCTTTATGCATACTTCTATGCATGAAAATAAAAATGATAAAAGTAACACTTTTGATATAAAAATTTTCCTTTATGCATACTTCTATGCATGAAAATTAAAAATGATAAAAGTAACACTTTTGATATAAAAATTTTCCTTTATGCATACTTCTATGCATGAAAATTAAAAATGATAAAAGTAACACTTTTGATATAAAAATTTTCTTTTATGCATACTTTTATGTATGAAATAAAAATGATAAAAGTAACACTTTTGATATAAAAATTTATCCATTATGCATACTTCTATGCATGAAAATAAAAATGGTAAAAATAACACTTTTGATATAAAAATTTATCCTTTATGCATACTTCTATGCATGAAAGTAAAAATGATAAAAGTAACACTTTTGATATAAAAATTTTCCTTTATGCATACTTCTATGCATGAAAATTAAAAATGATAAAAGTAACACTTTTGATATAAAAATTTTCTTTTATGCATACTTTTATGTATGAAATAAAAATGATAAAAGTAACACTTTTGATATAAAAATGTATCCATTATGCATACTTCTATGCATGAAAATAAAAATGGTAAAAATAACACTTTTGATATAAAAATTTATCCTTTATGCATAATATTAAAATTCAATTTCTCCATGATTATAATGAAATTCTTTCAATTAATCTAGGATGATGATTCCTAGAATATGGTAGGAAGTCCTCTTTTTATGCTTTGAATGAAAATTTTTTATGCATAATTTTTATAAAAATTTTGCCATAGCTCCGCTGCTATGACTGATAAATCTCAATTTTTCTAAGGGATAAAGCTTATCATTAAGAAAATAATTAAAATGATTCTCTAATTGGATCCTTAATCCATAATGGATTGAATCATCAATATACATAAACTAAAAGCATAAGAAAAAACCATTAATTTGGCCTCAAGCATAGCTTTATCTTGGGTTAAGGAAAAGCTTTATGAAAAGCTTGATTTGGATTGAGAATGGGTCATGAGTATGACCATTTCTTGAGTGAGAGAGAGAATTTACATAAGAATCATTAGAATTTAAACATAAATGAAAATTAACTTCAATAGCATTTATTAAATTATGTAACTCTTCACTACTATTCAAACTTCAATAGCATTTAAAAAAAACCATACCAATTAAACTTCTCAAGCTTGAGAGGGGTTGAGAAGAGAGAAACATTGAGAAATTATAGAAAGATGAATATTCACTAATTACCTTACAACTTGCTTGATTCTTTGTTCACGGTAGAGGCCCCCAACCAATCAATTGGTTAAGTATGTTGATGGAGCCACTAATGGGGATTGAAGAAAGAGGGAAGCTCCAAAAACTAGTGAATTATTAAATGAATTCACAGTTCTTGGCTTAGGTGGAGTAGAGTAACGATGCATAAACACTATCTATTTTTCAACAAGGGTGAGGCTTCTATTTATAAGAAAAATTGAGCTCCTAACCAAACAAACTGATTCTAGAATTTTCTAAATCAGTTTGGTCAATATTTGACCATTTTTAGGTCAGTTAAGCTAACTTTTTGGAACTAGACTTGAATGAGGAGAGAGGAGAGATGAAATATCTCAATTTTTATGAGTTTAAAACTCATTCAAGCATGTGAAATATGTACCTCCTTTAAAGAACTCCCCTTCCTTACATATGTCATATTTTTAATATTGCTCATAGTTTTTTACTAATAAACCTTGTACATTTTCAACTCTTCATCTTATGTGAAATATGCACCTCCTTTAAAGAACTCCCCTTCCTTACATATGTCATACTTTTAATATTGCTCATAATTTTTTATTAATAAACCTTGTACATTTTCAACTCTTCATCTTATGTGAAATATGCACCTCCTTTAAAGAACTCCTCTTCCTTACATATGTCATACTTTTAATATTGCTCATAATTTTTTACTAATAAACCTTGTACATTTTCAACTCTTCATCTTATGTGAAATATGCACCTCCTTTAAAGAACTCCTCTTCCTTACATATGTCATACTTTTAATATTGCTCATAGTTTTTTTACTAATAAACCTTGTACATTTTCAACTCTTCACCTCATGTGAGCATTTACTCATTTTTGGGTATTTTCTTTTTACAAGTTGGATTTATCTCCTCCCTACACATGGATTGATGCTATTGGTCCATAGGAACCTTAATTGGACCATAGTCTAAAGATTTCTGAAAATCTAGACCCTTAGGCTAAGGTTCTTTATAGCTATTTTCAATTAATTCCAATTGCACATTGGAAAATTCTTTTTGAATTTCTGTTTCAGGGGAACTCATCTGAATTAGAAGAGATATTTTTCTATCCAAAAATATTCAAAATCTGAATATTCTCTCTCTAGAATATTTTTCTCTCTCTAGGCTAAAACAGATAGAAACAAGGTCTTTATATTTCTGAAGAGGGATTGATTACAGGGAAAGATACTAGACATCAAAAAGGGGGTGGGGGAGGAATCTTACAGAAGAGAGAGATCGAGGGGAAGAGAAAGAGGGTTAGTATGGTTAGGTGGGAACGTAAATTTGTAGACCTTAATGTGGGTACAAATTTGTAGACCTTAATGTGGGTAGATATGAAAAATTCCAAATTAAAAAAATTGGAGGGGTGGGTAGTTTTAGCACCCGTTGGTACCCACCAACTTCTTGAGAGAATAGAAGAGAGAGAGAGAGAGAAAACGTTTCTCTCTCTGGCTGGCGTGGAGAACACGAGGAGGAGGAGGAGGAGGTAAGTCGTTTTTTTGTTTTTGTTGATTAATGTGTGTGTTTGAATCCTGTACATAAAGAAAGAGAGAGAGGAGACCATCGCCCGTTGGTTTGCTAGAAAGGAGAAATAGAGAGAGTACGCCACCCATTGATGCTCACCATGACCAGTCTCGCTGACGATCACCAGTGGAGAGTAGGAACAGAGATGGAGAGAGGGAGGCCAAGATGGGACCCCACGGGCGTGGAGGTCGCCATGAAGGAGATGGCCACCATGTCACCTCAGGGGTGATGGCGCCCTTAGTGAAGTGCTAACAAGGCTGGCCAACGAGAGGGGCCGCCTTGGAAAGCGGCTCAATGGGCTCGGCCCTAAGGTGACCGAAGGATGGTGTCTGAGGGCATGAACCACATGAGGGTGTGAGCATTGACCAGGGCTCGATGGGCTATGCACCTCAAAGAACGTAGGCCAAGCCCAACGGATGGGGTTGGCCGATTCTGTAGGACCCAGGTGAGCGCTTGGAGACGAGAGGGGGCCAAGCCCTTGTGCTTGAAGTAGCCGGGCTGGCCGCCTGCAGACTGCACCTAGCAATGGTGAGCTTGGCGCCATGTGCTTACGGGCTGGCTGGTGGGCGATGATGAGCCGCACTTAGCGCTGGAGTCCTGGTGGCTGACTAGATGAGCTGTGTGTCTATGGATGGCCGGGCTGGAGCGCTAAGGTTAAGTGCCATGCCCCTAAGGTGCTGGGAGCCTTGCGCATAAAGATGCACATCATGTGTAGAGGTCTGGTAGCCTCGTGCTTGCCCTGGCCCATGTGCTCAAGGCCATTCGACAAGGGCTTGAGGCCTTTGGCCTTGCATGCAAAGTAGGCCGAGCATGGTGCACTTGGGGGCTGTGCTCCATGCGCCACTAGGAGGCCGCGTACTGTGTACGTTGACGGGCTGTTGGAGCTGTCACTGGGCCGATCGACTTGGACCATGAGGGTTGGTTGGTGGCTGATTGCTTGCCTACGCGATGGAAAGCGAGCCCGGCTATGCATGTGGCTTGGAGCAAGGGCAAGCATGAGGTCTTGGAGCCGACTGCCAGGTTGCTATGGGGATGCTTATGGTGAGAGCGGACACGCAGGAGGCCTTATGTCTCAGTGGTGGATGGAGCCTAGGCCGTGTCTTGGATCCGACCAACATACACATGGGCAAGGTACCATTATGGAGAGCCTAACCGCACTAAAGTGGGATGCTCATGAAGAGAGCAAGCATACACCTAGGAAGGCCACCCATGGTAGACTGAGAGAGAGAGAAAGAAATGTGTGTGAATGTGGGAGGTCTCTATGCTCTCAAACTAAAATGAGGAGAGAGAAGGTGAGGAACCATAGCAAGTAGAGGAGACATTGTGTGTGGGTAAAAGAAGAAGGAAAGAAGAGAGAGGGTAATATGGCTACACTATATGTGTGTACATGCAAAATAGGAAAGAGAGAGAAAGAGATTTGATCACTTTGACATGGTGCATACTTAAAAGTAAAAGCATGAGAGTGTGAGAGAATGTATTAGATTGTGTGCATTATTCTTGTGTTTGTGTTTCAGGAGGAGGAAAAGAAAGAAGAGAAAAAAGAAAGAAGAGAAAGAAAGAAGAGAAAAAAAGAAAGAAGAGAAAGAAAGAAGAAGAAGAAGAGAGTTCACGAGAATAATGAGTAGAGAGAGAGAAGAAAGAAAGAAAGAGTTTTAAAGTGTGGAAGAGAGAGTGAAGAGTGGAGTGAAGTGAAGATTGGCCAAATGTTGAATGTAGTGATGCTGTTGCAGATTGATTGAAACGTGGAAGTGTTGGAAATATCGATTCTTTTTCATTAAACTGTTGGAAACAACTTACACAAAACCATTTTGACATTAAATTTCTTTATTCAGTTTAGAATAGTGAAGTTGTGTCTTGATAATCTGTTAGGTCGTAGTAGTTTGTTCTTTTCCATTTGTGTGTCTGTGTGGGTGTGTGTGAATAAAACATTGTAAATTATTTCATACAAAAAGATATCTTTTTGGTGTGTGTTTCTAGGATTAAGGCTGTGTGGTTGTTATTTAGGACGCATTCACTGTTTTAGTGGGTATTTAGTGCGTTGGACTAGAGAGTAGGAAGGCCAGTCAATACACTATGAATAGGTGATACCTTAAGAGATATGTAAAGTGTATGGAAACAAGAAGTGCTACTAAACACAATCATAACTTTATATACATGTGATGTAAACATTGATTTTGTGGTACATTATTTTTTATAACCCATGTTTATTTAGAGTTATAGGATTTTTTAGAATCTCAATCATGTTTATTTATTGAAGGTGCTTCATCTTTGTTGAGTATGGCATTGTATAGAGCCAATTTGACCTTTATCCATTAATGTAGCAATTGTTTGAAGCTAAAATTAAAATTCAAAACTCATTGGAAATTGCTTCTCTAATCATGAATGAGTTTTTCTATGTCATCCCAAAGATTTGTTGGCAACATGCTAGTGTACATGTGTGCCAAGCATGGCTATCTTGTTGAATCATGGGAATTCTTTAGCAAGCTTCCTTTTAGAGATGTTGCATCCTAGATAGAATGTATTGGAGGGTTTGATGAGTTAGACTTCCATGAACAAGAACTAGTCTATTTTAGACATGGATTTGGAGGATTTGTCACCAAATGCAATTACATATAGTCTTTGCTTGAAATCTTGTGGTAGGGTAAGTGACATTGACAAGGGCATGTAGTTACATAGCTAAGTTGGTAAACATGGGTTTGAAATGGATGTCTTTGTTTGCAATGAATTGGTTTGTATGTATAGACAATGTGGGGATTTGTCTAAAGCTTAAGGGGTTTTTTGGGACCTTGTTGAGTCCAGATGTAATCTCTAGGAACATACTTATTGAAGGGTATGTTGATCATGGGAGTAATAAAGACTCATTGACATGTGTCGACTTGATGCAACAGGAGGTGTGAATGCTAATGCCATTACATATATCTGTACTTTAAGGAGCTTGTTGCAACATAAAGAATCTAGATAGGGGCCTCAAAATTTACTCTAATATTGTTAAAGAGAAACTTGAAGGACATCTTCCAACTTCATCTGCTCAAAACAAACACAATGTCCACAATCCATGTACGCTGCATTCCATGAGAAAAACATCAAGACAACATCCTTAAACACATGGCATGCCTTTTTGCTAAACTACATTTGGCGTACATGTCCACAAGACTCCTTCCCACATAAAGCACTAGACTCTGTCACCTATGCCGGAACTTGGAAGGCTTGTAGTAGCTTAAGAGACATAAATAGGGGTTACAGATTACACATTTAAGTTTGACAAGAGGGTTTTGCAAGAGATTTTACATGCTTTAGTGGATGTGTATGCCAAATGTGGTGCTCTTGGAAGAGCCTTATACATGTGATTTTTTGGTCTATCAGAAAGCACTGAACTATGAATTGATATCGAGTGAGGGCATCTCCACAAGTGCATGATAAGATGTTTGTTCAAGATTTGGATACACTCTTTTCTCAATGAGGTCAAAGAAAGGATGCATTAAGATAATTTTTTGTGCATCTTGAAAGCCTACGGTAGCAAGGGCAAGAAACTTCATAATGAGAATTCCAAACAAGGGTTGATGTGACATTGAGCTTCACAATGCTTTAGTGCCATGTATGTCAAATGGGGTACTCTTGAAAAATCCATGACTACATGTGTTCTCTAACTTTGTGTGCTAAAAAGGGAAATAATGTTGTGCTTTTGGTGAAGATTTCGTGTGTATGTATGGTAAATGCAATGCTCTTGTTGTGAAATCATGAGATGAGTGCTTGATTAACTTCCATTTTTGAAGGTCTTTTTTAAATCTTTTGTCAATGTGGAAATATATGTGTGGCATCTTAATAGAAGCAAGCGAGAAAGGTAGCAACATACTTTCTCTAGTTTCAAAGGGTTTCTAGAACTTGGCAATACATGACAATGTATGCATGCAATGTGTTCCAATACAAAACTACATCTGCATGCCCTATATGGTGCACTTGCAAAGGTATTTATTGTGTTTAGTTCTCTTCCACAAGGTATTTGAGAAAATTGAAGGGTGAGCACCTATTCTTCATCGCACAAATCTCTGCTCACATTTTGGGGGAAGCTACCTTGAGAGCATCTCATAAGGGCAGAAGGCAATCTGAAAGCTTTTCTTGGACAAAATTGGGTGCTTTTGACCATGTATATATCTGCCAAATGTGGTATGCTTGCAAGGGGCAAGTGTTTGACAAGATTTTCTTATGATCTAGATCTCCTAGATGTAACATGACAAAGGTGAGTGATGTCCATGCTTTTCTTATCCATTATCATATCTTGTTTTCCATACTTAGTCTTATTAAAATGGCTAGCCTACCCTAGTTGTCTTCTTGCACACATTTAAGTTGGAAGCAAACAAGGAAGGACATCATTTGTAGGGTTTAAAAGAGTCATTTTATCAAGTTTGTGTAACTACTCATGAGAAAACCTTTTGCCGGATGAAAATTGGAAAAAGTAGCTTCAAAGCTTGACAAGTTGTGAATCATAGTGTGGAAGTAATAAATTCTATGAAATGGTCTTAGTTTGTGGTTTATGCACATGAGAGAGAAAAAAAATAGAGAGAAAGAGAGAGAGATTCTATTCGCTTGGGTCACATCACATACCAACCCAAGAGCAAATTTGGGAAGAAATTATAATTGAAATAAATGTGTGGAACATTTGTACATATAAATTTCAAGAACATGAGTGTACACTTATGGAACATTTGTACATATAAATTTCAAGACCATAAGTGTATACACCTGTATTTTTAAATACATAGAAAATTGTCCATGCCTCTAAACTTTTAGCTCATCATTTGTGAAAAACTCACCCAAGTCATTACACTTCAATGTTAAAATCCTAGGAAAATAGATTAACATTTTACACTTAAATCTTAAGAAATGGTCCTTATGTTTTACCCTGGTTTAGACACCACTAGTTATTTAGTTCCATTGCAATACTACTATACTTGTAGAGAGGAGACTCTTGTAGGGAAGAACCCAACCTACAAGGATGTTGACAAACAAGATATTGAGCTTGAAGATGATGTAAAATGAATACATATGATGGCTACAATAGATAGTTAGGGAACCAGAGGATCTACATGGGTTACACCTAATGGTGAGGAGCTCCCCAAGGTTGTGCCATTACTAATGATTCTTGCTCTATCTTCTAATTCCAAGGGGAATGGTTATAGGTGAACTTGAGTCCACATGGGATGACTCGGATAAAGAGAATGCGGGGAGAGGAGGAGCTTGAGTTCCTTGCAAGCACACACACAGATACATAAAAGAGTGCAATAGATAAGTGAGAGAGATGGATGGCTGGACTTTCTTCTATCTTCTTCTCTTCTCTACAACCATATAACTAAAAGATAAGAGTACATACATAAAGAGAAAATACTCTCCTAGAATAATATGCAATGGTCACTCTATAGTCTAAACCCAACTATATGAGTTGGCACTATAACTATGCCATAACTCTAGTACTCCAAGGGGCTGTCACACAGCCTATCATCCACTGCATATCAATCATAATGTCACCAACCATATCAGTGGCATAAGTGGGAAAGCTATCACTTTGGCATGTCATCAATGTTCTCCATAGCACTAGTTGAGCTCGATATCTCAATACTCCCCCTCGAGCTCAACTCTACCAAAGTATATAAAGTAATCAAATGTCTACAAATGGTAAAATATGATGAGTAAAAATGATAGAATTTGAGGCTAGCGTAGTCTACCTTATCCTATACTCATGTCTATGGGTAATAGTGTTGAAATTTGAGCATTGTGATGAGCTATGGTGGATCAAACACTAGAATCAACATCATTAACAAAGTGATTAGCAAATAATTAATTAATAAATAGATTAATGTAGGCATGGATACTCAAAAACCAGCAAATTCTCATTAGGGCAATGCCTCAATTTATAGAGTTTACATCAAGCATCAAATCCCATTGATTTCTCCATGATTCACTCTCCCAGAATATCTCCACCTCTTGCTTGATTCTCTCCACCTCTTCTCTTTTCCCTGAATATCTCCCAGAATAACTCCACACTTCCCAGAATATCTCCACACTTCCTAAATCTTCTCATGCTACCCTTTATTCTCTCCCAGTAGATTCTCCTCACCTTTTCACAGGTTCTTTCACATTTACATCTTCTCTTTTACAGCCTCTAACCAAGGGCTTGTTCCCGCACACACCCTATTCACTTGTATTTTCAACACCTCCCCTCAAGTGAATACTTCTAGCATACCTGGACCCTATATCAAGTTTCTCTCTTACTTGATAGCCTGCTACCTTGACTAAAGTGCTCACACATACATCTACCACGTGGCCTACATCATCGGTGGCTCCGAGGTGGTTTTACTTTGTTGGGGCAGGTTACATTGGGTTGTGGGGTCTCTCTCTCTCTCTCTCTGAGAAAAGATGATCTGACTCCACTTCCTTTGGAGCCTCCATGAAGTTTGCTGATGTGGTTCCTTCTCCACTGGGTTTGCTGTAGCAGTCTCTTGCCATGTGACCTGGCTTTCCACAATTGTTGCAAAAGTGAAGGTCCTTCCTCCTACTCTGCCTCTTCCTCGTCCTCGTCTCCTCGAGAGAATCCTCCTCGGGTGAAGAATGCCTTTTCTTCTCCTGTTGAGTCAAGCCATTTCTTCTCTTTGCCTCTGCTCTCTTGCTCTAGTAGAGCTGCTTCTATCTCATGTAGCTTCAATTCAGGTACATTCTTTAGTGTTGCTACAATGTTTTCATATTCACCTTTGTCCACACTCTTCAAAAGTACAGCTAATGCTTCATCATCTTCCACCTTTTTGCCAATAGCTGCAGCTATTGCTCAATGCTTTTATATTTGTTCAAGTGTGTGATTAAAGGTTCACTTTCCTTCATGTCCAATTTGTAGAATTGCATTAACAGATTTATCTTTGAATTTTTTTCTTGTGTACCAAATAATTTATTGAGTTCATCCCATGCATCTTTTGCCCATTTTATCCCTGTGATGTGATGAATGATTTCATCATTTAAACTGAGTGCAATAAGTCCCAATGCTTTTTCATTCCTACTCTTCCACTCATTTTCTCCTCTCTCTGGGCATTCATCTCTTCCCTCAACTAATCCCCACAAATTTTTCCTCATGAGCAAATACATGGTTTTTGTCTGCCATGTATAAAATTGCTCCCCATTATATTTGGCTATTTCTTGTGCTGAACTCATGGTGATGTGAAAGGGGTCTTACCTCTTGATCCAATTTCAAGATTAAAGGGCAGTGTCTATCCTTTTACAACTCAATCTGGTGTTTAATAGATGATTACAATAATTTTATCAGCATAAAATCACCTTAAATTAAGGGTAACCAATTTGTACGAGATGATTGGAGTATCAAACCAACTCCGATTTGCAATCTGAAGTTATAGGGATCTGTATCAGATACCTAATGGTTAATTTGAACCCTCAATTGCACCAAAATATAATGATTAGCACTGATTAATCATTGATTAGTAAATTAATGATTAGCACTAAGCACTGATTAATCATTGATTAGTAAATTAATGATTAGCAAATTAATGCTCTGTTTTGTGTGCAGATTACAGAGTATGCGGGGAGTCCAGATCTGGTGCCTTAGACTTCAAATGAGCTCAAATGCTTTCAAGGGCATCAATAGCAATGAGTCTAGTAGAGGATTAAGCCAAGAAACACAAGATTTGACCAAATATTGAAAGCTTAATCTCTGTTTTACCAAAGTCACCTGTAGATTTGATGAAGAGCTTGGATCTCACTGTAGACTTGATGAAATTGAATTTATGACTTAATTATTATAGCCATGATGAAATTGGTGACTTGAAAGGGCTCTTTTGTTGGGAGCACATTTGGTATGAAATATTCTGGTAAAATGAGATTATTTTTTTGACAAGATGAGTCAATAATTTATTATTATTAGCTTTAAAATTACCATTATGAATTACTCAATCTTCTATAAATTTTAGGATTTTGGTGATAGGAATCAATGTAAAAGACTTGAATATTATTATAATTGATATTGGTGATAGCCATGATGAAATTATTGATGTGAAAGGGCTCTTGAAGAATGTTTAATATGAAATAATGCTCCATCCTCATCATCATCATTGTGTGGGTGATAGGTTCCTCTTTCACACTGTCCTGTAGTTGTAATGCCCATATTCTTTATCATGCTTTCACATAGAAGTGTTGTAATGCCCATATTCTTTATCATGCTTTCACATAGAAGTAGGAGTGTTTTCTTTCAATGCCACTTGGCAAAGAACCACATTTTAATAATTTAAAGAATGAAACGAGAAGCCATATTTATTTAAAGGAAGAGGGGATGGTGTAATCCTATCCTATATACATTTTGGATAGGCATTAGTAGATGGACATTAGGTGTGAATTATGGAATAGGAAACTAATTGAATTTTCTATATACCACGTGGAAAATGAAATAAAAATGTCACATGTAACATGGATACCCAATGAGTGTATGTGGTAGGTATGCCGTAACACTAGTTAAGCTCGATATCTCACCACTTTAGAGTCCAAGGTCTAGGGTTTGGGGTTTAGGGTCTCAGCTTAGGGTCTAGGGTCTAGGGTTTAGGGTTTAAGGTTTAGTGTCTAGGGTATAGAGTTTGGGGGTTAGGGTCTAAGATTTGGAGTTTAGGGTCTCGGTTTAGGGTTTAGGACATATGCTATAAGGTTTAGAGGTCTAGGGTTTAGCATTTAGGTTTTAGGGTCTAGGCTATAGGGTTTATAGGTCTAGGATTTAGGGTCTGAGTTTTAGGGTTTAGGGTCTACGGTCTAGGGTTTGGGTTTTAGTGTCTAGGATTTAGGGTTTAGAGTTGAGGGTCTGGTTTTGCGGTTTAGGATTTAGGGTTTTAGGGTTTAGGTTTTGGGGTTTAAGGTTTACAGGTTAGGGTTTAGGCTTTAGGGTTTAGGATTTAAGGTTCAGGACATAGGCCATAAGGCTTTAGAGGACTAGGGATTAGGGTTTAGGGCTACTATACACGAATGTGTTTAAAGTTCCTTGTGGGTGATGGCCTCTACAACACCACCAATAGGCACACAAGGAAGAAAAGTAAAAGGATTAAAATTGGGGGATGCAAAAGTCTCAGCTCCAAGGACTCCTAGTAGCAGACGTGCACCTATCCTCTTACCTCTAAGTGACTCACTTAGACACTCTTGCAACCACCCAATCTCCCTTTGTGCTCCAACTACCTCCTCCAGTTGTCCTCCCTAGTCAGCAGCACAGACCTTTAGAAGCTCTCACCTTCCACCTATTAGCCTCTCTTGACCTTAGTAGCTAACATACAACTGACCACTCCCAGCATAGATATGTCTTGTCTTTACTCCAAAATCTAGCCCTTGGCCCCAAGTAGAAAATTGTCCTCCAGGATCACTCAGTTGTCCTCTAATAGTGGTAGCATAGCTGACCTTTTATCCCTAACCTCAGGACCTTCTTGGACCCTTGTTGACCCTCAATTGTTGATACTCTTATGACTGCTTTGGCTGAGACAAACCCCGCTTGAGAGAAATAGGGTAAATAAAGTCAGAACCCTCTAATGAAATAGAAACCTTCTCCTCTTTGTCCACAGACACTCCCTGGTTCCTTGGGTACCTCTTATATCTAAGAGATGTCACACTTTAAGCTCTCGCCTGACTTCAACTAATCCATAGATGCCTCCAAACTATTTATTCTCTTAAAGTACACTTATCTGACGCAAATAACTCTAGTTTTGTCTATTCTATGTAAACCCTGACACTTTTATATCCTTTGAACACTCAAACAAAAGCAAGATCCATTGCAAGGGACACCTTGATGACACTAGCTACACGCAACTGACTCTGGATCAACACTTAAACCACTAGCGCATCTGTCAGCTAGCTACTCTAGCTGTATAGCTGAGACTCACAAACAATTCTCTCAAGCTCAAAACATGCCATTAGCTACCATAAGCTACCATGCCATTAGCTACCATGCCCTACTTCTCAGGCTGACCCGAATCATATTAGTCACAGGTCACATATATATAAGCAAGACCTAGAGTGAGTTAGGGCTAGCTATGTATAGCTCCAACACCCCCACTCAAATAAAGGTCTCTAGCTGCGTGTAAAAAAACCCTTGGGAGCATAAGGGAAAAACCCCAGCACAAGGGAAAAACCCGAGCTCCTACATATAAATGTACAATGCCACCTTAAAGTCCATGTGCAATGTGCTTCTATATACAAAGTACAAAGAATAAATGTGCATGATGTGAAGTAATGTGTGAAGTGTCCTAAAGTCTATAGGCCTCGGGGGGTGCACCTCAAAAAATGTAAGTCTACCACGTGCGATCATTAGGTGGGGTTTTTTTAATCCAAAATATTGGGTAAATTTACAGAAATACAATTACAAGAGGGGTATTTTAATTGTACTTTGGAAAAAAACCCGTAAGTCTATAAAGAAAAAGGGGTAGTTTTATCAGCTCAAAATTCACAGATGAGGGGTTTTTTAAATACCCCTTGAACGCACGTCGTAGGAGGGGCTTCCACATAGTGCACCCCCCCAGCTATAGGCTATGTACAAGTCTAGACAAAATTGACATGACGTGAGATGTGCTAATCTCCAAAAAGAGAGGCCGCTGCAACTCCAAGTTTTGATCGCAAAAGTGTAAACCGGGCTTCATGGAGTCCTTTGGTGAGAATGTCTGCAATCATTTGATCAGTTGGACAATGTTCTACCATTATTGCTCCTTTCCTTACTTCATGTCGAACATAGTGATAATGAACTGCAATATGCTTAGACTTGCTATGTTGAGGGAATGCCTTAGTTACTCTTTGAATGAGAGTTTAAATACTTAAAAAACTAAAGGATATGTATTCAATATTGTTAAATGAAAGTGGTAAGACTAAGTTACACTTCCCAATCAACCTAGTTGTTGGAGAATCATGCTCTAACAATCACCCATGGTCTTTATCCTAGATTTATCACTTTATCCTATGATTATTTAAATAGTTAATCTAGTTATAGGTCTATTAGTTTCTTTTTCTTTTGGTTGTTGATGGCACTCTTGCATGGTGGGTTCTATTTTCTTTTCTAAACACCTTTGCAAATAATAAAGACTATATTTTCTTTAGCCAAAATTTGGCTTATAGATTTGAGATCTATTATCGATTATGTGATGTGACCTTCCTCTCCTTTTCCCTTTTATTAGAGGAAGTAAGATGATTTATTTACCTTTTTCTTGTGTGCCAATATTTTTACCATGTCCCGTTTATAAGGTATGTTATAAGACTTAAAGGACATTTACATGCATTGTTTAAGAAAACTGTGTCATCCTTAAAAAGGAAACTTTTATGCCATATGAGGTTACCAAACTAGTGCTATTTAGAGATCAAGGCATATAAATACACCATGCATGGATGGAGAGTACGTAATAGACGACAAGTACATGCAAAGCATTTGATTTCCTTCTAGCTCCCTTCTATGTATTTATCATCTAGCTAAACGGAAAGGAATGGTAATTTCCTTCCATTTAGCTTCTATGTATTTATCATCTTATTTTGGGGATGCAATGATTTTGCATTACATAAGGCAAAATGTAAGTAGCTTGCACAACAAAGTTAAGGCCCTATTATTCCCATAGAGGAGAAGTAGGGGAGTGGTCCCAAAAGTACACCTTTAAGTGGATCAACACTATTCAAGTGGGTAAACCTATTGGCCTACCCATTGAAGTAGATATATCCACAAAACAATGCTTTGTTTTTACGAACTTGTTTATTTGAACTCCAAAATTCTTATAGTAGGTGGAGTCTCCGTCACCTTCATCAATCCCTTAGCAAGAACCAATGGTTTAGAGTGGGAAAGCTAATTTGAAACTTCCTTTATAGATTAAAGTAATGATAAAACTAGCACTACATCTCATGGGACCATATGTCCTATCTCAAGGAGAAGGGGGGAGTAGATGTGCCCAACATTCATGTGAATGACAAGAGTCATATTTGCAAACTGATCATTCACATTGAGGACAAGGAATCGTTGAGTTGCATAACTAAGTGCAAATGCAAAGGGATTGCCTTATAAATGGGAAGGCCTTTTCTATTTGCCCCATGTAGAATCAAGCAATCGATCCATGTAACTTATGGTAAGAAGGCCTTAAACATTGTAAACAGTCTGGTCAAAGATCTCTTATAGAAGACGGATGACTTGGTGGATTCATCTAATGGTAGTCCATAGCCTAAACACATTAAAACACTACAACTATATGATCTCTACAACTATAATGTATGTATATCATGTTATTCAACACTCTCTCCTGATCCAGATACATATATCTATTACATGTATATATTTTATCATATTTGTGATGAATTAATAATCGTACAAAAATATGTTTAATTTAATCTGTGCAGGACTCAGCTTAATGGAATGTGCAAGTGGGCACAAGATAAATGTATAGGTGTAAATGTGCACAAAGTCATTTTATGTAAGAAGGCCCACTAGCAATTTTCTTTGGGCAAAGGTTTTTATATGTATAAACCTTAGGAGACTTCATATGGTTAAAAATGTGTAAAGTAATACCCCAAAAGCGGGAAAAGCAAGCCCAATTTGTACGCTCATCTATTCTTAGCTCCTTGGACTATTTTAATGAAATAAAATTCTCTAAATACTCATATCGTGGAAGTGGAGCTACACGGCATATGGGGGGGGAGGGGAGACTGCACCCAATCTTGTCTTGATGGTGGTGATGTTATTCTTTCTCTCTGGCCGTATGTTATGCTATGTGATTTTATTTTAATTTAATTCAAGTCTTTATTTTAATTTTTGATATATTTTATGTCTTTTTAATTATTTCTCCAAGAAGTACAAAAGGGTCCCAGAGCATTGGTTTAATTTAATCTTCTTGAAGGCAGTCAAGAATTTGTGGACAAAGGTGAAAGAGACAAAAATAGAGGTGACTTTGGTAAATTTTTTGAATTTAAATTGAAGAAGAACACGTTTATGGATTTATGTTTATGAATAGTTGAAAGAAGACTTGTTTTTAACACTAGTTTGGTACCAAAACAGGACACTTAAGTGTCCTTTTTTGGGGGTTGCGAAAAAAATCGAACTCCTAATGTAGGCTTTAAAAACCAAAATGCTTCATTGGGCATGTAGAACATAACCCTATGCTTATGTAAAAAATGCTAAACATATAAAATGCCTTTTTATTTGGAAGTACATAAGCAACAAAGTAGCATATGTCTTGAAAATGAACATTTTTCAGGATTTTTCCAAATAGGCAAGCATCATTCTCTTTTTAAAAAAATCCAATGATATCAATAGCATTTTTCCCAAGATATTTTGATAGCATACATCAGTCCAAAAAGTTCACCAAAAAAAGCATTTTCCTTTCCTAGAATTTTTTTCAAAAAAGTTGCATAAAATTAGCAAAAGTAACGCGTATTATCAAAACTCAATCACGCCACTAAAAAATAATGTAGCCCTATCAATGAGAATTTTGATTATTGGTTTTCATGCTTGAGATGAGATAAATAAGCCATAATTTGATGTGTATGACACTAACTTAGCCTCCACTTAAGTAGGTTCTTATCGCCTAGTTCTAAAAAAATTGTAAAAAATAAAAATATAAAATTTGATCATCTTTTATCAAAAACTAATGATCATAACTATGCGTGCACAAGTAGTCTACACCTATAGTTACAACAAATAATGCACTTACACAGCTTTTTCCTTTGATGAAAATCAAAATTAGGCTCATAATTAGACATTTTATGTATTAAAAACAGGTTGCGCAAAAGGCCATGTATGAGAAGAGGCCCAAAAAGTGGCTCTAAAGTTTTGGAAAATTCAAAACAAAGTAGTATTTACCCTATATAACATGGGTGCACCTCAAGTTTTACATTATTAGCTTGCATATGGAAGGAGAAAAATTCATGCTCCACTGTATAAAAAACCTCATTTCAATATTAGCGAGTCAAAAATTTATCCAATAATTATCGTTTGATGATTCCAGGATTTAGTTTACATCATGGGCTTTCCATCAAGCCAAGTTTCATGATCAAACTATGTCCCTTCTAAAAGTTATGTCCAAATTACTACTATTTTGAAAACAGCAAAAATCATGCGTTTTATCAGCATGTGTCTTAGAAAATTAAAATATTGCCTTGCAAAAGCTAAGAAAAGTGCAATTTAAAAAATCTCTAGGATTTTTTGGGTCTTGAGGAACATCTGTGGATGTTAAGCATTTCAAAACTCTTAATAGATTGCCACAAAAATTCAAGAAAAATGCTAACTTTTCAGGACACTTTAGTGTCCTCAGGACACTTTAGTGTCCAATTACAGAACTAGTGTTAACCATTGGAACTACATGGAAAACCATTATTGGGTTTCCCAAAACCACAAAACTACCTTCCTCAACACTAATCCTCTTCATAATCTATCCTTATGGATTGAATCAGCAAGGAGAGAAGCATGTAGAGCATAGCCAGATTGTTAAACTACTGCAACTACATGAAATCCATCATGAACAGATGATAATTGTTTAGAGGATTTGTTTTTCAAAATTACTTTTGGGATTTTATTTTTCTCTTTCTCAATTGAGCGTTGGGTGCAAATCTTTTTACCAATTGCTTGTGGGTAACCTAGAAATTATATATATATATATATATATATATTTTCTCTTCACCCACCCCCGGCAAAGGTGACGCATCTCCTCTCTCCATCTGGCGGCAACAAGCGCAACAATCCAAGTTTACTTTTTAAAAAAAAAATTATTTTTCCCATATCTCTCTCAGTCGCGCTGGGCGCAGGCTTTTTACTTCTACCCCGTTGAGACATTTCAAGCCATTAGAGGCTTGTTAAGCTTTAATAAAAGAAAAAAATTTAAAGCTAATTTATATACATATATATTTATTCGTGTTTTAAGCGCTGGCCATCAGCGCACGAGTCGGGGAGGTTGCTGATTTTTTTTCCTTCCCTTGACGAATAAAGCGTTGCGTGCTATTGGGAGAGCCTTAACTTAAGATCTAATTTAATATTAATTATATATATATATATATATATGTGTGTGTGTGTGTGTGTGTGTGTGTATTTCTTCTCTAAAATTTTATCCCTTCTCTCTCCAACAATGGCGCAGCAATTTTCCCTTTTCTCTTTTCTCTTCTCTCTCCAATGGGCGACAACAGCGTGCAACATCACTTATACTTGCAATATTTCTGACCTTTTAATGATGTATTTTGTAGCAAAGCTATTCAACAATTGCAAGTAAGTTGCTATCCTTCATAGCTTAGTAAATAAATTTTTCAATAATTCTATGTAAGTTTTATCTTTCAGACGGAATCAAATACCTTCCAAGTAAGTTTCTCACCCCTATTTTTTTTACAATAATGATCACGCTTAAATAATTATGTATAGAATTTCAAGTCATACTACTCTAAGTTCTATTTCTTATAAAGTCATAATTAAATATAATCATAGTTACATATGGAATAATAATTATATTTTAATCCGTTCACATTGTTTCTCATTTTTCTCAATGTAAAGTATCATTACAGTCCAATATACAAAAATGTACGACTCTCTATGCTTGAGTTTCGTGTTTTTTATTTAAGTTTATTTCAACTTCAAAAGTAAATTAACCTTTCATCATCCAAACTTGTTTACTTAATCAATTTTGTCTACTATTAGTTTATAATCTCGCGTATCCTTAAGTGTCAAAATTCTTTTGACATATAATTTTAATGACACCAACGATGGAGGTATGTATATATATTCACTTTCTTTTATACAACTTTTTCATAAGTATTTCTATAATAGGGCGGTTGCAAGATGAGGGTACTCACTTTCGTTCACTCTCTCTAAAATTGGGACATCCACGCATCTCGGGCGGAGTACCTCGATCGTGATATCGCCATCAATTAAAACACGACACGTGCCTCCCAAGCCTAAAGCGACATATCTCGAATGAGATACCAACTAATGCCACGCTAGCAGGTCCGGGTTTCCAGTCATCATCCATGTCACCAATACAGGTCACCGCACCACACTATCTCGATCGAGATATTCATTCCAATAAAATCTCGACCATCCATTGTTCGAGGTATAGAGATATAATCTCCACCGTCCACATATCTCGAACGAGATATTGAGATCAAATCTCGACCATTGAAATACCTCGTTCAAGGTAAAGAGATGCAATCTCCACCATCCACATATCTCGTTCGAGGTACAGAGATGCAATCTCTACCATCCATTCATGCACATTGGAAGATGCGATCCCAGCCGTTTAAATATCTCGATCGAGGTATTTAATGAATCTCGACCGTCGACATACCTCGGTCGTGGTAATGACTTAAAATCTAAGCCGTCCATGTACCTCGAACGAGATACTAATATCAAATCTCAGCCCCCGTCGATCCTTCACCAACCCTAAAATTAAGTGTGTATCTTGGCCGTTTGTTTCACTAACCCTAAAATCCAGAGCGTACATCTTGCAAACCCTAAAGTGCATGATGCCACCGAGCCTCGTTCGAGGTTATAAAACTGGAAAACTTTTTTTTTTTGCCTCATTGTCAGAAGTTGTTTTCACTCTCCTTACTCTGTTGATTTGGATTAGCATTAGTGGACCCATCAACATTGTTTTATAGCTTCATAAGTGCTACTTAGCACTAAGCATTGGACCCTTCACATTAGACCTTTCACAACCTTTCACATTGGACCTTTGTGTTAAGCTTAGGTTTTAGCATGGAGTCACATGAGGAGGGCCACGAGGAGGGCCGCTCGTCTACTGTAGACCTCATCTCACAGAGATAGACTGCGAGTTAGCGGCTATCTGTATAGGAGTGCTGGAGACACACCGTCTACATTACATATCGTGGCAGACTTGGAGGCAATGCTTTCGTCCCTTCGTAGCCTTCACGATATTGTTTATGTAGATGAGTGGATAGCCCACCATCGCACTGCTCCTGTGTCACATGGCCTGACATATCGTCAGGTCTGTGATCTTGGTCGGATTAGGGATGGAGCCTACTTAGATCTTTTCCTCGATAGTCACGGGGATGAGGCCTGGGGCGGACAAGCCCCTTACTATTTCGCAGTGTTCGCATCCTCGTATGGCGGCACATATCTATAGTCGATATGTTGCCGCATATGGGAGGATGTCGAACAACCGCCAGATTTCCATATGCTTCACAGAGCAATTATATGCGGAGTTTGTCTTAGGGGAGGAGGTGGATTACACTAGCCATCGGCCGGGTGGTGGTGCTGGCCGAGGCCGTCTCCAGGACTAGGGTAGGCGGCCTCCACCAGCCCTTCGTGTAGCTCCTACAGATCCTTCATTTGTGCCTATGTCGACAGTCAAGGCTCTTGGCACCCAGGTTGGCATCGACGTACGGAGTACCACGAAGAGCATCTAGCACGTGGTGCGCTTGTTCTCACGATCGATACCGATGACAGATGTCGAGGTATTTACATATTTATTACTTCTTAAGTTTTTTGAGTCATTTATTTACATGTTTATATGTACTTTTCTATATTTTTACATGAGCGGCATGGTTGATTGTGTCACGTAGGGTCCCACACCTACCACTAAGAGACTCACTCAGGAGTTGGTAGAGGCAAGAGCGGAGATGGACCGCCTTAGAGTTGCATTACAGACGATAGAGGCAGCTACTGCAGAGGCAGGACATGTGAGAGAGTCTGACATCTAGCAGGTAGGTTTCTCTTGCACGTAAAAGAGTTATAATTAAGGTCCTAAGTTATAAATTTCTTTAAGTAATACCTAATGAGAGAGACTAATCAATTATTTTTATGAGAGAGTTATAATTAAGGTCCTAAGTTATAAATTTCTTTAAGTAATACCTAATGAGAGAGACTAATCAATTATTTTTATGCTTTACTTTTTTGCGTAGGCTCGGACTGAGGTAGAGAGTTCTAGAGCAACTGAGGCGCAGCATCCATGATTATGGAGCGGATTGCATAGCATAGGGCAGAGTAGTTGATGCTGCATGTTCGAGAGTTTCGTAGATCCTCAGACATGACAGTGCCCTACTTGCCTTTATATCCACGGCCTATTATAGTGTTTTTTCAACGACCTCTCCCTTAGGATGCACCGTCTGCGGCGCTCTATGTATCGAGGACATTGATAGTACCGGTGGATATGCCCTGGGATGTGGACATTTTTTCCATTTGTCTTGCATCACCTAGGAGCTAGTACGCTTCTCAGCATGTCCTCTTGCTGTGCATGCGTCGACCTAGCGACATATAGAGTTTTGGGCATTGATGATCTTCACCCAGGTCTCATTGTTCGAGTAGATCCTAGGACTGGCAAGCCTCTTGATTTTACCTCAGCTTGGGACTCGATGCCGCCGATGAGACAGAGATCAGGAGCCTGAGGTGCCTCCAGAGATTGAGTGGAGTGCACATGAGTATGATACATACCAGAGAGTCCTTCACGAGAACCAGATCACAGCATACGAGCGTGTGGGTGGTGCTGGTCCTAGTGGCACCTCGGGTGATGGTGCTAGCAGCAGTGCTGCTTCTCATGAGCAGTGTGTCCTTACAGCAGCAAAGGAGCTTACACGAGCAGAGTGGCAGACACGTACCATTGCTGATTATAGATTTTGGGTTTACAGACAGAGACGTCTTGCAGTAGCATGACGTAGAGAGAGGGAGAGGGCTATAGCAGCTTATGGGACTCGTGAGCTCCTGAGTACACCGGCACCAGCTCATGATCTTACCTTTGAGGCAGACTTCCCCGTAGATATTCGACGACCCCCACAGCCGGCACAGCCTCCTCGACGTGCACAGCAGCCTCGACGCCGCGCATGTCGACCAGCCCCAGTTAGAGATGACGATTTTGATTGGATTGCCATTGATAGTGACTAAACTCAGACTAGCTGGGTTAGCTCACTTACATTGTACTTAGATTTAGAGGCACTGACTAACCTTAGACTAGTTGGGGTAGCTCATTTTCATTCTGATGTACTTATTTGATGTTTATATCATTGTGAGTTTTTTCATTATTGAGTATCATTACATTTTAGCTGATGCTCTTGATTTTTTTAAATTTTTTAACACTTTGGCTATCATATTGTTTATTGAAAATCTCCATGCCATCGTACCTAAACATGCTTCGATAGGGGGAACCACACTTTGCAAGCATGTGGGAGGGAGCCCACCCCCACATGCTTGCAAAGTTTGGTCATGATCGGAGCATGTTTGGGTTAGTAATTAGTGCACACTGTGGATTTTTCAAGTCTCTTGGTGCTTAAGAGGCCATGGAAAATCCAGGCCTTCCCCATACCATCGTACCCAAACATGCCCCGATAGGAACCAAACTTTGCAAGCATGTAGGGGGAGCCCACCCCCACATGCATGCAAAGTTTGGTCATAATCAGAGCATGTTAAGATTGGTAATTAGCGCCCAGTGCGGATTTTTGAAGTCTAGAAAATGTGGGCCTTCCCCATACCATCGTACCCAAACATGCTTCGATGGGAACCAAACTATGCAAGCATGTGGGAGGGGCCCACCCCCACATGTTTGCAGAGTTTGGTCACAATTGGAGCATGTTTGGATTGGTAATTAGCGGCCAGTGAGGGATTTTCAAGTCTCTTAGTGCTTGAGAGGCCATGGAAAATCTGGGCCATCCCCATACCATCGTACTCAAACATGATGGGAACTAAACATTGCAAGCATATGGGAGGGGCCCACCCCCCACATGTTTGCAGAGTTTGGTCACAATCGGAGCATGATTGGATTGGTAATTAGTGGCCAGTGTGGATTTTTCAAGTCTCTTGGTGCTTAAGATGCCATGGAAAATCTGGGCCTTCCCCATACCATTGCACCCAAACATGCTCTGATGGGGACCACACTTTGCAAGTATGTGGGAGGGGCCCACCCCCACATGCTTGCAAAGTTTGGTCACAGTTACAGCATGTTTGGATTGGTAATTAGCAGCCAGTGTGGATTTTTCAAGTCTCTTGGTGCTTAAGTGGCCATGGAAAATCCGGGCCTTCCCCATACCATCGTACCCAAACATGCTCCGATGGGAACCAAACTTTGCAAGCATGTGGGGGGACCCACCCCCACATGCGTGCAAAGTTCGGTCACAATCGAAGCATGTTTGAACTGGTAATTAGCACCCAGTGCGGATTTTTCAAGTCTCTTGGTGCTTAAGAGGCCATGGAAAATCCGGGCCTTCCCCATACCATCATACCCAAATATGCTCCGATGGGAACCAAACTTTGCAAACATGTGGGAGGGGCCCACTCCCACAAGCTTGCAGAGTTTGGTCATAATCGGAGCATGTTTGGATTGGTAATTAGCGGCCAGTGTGGATTTTTCAAGTCTCTTGGTGCTGAAGAGGCCATGGAAAATCCGGGCCTTCCCCATACCATCGTACCCAAACATGCTCCGATGGGAACCAAACTTTGCAAGCATGTGTGATGGGCTCACCCCCGCATGTTTGCAGAGTTTGGTCATAATCGGAGCATGTTTGGATTGGTAATTAGCGGCCATTTTGGATTTATCAAGTCTCTTGGTGCTTAAAAGGCGATGGAAAATCCGGGCCTTCCCCATACCATCGTACCCAAACATGCTCCGATGGGCACCAAACTTTGCAAGCATGTGGGGGGGACCCACCCCCACATGGTTGCAAAGTTTGGTCACAACCGAAGCATGTTTGGATTCGTAATTAGCGTCCACTGCGGATTTTTCAAGTCTCTTGGAGCTTAAGAGGCCATGGAAAATCTGGGCCTTCCCCATACCATCATACCTTGACATGCTCTAATAGGAATCAAACTTTGCAAGCATATGGGAGGGACCCAGCCTCACTTACTTGCAAAGTCTAGTCATAATCGGAGCATGTTTGGATTGGTAATTAGCGCCCAGTCTGGATTTTTCAAGTCTCTTGTGCTTAAGAGGCCATGGAAAATCCGGACCTTCTATATACCATCGTGCCCAACACATTCTCCGATGGGGACCCAACTTTGCAAGCATGTGGGAGGGGCCCACCCCCACATGCTTGCAGAGTCTGGTCATAATCGGAGCATGTTTGAATTGGTAATTAGCGGCCAGTGTGGATTTTTCAAGTCTCTTGGTGCTTAAGAGGCCATGGAAAATCCGTACCTTCCCCATACCATCGTACCCAAACATGCTCCGATGGGGACCAAACTTTGCAAGCATGTAAGGAGGACCCACCCCCACATGCTTGCAAAGTCTAGTCATAATCGGAGCATGTTTGGATTGGTAATTAGCACCCCCAGTGCAAATTTTTAAAGTCTCTTGGTGCTTAAGAGGCCATGGAAAATCTGGGCCTTCCCCATACCATCATACCCAAACATGCTCCGATGGGAACCAAAATTTGCAAACATGTGGGGGGGACCCACCCCACATGCTTGCAAAGTTTGGTCACAATTAGAGAATATTTGAATTGGTAATTAGCACCCAGTGCGGATTTTTCAAGTCTCGGTACTTAAGAGGCCATGGAAAATCTTGGCCTTTCCCATACCATCATACCCAAACATGCTCCTATGGGAACCAAACTTTGCAAGCATATGGGAGGGGCCCACCCCCACATGTTTGCACAGTTTGGTCAAAACCGAAGCATGTTTCGATTGGTAATTAGCGCCCAATGTGGATTTTTCAAGTCTCTTGGTGCTTAAGAGGCCATGGAAAATCCGGGCCTTCCCCATACCATCATACCATCATACCCAAACATGCTCCGATGGGAACCAAACTTTGCAAGCATGTGGGAGGGGCCCACCTTCACATGTTTGCAGAGTTTGGTGACAATTGGAGCACGTTTGGATTGGTAATTAGCGGCTAGTGTTGATTTTTCAAGTCTCTTGGTGCTTAAGAGGCCATGGAAAATCCGGGCCTTCCCCATTTCATCGTACCCAAACATGCTCCGATAGGAACCAAACTTTGCAAGCATGTGGGAGGGGCCCACCCCCACATGTTTGCAGAGTTTGGTCACAATCGGAGCATGTTTGGATTGGTAATTAGCGGCCAGTGTGGATTTTTCAAGTCTCTTGGTGCTTAAGAGGCCATGGAAAATCCGGGCCTTCCCCATACCATCGTACCCAAACATGCTCCAATAGGAACTAAACTTTGCAAGCATGTGGAAGGGGCCCACCCCCACATGTTTGCAAAGTTTGGTCACAATCGGAGCATGTTTGGATTGGTAATTAGCGGCCAGTGTGGATTTTTCAAGTCTTGGTGCTTAAGAGGAATTTGCAAGAATGTGGGAGGGGCCCACCTCCACATGTTGCAGAGTTTGGTCACAATCGGAGCATGTTTGGATTGGTAATTGTGGATTTTTCATGTCTCTTGGTGCTTAAGAGGCCATGGAAAATCCCGGCCTTCCCCATACCATGGCATACCCAAACAAGCTCCGATGGGGACCCAACTTTGCAAGCATGTGGGAGGGGTCCCATCCCCACATGCTTGCAAAGTTTGGTCACAATCAGAGCATGTTTGGATTGGTAATTAGCGGCCAGTGTGGATTTTTCAAGTCTCTTGGTGCTTAAGGGGCCATGGAAAATCCGGGCCTTCCCCATACCATCGTACACAAACATGCTCCTATGGGGACCATACTTTGCAAGCATGTGGGGGGTACCACTCCCACATGCTTGCAAAGTTTGGTCACAATCTGAGCATGTTTGGATTAGTAATTAGCGCCTAGTGTGGATTTTTCAAGTCTCTTGGTGCTTAAGAGGCCTTGGAAAATCTGGGCCTTCCCGATACCATCATACAAAAACATGCTCCGATGAGAACCAAACTTTGCAAGCATATGGGAGAGGCCCACCCCCACATGTTCGCAAAGTTTGGTCACAAACGGAGCATGTTTGGATTGGTTATTAGCACCAAGTGTGGATTTTTCAAGTCTCTTGTGCTTAAGAGGCCATGGAAAATCCGGGCCACCATCGTACCCAAACATCCCCGATGGGGACCCAACTTTGCAAGCATGTCCACCCCCACATGCTTGCAAAGTTTGGTCCCCATCGAAGCATGTTTAGATTGGTAATTAGCGGCCAGTGTGGATTTTTCAAGTCTCTTGGTAATTAAGAGGCCATGGAAAATCCGGGCCTTCCCCATACCATCATATCCAACACATGCTCCGATGGGGACCAAACTTTGCAAGCATGTGGGGGGGACCCACCCCCACATGCTTGCAAAGTTTAGTCACAATATCAGCATGTTTGGATTGGTAATTAGCGCCCAATGTGGATTTTTTAAGTCTCTTGGTGCTTAAGAGGCCATGGAAAATCTGGGCCTTCCCCATAGCATTATACCCAAACATGCTCTGATGGGAACCAAACTTTGCAAACATGTGGGGGGGACCCACCCCCACATGCTTGTAAAGTTTGGTCACAATGCAAGCATGTTTGAATTGGTAATTAGCGCCCAGTGCGGATTTTTCAAGTCTCGATGCTTAAGAGACCATGGAAAATCCAGGCCTTCCCCATACCATCACACCCAAACATGCTCCGATGGGAACAAAACTTTGCAAAAAAAGGCCCACCCCCACATGTTTGCAAAGTCTAGTCACAATCAGAGTATGTTTGGATTGGTAATTAGCGCCCAGTTTTTGAGTTTTCATGTGTCTTGGTGCTTAAGAGGCCATGGAAAATCCGGGCCTTCCCCATACCATCATACTCAAACATACTCCGATGCAAACCAAACTTTGCAAGCATGTGGGAGGGGCTCACCCCCACATGTTTGCAAAGTTTGGTGATAATCGGAGCATTTTGGGATTGGTAATTAGCGCCCAGTGCAGATTTTTCAAGTCTCTTGGTGCTTAAGAGGCCAAGGAAAATCTGGGCCTTCCCCATACCATCATACCCAAACATGCTCCGATGGGAGCCAAACTTTGCAAGCATGTGGGAGGGGCCCACTCCCACATGTTGCAAAGTTTGGTCAGAAAATCGGAGCATGTTTGGATTGGTGATTAGCGCCCAGTGTGGATTTTTCAAGTCTCTTGGTGTTGAAGAGGCCATGGAAAATCCGGCCCTTCCCCCCATACCATCATACACAAACATGCTTCGATGGGAACCAAACTTTGCAAGCATGTGGTGGGAGGGGCCCACCCCCATATGTTTGCAGAGTTTGGTCACAATCGGAGCATGTTTGGATTGGTAATTAGCGGCCAGTGTGGATTTTTCAAGTCTCTTGGTGCTTAAGAGGCCATGGAAAATCCGAGCCTTCCCCATACCATCGTACCCAAACATGCTCCAATGAGAACCAAACTTTGCAAGCATGTGGAAGGGGCCCACCCCCACATGTTTGCAGAGTTTGGTCACAATCAGAGCATGTTTGGATTGGTAATTAGCGGACAGTGTGAATTTTTCAAGTCTCTTGGTGCTTAAGAGGCCATGGAAAATCTGGGCCTTCCCCATACCATCGTACCCAAACATGCTCCGATGGGGATCAAACTTGCAAGCACGTGGGAGAGGCCCACCCCCACATGCTTACAAAGTTTGGTCACAATCAGACCATGTTTGGATTGGTAATTAGCGGCCAGTATAGATTTTTCAAGTCTTTTGGTGCTTAAAAGGCCATGGAAAATCCGGGCCTTCCCCATACCATCGTACCCAAACATGCTGTGATGGGGACCAAACTTTGCAAGCATGTGGGGGGGACCCACCCCCACATGCTTGCTAAGTTTGTCATAATCGGAGCATGTTTGGATTGGTAATAATTAGCGCCCAGTGCAGATTTTCCAAGTCTCTTGGTGCTTAAGAGGCCATAGAAAATCTGGGCCTTACCCATATCTTCATACCCAATTATGCTCCGATGGGAACCAAACTTTGCAAGAATGTGGTGGGAGGGGCCCACCCCTACATGTTTGTAGAGTTTGGTCACAATCGGAGCATGTTTGGATTGGTAATTAGCGCCAGTGTGGATTTTTCAAGTCTCTTGGTGCTTAAGAGGCCAATGTGGATTTTTCAAGTCTCTTGGTGCTTAAGCGGGCCAATGTGGATTTTTCAAGTCTCTTGGTGCTTAAGAGGCCATGGAAAATCCGGGCCTTCCCCATCGCATCGTACCCAAACATGCTCTGATGGGGACCAAACTTTGCAAGCATCTGGGGGGACCCACCGCCACATGCTTGCAAAGTTTGGTCACAATCGAACCATATTGGGCCAGTGTGGAGTTTTCAAGTCTCTTGGTGCTTAAGAGGCCATGGAAAATCCAGGCCTTTCCCATACCATCGTACCCAAACATGCATCGATGGGGACCAAACCTTGCAAGCATGTGCTTGCAAAGTTTAGTCACAATCGGACCATGTTTGGATTGGTAATTAGTGGCTAGTGTGGATATTTCAAGTCTCTTGGTGCTTAAGAGGCCATGGAAAATCCGGGCCTTCCAAATACCATCATACCCAAACATGCTCTGATGGGGACCAAACTTTGCAAGCATCTGGGGGGGACCCACCCCCACATGCTTGCAAAGTTTGGTCACAATCGAAGCATGTTTGGATTGGTAATTAGCGCCACGTGCGGATTTTTCAAGTCTCTTGGTGCTTAAGAGGCCATGGAAAATCCGGGCCTTCCCCATAAAATCATACCCAAACATGCTCCGATGGGAACCAAACTTTGCAAGCATGTTGTGGGAGGGGCCCACCCCCACATGTTTGCAGAGTTTGGTCACAATTGGAGCATGTTTGGATTTGTAATTAGCAGCCAGTGTGGATTTTTCAAGTCTCTTGGTGCTTAAGAGGCCATGGAATATCCGGGCCTTCCCCATACCATCGTACCCTCCCGATGGGGACCAAACTTCGCAAGCATGTGGGGGGACCCACCCCCACATGCTTGCAAAGTTTGGTCAGAAAATCGGAGCATGTGTGGATTGGTAATTAGCACCCAGTGTGGATTTTTCAAGTCTCTTGGTGCTTAAGAGGCCATGGAAAATCCGGGCCTTCCCCCCATACCATCACACCCAAACATGCTCAGATGGGAACCAAACTTTGCAAGCATGTGGTGGGAGGGGCCCACCCCCATATGTTTGCAGAGTTTGGTCACAATCGGAGCATGTTTGGATTGGTAATTAGCGGCCAGTGTGGATTTTTCAAGTCTCTTGGTGCTTAAGAGGCCATGGAAAATCCGAGCCTTCCCCATACCATCATACCCAAACATGCTCCAATGGGAACCAAACTTTGCAAGCATGTGGGAGGGGCCCAACCCACATGTTTGCAGAGTTTGGTCACAATCAGAGCATGTTTGGATTGGTAATTAGCGGGCAGTGTGAATTTTTCAAGTCTCTTGGTGCTTGAGAGGCCATGGAAAATCGGGGCCTTCCCCATACCATCGTACCCAAACATGCTCCGATGGGGATCAAACTTTGCAAGCATGTGGGAGGGGCCCACCCCCAGATGCTTGCAAAGTTTGGTCACAATAAGACCATGTTTGGATTGGTAATGAGCGGCCAATGTGGATTTTTCAAGTCTCTTGGTGCTTAAAAGGCTATGGAAAATCGGGGCCTTCCCTATACCATCGTACCCAAACATGCTCCGATAGGGACCAAACTTTGCAAGCATGTGGGGGGGACCCACTCCCACATGTTTGCTAAGCTTGGTCATAATCGGAGCATGTTTGGATTGGTAATTAGTGCCCAGTGCAGATTTTTCAAGTCTCTTGGTGCTTAAGAGGCCATGGAAAATCCGGACCTTACCCATACCTTCATACCCAAACATGCTCCGATGGGAACCAAAGTTTGCAAGCATGTGGTGGGAGGGGCCTACCCCCACATGTTTGCAGAGTTTGGTCACAAATCGAAGCATGTTTGGATTGGTAATTAGCGGCCAGTGTGGATTTTTCAAGTCTCTTGGTGCTTAAGAGACCAGTGCGGATTTTTCAAGTCTCTTGGTGCTTAAGCGGCCAGTGTGGATTTTTCAAGTCTCTTGGTGCTTAAGAGGCCATGGAAAATCTGGGCTTTCCCCATACCATCGTACCCAAACATGCTCCGATGGGGGCCAAACTTTGCAAGCATCTGGGGGGACCCACTACCACATGCTTGCAAAGTTTGGTCACAATCGAACCATGTTTGGATTGGTAATTAGCGGCCAGTGTGGAGTTTTCAAGTCTCTTGGTGCTTAAGAGGCCATGGAAAATCCGGGCCTTTCCCATACCATCATACCCAAACATGCTCCGATGGGGACCAAACCTTGCAAGCATGTGGGGGGGACCCACCCCCACATGCTTGCAAAGTTTGGTCACAATCGGACCATGTTTGGATTGGTTATTAGCGCCCAGTGTGGATATTTCAAGTCTCTTGGTGCTTAAGAGGCCATGGAAAATCCGGGCCTTCCGCATACCATCATACCCAAACATGCTCCGATGGGGACCAAACTTTGCAAGCATGTGGGGGGGACCCACCCCCATATGCTTGTAGAGTTTGGTCACAATCGGAGCATGTTTGGATTGGTAATTAGTGCCCCGTGCGGGTTTTTCAAGTCTCTTGGTGCTTAAGAGGCCATGGAAAATCCGGGCCTTCCTCATACAATCATACCCAAACATGCTCCGATGGGAATCAAACTTTGCAAGCATGTGGTGGGAGGGGCCCACCCCCAAATGTTTGCAGAGTTTGGTCACAATCGGAGCATGTTTGGATTGGTATTTAGCGGCCAGTGTGGATTTTTCAAGTCTCTTGGTGCTTAAGAGGCCATGGAATATCCGGGCCTTCCCCATACCATCGTACCCAAACATGCTCCGATGGGCACCAAACTTCGCAAGCATGTCGGGGGACCCACCTCCACATGCTTGCAAAGTTTGGTCACAATCGGAGCATGTTTGGATTGGTAATTAGCGCCCAGTGTGGATTTTTCAAGTCTCTTGGTGCTTAAGAGGCCATGGAAAATCTGGGCCTTCCCCATGCCGTGGTACCCAAACAACCACATATGGGGACCAAACTTTGCAAGCATGTGGGAGGGACCTACCCCCACATGCTTGCAAAGTTTGGTCACAATCGGAGCATGTTTGGATTGGTAATTAGCAGCCAGTGTGGATTTTTCAAGTCTCTTGGTGCTTAAGAGGCCATGGAAAATCCGGGCCTTCCCCATACCATCGTGCCCAAACATGCTCCCATGGGGACCTAACTTTTCAAGCATGTGGGGGGGCCCACTCCCACATGCTTGCTAAGTTTGGTCATGATCGGAGCATGTTCGGGTTGGTAATTAGCCCAGTGCTTGCAAAGTTTGGTGATTTTCAACAAACAATATGGTGATGGTGATTTTTAACAAACGATATGTTAGCCAAAGTGTTAAAAAATCAAAAAACCATGAACATCAACTAAAATGCAATGATTCTCAATAATGAGAAAACTCATAATGATATAAACATCAACTAAGTACATCAGAATGTGAGCTAGCACAGCCACTCTGGGTTTAGCCACCAGCTCAAAAGATCAAGGTATTTTGAAAATGAGCTACCCCAGCTATTCTGAGATTAGTCACTCCCAAAAAATCTAAGTACAATAATGTAAGTGAGCTAACCTAGCTAGTTTGAGTTTAGTCACTATCAAGATAGAGATCTAGTCAGCAGCACCCTCTCTAGCTCTCAATAGCTCTAGAATGCTCTCATGGTCATCCACTCGAAGCCAAAAACAAGGGTGAGAACTGTGTTTTTGGCTTTGTACTCGATCAAGAGTGAGCCTGGTAGCAACCACTAGATGAGAGAACTGAAATGCCTCTAACTCCCACTTCCATTGCTGGAACTCAAGACTCCCCTGATGAAGTCGAATCTGCTGGTAGAACCGGCCTGCCACAATCATGCTATGGACGTCAAAAAGAAAACCCATGATCATCCACTGTATCCTGGTCAAGGATGCACTTTGGCCTAGTGCAACTCATCAGATAGTAGTCTACTCCCTTGCTATTTCCCTCACTGACAGTAATAGCAAATACATCACCCTCCTGTAGCAAATCTGTCAAGTCATCATAACTAACCATGAACGCAGGACCTGTGTGCTCATCAGACAACACTGGGATGTGAAGGATGCTCGGGGGAGAGGAATGTCTGTATCCATGCATCTACCCATCCTCTCGAGGCACAATATCTCGAGGCACAATGTGACCAATCGCCATCCATACATGCTCCACAGAAGCATGCAAACCGTCATGTGTAAATTGTGGGGGCCGCCATGCACGTGCTCCTGATGGAATGTAAGCCCAAGGTGCCAGGTACTGTGTCACAATCATGGGAGGCTCTACGGTCAATCATGCCACCATCCACATGCCAAAAAAATCTCCTGACAATCTGAGCATCACGTTTTGGATACAATGATGCTGCACTCCCACACAAATGTTGGGAGCATCACTCAACTACGTGGCCCGCATCTCTGAACCGCTGAGCATCCTGCCGCAACTGATGATGCCTCAGGGCACGTTTCACACAAGCGCCCGCACCATCATGCTCTCCCTTCCCGTGACCAGTCTCAAAGAATGACCAAATCACTAGGATACTAGACTGCACATGCCACCTATAAATCCATAAAAGATAGTCTTAGTTATTGTTTTCTTTAAGATGTTCTAGTGAATTTAGTTTAATTGCGAATATGAGAGAACTGTAAGTACTACCTGTAGAGCGAATAGAATTGTCGTGACGACTTGAACTGTGCGCCACAACCATCCGACCAAACCCATCGCTGGCCATGTATGATCCCACAATCTCCTAAAAAATCATCACGGAGACGAAAACAGTGTTGCACAAAATGTGCATCATGTGAACGATCATCACTGATATAGAAATGATAATCTCAAATAATAACACAAGTCTCGGGGGTACTCGCTATCCCATCTACATGAGCCTCTGCATGTCGTTCGCTAATGTGGACCATAATAGTAACTTGGTGAGGTAAGCAATATAAACGTTTAGGACACAAAAAATCAAATAAGTAATATAGCTCAAACACGAAACAAATATCATGAAATATAGCCATTACCTGCTCTGAGAAGTAATACTCAGATTGTATCTCCTGAAAAGGTGTGAAGGTGTAGTTCTCTACAAAATCAATCACAGAGACGACCACACCAATAAAAAACTCTGCCAGGCAAGCTCGGAACTGACGATCCTGTCACTTGGCACAATGATTGTGCCGTATGTAGGGGTAGATCTTCTCCCTAAATGTGGCTGTGAAGTAACAACATGGTGTATGTTTGTCCACGAGCTGCAACTTCCTAGACTGTCCCACCACTCTGGAGCTGGTGTGTCACATACTCATAACGTTGCCATGGCACTATCTCTTGGTCACTTGCATCAAGATCTACCATCTATAGATGTGCAAGTGAACCACATGATGTGCAATTGCTCTCCACACAAGGCATCCTATGGAACTGGGCATCCTCCGTGCGTGCACACAAAAGAGAGTGGATGAAATCACGAGGACTATGAGGCAACTCTCTATGCCCACTAAGAGCACGGAACACATCATAAAAAAATTTGAACTCAACATGGTAGCGACAACATGTGTCATGCTGACGTGAGTACCTCACAAACCAAGGCTTACACCCCTCAAATGACCTTTGCCCAATTTTAAGCTCTGGATACAAAGCCACAAACTGAGAATACAACTTAGTTTGGGTCATTTCAAGAAAGCAAGCACCGTGCTTGTAAGATCCCTGTTCCCACCGAGCAACGGATTCGGGGTACTGGCAGCGGAAGTAGCGCTTCTCGCGCGGGACAGGGGTCCCACACTCGGGGCCTAGCCCACGGATATCCGGATAAGAGACTAGTCCGTCGGTTGTTCCAAAACCGAACCCGGAAAAACTTCCTTTACCGGAAAGCACGGGCGATTCCACCAGGATAACTTTTTACTCTAACGTAGTCAAGATCATTTCTGATCGAGATGATCCAATTACATCTATAAGGTACTTAGTCAGTTCAAGGAAGAAACTTGCACTTGGATCATTGGGATCAACGCTTTTTTCCCCATTCAAGAGGCACAGCCGTTGATTCCTATCCATAGAACAGTTACTATCCGGGATTTATTTTTTTTTCTATCGTAAAAACAAAAGTTTGGGTCTCGATTTACGGATCCATCAGTCCAGCCTAACCCCATCCGTTCCCATGGGTTAGCCAACCGCCCAACCACTGTAGTGATGGGATCCAATTAAAAATTTGGTTAGGTTTTGTCCCGGGTACCAAGGAAAAGAGTTCCAAGGCCCCCTAGCCGGATGTTCATGCAAAATAAAACTAGTCACACCACTCACACACCCAATATGAAATTGCCCTTTTTCAACCAGATTCAACCAGTTTAAAACAATCCTTTAATAAAACCATAGTATCATTGATCACCATCTTCCAATTTATCCAATTGATTCTTAATTTCCCATCATTCCTTCATCAGAGTATCTATGGCATCATTGGCAACTAGAACGCTCAGGAGCCGTTTCGATAGTTCCTAGCCCATAATACTTGGCAATATAATCACTTAACAAGATGGACTCTCGTTGAAGATCAGCAAGATCAACCAACAGATCCATATAAGGAGCCATGGACTCATCCATTGAAGACCAGCAAGGTCAATCAACCAGATCCATGCTCGATTTCAGAAAACAACTCCAACTCTGTTCCAATATCTTCCTCGACGCACGCGTGGGTATCCTAGGCAACCCAGAGCCCGAGCACCGTATGGTCAGCACCCTCTAGGATCCTTCGCAGGTAACCTAGCGCTTCACGCATAGGCCGCTTCCTTGGCCCCTCATCCACCGTACCGGAAGCTCACCATTTTAATCGCACCGAGGCTGGTCAAGACCTCGGCCGACCTTGCTACGCGAGACGTCCTTCATTGACTCCCCGTCAGCAGTTGCAACTTTCTCATCACGACCTTAATCACAAGACGGTCAAAATGCTCCCCCCAGCATTCTTGACATAAATCAATCATTTACAGACAGCATTTACAAACAGCATTTACAAACAGTTTACAATACAATTTCTATTTTAACTTTCATTTTTCCACATTATCCCTCCTCAATCTACATTTCTTATTCCATATTCCATTTATATGTATACTCATCCCATCACATCATTTCCATCCCATCACTTCAGATTCCCTCACATCACAATCGTATATTCACATCCATACATCCACAACTATATGCGTACATTCACATCTACATGCATACATCTACATCCCTATGCATACATCCACATCCACATTCACATTCACCTCTATACATCTACATCTACATGCATACATCCACATCTCCATTCACATCTACATCTATACATCTACATCTACATGCATCCATCCACCTCCACATCCACATCTACATCTATACATCTACATCTACATGCATACATCCATATCTCCATTCCCATCTACATCTATACATCTACATCTACATGCATTCATCTACCTCCACATCCACATCTACATCTATACATCTACATCTACATGTATACATCCACCTCCACATCCACATCCGTATCTATACATCTACATCTACATGTATACATCCACATCCACATCTATACATCTACATCTACATGCATACATCCACATCTCCATTCACATCTACATCTATACATCTACATCTACATGCATCCATCCACCTCCACATCCACATCTACATCTATACATCTACATCTACATGCAAACATCCACATCTCCATGCATAATAAAATTCTTTTAATTAATCTAGGATGATAGTTCCTAGAATATGGTAGGAAGTCCTCTTTTTATGCTTTGAATGAATTTATTTTATGCGTAATTTCTATAAAAATTTTGCCATAGCTCCACTACTATGACTGATAAATCTCAAATTTTTTTCTAAGGGATAAAGCTCATTATTAAAGAAATAATTAGAATGGTCTCTAATTGGATCATCAATCCATAATGGTCTCTAATTGGATCATTAAGAAAACAATTAGAATGGTCTCTAATTGGATCATCAATCCATAATGGTCTCTAATTGGATCATTAAGAAAACAATTAGAATGGTCTCTAATTGGATCATCAATCCATAATGGTCTCTAATTGGATCATTAAGAAAACAATTAGAATGGTCTCTAATTGGGTCATCAATCCATAATGGATTGAATCATCAATGTGCATAAACTAAAAGCATAGCAAAAAGCCATTAATTTGGCCTCAAGCATAGCTTAATCTTGGATTAAGGAAAAGCTTTATGAAAAGCTTCATTTGGATTGAGAATGGGTCATGAGTATGACCATTTCTTGAGTGAGAGAGAGAAAAAACCATTAGAATTTAAATATAAGTGAAAATTAACTTCTATAGCATTTATTAAATTATGTAACTCTTCACTACTATTCACCAATTAACTTCAATAGCATTTAAAAAAAAAAACCATACCAATTAAACTTCTCAAGCTTGAGAGGGGTTGAGAAGAGAGAATCATTGAGAAATTATAGAAAGATCAAAATTCAATATACTTACCTTATAATTTGCTTGATTCTTTATTCACGGTAGAGGCCCCCAACCAATCAATTGGTTTAGTATGTTGATGGAGCCACCAATGGGGATTGAAGAAAGAGGGAAGTATCAAAAACTAGTGAAATATTAAAGAATTCACAGTTCTTGGCTTAGGTAGAGTAGAGTAACAAGGCATAAGACACTATATATTTTAGCTTAGGTGGAGTAGAGTAACAAAGCATAAGACTCTATCTAATTTGGCTTAGGTGGAGTAGAGTAACAAGCACAAGAGACTATATATTTTGGCTTAGGTGGAGTAGAGTAACAAAGCATAAGAGATTATATTTTGGCTTAGGTGGAGTAGAGTAACAAAGCATAAGAGACTATATTTTGGCTTAGGTGGAGTAGAGTAACAATGCATAAGACATTATATTTTTTTCCACAAGGGGAGGCTTCTATTTATAGGAAAATTTGAGCTCCTAACCAAACAAACTGATTCTAGAATTTTCCAAGTCAGTTTGGTTGAATTTGGACTAGATTTGGACCTAGTTTGGTTACTTTTTGATTCGGTTTGGTTCCATTTTGATTTGGTTTGGTTCAAGAGAGATGAGAGATAAAAATATCACATTATTTTTGAGTTTAAAACTCATTCAAGCATGTGAAATATGCACCTCCTTTAAAGAATTCCCCTTCCTTACATATGTGTCAAAATTTTATTGCTCATAGTTTTTTACTAATAAACCTTGTACATTTTCAACTCTTCATCTTATGTGAAATGTGCACCTCCTTTAAAGAACTCCTCTTCCTTACATATGTGTCATAGTTTTTTTACTAATAAACCTTGTACATTTTCAACTCTTCATCTTATGTGAAATATGCACCTCCTTTAAAGAACTCCCCTTCCTTACATATGTGTTTATTTACTAATAAACCTTGTACATTTTCAACTCTTCATCTTATGTGAAATATGCACCTCCTTTAAAGAACTCCCCTTCCTTACATATGTGTTTGTTTACTAATAAACCTTGTACATTTTCAACTCTTCATCTTATGTGAGCATTTACTCAATTTTTGGGTATCTTCTTTTACAAATTAGATTTATCTCCTCCCTACACATGGATTGATGCTATTGGCCCATAGGAACCTTAATTGGACCATAGTCTAAAGATTTATGAAAATCTAGACCCTTAGGCTAAGGTTCTTTATACCTATTTCCAATTAATTCCAATTGCACATTGGAAAATTCTTTTATAAATTTCTGTTTCAGGGAAGCTCATCTGAATTATAAGAGATATTTTTCTATCCAGAATTATTCAGAATCTGAATATTCTCTCTCTAGAATATTTTCTCTCTCTAGGTTAAAACAGTCACAAACAAGATCTCTTATATTTCAGAAAAGGAATTGATTACAGGAGAATATACTAGACATCAAAAAGGGGTTGGGGGAGGAATCTTACATTCTACCCCACTTAAAAAACGCGAGATGTCCTCATCTCGCAACTTGGAATAATTTCGCAAGATGCACGAATATGAGACTTAGAGAAAAATTTTAATCACGATTAACCACCAAGAAAAGTCTTAAAGAGAGCAAGATTCAAAATAATAACAAGATTTAAACTTTATTCATTCTCGGAACTTATACAGTAAAGATAGAGAAACTCTTTACACTTCCATAAGCCCGTCCATCATATGGTCACAAAAGCAGTCCTCACAAGCTGCACAAGTATAGGGTAACTCATCTATGGGAATGATTCTGCTGGTTATTGCCGCACCTATCTCAGTGGTATGAGGTGATCTAACAAAAGGACCTCTGAGAGGCAAGCCAAAAACGGGGTAAAGGCATATCTTCTCATGAGGAAGAAAACACGCCAGTAAGAAGACCCGCTCAGAAAACCCAAGATGCCTTGATCTCATGACGCAGTAGTATCGGGGACCCAAACCCAAGGCTTCGATAACCATGGCCAAGCGGACATTGTTACGAAAGTGCTGCTGTCCCCAGGGTGTTACCCTAGTTATGTTTTGATAGGTCCGCCATTTGGTCTGCGCTACAGAAGTTCCTAGGTGAGGAAAAAGTGAGCGCTCATACTGTTCTATAAAGTCTTTCTTCACAGACTCTCTTGCGTCTTGAAGGTGAGAAATCATCAGGGATAAAACTAATTCCTGTTGCCAAGCCATGAAGGAGATTAAGAAAGAAAGGAGATTGATGGGAGTAAGATTACTGTGAGCGACAAGTAAAAGTTACGACTTATATAAAGGAAGGAGCTAGCGTAACCTAGAAGCCAACGGTAACTTGCCACTGAAGTTTTACCGTCTTTCCATGATTTGAGTTTGACACATTTTTCTATAGAAGGCATTAAGAATTTTGAGATGAGGAGATAAAAGAAGCTTGTAGGTTAAGTCACCTACTTTCATTGAATTCAGATATAAGGGTCACAATATCTGGGGGATAACTTCTTATACTTCCCAAGAGATAAAGAACTTCTTTTGGGTCGTACTCGAATGAAAACCAAAACCTTGGTATCCAAAACACCGATTCTCATTTCTAAACTCATTGTTCTAAATCCTTAAAACAGGTGGGACTCTTGAGAAGTATTCTAGGGAAAGGGTCTTCCTTTTTTAAACAGAAACTTTCTTTTATTTTAGAGAGGGAATAATTATAAGATCAGAAAGGGAGATTCTTACTCCTGTATACCTCGAAGGCTGGGGAGGAATCTTACATTCTACCCCACTTAAAAAAATGCGAGATGTCCTCATCTCGCCAAGTAGAGGACAACTCTTTTTCTTAAGATCCAATTTATTCTGGGGTTCCTTATATTCTGGTCAACCCAACAGAACACTGGGATAAATATCCCTTATATAGAACTCATTATCAAATAACAATTCATTCAGATCATATCATTCATATCTTTAACATGATAATGGTCCATTAGACCGAAAAGTTTCCTTCGAAACATTCCTCCACGGAAATTTCAGTCAAGCAAGTTCTCAATTTGACATCCCTTAACTTGATCTACCGGTCAAATATTAACAGTAGCAATCTAACAGCACACCCATTAACCTCATAGTGATTTGCTGAATTCATTATCATCATTCTAGTTATGAATATCATTACAGGGATTCGTCCCATTCCCCCTCATTGTGGTTTCATTATATTTCAACTAATTTTTTAAAAATCAACATTTTTCAATCAGCATTTTCAATCAGCATTTTCAATCAGAATCCAAATCAATTCATCCATTCTCAAACAGAATTAAAAATCATATCAATCACATGCAAAATCATCATCTGGATAGCATTAACGCTTATAATTTCAAGTCTTAGATTTACTCGTATATACTGTCAGTAAAGAGCTGCAGTATACTCTCGGTATATACGGTAGTCACGGCCCTTGGAATTATAAGGTAAATACTATCATGTCTAGGCCTCAAGCAAGTCGGGAATTCTATATAATTGCGGTACTTCCATCTGAAGACCCAATTACCAAATTACGAGTTTTAGTTTGAATATCAAATTGTATGAATTATATCACACAATTATAACCTTTTGTGTTTCTTGATAAATTTTTGACCTATTTGTCTTCTCAGGTGATCTTTATTAACCAAAGGCTCTGATACCAACTGTAAGATCCCTGTTCCCACCGAGCAACGGATTCGGGGTACTGGCAGCGGAAGTAGCGCTTCTCGCGCGGGACAGGGGTCCCACACTCGGGGCCTAGCCCACGGATATCCGGATAAGAGACTAGTCCGTCGGTTGTTCCAAAACCGAACCCGGAAAAACTTCCTTTACCGGAAAGCACGGGCGATTCCACCAGGATAACTTTTTACTCTAACGTAGTCAAGATCATTTCTGATCGAGATGATCCAATTACATCTATAAGGTACTTAGTCAGTTCAAGGAAGAAACTTGCACTTGGATCATTGGGATCAACGCTTTTTTCCCCATTCAAGAGGCACAGCCGTTGATTCCTATCCATAGAACAGTTACTATCCGGGATTTATTTTTTTTTTCTATCGTAAAAACAAAAGTTTGGGTCTCGATTTACGGATCCATCAGTCCAGCCTAACCCCATCCGTTCCCATGGGTTAGCCAACCGCCCAACCACTGTAGTGATGGGATCCAATTAAAAATTTGGTTAGGTTTTGTCCCGGGTACCAAGGAAAAGAGTTCCAAGGCCCCCTAGCCGGATGTTCATGCAAAATAAAACTAGTCACACCACTCACACACCCAATATGAAATTGCCCTTTTTCAACCAGATTCAACCAGTTTAAAACAATCCTTTAATAAAACCATAGTATCATTGATCACCATCTTCCAATTTATCCAATTGATTCTTAATTTCCCATCATTCCTTCATCAGAGTATCTATGGCATCATTGGCAACTAGAACGCTCAGGAGCCGTTTCGATAGTTCCTAGCCCATAATACTTGGCAATATAATCACTTAACAAGATGGACTCTCGTTGAAGATCAGCAAGATCAACCAACAGATCCATATAAGGAGCCATGGACTCATCCATTGAAGACCAGCAAGGTCAATCAACCAGATCCATGCTCGATTTCAGAAAACAACTCCAACTCTGTTCCAATATCTTCCTCGACGCACGCGTGGGTATCCTAGGCAACCCAGAGCCCGAGCACCGTATGGTCAGCACCCTCTAGGATCCTTCGCAGGTAACCTAGCGCTTCACGCATAGGCCGCTTCCTTGGCCCCTCATCCACCGTACCGGAAGCTCACCATTTTAATCGCACCGAGGCTGGTCAAGACCTCGGCCGACCTTGCTACGCGAGACGTCCTTCATTGACTCCCCGTCAGCAGTTGCAACTTTCTCATCACGACCTTAATCACAAGACGGTCAAAATGCTCCCCCCAGCATTCTTGACATAAATCAATCATTTACAGACAGCATTTACAAACAGCATTTACAAACAGTTTACAATACAATTTCTATTTTAACTTTCATTTTTCCACATTATCCCTCCTCAATCTACATTTCTTATTCCATATTCCATTTATATGTATACTCATCCCATCACATCATTTCCATCCCATCACTTCAGATTCCCTCACATCACAATCGTATATTCACATCCATACATCCACAACTATATGCGTACATTCACATCTACATGCATACATCTACATCCCTATGCATACATCCACATCCACATTCACATTCACCTCTATACATCTACATCTACATGCATACATCCACATCTCCATTCACATCTACATCTATACATCTACATCTACATGCATCCATCCACCTCCACATCCACATCTACATCTATACATCTACATCTACATGCATACATCCATATCTCCATTCCCATCTACATCTATACATCTACATCTACATGCATTCATCTACCTCCACATCCACATCTACATCTATACATCTACATCTACATGTATACATCCACCTCCACATCCACATCCGTATCTATACATCTACATCTACATGTATACATCCACATCCACATCTATACATCTACATCTACATGCATACATCCACATCTCCATTCACATCTACATCTATACATCTACATCTACATGCATCCATCCACCTCCACATCCACATCTACATCTATACATCTACATCTACATGCAAACATCCACATCTCCATGCATAATAAAATTCTTTTAATTAATCTAGGATGATAGTTCCTAGAATATGGTAGGAAGTCCTCTTTTTATGCTTTGAATGAATTTATTTTATGCGTAATTTCTATAAAAATTTTGCCATAGCTCCACTACTATGACTGATAAATCTCAAATTTTTTTCTAAGGGATAAAGCTCATTATTAAAGAAATAATTAGAATGGTCTCTAATTGGATCATCAATCCATAATGGTCTCTAATTGGATCATTAAGAAAACAATTAGAATGGTCTCTAATTGGATCATCAATCCATAATGGTCTCTAATTGGATCATTAAGAAAACAATTAGAATGGTCTCTAATTGGATCATCAATCCATAATGGTCTCTAATTGGATCATTAAGAAAACAATTAGAATGGTCTCTAATTGGGTCATCAATCCATAATGGATTGAATCATCAATGTGCATAAACTAAAAGCATAGCAAAAAGCCATTAATTTGGCCTCAAGCATAGCTTAATCTTGGATTAAGGAAAAGCTTTATGAAAAGCTTCATTTGGATTGAGAATGGGTCATGAGTATGACCATTTCTTGAGTGAGAGAGAGAAAAAACCATTAGAATTTAAATATAAGTGAAAATTAACTTCTATAGCATTTATTAAATTATGTAACTCTTCACTACTATTCACCAATTAACTTCAATAGCATTTAAAAAAAAAAAACCATACCAATTAAACTTCTCAAGCTTGAGAGGGGTTGAGAAGAGAGAATCATTGAGAAATTATAGAAAGATCAAAATTCAATATACTTACCTTATAATTTGCTTGATTCTTTATTCACGGTAGAGGCCCCCAACCAATCAATTGGTTTAGTATGTTGATGGAGCCACCAATGGGGATTGAAGAAAGAGGGAAGTATCAAAAACTAGTGAAATATTAAAGAATTCACAGTTCTTGGCTTAGGTAGAGTAGAGTAACAAGGCATAAGACACTATATATTTTAGCTTAGGTGGAGTAGAGTAACAAAGCATAAGACTCTATCTAATTTGGCTTAGGTGGAGTAGAGTAACAAGCACAAGAGACTATATATTTTGGCTTAGGTGGAGTAGAGTAACAAAGCATAAGAGATTATATTTTGGCTTAGGTGGAGTAGAGTAACAAAGCATAAGAGACTATATTTTGGCTTAGGTGGAGTAGAGTAACAATGCATAAGACATTATATTTTTTTCCACAAGGGGAGGCTTCTATTTATAGGAAAATTTGAGCTCCTAACCAAACAAACTGATTCTAGAATTTTCCAAGTCAGTTTGGTTGAATTTGGACTAGATTTGGACCTAGTTTGGTTACTTTTTGATTCGGTTTGGTTCCATTTTGATTTGGTTTGGTTCAAGAGAGATGAGAGATAAAAATATCACATTATTTTTGAGTTTAAAACTCATTCAAGCATGTGAAATATGCACCTCCTTTAAAGAATTCCCCTTCCTTACATATGTGTCAAAATTTTATTGCTCATAGTTTTTTACTAATAAACCTTGTACATTTTCAACTCTTCATCTTATGTGAAATGTGCACCTCCTTTAAAGAACTCCTCTTCCTTACATATGTGTCATAGTTTTTTTACTAATAAACCTTGTACATTTTCAACTCTTCATCTTATGTGAAATATGCACCTCCTTTAAAGAACTCCCCTTCCTTACATATGTGTTTATTTACTAATAAACCTTGTACATTTTCAACTCTTCATCTTATGTGAAATATGCACCTCCTTTAAAGAACTCCCCTTCCTTACATATGTGTTTGTTTACTAATAAACCTTGTACATTTTCAACTCTTCATCTTATGTGAGCATTTACTCAATTTTTGGGTATCTTCTTTTACAAATTAGATTTATCTCCTCCCTACACATGGATTGATGCTATTGGCCCATAGGAACCTTAATTGGACCATAGTCTAAAGATTTATGAAAATCTAGACCCTTAGGCTAAGGTTCTTTATACCTATTTCCAATTAATTCCAATTGCACATTGGAAAATTCTTTTATAAATTTCTGTTTCAGGGAAGCTCATCTGAATTATAAGAGATATTTTTCTATCCAGAATTATTCAGAATCTGAATATTCTCTCTCTAGAATATTTTCTCTCTCTAGGTTAAAACAGTCACAAACAAGATCTCTTATATTTCAGAAAAGGAATTGATTACAGGAGAATATACTAGACATCAAAAAGGGGTTGGGGGAGGAATCTTACAGTGCTCAATGAACACTCCTGTTGTCACTCTCTTACGCAAAGCTTTCTTCAAAACTGGCAAGGCATGACAATTCTCCTCCCAAAAACTTTCTATCAAGGTTCTAGTGGTTTCATCTAGTAGGCGATCATGCCTAGCTACACGACCACTACTCGCCCCCACAAAGCACCAACCTCATTGGCATCTAAACTTTGTCGTCTAATAGACCCAACTCTAAGTGCGTGTGGTGCTATGGAAAGGATGCGAGATGTGGCACTAACCTTACCCTTCATTTGGGAGCTACTTATGGCTGCCACAATAGCCCATCTCGAGCAGCCAAGACATCCGCAGAGTTCCTCTTCTTGTTAACTATATAGGAATGACGAACACTTTATAGCACCGCCATGCCAGCTCTCCTCTCTCTTCGACCTCCAATGTCAGAAAGCGCCCTGCAGTTGGCCATGTTGGGCAGATCGATTAAACCATCAAGCACACATGCCTGTGATGAAGGCATAAGGTCTTTGAAATAGGAATGGAAGATTGCATCGACACGACGATGTGCCCCTGACTTTGATAGTTCTTTCCTATCCACACGATGGGCGCCCCCAAAGGAGGGGGTGGGTTCTTGTAGAAGAGAAGGGGACTCAAGAAGGGCGGGTTCATGTGGATTATCTAAACTAAGGGGTAGTGGGGGGGAAGAGGGCAGAGGGAGAGGAAGTGGAAGAGGAGGAGCAAGGCTTGGATCATCGCCAAAGGAAGGTGTTGCTTGTTGACGTGCTCTCCACTCTCTCACGAGCTACCCTTTTCCTCTCCTCCTCTTGAACTTGGTGTGGACGGGGGGAAGTCTAGTCCTATCACGTTTCCGACTCCTACGACTTTGAGAACCCATTCTCAAGGAAGCTAAGAGAGAAAAAATTATAAAGACTCAATGATGGGATAGTACTAGAGATGTGTGATTATATAGGAAAAATAGGTTATCCACTTTAAATCTCATTGGATTTCCTATCTAAGGTTGATTGGATAATTAAGATAAACATAAAGATAATTAAAGATAAACTATTATCCACTTAAAAATTAATATTATTAATAATATTTATTAACAAGTCTAAATATTTATCATTACTAGATATATAAATATATCTTTAAATTTATCTTTTATTTTATAATTATATAACTGCTTTTTTTTATAATGTATTTTTTTAAAATTTTATTCAAAGGTTTATTCTACATAAAATATTTTTAAGAAATATTAAACTTAAAAATTTATTTTTTTAAATTGAATAATATAAAATTTAATAATAATATTATTGATCTAATTCCAAAATATAATCCTTTAAAATTAGTGATTTTAAATTCTTTTATTTAATAAGTTATATATATTTTATTATTTAAAATTCTATATTCTATTTCTCTAAATTACTAAATTGACTTTTTCAAAAATATGTTTTTGAAACGAAAGGGGAGATGGGAAGGAGGTGCCACGTGTTGTTGGAATTAGGGTTGCAGGAATGCACACACAACTTCAAGAAGATGAGGAAGCTTGAGCACAACACAGTAGTGTATTATGAGTGCCAAAAATGAAAGATAACAAGCCCTAGAAGATAATGGGCGTATATACAATGCACGGGGGAAAAAACCTCCTAGTGAGGGAAAAAGTGCCCCGGCGGTCCTAAGTGTGTTCACACACATCACTACTATAATATGGTAACAAATCCCCCCTGGAGTGATGCGGTGAACAAGAGCTAGCACTCATGTATAGGGAAGTGTCTAGCTATGTGGACGAATCCACAAAAGGGAGTAAGCCCAAAGCTTTGCGAAAAGCTTCGAACTTCTCACGAGGCAGAGCCTTTGTGAAAAGGTCTGCAAGGTTATCCTGTGTTGGCACATAAGCCAAACTGATCTCTCCTGCAGAGAGTCTCTCCCTGACATAATGGTAGTGCACCTCAATGTGCTTCGTACGAGCATGGAACACTGGGTTCCGCGCAACTGCCAATGCGCTCTGACTGTCAGTGAAGATGGTGGTGGCAGATGGCTGCCCAACACCCAAATCAGCCATAAGGCGTCTGAGCCACACACACTCAACCGTAGCTGTGAAAGCTGCCCTGTACTCAGCTTCACAACTAGAAGTGGCCACAGTAGGCTGCTTCTTGCTCAACCATGATATGCATGAGCTTCCAAGCATGAAGCAAAAACCACTCGTGGACACGCGTGTGTCATAACAACCAGCCCAGTCAGAATCTGAAAAAGCATGTAAATCTGGCGGCAATGATCCCCCCTTGGGATAAAACAACCCAAGATGCCGAGTACCACTCAAATAGCGAAAGATACGCTTCACTGCCTGCCAATGCTTAATGCCTGGGCTATGCATAAATCTGCTCACCTGTGAGACTGCAAACTGAATGTCTGGCCTCGTAATGCATACATAAATGAGGCAACCAACAGCTGTCTGATAGAGTGTGACATCAAAGTGATCTCCAGCATCATGAAGACTCAACTTCAAACCTGTCTCCATTGGAGTAGCAATAGGCTTGCAGTCTTCAAGGCCAAATCTCCGCAACAATGTTTCAATATACTTTGTCTGACACAAAGCAATACCTCCATCACACTGCTTAAATTGTATCCCCAAATAATGATGCAAATGCCCCAAATCTGACATCTCAAAAGAGGCATTCAAATCAGCCTTAAAATCAGCAATATGACTCTCATTTGGTCCTGTGAGCAGCATGTCATCGACATAGAGAGCAATGATTAGATGTACACCATCCACATGTTTAACATACAAAGTGCTTTCTGTTGGACTATTCTGAAACCCATGTGCAGTCAAATATGCATGTATTTTTTCATACCAAGCTCGTGGAGCTTGCTTTAAACCATATAAAGCCTTTTTTAACCTGCACACTTTGTTTTCCTGCCCTCTTTGAACAAAACCACGAGGCTGCGATACATACACCTCCTCATGCAAATCTCCATTTAAGAACGCAGTCTTTATGTCCAGCTGATGTACATTCCAACCATTATGAGCTGCTAATGCACAAATGCTACGAACAGTGGTCATACGACATGTGGGAGCAAAAGTCTCATCAAAATCAATGCCCTTCTCTTGAGCATAACCTTTTGCAACAAGCCTAGCCTTATGGCGATCCACTGTGCCATCAGGCTTACGCTTCAATTTGTATACCCACTTAGTGCCAATGGCCTTCTTGCCAGGGGGCAAGTCACATAAAGACCATGTACCATTCTTCATAATAGCATCGTATTCTGCTTGCATAGCAGCCATCCAATTTTCTGAACTTTGTGCCTCATCAAATGAAACAGGCTCACTTTCATCGCACATACTAGAAACAGCCAATGCATAACAATCTGACGCATAAGAGGCACCATGAGAGCCAGAACGAGTGCGACTAGACAAAGGGGCATCCAACTTGCTGTCACGCAAAGTCTGCACCAGCCATCTAGGCATATTCCTAGAGCCCTCAATCTCTTGTCTCTCATCCTCAAGTGCATCATGCACATCTGCATCAGATATAGGCTGATCTGTGCCATCATTTAAAACCTGCATAGGCTGAAAAACTGCCTCATGAGGTATTGCACTTGACTGTGCACCACTGAAAAGAGGCAACAATGTATCATAGACATCACGTGAGCTGATATCTGTCTCCTTAGTACATGAAACCAAGGGCTGAACTGCATCTTCCACAAATACAACATCACGGCTAACCAAAATGCGCTTTGTCTGTGGATGATACAAACGATAGCCTTTGCTCTCAGCACTATATCCAACAAAAATACATTTGACAGCTTTGTCATCCAATTTTCTGCGATGTTGCACAGGCACTAATGCATATGCCAGGCAACCAAAAACACGTAAATGGCCAACAGATGGCTTGCGGCCATGCCAAGCCTCATATGGAGTGACAACCTGTAATGCTTTGGTGGGACACCTGTTTAGTACATAAGTGGCACACATGACAGCCTCAAGCCAAAAACCATGTGGTAGACTTTGACTCTTAACCATACATCTTGCCATTTCCATGAGAGACCTGTTTTTTCTCTCAGCCACACCATTTTGCTGTGGTGTATACGGCACTGTACATTGGTGTTTTATCCCACGCTCAGCCAGAAATGCATTAAATTCTGAAGACATATACTCCCCCCCTCGATCTGAACGGAGGGTGCCCATCTTACTTTCTGACACATTTTCAGCCATAACCAAAAACTGTTTGAAGCACAAAAACACTTCGGACTTTGCCTTCAAAGGATATACCCATGCATGCCTGGTAAAATCATCAATGAAAGTCACGAAGTAAAGGTAGTTTCCAAATGATGGAGTTTGCATGGGACCACAAACATCACTGTGAACAAGCTGCAATCTGCGTTCAGCTCTCACTGATCCATCTTTGGGAAAGGAAGCACGCTGCATTTTACCCAATATGCAGCCCTCACAAACATGCTTGACAGGTGCCTCAAGCTTAGGCAAAGAAGACACCATTTCAGATTTCTGCAGGCGCAGCAAACTTGCAAAATTCAGATGACCAAAACGTGCATGCCACAGTTTTGCATTTGAAATAGCCTGCGTATCCATAATAGCACATGCTGAATCCTCTACACATTTGCCATCCATATTGAGCTTATACAGCCCTCGACATAGTGAACCAGATGCTACAATGATGTCACCACAAGAGAGATCATGAACAGTACATCTGTCATCCACAAATTTTACAACCAAACCTGTTTTGGCAAATGCGGAGACTGACAGCAGATTCTTTTTGATCCCTGGCACATACAATGCATCAAAAAGTGTAAAGGTGTTGCCATTTGCAACATTCAGCACAATCTGTCCAACTCCTTTAACGGGATAAGAGGAGTTATTGGCACAAGTGACAGTATTCCCTGTGGGAGCAGACTCAAGGAAAGTGAATAAACTGCGCTGCGAGGTGATATGCTTAGTGGCACCACTGTCAAAGTACCATACATCTGAATCTACTGCAGACATACATGTGTCATGCAAAGATGGGTCATAACTGCACTGCGCATTGAATGCCCATTCTGTATCTAGCACAACATTAGCAGATTCATTGTTAGAAGGAGAGGCATCTGCAACAGCCATACCAGCCTCTTTCTTCTTAGCCTCTTTCGCAGCCAGCTTAGGACACGCTTTGATGACATGATCATTTCCCTTACAGTACTTGCAAAATGTCTTCTGTTTGTCACCCTTCTTCTCATCTTTGTCTTCCTTCTTTGGTTGCGCAGCATTTGCAGATTTCTGCTTACTAGAAGAAAAGCCAGCTTTACCTTTCCCGCTTCTCTGACTAGCACCGAAAGCTTGATCTGCGACACGCATACTATTCCTGTTTTGCCTTGACTGGTCTTCTTGCAGCAAAACAGAAACTAACTCCTCAAATGATAAGGCATTGGGATTGCCTTTCATCATCAAGCGAAGAGTGGAAGCAAAACCCTGATAAGAATCTGGTAGACCATTCAAAACAGTCTGCACAAGTGAACTGTCTGACAGGATTTCATCTGCAGAAATGAGCTGCTCTTTGAAATCCTTGATCTTTGTCAAAAAGCTATCCATAGAATCACCTTCGTTCATATGCTCATTCTCCAACTGTTTTCGGAGATAAGCAACACGAGCCTCATTTCTTGCCTGATACAATGTGGCAAGTACATCCCAAGCATCCTTAGAAGTCCTGCAGGAGCGAATATGTGGGATAATGGTACGTTTGACAGACAGCGCAATCAAGGCATGAGCCTGCGCATCTCTACCATCCCAACGAATCTGCTCTGCTGAAAGTGGTGGTTCTCGAACAGCTGCTACAGCACTTGTGCCTGCACCATCATCAACAGTACCTGTTTCTGATGTGTTTGCAGCATTTCCAGCCACAATAGGACGTGCATCAATACCCTGCACAATATTCCATAACCCCTTTGCTACCAATACATGTCGCATCATATATGCCCACAATGGATAGTTGGTGCCATCCAACTTATCCTCAGCAGCCAACATGCGGAATACATCATTGTTGTCAGCCATGGCCAATGACTGTACTACTAGATGTAAATGCTGTCTGCAAGAGGTAAACCTGTATAAAATCAACCTGTGCTATATAGCACAGCCCAAAACAGACGAATGGGCACCTGTCCTGCAGATTTTAATCTTGACAGGAAATCTGCACAGTAGGACGATTTTGCCTGCGCAGTACTTGGAATGCAAAAACGGAGGGCGAAATGACTTCAGATCAAAATTCTGAAAACCCACGGCATATACTAACCTGCAGACGCTCGTGAAACCTCGTTGCAATCGGAGGAGATGAAGCGGCAGGTGCCGGTGATGCTGCCCGGGAGGAGGAAGCCTGCTCTGATACCAATTGTTGGAATTAGGGTTGCAGGAATGCACACACAACTTCAAGAAGATGAGGAAGCTTGAGCACAACACAGTAGTGTATTATGAGTGCCAAAAATGAAAGATAACAAGCCCTAGAAGATAATGGGCGTATATACAATGCACGGGGGAAAAAACCTCCTAGTGAGGGAAAAAGTGCCCCGGCGGTCCTAAGTGTGTTCACACACATCACTACTATAATATGGTAACACGTGTCACATGCGTGCATGACATGTGGCATTCTCTCGACATGTGGCACTATTATGGTTGATGTGGCAATTCCATGATGTGGCATGCCATGTCACCAAGTGCAAGGTGGCATGCAAAAGGTGGCAAGAAGATGTGGTATTAATGATGACTAGGATGATGAGGTGGGGAGTCAACTAGGTTGACCATGTTGACATGGAGGGTGGAGGTGGCAAGCTACTTATGTGGATCCTCTCGAAGCTCATGTGGACATAAAGTGGCATGCATATATATGATTTGTGCCTACCTAAGCCTCACACATGGAATGATATCTAAGCTTTGAATTTTACCAAGCCTAGATTTCCAAACCTAGCTAGGATTGGTTTTAGACTTGAAAAGGAGAGAGTGGACACAATATGAAAAATTTCACTTGGGAGGATTGAAAATGGACCTTCCGAGCCAAATTTTTTTTAAATAAATTCATGGCAACAAGCGTATTGATCCCTAGAGTTTTTAGATTGAAAGATTCAATATTTAATTTTTTAGAATTAAATTATAATTGATTTAATGGGCCTCTTATAGTCATCCAACCGTTAGATTTATAATTTTACCTTATACCCACATTATACTAGTCTTTCCTAATCTAATTATCACTAGATCCATACAATTTGAGCATTTTAAATGGTAGATGTGGTGGGAGGATAAAATAGTATGTTTTTTAACAATTCTAATACTTTTTAAATAATATAGAAAATAGTAGATCACATGAAAAAATACTCGATAAATCAAGTTAAACTCTATGTTATTTGTATTTGTGATATGCAAAGTGGGAACATCATATGAGTAATAATGTAAAAGTTATAGGCAATTTACTCACATTCACTGTACCTGTCAACCTTCGACAGGGCCTGTATACAATTTTGGTTCCCAAAGAAAATGGGAATTGTAATTATTGGACATTCGATCAGATTATAGTTTTAGGTGCCCAACTTTGCATATGATGTTTCATTAGAAGACCTTGAAGTGAAACTCCTTGGCTAACTAGGAGAGATTGGCTATTCTTCTTGAAAAAATATCTGTTTTATGGCTAAAACCAAGGGCACCCACTACATGAAACTAGATAACCTCATCTTGAAACCACCCAATATCTTTCCAAACTAATAACCTAATTAATAAACCTTAAGATTAGTTTAAGTTCAATAACTTAAACTAATAACCTAATTAATAAACCTTAAGATTAGTTTAAGTTCAATAACTTAAATGAAATTTCTAGATAGAGAAAATGTGTGTCGGAATTTAAGTTTCAGAGGGAACTGACCACTCTGCCTCAAACTTTTATTCTGAAAGAAGTGATGTATGGAAGTAATCTGGTGGTATGGGACATCAGATTGGTTTCATATACTTACTCCAGACACATTTATGTCTTCTATCTTTCTACCATCCTATGTGTGTATGTACAACACGCCTATGTGGTATGGGACACTTAGACTCGTCTTACATACATTCATTTGATTGGTTCACCACATATGCATTTTGTTATGTTTATGCAACTGTATATCAAGAACGCCCGTATATGGCATGCTTTTGTGCGTCCACTATTTGTTTTAGTTGGTTCGTATGTAGGGGTGATTCTTGGGATACTTACGCCTGACAAACATGTGTGTGGCTGCCTTCACTGTTTGTTTCAGTTGGTTTGTATGGAGGAGTGATTCCTTTGGTAATTACGCCTAGCAAACATGTATATGGCTGCTATTTGATTACTTATGGGTTGTCTATATCTCAAGATGACGTTAGGATTATTTGATGTGTTCAATTAATTGTTTAACTAACGTGGAGAGCGTCTAAGTATAGCAACGAGAAGTGCGAGGGTACCGATTGAGGTGTCACACTGCATGAGATGTGCGAGGGTACCGATTGAGGTGTCACACTATACTAGGGTACCGATTGAGGTATCCTATGGCTGGTGGATTGAGAGGTGGTGTGAAGATGATGAGCACTTTTCTTTTATGTTAAAATTTTTGTACATATTATTTTTTATTTAATAATTAGTGTGATGATCACCAATTTTAGTGTCCCACGAGTTTTCTTGAATTCTATTCCATGTCCATAAGAACCTCTGAGCCATGTCTTTGTGCCTCTGAGCCATATTTGGAGCTCTAAGTTTACCTTGAAGGTTATGACATCAATAATCTTGTTCTCTTGGCATTTTTCTTATGCAATTGAAGACAATTGCTTCCTCAAATGGGAGGACTGTTACAGGTATATATTTTATCATATTTGTGATGAATTAATAATCGTACAAAAATATGCTTAATTTAATTTATGCAGGATTCATCTTAATGGAATGTGCAAGTGGGCACAAGATTAATGTATAGGTGTAAATGTGCACAAAGTCATCTTATGTAACAAGGCCCACTAGCAATTTTCTTTGGGCAAAGGTTTTTATATGTACAAACCTTAGGAGACTTCATATGGTTAAAAATGTGTAGTCATATCCCAAAAGTGGGAAAAAAAAGCCAATTTGTACACTCATCTATTGTTCGCTCCTTGGGCTATTTTTAAGAAATAAAATTCTCTAAATACTCATGTCGTGGAATGGAGCTATATAGTATGGGGGGGAGATTGCACCCAATCTTGTCTTGATGGTGATGTTATTTTTTCTCTCTTGTCTTATGTTATGCTATGTGATTTGATTTCAATTTAATTCAAGTCTATGTTTTAATTTTTGATACATTTTAGGTATTTTTAATTATTTCTTCAAGAAGTACAAAAGGGTCCCGTGACAATAATAGCATGGTGTATAGATCTCAGGATACACACAAAGCGAAAAACAAAACACAATTTTTTTCTCACATAAAGTGAGAAAAACACAAAGGGTGGATTAAAGTGGTGGAGGTTTGTGCTTGGTGTGTGCTCCAACACATGTGATGTGTCCGATCCTGGCAGTGGTCTTGGCATGAGTAGAAATGTGTGGGGTAGGGGGTAAGTTTAAGGTTTTGTTTTGTTTTTGTTATTTTTTTATTTGTTGGTTTAATTAACAAGAAGTTTGTAAAAGACAAAGGGAAGGGGCATGCATGTAGAGGGTCACCACCAGTAAATGTTTTTTAAATATATATATTAATTTGATGAAGTATAAAAAGTTTCTAAAAGCTAAAGGGAAAGGGAAACACATGCAGAAGGACGTAAGTTGTTCTTTTGAAATAGACTAGTGGGATGACCTATGCTTCGCACATATATGATTCTTAGCTTGATATTTTTTAAACTCCTGGATTAATAAGTGTACCTCTCCTCCAACCTCTAAATTGCCTCCCAAACCTCCAAACACTACAAGAGATGGGGAGTGTAGCCATGCAACATAGTTGCATAAAGAGGAGAGAGAGTAGAGAGAAGGGACCTAGCTAGACGTGTACGGTGTGCATAGTTCTAATGCATAGCTATGCACGGATATAGCCTCATGCATAGTCGTGTGTATAGCCATGTACTCGAAAAACAAATCCACACATTCTAGAGAGCATTCCAGAGAGATCAAAATATCCCAATATCACAAAATGGGAGAGTGGGGCATCAGGTTAAGGGAGATTTATTAATAGATAAGGATGTGTGTGTGGCACCGAACATGTCACGCATGAGTGCATGCCCCCATACGTTGAGGAGGGTGATGTCTTGCATGCATGAAGGAGGATTGGATTCAACATCCAAAGGAGGATGTGGGGATTGGGGAGAGGAGTGCTCTGAAGACATGAAACGATCACGACTACAAGAGGATGAGGGAAGGAAACCAAAGAAGGTGGCTCCAGAGTGGGTAGGGAATAGAATCATCAAAGACCCTAGACCAGGAGTGGTCAGGTATGTTAGCTAAGCTGGTTTGCTTTCTCTAAGCAACAAAATTGTGTTCTATTCTAGTAAGCCTCCATCTAAAGTTGATATCACTAAATGGATGAAAGACGATGTTTTACATGGTAGATTTGTCTCCCAAGTTTTCTACTTAGGTCAAGGATTCTTTAATATCTTGTTCACTAAGGCCCAAGCCATTTCTAAGCTGTTTGCAAGAGCCCCTCTATTTATGGATCATAGGGTGATGAATGCAAATACTGGTTAAAGAGCCCCACGAATAGTGTGGAAGAAAATAAAGGAAAAGGATTCTGGTTAATGAGGGGGATTCTTTAGGAGATGGAGAGTGGAGAAAGGTAAAAGGGAAAACTGCTTAAGACAGGCTAAGGATGAGACTAGAAAGACTGTTAATAATAAAGTTGGGGCTTGGGCTAAACAAGGAAGTAAATCATCAGACAGCCTAAGTCCTCTTTTGTATTTGAATTTTTTTAACCCGTTAGGAGAGGAGGACAGTGGGACCTTTTCTGTTCAGAAATTGAATTGGCAAGTGGATGAAGTTTGGAAAGAAACGTAGAAGGAGGGAGATCATGGGGGGCCTAGGGGGAGTTGTAGAAATTGTACCTGAAACTGCTTTAACAAGAGTGAGGCATTAAAAATTAATGGGTGCACATGGAATGTCAATGGATTTAAAGATAAAATATATGACTAATCAGGAAGATGATACTAAAAATGGCGATGAGGAAGGTGGTGGTATACGTGGTGAAGATGTGGGTGAGGAGAATCTTGATGAAGATAAAGATGAAGAGGATGAATTAATTTAACTAGTTTTCTTAGTCATCTTCATCTTTTGCCATTTTGGACATGATCAACTTATGTAATTTACAATATAATAGTATTGTTGTAATGCCCACAATATTGTATTAAGTAATGCTTTTTTGTGTATTTGTATGTAATGTATGTTTTAGGTGAAAAAGTATTTTTTTAAAATGTGATCAATTAGTGTTTTAAATATGATTTTAAAAAATGGGGAAGACATATGGGTGCACATATCTCCCCCGTTCTGTCTCCGTTTTTTATTTTTGAAGACAGTCCGCGGCTCTAGCCACACGTGGCTATACATGATTTTATATGTGGGGTGATAGCCGCATGCCCCTAGCTGAGTTTATAGTACATATATAGCTACATTGAGTTTTTTTTCATAGACAGATTCTTTTAAATTTCCAAGGCTTTGAACGTGGCTATGCTCTCCGTGTCTTGAAGTGAAATTCCCTCCTTGATATTTTCAAGTTCCCAGAGTAATAGGAGAGTACCTCTCCCTGAACAAGTAAGAGGTAGAGGCCGTGGTCAAGGCCAAGGTGGTGGGCGACAAGGAAATCAGAATCCTAGACAACAACAGTCCAATGATTCATAGCAGCAATCATACACGGGTGGAAGAGGCCAATCTAGAGGTAGGGGGATCCAAAGAGGCCGAGGTGGTTGGCAAAGAAATAAAAATGCAAATAGCATAGAGTGCTTTTACTGTGGCAAACCAGGACACATGGCAAAGGAATTCTACAAAAAACAGAATGACATTAAAAGTGGGAAGTTGGAGTAAGGCAAGTATGCATAATCTAGCAAACATGAAAGTGATATGACAGATATGAGCATCTGCTTGTGATGCAGCACATGCTTAGTTCCATAACAGGGGATGTATCAAGATCTCAAGATATATGGTATGTGGATTCTGGCATCTCTAACCACATGACCAGTCATGCTGATGAGTGGTTTAAAGATGCAAAAAATGGAAAAATCGGGTTATGTAGAAACAAGTGATGATACTACACATCCCATTGTGCATGTTGGTAAAGTGCCTTTGTCTATGCACGATGATAAAATGAAGTACTTGTCTGATGTACTTCATGTTTTGAATATTACAAAAAGAACCTGGTTTCTGTTGGAAAAATGGTTGAGCAAGGTCTGCAAGTGAGGTTTAATCCTCAAGGATGTTTTGTGGAAGACTTCAAAAATAAGTGTCGTTTGGTTGCAAAGGGTAACAGAAATGGTAGGATGCTTAATTTAGATGTGAACATGCCTAAGATAAAGACAACCATGTTTGCATACGGAATAGGTGTCATTGCAGATATTGACATATGGCACAAACACATTGGTCATGTGAATGTACAGTGATGACTGAAGTCTATGCAGGCCCAAAATATTGTTGTTGCAGGTTTGCCAACGTTTAAGGTTAACGGTATGCATAAGGTATGTGAAGCATGCCAACTTGGTAAGTAGGCCAAACATGCTTTCCCACATGAAAAGCATGTCAGTGCAAGGCCATTGGATGTCATACATTCAGATGTATGGGGACCGACCCAGACTGCAACAATTGCAGGTTGCAGGTACCACGTTACATTCATTGATTACCACACTAGGAAAGTGTGGGTTTATTTCATGAAGGAGAAAAGTGAGGTGTTTTCTTACTTTCAGAGATTTAAAGCCTTGGTCAAGAAGGAAAAAGGCATGCAAATAAAATGCCTAAGATCAGATGGTGGGGGAGAATATTTCTCAAGTGAGTTCAACGATTTCCTGAGAAAGCAGGGAATCAAGAGGTAGTTTACATGCAGGTACACTCCGCAAATAGAATGGTGTTGCAGAAAGGAAAACCAGGCACATTGCAGAAGTGGCATGTGCCTTGATTGGCTGAAAAGAATATGCCACATTACGTTTGGGCAGAAGCAGTAGCAACTGTTGTGTACATTATGAACAGGACACTCACTGCAACTGTTCATGGTGGTATGACTCTTGAATAGAAGTTTTGGCATAAGACCGGATGTATCTCACTTGAAAGTTTTTGGGTGTATTGCATATGTACATGTTCCTGATGAAGTGAGGACAAAGTTGGATCTAAAGGCAGAGAAATGCATCTTCATTGGTTATGCTATGGAGCAAAAAGGTTATAGTTCCTATAACCCTACCACTCTCGTGAGATACGAGTAAGCAGAGTAAGGTTAATTTAGAAAAGGGGAAAGCAGGGAGGATGATGAAAGTAAGAGGAAAAATGGTTAGTAACCAACAAGGGGAATTTTTAATTAGGGGGCTTTTAACTTATTTAAGGGAGGGTGGAATTTTTTCCTATGTGGAGATGTGTGTGCACATGGCATGTGCATCTACATGCACAACATAGATGGATGAGTCACAGCACAAGATATTAAGTGCAATTCTGCACAGGGAGGGGTAAAGATGCACATGTGTGAATTTGTGAAATTGTGGTGTGTGGGCGCATAAGTGAATGTGTGCATATCAGGGTGTGTGCTTGTGTGTGGGTATGTTTGGGCAATGTTGCACAGGCATGTACGTGAATGCATGTGCATGAGAGCTGAGGTATGAATTTGAATGTAAATGTGCATACGCGTGTGCACGTACCAATGTGCATGGAAGTAAATGGGCAATTGTATTATGGTGCATGCACATGCAACTAGGAGAATGGGGTGATTTTGTGTGTGTCCACATATGGGAAAAGGCGTGGGTGTGGTGTACGTGCACGCTGTCGTGACGTGTGCCGTATAGCCAGGAAAGTACGAAACTTCTAGCTGTGAGAGTAGGTGCCAAATCTAACAAGGAAACTCACACACAAAATTCCCCAAGAAGCATAGGACAAGTCCATTTTTAATGACATATTCATGTGTCAATTCACCTCAATACGTCCTTGAACTCATCCTGATGATTGCACAAAATTGTGTACCAAGTGCTTGTCCCTTGATTCACTGACTCCTTTCTCCAAATCCCTTGAACCAATCACATGTAGGCATAACATAACCTTCAATTTTTTCCAACATACATGTGACCATTTACATTCTTTACATCCAGTGCCATCAAATCCATCATTTCAAGATGTTCTTTATCACCTGAAAACCTGCTTTTAAATTCTAACATCATGCAAACAAAAGATAGCATATGGCATAACTATAACATGCTCATGAATTCCAAAATTGGATCGAGTTGAAGTGGAACCAACTTCCCACAACTTGAATGTATTTTTGATGCCTTTTTCCCGCAATTCTCTGAGTTCCAAAGCCTTTAAATTTTTCTCCAAAGCCTTTTTCTCATTTCCAAATCCTTAAGGATTTATGAGATATGCCCTTTTTCTAAATCGAAAAAAGAAGTAGTAAAAAGAAAACACTTATCTGAACATTTTCAAGTGAATTTTCTTTTTGATTTTATTTTTGCTAATCTCAAAGTCCTCAGCACACACGCGATGGAGAAAACGTGGAAAGGCAAAGTCGCCTCACAGTAGACTGCTCGATGGAGAAAAAAACATGAAAATGGCTGAAAGCATCTCTTAATGTAGCACTCAATTTCCTCTTCAATTCTAACACCTACAAGCTATGAACAGTAGGTATATCCTTCATTTAAATTTCTCTGGTAGCCAGCGCTCTGGTTCTCCCATTTTCTGCAGATATCCCAAAAACTGATATGCGCCGCTTATACTCTGGTTTTTCTCCTCTTTTTCCCGCAAGGAATGCGGCCTTCACCACCTTTTTGCAGCTTAAGATTCGGAATTCCATTTTAAAAAAGCTGCGCTCGTTTATATTTTACATAACATCCAGAAATTTCCCCAAAAAAAAATATTCCTTTTTATACACGTATGCTGCCACCCGCCAATCGTAAACTCCTTGGACATAGATCTAAGGTCTCCTTCAGTGACCTCATCGCATGAACCTAGCACGTAGTCGCTTGGACTCCTCTGCTGATTACGATTGAGATTGAACAGAGTAATCAAAGCACATACCATGTGTATATCAATATATCCATCCACTCCCACAGAATAGTCTGGTGGTGATTTATCATGTCCATAAATGGCATAAGCACATATGAAGCATACTCGTCATCATCGTCCACAGGCAGTGTAAAAGCTCGACTGTGCACCATTGCAACTGCCCATTTATATAGTCAAAATCTGCCCATGCCAGCTCTGGACCAACAAGCTGAGAGAAGCTCTTTTTGATGGCTCGACGGACTTGGATGAGTTCTCGCAACACTGGCTCCCACTGAATTTCTTTTAACTCATCTGGCATCAAACCTTTGCATTTCCATACATGTTAAGAAGGGTGTTCCCTACTACAAGGTCCACCATATGCATAAAACTCCATAATTCACACCACACTCATGTACAGAGGCTTCGAGACCTGGCTCAGCCTCAGCTCATCTTATTAAACCTCATTTACAATATGAACATATGTACTCAGGCATCATATAATGACTCATCATGGCACTTAACCCCATGCATCTGGATTTGCATTTAATGGTTTCATATGCATGGTTTCACACCATAGGCGTGCCATGGCACTACATCCACCCCCTCTAAACCTGCACATCCTCTGGTATGTGCCAAATCATCATCAAGATCCACATATAACTGGATGTCGTCTTCATCTTCTACATTACCAGGAAGATCATCTTCTTCCTCTTCAACCATATCCATACTACCACTGTCAAGCCTCTCATCCTGAGTCTCCTGTGAATCAAAAGGATCACTATCATGCCTTCTTTTAAACATCTTGATTCTTTTGCCTGCCACAAGATTCTTTATCTCTGTTCCATCAAGCTCACACAGAGTATACGTGGCATTTCCATGCACATGCTTGACAATGTAAGGGCCAAACCATCTTTTTGCAAATTTTCTTTGAACAGTAAATTGGTTGTCAAGGCTACTATCATACATTAGAACCCAATCACCTTCTTCAATAGGTTTTGGCCGGAGTCTGTGTCTACTATCAAATCTTTCTTTATTTTTCAACCTTGCATCTTTCAAGCGAGCTTTAGCAAGCTCTACATCTTCAGGCCTCCTCTCCAACTATCTTATTCGCAATATAAGGAGGTCATCTCTGCTCAATCCTTCCACCCAAGGTAATACATTCCAAGTTAGAACTACTTCTTCAACTGGCATCACTGGCTTCTGACCATACATTAATTCTGCAGGCATGTATCCTGTCACCACTGAGCTATGAGTTGTACGGTCAGCCCACAAGGCATATGGTAGCAGCTTTGGCCACTCTCGCATTCTTTCTCTGCATACCTTAGCCAAAGCTTTAATGATTGGAGGATGTCCTCGCTCACTTTTCCCATTGCCCTCAGGATTGTAAGCACATGTTAGGGACAGTTTGATACCAATTCTAGAGAAGAATTCCCTTGCTTCTTCAACATCTAGCTCACCCCTATCAGCTATTATTTTCCCAACACAACCATACCGACAGATCACATCTTCCAAGAGAAATTTGCATACTGTTTCCGTACTCTTTGTTCTAAGAGCACGCCCCTCTACCTGATTTGTCAAATCTTCTCTTGCAAGTGCTATATACCATATCTGCCAAATTCCCAAAGGCATTGTAACTAGATCCACTACCCATTTATAGTGCATGGCAGGTGGGGTTGCAAGCCATCACGATGCCGCACATTTGAGTACATCTGGCATACCATGCATGTTTCCACATATCGGGAAATATCCTTGTACATTCCTTTCCACCAATATTTTTCCTTTATTTTGGTAAAGGTGGCCCACACACTTCGATGTCCAGCCTAGAGACTCTCATGGAATTCTTTCACAAGCTTCCCTTGAGTCTCTTTATCACATATGACTCTCTGTGGCATAGCATTCCTCTGCTTAGGATGCTTTCAGAGGTACCCATCCTTTAGGAAATAACCATATGCTTTTCTGCGGATCCTCTTAAATTCTGAGTCAGACCAATTTTCTTGCCTTGTCAGAGTACTCAAATATTGACCAATAAGCAACCAATCTCCTTCATATATTTCCTCAATAAAAGACTCAAGTGCATTTGATAGGCAAATATGGTCCCCTTTTGCATATGCTGTAGTATAGAACTTTGTACCCACATCATCAATGTCACTTATCATCTCTTTCTCATCTTCATACCTGGCTCTTGATAGCATATCTGCAACTGGATTATCTTTTCCTGCAATATGCTCAAACTCAGGATTTAGTGACTTGATATAGGCAATCCACCTAAGCATAGCAATATCTGGAGTGGTACAGCTTGCTATCATCCCAAGAAGTGGCAAGCAATCTGTTTCCACAAGTACAGATGCCCCAATAAGATATTCTTTTTCACATTTTAGAGCAGTGACTATTCCCCATAACTCTCTCTTGATCTGTGGATATTTTTGTTGTCGAAAGCTTAATACTTTTGCTCCAAATCTGATTACATACCTGTGATCATCCTCATCATCTTGCCCTGCTGCCCATCCTATCCCAGTAGGACTAGTATCAACTGTAACAATCACAGGCCTGCCACACTCATAATCTGCCTTTCTTAGAGTAGGTGATGATTGGAGCAAACATCTCAGCTTTCGCATAGCTTTAATATGTACTGCATTCCACAGAAATTTTTGATTTTTCCTCAAAAGTTGATAAAGAGGATCTGCTACATTGTGAGATCCCTCCGCCCCCTCCGCGCGCCGGACTCTCGGTAGCCGAACAGCGGAAGCAGCCCCCACATGCGCGGGGCGGGTTTTCTCACTCGGGATCTCGCTCTCGAATGTCCGGGCACGAGACTAGGCTAGTGGTCACTCCAAAAACCGAAACCGGGAAATATTCCCATGCCCGGAAAGCGGGGGCGATTCCGCCATTATGATTATTTTTTTTTTAAACGAATTTTTTTAACGTGATCAATTCTAAGTTATCCTTTAACTGGATAAACCAGATAGAAGGAAACTATCACTGATATAATTTGATCATTTTAGTAAATTCAACGCTTTTTTCCTGATCCAGGTCAGGCACAGCCGTTGATCTACTTATTGAAAAATTTATCAGGAGATTATTTAACTACTCGAATCTTAGCATAACCCTAAGATTTTGCAATTTGATTATTAAAACTCCACTGATTCCAGCCTAACCCCATCCGGCCCATGGGTTAGCCACCACCCTACCACTGGAATCGGTGGAACCAAAAAAGTACTCACCCACCCATAATTGAATTGCCTTTCTTAACTTTAGCTTTAGAAAACAGATACGCACGCACTCCTCTTTATTAAAACTTTAATAAAAACAATCCTTGATAAACAATTTACGATTTATACATGTCATACTTCAAAATTTTCATTGAGTCCTTGTTTCTCAACAAAACAGTATCACTCTGGACTCTCCGTTGAGACCAGCAAGTCAACAACGAGATCCAGTGATAGATTATAAAAAAAACATAGGTCCATCATATAATATCTTCCTCGACATACGCATGGATGTCCTCGGCACCGCGAGCCCGTGCATCGCCTGGTCAGAACCCTCCAGGATCCTCCTTAGGTGTCCTGGCACTTCACTCAGGGACCGCTTCGTCGGCCCTCGTCCATCGTACCGGAAGCGCACCATTTTAACCATACCGAGGCTGGTCAAGACCTCGGCAAGCCTTGCCGCGTGAGCTGTCCCTCGAACACTCCCCGCCAGCTGTTGCAACCGAACTTCCCTTAGATAAACATATATGCCAAATACTCCCTCCAGCATTCTGGCGTAAGACAGTCTTTTAAGAAGGCAGGGTTTCTATGCAAGTTTACAGTTTTGATTTTTGTTTGAATACCATGAGTATATCATAAATCCAATTTTCAATTCCAAACAGAATTCTACAAATTCTGTTAACTTGATTCTTAGATCAAGTCACAAGTCTTAACTTAGTTTTTGATTCGATGGGTGATTGAATACATTTTCCCCGAACTGGGCACATCGTCATTGATTGAAACTCACGAAGGAATTAGGTCTTGATCAATAATCTGAGTCAGAGTTTAGGTCCGAAAGGTTCTCTCTAAATTTATCTTCTCGAAAGGTACTATCTTAGTTTCTCTTTTTTTAAAATTTCCTACGATGAATATTTGTTTACAATTTCAAAACATGGATTTCTCGAGGAATATTCATTTACGTCGATCTCCGATTAAAATTTATCTTTTTTTTTTACAAAATACCTCTATACATTAAAATCAATTTTTATAAAAGTAACACTTTTATAATAAAAATATATCTTTATACATACTCTTATGTATGAAAATAAAAATGATAAAAGTAACACTTTTGATATAAAAATTTAATCATTATGCATACTTCTATGCATGAAATAAAAATGATAAAAGTAACACTTTTGATATAAAATTTTATCCTTTATGCATACTTCTATGCATGAAAATAAAAATGATAAAAATAACACTTTCGATATAAAAATTTATCCTTTATGCATACTTTTATGCATGAAAATAAAAATTGATAAAAATAACACTTTTGATATAAAAATTTATCCATTATGCATACTTCTATGCATGAAAATAAAAATTGATAAAAATAACACTTTTGATATAAAAATTTATCCTTTATGCATACTTCTATGCATGAAAATGAAATTTGCTAAAATAACACTTTTGATATAAAAATTTATCCATTATGCATACTTCTATGTATGAAAATAAAAATGGTAAAAGTAACACTTTTGATATAAAAATTTAACCATTATGCATACTTCTATGCATAAAATAAAAATGGTAAAAGTAACACTTTTGATATAAAAATTTAACCATTATGCATACTTCTATGCATGAAATAAAAATGGTAAAATAACACTTTTGATATAAAAATTTATCCATTATGCATACTTCTATGCATGAAAATAAAAATGGTAAAAGTAACACTTTTGATATAAAAATTTAACCATTATGCATACTTCTATGTATGAAATAAAAATGGTAAAAATAACACTTTTGATATAAAAATTTATCCATTATGCATACTTCTATGCATGAAAATAAAAATGGTAAAAGTAATACTTTTGATATAAAAATTTAACCATTATACATACTTCTATGCATAAAATAAAAATGGTAAAAGTAACACTTTTGATATAAAAATTTAACCATTATGCATACTTCTATGCATAAAATAAAAATGGTAAAAGTAACACTTTTGATATAAAAATTTAACCATTATGCATACTTCTATGCATAAAATAAAAATGGTAAAAGTAACACTTTTGATATAAAAATTTAACCATTATGCATACTTCTATGCATAAAATAAAAATGGTAAAAATAACACTTTTGAAATAAAAATTTATCCATTATGCATACTTCTATGCATGAAAATAAAAATGGTAAAAGTAATACTTTTGATATAAAAATTTAACCATTATACATACTTCTATGCATAAATTAAAAATGGTAAAAGTAACACTTTTGATATAAAAATTTAACCATTATGCATACTTCTATGCATAAAATAAAAATGGTAAAAGTAACACTTTTGATATAAAAATTTAACCATTATGCATACTTCTATGCATAAAATAAAAATGGTAAAATAACACTTTTGATATAAAAACTTATCCTTTATGCATGATATTAAAATTTAATTTCTCCATGATTATAATGAAATTTTTTTCAATTAATCTAGGATGATAATTCCTAGAATATGGTAGGAAGTCCTCTTTTTATGCTTTGAATGAAATTATTTTATGCATAATTTTTATAAAAATTTTGCCATAGCTCCGCTGCTATGACTGATAAATCTCAATTTTTCTAAGGGATAAAGCTTATTATTAAGGAAATAATTAAAATGATCTCTAATTGGATCATTAATCCATAATGGATTGGATCATCAATATACATAAACTAAAAGCATAGAAAAAAAACCATTAATTTGGCCTCAAGCATAGCTTAATCTTGGGTTAAGGAAAAGCTTTATGAAAAGCTTGATTTGGATTGAGAATGGGTCATGAGTATGACCATTTCTTGAGTGAGAGAGAGAATTTACATAAAAATCATTAGAATTTAAACATAAATGAAAATTAACCTCAATAGCATTTATTAAATTATGTAACTCTTCACTACTATTCACCAATAAACTTCAATAGCATTTAAAAAAAACATACCAATTAAGCTTCTCAAGCTAGAGAGGGGTTGAGAAGAGAGAAACATTGAGAAATTATAGAAAGATCAATATTCACTAATTACCTTACAACTTGCTTGATTCTTTGTTCACGGTAGAGGCCCCCAACCAATCAGTTGGTTAAGTATGTTGATGGAGCCACTAATGGGGATTGAAGAAAGAGGGAAGCTCCAAAAACTAGTGAATTATTAAATGAATTCACAGTTCTTGGCTTAGATGGAGTAGAGTAACGATGCATAAACACTATATATTTTTCAACAAGGGGGAGGCTTCTATTTATAGGAAAAATTGAGCTCCTAACCAAACAAACTGATTCTAGAATTTTCCAATTCAGTTTGGTCAATTTTTGACCATTTTTAGGTCAGTTAAGCCAACTTTTTGGAACTAGACTTGAATTAGGAGAGAGGAGAGATGAAATATCTCAATTTTTATGAGTTTAAAACTCCTTCAAGCATGTGAAATATGCACCTCCTTTAAAGAACTCCCCTTCCTTACATATGTGTCATAATGGGATCATTTTAATATTGCTCATAGTTTTTTTTACTAATAAACCTTGTACATTTTCAACTCTTCATCTTATGTGAAATATGCACCTCCTTTAAAGAACTCCCCTTCCTTACATATGTGTCATAATAGGATCATTTTAATATTGCTCATAGTTTTTTTACTAATAAACCTTGTACATTTTCAACTCTTCATCTTATGTGAAATATGCACCTCCTTTAAAGAACTCCCCTTCCTTACATATGTGTCATAATGGAATCATTTTAATATTGCTCATAGTTTTTTACTAATAAACCTTGTACATTTTCAACTCTTCATCTTATGTGAGCATTTACTCATTTTTGGATACCCAAAATATCTCATATTTTTAATATTGCTCATAGTTTTTTTACTAATAAACCTTGTACATTTTCAACTCTTCATCTTATGTGAGCATTTACTCATTTTTGGGTATCTTCTTTTTCAAATTGGATTTATCTCCTCCCTACACATGGATTGATGCTATTGGCCCATAGGAACCTTAATTGGACCATAATCTAAAAATTTCTGAAAATCTAGACCCTTAGACTAAGGTCCTTTATACCTATTTCCAATTAATTCCAATTGTACATTGGAAAATTCTTTTTGAATTTCTGTTTCAGGGGAACTTATTTTAATAGGATGAGTTATTTTTCTATCCAAAAATATTCATAATCTGAATATTCTCTCTCTAGAATAATTTTCTCTCTCTAGGCTAAAACACTTAGAAATAAGATCTTTTATATTTCTGAAGAGGGATTTGATTACACGGGAAGATGCTGGACATCTTGAGAGGCTGGGGAGGAATCTTACGATGTGCATAATGTGGGATCCAAATAACATAAAAGACACATGCTCCAAGAAATCTCCTCAGCTCTGTAACATTAATGCATGTCTCTTTCATTCTTTGTATTGCATCTATCTTGGCTGGACAAGGTCGGCGTCCACTAGTACTACAAAGATGTCCCACTATTAGCACTTCACCAACTCCAAACACTGATTTCAGCCCAGATAAAGTAAGATTCACTTCTTCAAGCCTGGATAGAATCATATCACAATCCTTTATATGATTCGCCACAAACTTGCGGCACCCTTTTGAATCCAAATCCCCATCTTTGTCTTTCTCATCACAGCCCTTTATTGGCACATCATCCAAAAATGGCATAGTTTTTTGTGGTATGAAGTCTCGTAAGACTTTATTCATTCCATTCATCATATGTGCTACTGAGTTGGTGGCTCCCTGGTAAGGTACACATCCTTACTAATCCCAAAGGAGTTCTCATTGTGGTCAAGTCCCTGCTTTGTATATCCAGCTGGAACTGATCATATCCCGAATACAGATCACCCATAGAGTATATAGCTTTCCCTGTAAATGCTTCTGCAAACTCATCCACAATCGGACCTGCTCCCACATTCCTGATTGTGACTTTGTTTACAGGTTGCATGTCTTGAATAAAGTGCAATGTCCCATTTTTCTTTAGCACAGTAAACCATCTGTTGGAATATGGGGCACATGATGGCTCCAAAATTCCCATCTTGATCTTTTCTTTTAGTAATTCCATCAGCTTTGGCAAAAGAGCCTTTGGTACTGGAATTGGCCGCAGGTTCCAGGGCACATGTGGAACAGTAAAGATCACCATTGGTGCTGTTACACTTGGATCAACACAGCCTATCTCATGCGGCTGAAAAGCAAAGGCTTTCCCATGTTTTACAAGCATCTCCTCAAAGCATTCCCTTTCAACTGGCAACAGAAAATCCTTCTCACCAATCTTCAGCTCTTTTAGAGTTTCTTGAGTAAACTTATGCCCAATTTTCTTCGGATCTCTAAGATTTGGTTGCATAGAAGCTTCATCTATCTTCTCCTTGCTTCCTGGTGGCAAAGGCAAGGCAACTGGTTTCACCTTCTTTGCAACTGTTTTGTACTTTGTATCAACATGAGCATCCATCTCGCAATTCATGTTTTTACATTCCACCCCCTCGAATTCCTGGATTATATCATACATCTCCATAGATGACACCTCTATCATTTCATTTCCACCTTGTAAGCATGCTCTTCCCATATCAAAAAGCACATCCATAGTATCTACAAATGACACCTCATCAAGCATCCCTGAAATAAACTCTTTCTTCTCCAAAAGACCACACTGCTCAAAACTTTTTTGTTCATTTTGTATATGTTTTCGCATGCCACGCTTCAAATCCTTGCTTTTTACAAAAACCAGTGACCCATAGCTGGAGAATCCCTGAAAATTTGCTGAAAAGCTATTTACATTGATTGAGTCCTGCGAGAACTCATTTTCCCTTGTACCATTGGAATCCTGCTTTACAATGGCACCTGGCCAAAATCCCTCATCTCCCTGTAATTCATGAATTCTCTGTTTATCTTTGGGAGTGACTGTGCTCGAAGAGACTCACGATTCCTTTCATGGTTAATACAAATTGTCCGAAACTGAACAGCTCTTTTGCCATCTTTACTCCTTATTCTTGCATATGCCGAGCCATCATCCAAAACCTTTGTTTCCATCCTCACAGCTGTAATGTAGGGTTGCCCAAGGATAAGGGGGTACGATGACATCTCCTGAACAAAGAAGTTCTAATCATCTTTCACATCCCCTATAGTTACCCTTACATTTGGACATGCTGCATAGAGCTCTCCAGATGAGTTATTAGCTGCTTTAATCATCCACCCATGATCCACATCCATCGGCCACTTACATTTGTTATAGAGATTTTTAGCCATAAGATTTATTTCAGATCCATGATCAATTAGAGCGACATATGGCTCTTCCAAATCACCTATCTTGACAAGGGTTTCAGTGGTTGCTCTTGCCCAATGACTCCTGGAGTAATGACTCTTTGTAAGAACTTCTTTTTCATCATCCTCTTCCACAAAGCGCACTTGTCGTGTCCCATCAGCAGAGTGATTACATTCCACCACATTTTCTCTCTCTTCCTTTTTCTGTACCTGTACTCCATGAGTCTTGGAAGTGCTTGCCTCCCCTTGCGATGGAATAGATTCAATTATGGACTGCCTTTTTCTTCGTATAATATCAATTATCTCATCATGAAATTCTTTCTTTGCAATCCCCAAGACTTCCCCTAGTGTAAATTCCACCCTGCTGTTTAGAATCCTCTCTTCAAGCACCTTTTTGAGATCTGTTGCAGCTTCAATATCAGATTGAAGCTTGTAGAGTGGACTTTTCCCTTTACCCTTCTCCTTCATTTTTGCTGGCACTTCTTCCATTGAAACTTCCTGCGGAGGTCTGCTATGCTGTGGAGGCATATGTGATGGCCCAGGATCCTTCTTTTCACTTCCACGTATAACTCTTTTTGATGGCCCTCCTTCCTCATTTTCCCTTTTACGCTTCTCCTCTACTTGTGCCTCATTATTTTGGCATTTAGCAATGTAGGCATGAACAGATAAAGAATCCACAGGCTCCTCCCAGCTGTAAGATCCCTGTTCCCACCGAGCAACGGATTCAGGGTACTGGCAGCGGAAGTAGCGCTTCTCGCGCGGGACAGGGGTCCCACACTCGGGGCCTCGCCCACGGATATCCGGATAAGAGACTAATCCATCGGTTGTTCCAAAACCGAACCCGGAAAACTTCCTCTACCGGAAAGCACGGGCGATTCCACCAGGATAACTTTTTACTCTAACGTAGTCAAGATCATTTCTGATCGAGATGATCCAATTACATCTATAAGATACTTAGTCAGTTCAAGGAAGAAACTTGCACTTGGATCATTGGGATCAACGCTTTTTTCCCCATTCAAGAGGCACAGCCGTTGATTCCTATCCATAGAACAGTTACTATCCGGGATTTATTTTTTTCTATCGTAAAAACAAAAGTTTGAGTCTCGATTTACGGATCCATCAGTCCAGCCTAACCCCATCCAATCCCATGGGTTAGCCAACCGCCCAACCACTGTAGTGATGGGATCCAATTAAAAATTTGGTTAGGTTTTGTCCCGGGTACCAAGGAAAAGAGTTCCAAGGCCCCCTAGCCGGATGTTCATGCAAAATAAAACTAGTCACACCACTCACACACCCAATATGAAATTGCCTTTTTCAACCAGATTCAACCAGTTTAAAACAATCCTTTAATAAAACCATAGTATCATTGATCACCATCTTCCAATTTATCCAATTGATTCTTAATTTCCCATCATTCCTTCATCAGAGTATCTATGGCATCATTGGCAACTAGAACGCTCAGGAGCCGTTTCGATAGTTCCTAGCCCATAATACTTGGCAATATAATCACTTAACATGATGGACTCTCGTTGAAGATCAGCAAGATCAACCAACAGATCCATATAAGGAGCCATGGACTCATCCATTGAAGACCAGCAAGGTCAATCAACCAGATCCATGCTCGATTTCAGAAAACAACTCCAACTCTGTTCCAATATCTTCCTCGACGCACGCGTGGGTATCCTAGGCGACCCAGAGCCCGAGCACCGTATGGTCAGCACCCTCTAGGATCCTTCGCAGGTAACCTAGCGCTTCACGCATAGGCCGCTTCCTTGGCCCCTCATCCACCGTACCGGAAGCTCACCATTTTAATCGCACCGAGGCTGGTCAAGACCTCGGCCGACCTTGCTACGCGAGACGTCCTTCATTGACTCCCCGTCAGCAGTTGCAACTTTCTCATCACGACCTTAATCACAAGACGGTCGAAATGCTCCCCCCAGCATTCTTGACATAAAACAATCATTTACAGACAGCATTTACAAACAGCATTTACAAACAGTTTACAATACAATTTCTATTTTAACTTTCATTTTTCCACATTATCCCTCCTCAATCTACATTACTATTTCCATATTCCATTTATATGTATACTCATCCCATCACATCATTTCCATCTCATCACTTCAGATTCCCTCACATCACAATCGTATATTCACATCCATACATCCACAACTATATGCGTACATTCACATCTACATGCATACATCTACATCCCTATGCATACATCCACATCCACATTCACATTCACCTCTATACATCTACATCTACATGCATACATCCACCTCTACATCCATATCTACGTCTATACACCTACATCTACATGCATACATCCCCATCCACATCCACATCTACATCTATACATCTACATCTATGTATACATATACATCTCCATTCACAACTACATCTACATGCATACATCCATATCTCCATTCCCATCTACATCTATACATCTACATCTACATGCATCCATCCACCTCCACATCCACATCTACATCTATACATCTACATCTACATGTATACATCCACATCTCCATTCACATCTACATCTATACCTCTACATCTACATGCATCCATCCACATCTCCATTTACATCCTCATCTACACATCTATTTCTACATGCATACATCCACATCCACATTCACATTCACCTCTATACATCTACATCTACATGCATACATCCATATCTACGTCTATACACCTACATCTACATGCATACATCCCCATCCACATCCACATCTACATCTATACATCTACATCTACATGCAACATCCACATCTCCATGCATAATAAAATTCTTTTAATTAATCTAGGATGATAGTTCCTAGAATATGGTAGGAATTCCTCTTTTTATACTTTGAATGAATTTATTTTATGCGTAATTTCTATAAAAATTTTGCCATAGCTCCGCTACTATGACTGATAAATCTCAATTTTTTTTTTCTAAGGGATAAAGCTCATTATTAAAGAAATAATTAGAATGGTCTCTAATTGGATCATCAATCCATAATGGTCTCTAATTGGATCATCAATCCATAATGGTCTCTAATTGGATCATTAAGAAAACAATTAGAATGGTCTCTAATTGGGTCATCAATCCATAATGGATTGAATCATCAATGTGCATAAACTAAAAGCATAGCAAAAAGCCATTAATTTGGCCTCAAGCATAGCTTAATCTTGGATTAAGGAAAGGCTTTATGAAAAGCTTCATTTGGATTGAGAATGGTTCATGAGTATGGCCATTTCTTGAGTGAGGGAGAGAAATTACATAAAAACCATTAGAATTTAAACATAAATGGAATTTAACTTCTATAGCATTTATTAAATTATGTAACTCTTCACTACTATTCACCAATTAACTTCAATAGCATTTAAAAAACCATACCAATTAAACTTCTCAAGCTTGAGAGGGGTTGAGAAGAGAGAATCATTGAGAAATTATAGAAAGATCAAAATTCAATATACTTACCTTATAATTTGCTTGATTCTTTATTCACGGTAGAGGCCCCCAACCAATCAATTGGTTTAGTATGTTGATGGAGCCACCAATGGGGATTGAAGAAAGAGAGAAGTATCAAAAACTAGTGAATTATTAAAGAATTCACAACTCTTGGCTTAGGTAGAGTAGAGTAACAATGCATAAGACACTCTATATTTTGGCTTAGGTGGAGTAGAGTAACAAGCATAAGACTCTATCTAATTTGGCTTAGGTGGAGTAGAGTAACAAAGCATAAGACTCTATCTAATTTGGCTTAGGTGGAGTAGAGTAACAAAGCATAAGACACTATATATTTTGGCTTAGGTGGAGTAGAGTGACAAAGCATAAGGCACTATGTTTTTTTCAACAAGAGAAGGCTTCTATTTATAGGAAAATTTGAGCTCCTAACCAAACAAACTGATTCTAGAATTTTCCAAGTCAGTTTGGTTGAATTTGGACTAGATTTGGACCTAGTTTGGTTACTTTTTGATTCGGTTTGGTTCCATTTTGATTTGGTTTGGCTCAAGAGAGATGAGAGATAAAAATATCACATTATTTTTGAGTTTAAAACTCATTCAAGCATGTGAAATATGTACCTCCTTTAAAGAATTCCCCTTCCTTACATATGTGTCAAGATTTTATTGCTCATAGTTTTTTACTAATAAACCTTGTACATTTTCAACTCTTCATCTTATGTGAAATATGCACCTCCTTTAAAGAACTCCTCTTCCTTACGTATGTGTCATAGTTTTTTTACTAATAAACCTTGTACATTTTCAACTCTTCATCTTATGTGAAATATGCACCTCCTTTAAAGAACTCCCCTTCCTTACATATGTGTTTATTTACTAATAAACCTTGTACATTTTCAACTCTTCATCTTATGTGAAATATGCACCTCCTTTAAAGAACTCCCCTTCCTTACATATGTGTTTATTTACTAATAAACCTTGTACATTTTCAACTCTTCATCTTATGTGAGCATTTACTCATTTTTGGATACCCAAAATATCTCATATTTTTAATATTGCTCATAGTTTTTTTACTAATAAATCTTGTACATTTTCAACTCTTCATCTTATGTGAGCATTTACTCATTTTTGGGTATTTTCTTTTTACAATTTGGATTTATCTCCTCCCTACACATGGATTGATGCTATTGGCCCATAGGAACCTTAATTGGACCATAGTCTAAAGATTTCTTAAAATCTAGACCCTTAGGCTAAGGTTCTTTATACCTATTTCCAATTAATTCCAATTGCACATTGGAAAATTCTTTTTAAATTTCTGTTTCAGGGGAACTCATCTGAATTATAAGAGATATTTTTCTATCCAAAAATATTCAAAATCTGAATATTCTCTCTCTAGAATATTTTCTCTCTCTAGGTTAAAACAGTCACAAGCAAGATCTCTTATATTTCAGAAAAGGAATTGATTACAGGGGAATATACTAGACATCAAAAAGGGGTTGGGAGAGGAATCTTACATTCTACCCCACTTAAAAAACGCGAGATGTCCTCATCTCGCAACTTGGGATAATTTCGCAAGATGCATGAATATGAGACTTAGAGAAAAATTTTAATCAAGATTAACCACCAAGAAAAGTCTTAAAGAGAGCAAGATTCAAAATAAGAACAAGATTTAAACTTTATTCATTCTCGGAACTTATACAGTAAAGATAGAAGAACTCTTTACACTTCCATAAGCCCGTCCATCATATGGTCACAAAAGCAGTCCTCACAAGCTGCACAAGTATAGGGTAACTCATCTATGGAAATGATTCTGCTGGTTATTGCCGCACCTATCTCAGTGGTATGAGGTGATCTAACAAAAGGACCTCTGAGAGGCAAGCCAAAAACAGGATAAAGGCATATCTTCTCATGAGGAAGAAAACACGCCAATAAGAAGACCCGCTCAGAAAACCCAAGATGCCTTGATCTCATGACGCAGTAGTATCGGGGACCCAAACCCAAAGCTTCAATAACCATGGCCAAGCGGACATTGTTACGAAAGTGTTGCTGACCCCAGGGTGTTACCCTAGTTATGTTTTGATAGGTCCGCCATTTGGTCTGCGCTACAGAAGTTCCTAGGTGAGGAAAAAGTGAGCGCTCATACTGTTCTATAAAGTCTTTCTTCACAGACTCTCTTGCGTCTTGAAGGTGAGAAATCATCAAGGATAAAACTAATTCCTGTTGCCAAGCCATGAAGGAGATTAAGAAAGAAAGGAGATTGATGGGAGTAAGATTACTGTGAGCGGCAAGTAAAAATTACGACTTATATAAAGGAAGGAGCTAGCGTAACCTAGAAGCCAACGGTAACTTGCCACTGAAGTTTTACCGTCTTTCCATGATTTGAGTTTGACACATTTTTCTATAGAAGGCATTAAGAATTTTGAGATGAGGGAATAAAAGAAACTTGTAGGCTAAGTCACCTACTTTCATTGAATTCAGATATAAGGGTCACAATATCTGGGAGATAACTTCTTATACTCCCCAAGAGATAAGGAACTTCTTTTGGGCCGTACTCGAATGAAAACCAAAACCTTGGTATCCAAAACACCGATTCTCACTTCTGGACTCATTGTTCTAAATCCTTAAAACAGGTGGGACTCTTGAGAAGTATTCTAGGGAAAGGGTCTTCCTTTTTTAAACAGAAACTTTCTTTTATTTTAGAGAGGGAATAATTATAAGATCAGAAAGGGAGATTCTTACTCCTGTATACCTCGAAGGCTGGGGAGGAATCTTACATTCTACCCCACTTAAAAAAATGCGAGATGTCCTCATCTCGCCAAGTAGAGGACAACTCTTTTTCTTAAGATCCAATTTATTCTGGGGTTCCTTATATTCTGGTCAACCCAACAGAACACTGGGATAAATATCCCTTATATAGAACTCATTATCAAATAACAATTCATTCAGATCATATCATTCATATCTTTAACATGATAATGGTCCATTAGACCGAAAAGTTTCCTTCGAAACATTCCTCCACGGAAATTTCAGTCAAGCAAGTTCTCAATTTGACATCCCTTAACTTGATCTACCGGTCAAATATTAACAGTAGCAATCTAACAGCACACCCATTAACCTCATAGTGATTTGCTGAATTCATTATCATCATTCTAGTTATGAATATCATTACAGGGATTCGTCCCATTCCCCCTCATTGTGGTTTCATTATATTTCAACTAATTTTTAAAAATCAACATTTTTCAATCAGCATTTTCAATCAGCATCCAAATCAATTCATCAATTCTCAAACAGAATTAAAAATCATATCAATCACATTCGAAATCATCATCTAGATAGCATTAACGCTTATAATTTCAAGTCTTAGATTTACTCGTATATACTGTCAGTAAAGAGCTGCAGTATACTCTCGGTATATACGGGTAATCACGGCCTTGGAATTATAAGGTAAATACTATCATGTCTAGGCCTCAAGCAAGTCAGGGATTCTATATAATTGTGGTACTTCCATCTGAAGACCCAATTACCAAATTACGAGTTTCAGTTTGAATATTAAATTGTATGAATTATCTCACACAATTATAATCTTTTTGTATCTCTTGATAAATTTTTGATATATTTATCTTCTCAGTTGATCTTTATTAACCAAATGCTCTGATACCAACTGTAAGATCCCTGTTCCCACCGAGCAACGGATTCAGGGTACTGGCAGCGGAAGTAGCGCTTCTCGCGCGGGACAGGGGTCCCACACTCGGGGCCTCGCCCACGGATATCCGGATAAGAGACTAATCCGTCGGTTGTTCCAAAACCGAACCCGAAAAACTTCCTCTACCGGAAAGCACGGGCGATTCCACCAGGATAACTTTTTACTCTAACGTAGTCAAGATCATTTCTGATCGAGATGATCCAATTACATCTATAAGATACTTAGTCAGTTCAAGGAAGAAACTTGCACTTGGATCATTGGGATCAACGCTTTTTTCCCCATTCAAGAGGCACAGCCGTTGATTCCTATCCATAGAACAGTTACTATCCGGGATCTATTTTTTTCTATCGTAAAAACAAAAGTTTGAGTCTCGATTTACGGATCCATCAGTCCAGCCTAACCCCATCCAATCCCATGGGTTAGCCAACCGCCCAACCACTGTAGTGATGGGATCCAATTAAAAATTTGGTTAGGTTTTGTCCCGGGTACCAAGGAAAAGAGTTCCAAGGCCCCCTAGCCGGATGTTCATGCAAAATAAAACTAGTCACACCACTCACACACCCAATATGAAATTGCCTTTTTCAACCAGATTCAACCAGTTTAAAACAATCCTTTAATAAAACCATAGTATCATTGATCACCATCTTCCAATTTATCCAATTGATTCTTAATTTCCCATCATTCCTTCATCAGAGTATCTATGGCATCATTGGCAACTAGAACGCTCAGGAGCCGTTTCGATAGTTCCTAGCCCATAATACTTGGCAATATAATCACTTAACATGATGGACTCTCGTTGAAGATCAGCAAGATCAACCAACAGATCCATATAAGGAGCCATGGACTCATCCATTGAAGACCAGCAAGGTCAATCAACCAGATCCATGCTCGATTTCAGAAAACAACTCCAACTCTGTTCCAATATCTTCCTCGACGCACGCGTGGGTATCCTAGGCGACCCAGAGCCCGAGCACCGTATGGTCAGCACCCTCTAGGATCCTTCGCAGGTAACCTAGCGCTTCACGCATAGGCCGCTTCCTTGGCCCCTCATCCACCGTACCGGAAGCTCACCATTTTAATCGCACCGAGGCTGGTCAAGACCTCGGCCGACCTTGCTACGCGAGACGTCCTTCATTGACTCCCCGTCAGCAGTTGCAACTTTCTCATCACGACCTTAATCACAAGACGGTCGAAATGCTCCCCCCAGCATTCTTGACATAAAACAATCATTTACAGACAGCATTTACAAACAGCATTTACAAACAGTTTACAATACAATTTCTATTTTAACTTTCATTTTTCCACATTATCCCTCCTCAATCTACATTACTATTTCCATATTCCATTTATATGTATACTCATCCCATCACATCATTTCCATCTCATCACTTCAGATTCCCTCACATCACAATCGTATATTCACATCCATACATCCACAACTATATGCGTACATTCACATCTACATGCATACATCTACATCCCTATGCATACATCCACATCCACATTCACATTCACCTCTATACATCTACATCTACATGCATACATCCACCTCTACATCCATATCTACGTCTATACACCTACATCTACATGCATACATCCCCATCCACATCCACATCTACATCTATACATCTACATCTATGTATACATATACATCTCCATTCACAACTACATCTACATGCATACATCCATATCTCCATTCCCATCTACATCTATACATCTACATCTACATGCATCCATCCACCTCCACATCCACATCTACATCTATACATCTACATCTACATGTATACATCCACATCTCCATTCACATCTACATCTATACCTCTACATCTACATGCATCCATCCACATCTCCATTTACATCCTCATCTACACATCTATTTCTACATGCATACATCCACATCCACATTCACATTCACCTCTATACATCTACATCTACATGCATACATCCACCTCTACATCCATATCTACGTCTATACACCTACATCTACATGCATACATCCCCATCCACATCCACATCTACATCTATACATCTACATCTACATGCAACATCCACATCTCCATGCATAATAAAATTCTTTTAATTAATCTAGGATGATAGTTCCTAGAATATGGTAGGAATTCCTCTTTTTATACTTTGAATGAATTTATTTTATGCGTAATTTCTATAAAAATTTTGCCATAGCTCCGCTACTATGACTGATAAATCTCAATTTTTTTTTTCTAAGGGATAAAGCTCATTATTAAAGAAATAATTAGAATGGTCTCTAATTGGATCATCAATCCATAATGGTCTCTAATTGGATCATCAATCCATAATGGTCTCTAATTGGATCATTAAGAAAACAATTAGAATGGTCTCTAATTGGGTCATCAATCCATAATGGATTGAATCATCAATGTGCATAAACTAAAAGCATAGCAAAAAGCCATTAATTTGGCCTCAAGCATAGCTTAATCTTGGATTAAGGAAAGGCTTTATGAAAAGCTTCATTTGGATTGAGAATGGTTCATGAGTATGGCCATTTCTTGAGTGAGGGAGAGAAATTACATAAAAACCATTAGAATTTAAACATAAATGGAATTTAACTTCTATAGCATTTATTAAATTATGTAACTCTTCACTACTATTCACCAATTAACTTCAATAGCATTTAAAAAACCATACCAATTAAACTTCTCAAGCTTGAGAGGGGTTGAGAAGAGAGAATCATTGAGAAATTATAGAAAGATCAAAATTCAATATACTTACCTTATAATTTGCTTGATTCTTTATTCACGGTAGAGGCCCCCAACCAATCAATTGGTTTAGTATGTTGATGGAGCCACCAATGGGGATTGAAGAAAGAGAGAAGTATCAAAAACTAGTGAATTATTAAAGAATTCACAACTCTTGGCTTAGGTAGAGTAGAGTAACAATGCATAAGACACTCTATATTTTGGCTTAGGTGGAGTAGAGTAACAAGCATAAGACTCTATCTAATTTGGCTTAGGTGGAGTAGAGTAACAAAGCATAAGACTCTATCTAATTTGGCTTAGGTGGAGTAGAGTAACAAAGCATAAGACACTATATATTTTGGCTTAGGTGGAGTAGAGTGACAAAGCATAAGGCACTATGTTTTTTTCAACAAGAGAAGGCTTCTATTTATAGGAAAATTTGAGCTCCTAACCAAACAAACTGATTCTAGAATTTTCCAAGTCAGTTTGGTTGAATTTGGACTAGATTTGGACCTAGTTTGGTTACTTTTTGATTCGGTTTGGTTCCATTTTGATTTGGTTTGGCTCAAGAGAGATGAGAGATAAAAATATCACATTATTTTTGAGTTTAAAACTCATTCAAGCATGTGAAATATGTACCTCCTTTAAAGAATTCCCCTTCCTTACATATGTGTCAAAATTTTATTGCTCATAGTTTTTTACTAATAAACCTTGTACATTTTCAACTCTTCATCTTATGTGAAATATGCACCTCCTTTAAAGAACTCCTCTTCCTTACGTATGTGTCATAGTTTTTTTACTAATAAACCTTGTACATTTTCAACTCTTCATCTTATGTGAAATATGCACCTCCTTTAAAGAACTCCCCTTCCTTAAATATGTGTTTATTTACTAATAAACCTTGTACATTTTCAACTCTTCATCTTATGTGAAATATGCACCTCCTTTAAAGAACTCCCCTTCCTTACATATGTGTTTATTTACTAATAAACCTTGTACATTTTCAACTCTTCATCTTATGTGAGCATTTACTCATTTTTGGATACCCAAAATATCTCATATTTTTAATATTGCTCATAGTTTTTTTACTAATAAATCTTGTACATTTTCAACTCTTCATCTTATGTGAGCATTTACTCATTTTTGGGTATTTTCTTTTTACAATTTGGATTTATCTCCTCCCTACACATGGATTGATGCTATTGGCCCATAGGAACCTTAATTGGACCATAGTCTAAAGATTTCTTAAAATCTAGACCCTTAGGCTAAGGTTCTTTATACCTATTTCCAATTAATTCCAATTGCACATTGGAAAATTCTTTTTAAATTTCTATTTCAGGGAAACTCATCTGAATTATAAGAGATATTTTTCTATCCAAAAATATTCAAAATCTGAATATTCTCTCTCTAGAATATTTTCTCTCTCTAGGTTAAAACAGTCACAAGCAAGATCTCTTATATTTCAGAAAAGGAATTGATTATAGGGGAATATACTAGACATCAAAAAGGGGTTGGGAGAGGAATCTTACACCAGCCAGTCTCAAGACGTATACAATCCCCTGCCTCATGCAAAGCTTGCTTAGACACCTTCTTTGACGCAATTAATTCCATTGTTGATGGCCAAAAATCCTCATTCTCATAATCCTCATCATTCTCAAATCCCTGCTTTAATTGACCAACCTTTAATCCATAGGTTGCTGCCTCAACCATAGAAATGGCATGACTAGCGGCCATATCCTCAACCAGCTTTTTCATCCCTCCTTTCCCAAAATTTGTACTCAATGGAAGACCAGTCTCTGTAAGATGGATTTTCCCATCTTTGAAAAACACAAGTTGATTTTTAAGAGCTTCTTTATAGCTAGCACAATCTTTCTTTGCATGTTCTGGGTCATCACACCATATGCATCTGTATGTAAACCCTTCTTTGCTTTGAGGCCTTTGCATAGAAGCCTGCCCCAATGGTAGACCCTTTTCTTCAATCCTGGATATCTTCAATTTTAGGTCATGCATACCCTTAATAAGCTCATCCATCGGCCCATCTACCTTTGGAATTGTAGCAGCTGGTTTTGGTAGATTCTCAGGGGTAACAGCAGTTATGGGGGTTGCAGAGCCCATCACCATTTTATCCCTCCTCCGCTTTGCTAACATGGTGACTGCATTCTCAACATCATTCCAATCACTCTTTAATCCCTGCTCTGTATCCTTATCCTCAAGGAGGATTTCCAATTTCTCTTGGAGATCTTTCCCAGCTGCTTGTAAGAAGAGCTCTGTTTTTTCTCTGTCCAAAGTTGTACGCTCTATCCTTGACAGCTGGGCATAGCGCTTCTCAAACTCTCTTAGCAATTTTGTGGCAGAAATTCCCATTTTAGGTTTTGTGACCCATTCCAAGAAAGTTCGTTTGGTCACTCGCTCAGAATCCTCCATGAAATATTCATCCTTTAAAGCAAGCTTGAACTCCTCCCAATTTCTGCCACCATGTGCTGTCTGCAATCCTCTTATGCGCTCTCTTATTTCAGGAACACATACCAGCTCGAAACTTCAAACCATATCCTCCTCAGTCACCCTATTTAGCTCCATCTCCTTTATGTAATTGCGCAGGTACTTTGTGATGTCCTTCCCATCAAATTGATCCACCTTTTTCACAATTGATTGTAATGCTTTGGTCGTGGAAATTTGTCCCCTCTCAGCAGCTTGTTGCTGTTGCATGTACATGGTAAACATCTGAAACATCTGCATAACTCCGGGGTCAAAATGAACCCCCTGACCCTCACAATTCTCAGCCATAGCTTCCCTGTATATTTCACCACACTCTCACCCCAGCAGTTTCATGTCCGGTTCACCAAAGAGCTGTCGTGACGTGTGCGGTATAGCCAGGAAAGTACGAAACTTCTAGCTGTGAGAGTAGGTGCCAAATCTAACAAGGAAACTCACACACAAAATTCCCCAAGAAGCATAGGACAAGTCCATTTTTAATGACATATTCATGTGTCAATTCACCTCAATACGTCCTTGAACTCATCCTGATGATTGCACAAAATTGTGTACCAAGTGCTTGTCCCTTGATTCACTGACTCCTTTCTCCAAATCCCTTGAACCAATCACATGTAGGCATAACATAACCTTCAATTTTTTCCAACATACATGTGACCATTTACATTCTTTACATCCACCAGTGCCATCAAATCCATCATTTCAAGATGTTCTTTATCACCTGAAAACCTGCTTTTAAATTCTAACATCATGCAAACAAAAGATAGCATATGGCATAACTATAACATGCTCATGAATTCCAAAATTGGATCGAGTTGAAGTGGAACCAACTTCCCACAACTTGAATGTATTTTTGATGCCTTTTTCCAGCAATTCTCTGAGTTCCAAAGCCTTTAAATTTTTCTCCAAAGCCTTTTTCTCATTTCCAAATCCTTAAGGATTTATGAGATATGCCCTTTTTCTAAATCGAAAAAAGTAGTAAAAAGAAAACACTTATCTGAACATTTTCGAGTGAATTTTCTTTTTGATTTTATTTTTGCTAATCTCAAAGTCCTCAGCACACACGCGATGGAGAAAATGTGGAAAGGCAAAGTCGCCTCACAGTAGACTGCTCGATGGAGAAAAAAACATGAAAATGGCTGAAAGCATCTCTTAATGTAGCACTCAATTTCCTCTTCAATTCTAACACCTACAAGCTATGAACAGTAGGTATATCCTTCATTTAAATTTCTCTGGTAGCCAGCGCTCTGGTTCTCCCATTTTCTGCAGATATCCCAAAAACTGATATGCGCCGCTTATACTCTGGTTTTTCTCCTCTTTTTCCCGCAAGGAATGCGGCCTTCACCACCTTTTTGCAGCTTAAGATTCGGAATTCCATTTTAAAAAAGCTGCGCTCGTTTATATTTTACATAACATCCAGAAATTTCCCCAAAAAAAAATATTCCTTTTTATACACGTATGCTGCCACCCGCCAATCGTAAACTCCTTGGACATAGATCTAAGGTCTCCTTCAGTGACCTCATCGCATGAACCTAGCACGTAGTCGCTTGGACTCCTCTGCTGATTACGATTGAGATTGAACAGAGTAATCAAAGCACATACCATGTGTATATCAATATATCCATCCACTCCCACAGAATAGTCTGGTGGTGATTTATCATGTCCATAAATGGCATAAGAACATATGAAGCATACTCGTCATCATCGTCCACAGGCAGTGTAAAAGCTCGACTGTGCACCATTGCAACTGCCCATTTATATAGTCAAAATCTGCCCATGCCAGCTCTGGACCAACAAGCTGAGAGAAGCTCTTTTTGATGGCTCGACGGACTTGGATGAGTTCTCGCAACACTGGCTCCTACTGAATTTCTTTTAGCTCATCTGGCATCAAACCTTTGCATTTCCATACATGTTAAGAAGGATGTTCCCTACTACAAGGTCCACCATATGCATAAAACTCCATAATTCACACCACACTCATGTACAGAGGCTTCGAGACCTGGCTCAGCCTCAGCTCATCTTATTAAACCTCATTTACAATATGAACATATGTACTCAGGCATCATATAATGACTCATCATGGCACTTAACCCCATGCATCTGGATTTGCATTTAATGGTTTCATATGCATGGTTTCACACCATAGGCGTGCCATGGCACGACAACGCATGAGTGAATGGGGTGTGAAGTGTTTGTGAATGCATGTGTGTGCGTTTATGTGCACATGTGAATGCATGTACACACGAGGGAGAGAGTGTGTGCATAAGCAAATGCAAGTGTGTGTGTATACAATGTGGCGTGCATGTGTGCATGAAGTGAGAAGGTGTGTGTGCATGCACAAATGGAAAGTTGTAAATGTGCACGTGCACACAAATGTGTGTAGGTACATGTGAACACACATGTGTGTGCACAAATGAATGCGTGTACACGCAAGGGGGAGAGCGTATGCACACGCGGATGCAAGTGTGCATGTATGCAATGTGGTGTACATGTGTGTGCATGAAGTGAAAAGGTGTGTGCACACGTGTGTGCATGTGAGCATGCAAATGGAAAGGTGTGAACGGGCAAGTGAATGTGCATATGTGGCACAAGCAAATGTGTGTAGGTTCATGCTTTTAGTTGTTTTTGACTTTTCTTGTTATATTTTGTTATGTTTTTGTGTTTTTTAGTATTCCTAGTGAAGGTTGTAGCTGTACACTTGAAACTTGAGCGAGCAAGCAAGGGTGGAGAATGAAAAAAATCTATGCTTAATATAATAGAGAGATAAATTAAATAAATTAAATTCAAAACTAAATAAATAAATCAAAGTAGAAAACTTAAAGAAGCAGAACAAAGAAAAAATGTTTTAATGATTGGAAATAATTTTATAAAAATAAAGGAAAAAATGGAACAAGAAGCAACCATTTCTTATATTGAAAGGGAAAAGAATAATAATAATAATAAATAGTGGACAAAAAAAACTAAATAGGGTGATTTTTTTAAATAATTTAAAGAAGGATAAAGAAGAGAAAAAAGGGATAAGAAATTAGAGAAAAATAGATAAAAAGAAGAGAGAAAAATAAAAACAACACAGAAAACAATTTGCAGAGAATTTTAAAAGAAGGATAGAAGAAAATTAAAAAAGAAAGGGCGGGGGGAGAGGGAAATGAAAGTAAGGGAAAAAGATGAATATAAACCATCACTAGGAGTAAAATTTTAATTTAAAAAAGGGGAGAATGGGGGGGATGATGAAAGTAAGACGAAAAAATGAATATAGTGTGTGTGTGTGTGTGTATGCAATGTGGTGTGCATGTGTGCAAAGGTGTGTGTACACACGTGTGTGTGTGCGTGTGCATGTGCGTTGTCGTGCCACAGCACGTCTATGGTGTGAAACCATGCATGTGAGGCTATTAAATGCAAATCCAGATGCATGGGATTAAGTGTCTGTGTACATACGAGATATATGGCGTGTGGAGGGTTTTGCTTTTGAGGGCATCATGGATGCGGCAATCAAGCTAGGGACTTTGATGGAGTGTATGTGCAGGGACAATGATGAAATTCTGGGAGCGCAGGCCTGTCCGGAACGAAGGTCGGCTGGTGATGATATTAACTGCTCGGTCGTCTTGAAATGTGTGTGGAGACATGGGCAATTTAAAGGAGAAGGGACCAAGGAGGTAGCCTTGAGCTTTTGTGTGGAGAGAGTGATGGTGGCCATTACATTGGGCTTTAAACAAAATATAATAATGAATAATATGGCCAATAAAGTAGGAGCCACATGGCTACTTGTGTGGGGATGCCAGCGTAGCCGCCAGCTCTACGTCTAGAAGGCTGGAGAGAAAGAGAAGCTGGCCGCTGGTGTGAAGGGAGCCGGACGGTGCAGAAAAAGCCAGAGAAAGGGAGGATCAGGGTGGTGGTAGTCGATAAGTGCAGGGAGCAGAAGGGCAACAGACCCGGGCTGGAACGCTGCAGAGGAGGGTGCGCCGAATACAGACGGGGGGAGGCCGCGTGTGTTTGGGGTGGCTAGCTGCAGCCAGAGATGCTTCGTGAGGAGCGCGCAGCTACAGGCATACAAGAGGAAGTCGTTTAGAAGCACGGAGTGGAAAAAGGCGCTGGGAGTGGAGAGAAGCTCGAGCTGCTGGCGAGCTGAACGGAGGATACTGGAAAAACGGCCTGTGTAAGAGTAAAGAGCCGGGGGGGGGAGCAGGAAAGGAAGCGGCCGCTGGGCACGTGAAATTCACTAATGGGAGGTCCGAGGTGGAGATAGGTTTTCAAGGCCCATGCAGGCTGGTCGCACGCTAGGTAGTGGATTTCAGAGCAGCAGGAGTAGCATGCGTGGGTGAAGTTCAGTGGCATCCCAACCTATATCCCCTTCTGATTTAGCTATGCAGTCAATCAAGACCCGGATCAATTTTTGCTCATCATGTGGCGCCAAAACAGAGACAACGAGCTCAGAGTTACTTGTACAGCTTACGGGTGCATCCATTATCAAAACCCAAAGATGTGCAGAGCTACATAATATTTCGGGCAAGGTTTAGGAAGCTCCATTTCTCTCCAGGTGTGGAGTCTTTGGATTGTGCATTATTCCACATCAGCGATATACCATTTGATACAATAGCATTTACTTCAATAAGGGCGCCCGGCTTTAAAGATGTTTGTAGAAGATTCAACAGCTGGTTGCATCAAGGTTCATCATGCAGTGATTGACAAGAGGTCAGAGGGTGCGGTCCAATGATGCCGAGTTAAATGAGCAGGTTCAGGTATTGCCATAAGTGTTAAGCTCTACTACATAGAATATACAAGTCAAGCAGTGATGCACAATGCAGCCCTTGAATCCCACAAGATTGATATGCAAATGGATGTGAAGCTGATGCATGGCTGACCCAAAGATCTATGTCTTTCAGTGATCATGAGGCCACAATGTTATGGTTTTTCTTGGGTTTTGGAACCATAAGAAGGTTAGTTTGGTCATGTATATGAGGTGTCTATGTTGACTTTGATTTTATAGTTTTGTTGGATGTTGAGCCTTTGATGCTCCATGATAGCCATGTGTATCTTACCATGAGGTTATTTTCTGGAATGCAAAGCCATATGAGATGAGACAAGCCATGTTAATGTCAGTTTTTTATATGTATCATGTGTCCAATATTGGCTTTGAGGATGCACATGTATAGTTGGGTACTCAACCTTTGATGGTACCAGCTTCTGTTGGTGGTGCTTCTTGAAGAGCTATCTGTTTGGTTTCCTTGCTGGATTTGAAAGCTACTCTCACAGCTAGAAGCCTCGCGCTTTCCGAGCGACACCGCCCACGTCACGACAGCTTTGGTGAACCCGACGTGAAATCGCTGGGGTGAGAGTACGTAGAGATGGCTAGCAGAATGGAGCATTTATATGCAGAGATGAAAGAGCTTGAAGAGCGGTTCAGGAAGATTGAAGAAGAAAAGCGAATTCAGGAAGCGGTGGAAATTGCAGTGCAATTGGTATATGACAGGGTCAATATATTTGATGGTTACGATCCAGAAAGCTATCTAAGGTGTTACGAGACAGAGATGAAGAATCAAGGGGTTTCTGAAAACATGATGATTGCATCTTTTGCATACCTTGTAAGTCCTGATTTAAAAGATGAAGTGCTGGAACTAGCAGAGTATCACTCCAAACGATGGAGTGATTTTGCAGATGCACTTGTTTATGCGAGTTCCAGGTATAATGTGAGCTGTGATAGTATTCCAGCAACAATCCGAGCCAATTTAGAAGCGGTTGTCGATGCATGTCTTATGGAAGACAATCAATTGCTATTCAAGGCTGATACAGAGATTGTGGAGGCTGTTTATGCTAAATTAGGACTGCAAAAAGCCATTAGTGAGCAACAAGGCCTTCACAGTGCCAAAAGGGATGCTTTGCTACAGCCTCATAAAGATGCAATGGGTGAACTGTGCAAGTATAATCTGTTTTCTGAGGGTGCAGACATACAGGGTCCTATGATCATACCACATGATGTATGTATGCCTATGCTTGAGGAGACACTTGATTCAGAGAGCTTCAGGACAGGTGTTTCGAAGGGTATTCCTTAGGTGTCGTATCATATGTGTGAAGAACAGCAGGAACCAATGCTTCTTGCTGAAAGCATGATTGCAGAGTTTGAAGATCTAAGACAAGAAGAAGATGCTATCATTACTGCATTCTTATCTGGTTATGATGCTTATAAGCAGGATGATGTACATGAATATGCAGATGGGCCACAAGTATGTGTGATTGATTTAGAGGGGGTGAGTGATATGGGTGATTCCAACAGTGATGTTGCTTCTGAAGCTGGTTGCCAAGGTTCTTTGGATTTGGGTTATTCTGGAATGCTAACAGGGTGTTCCAACAATAAACAGGGTGATGCTATGTCATCAGTGTCAGGGTTACCTTGCAACCACATTTGTGAGCAACAATCTCGAGCTTGGAAGCCTGTTTATGATGATGATTTGGAGAGGGAAATTGAATTTGTCTTTTTGGATCATGCAGGGTTCAATGACATACAGATTCAAGGGTACTTGGGTGAGGGACCCATAATTCTAAGCCCATCTGCAGACAGGTATCAAGATAACATGCACGATATGCAAAGTGTGGTCACAGAGCCTCAAGAGGCTGCATATGAGCAACCAAATGGATATAGCTATGGGGGTATGAATGTTCATGATAATCAACATGTGGGATTGCAAGATGATAATGGCTTCAATGTGATTGATCCTGGATTGGATGCTATCCTAGATGATGCATTGGATGATTTCATGGTATATAATAGATCCCCATCAGCTTTGGGCTCTTCTATGCTTGATGCTAGTCAACTGTTGGTTGCAAGTGAGGATGTGCAGGTGTTATGTAAGCCAAATGATTGTGATGAGATTGATTCAGATCTGGAGGCTATTCTCGATGATGCCTTGTTGGACTTTGTATGTGTTGATGCTTTTCCGTCTTTGGATGAGAAGAATGAATGTTTGTCAGTGGGTGAGCTGGATCCGGGCAGGGTAGATTTGGATGGGATGTTACCAAGTGTGTGTTCCATGCTGTTAATGCAGTTGTTACTTGTTGTGGCCATACAATATGTGGTGCAAAGGCTTCAAACATGGCCTGAGGAAAATTTTGAAGCAAATCATTTTGAAGAGCATCCCACTTTGAATGATGAGGGTAATTATGCATATGCAGAGAATCTAAGTGAGGAAAGGGCTTCATATGAACAAAGGATATGGTACATATGCCAAAAGCGATTGGTATTTGATCCAGGTGGGAAAGCAGAACCATTCAGATCTGATTGCTAAGATACAGGACCTGTGTGGCACATACCAGAGGATGTGCAGGTTTAGAGGGGGTGGATGTCGTGCCACAGCACGTCTATGGTGTGAAACCATGCATGTGAGGCTATTAAATGCAAATCCAGATGCATGGGATTAAGTGTCTGTGTACATACGAGATGTATGGCGTGTGGAGGGTTTTGCTTTTGAGGGCGTCATGGATGCGGCAATCAAGCTAGGGACTTTGATGGAGTGTATGTGCAGGGACAATGATGAAATTCTGGGAGCGCAGGCCTGTCCGAAACGAAGGTCGGCTGGTGATGATATTAACTGCTCGGTCGTCTTGAAATGTGTGTGGAGACATGGGCAATTTAAAGGAGAAGGGACCAAGGAGGTAGCCTTGAGCTTTTGTGTGGAGAGAGTGATGGTGGCCATTACATTGGGCTTTAAACAAAATATAATAATGAATAATATGGCCAATAAAGTAGGAGCCACATGGCTACTTGTGTGGGGATGCCAGCGTAGCCGCCAGCTCTACGTCTAGAAGGCTGGAGAGAAAGAGAAGCTGGCCGCTGGTGTGAAGGGAGCCGGACGGTGCAGAAAAAGCTAGAGAAAGGGAGGATCAGGGTGGTGGTAGTCGATAAGTGCAGGGAGCAGAAGGGCAACAGACCCGGGCTGGAACGCTGCAGAGGAGGGTGCGCCGAATACAGACGGGGGGAGGCCGCGTGTGTTTGGGGTGGCTAGCTGCAGCCAGAGATGCTTCGTGAGGAGCGCGCAGCTACAGGCATACAAGAGGAAGTCGTTTAGAAGCACGGAGTGGAAAAAGGCGCTGGGAGTGGAGAGAAGCTCGAGCTGCTGGCGAGCTGAACGGAGGATACTGGAAAAACGGCCTGTGTAAGAGTAAAGAGCCGGGGGGGGGAGCAGGAAAGGAAGCGGCCGCTGGGCACGTGAAATTCACTGATGGGAGGTCCGAGGTGGAGATAGGTTTTCAAGGCCCATGCAGGCTGGTCGCACGCTAGGTAGTGGATTTCAGAGCAGCAGGAGTAGCATGCGTGGGTGAAGTTCAGTGGCATCCCAACCTATATCCCCTTCTGATTTAGCTATGCAGTCAATCAAGACCCGGATCAATTTTTGCTCATCATGTGGCACCAAAACAGAGACAACGAGCTCAGAGTTACTTGTACAGCTTACGGGTGCATCCATTATCAAAACCCAAAGATGTGCAGAGCTACATAATATTTCGGGCAAGGTTTAGGAAGCTCCATTTCTCTCCAGGTGTGGAGTCTTTGGATTGTGCATTATTCCACATCAGCGATATACCATTTGATACAATAGCATTTACTTCAATAAGGGCGGCTTTAAAGATGTTTGTAGAAGATTCAACAGCTGGTTGCATCAAGGTTCATCATGCAGTGATTGACAAGAGGTCAGAGGGTGCGGTCCAATGATGCCGAGTTAAATGAGCAGGTTCAGGTATTGCCATAAGTGTTAAGCTCTACTACATAGAATATACAAGTCAAGCAGTGATGCACAATGCAGCCCTTGAATCCCACAAGATTGATATGCAAATGGATGTGAAGCTGATGCATGGCTGACCCAAAGATCTATGTCTTTCAGTGATCATGAGGCCACAATGTTATGGTTTTTCTTGGGTTTTGGAACCATAAGAAGGTTAGTTTGGTCATGTATATGAGGTGTCTATGTTGACTTTGATTTTATAGTTTTGTTGGATGTTGAGCCTTTGATGCTCCATGATAGCCATGTGTATCTTACCATGAGGTTATTTTCTGGAATGCAAAGCCATATGAGATGAGACAAGCCATGTTAATGTCAGTTTTTTATATGTATCATGTGTCCAATATTGGCTTTGAGGATGCACATGTATAGTTGGGTACTCAACCTTTGATGGTACCAGCTTCTGTTGGTGGTGCTTCTTGAAGAGCTATCTGTTTGGTTTCCTTGCTGGATTTGAAAGCTACTCTCACAGCCAGAAGCCTCGCGCTTTCCCAGCGACACCGCCCATGTCACGACAGCGTATGCAAAAATGGGAAGGTGTAAATGTGCACGCATAAGCAAATGTGTGTAGGTTCATGTAAACATGCATGTGTGTGCAAGAGTGTGTATGCATGCACAAGTTAATGTGTGTACACACGAGGGAAAAAGTGTGTCCATGAGTGAATGGGATGTAAAGTGTATGTGAATGCATGTGTGTACAAGTGTGTGTATGCTTGCATGAGTGAATGCTTGTACACGCAAGGGGGGGAGTTAATGCACATGCGGATGCGAGTTTACATGTATGCATGAAAAGAAAAAGTGTGTGTACATTTGTGTGCATGTGCGCATGCAAATGGGAAAGTGTAAACATGCAAGTGAATGTGCACGTGTGGCACAAGAAAATGTGCGTAGGTGCATTCATTTAGTTGTTTTTGAGTTTTCTTATTATGTTTTGTTGAGTTTTTGTGTTTTTGAATATTCCTGTTGAAGGTTGTAACTGTGCACTTGAAACTTGAGCAAGAAAGCCAAGGGTGGAAAAGCATTTACCCATCCACTATGAAAGCTTGAATGCCACACGCACGATCGACTTGGCTAGGCCTTCCAGTTAACGAGTTGATGTTGTGGCGAAGTGCATGAGGGTGTCATGGGACCATGGGGATCCCTATGGCATTGGGCCAGTGCAGCTGTGGGTTATAGTGGATTATATGGCACCCTAAGTGGCTCATTAGAATTTGAAATTATTTCGGATGCAACAACTAATGGGGCATGACCAAGGGTTCTTCCACTAACTTCATAATATGAAAGGAATTTTATTGACAAAATGAAGGGTGAAAAAAGGAATTTTATTTACAGCAAAGAGTGAAAAAATCCTTCCTTGCATAATATGAAAGTCACTTAAAACAATAACAAACCTTTGTATATATTTACTTAAATAGGTAATATTTTGTGTGGTTAACTTAATACATATTATTTTGTGTGGTTAATTTTGTTTGAGCAAAAGTGGTAATATTTACTTAAATAGGTAATATTTTGTGTGGTTAATTTAATACATATTATTTTGTGTGGTTAATTGTGTTTGAGCAAAAGTGGTGTAATTCTTTCAAAAAGAATTGTTACTTTCAAAAAGTAAAAATGCTTCATGAAAAATGAAGAAAAAATGTGTATGCTTCCTAAAAATAGGTTTCCCAAATGCTCAAACCAAAGAAGCAAACTTTAGTAATATTTCTGAGTTTCTTATTTGATGACGTGAGTGCATTTTGCGAACCTAAAAAGTTGAGAGCGATGTGTGTAGCTAGTGCATATATTTAACTTGTCAAATCCACTTTTTTGTAACTTGTGATAGTTTCTTGTCAAGGAAACATTTAATGAGGGTATCTTTTGAACATTTTTTCTAGAGAGAGAAAATAAGAGTTTGTCAAGTTCTTACAAGGCCCTATAAATGACCTCCAAAATTTCCTAATGTGAGAATCCACAAACCTAGAGTAAAAATTTGGTCCAAGAAAGGGGATGTGTTGGGAAAACAAGCACCCAGAGGATGCACCACTGAAGCTATGGTTGAAGCTTGTATTCAGCTTGGATATCAGATATCTTGGGAGAAATGAAACATACCCATATTTTGTTCTATGTTCTAATTCATAATTTCTCAAATCTTAGAGAAAAAATCACTCATACTTCAGAAAACGAAGAGATTTTCAATAAACCATATTCGTTTACAAATCCAAAGTAATAATGATATACGTCAATACAAAATCCTCAAAATCAGAGAGAGAATCACCGACAAAAGATCTAGCCAATAGGGTCTTTCTCCGACGCCCGTCCACCCAACCACCACTTTGGACGTCGCGGCTATCCCGGGTATGCCTCTAGTAAATCTCATCCACTCAGGGTTCTACCAAATGGCTCCCAGAGGGCATAAATCACAATCTCTGTCCGACGTTCCCTGTCTAAGGATGGCCGGCTTGAATAAATCTCTCTCTCTCTCTCTCTCTCTCTCTATCCTACATAGAAAATCCTCAAGGCTCTAGAAGAAGCCCAAAAAAGCCCACAAGAATTAGTAGATTATCATGCACGAAATCGTCAAAGATAGAAAATCTCTTCTAAAAACTTGCATTTTAACCAAATTAGAGAAAAGAGAGGAGCTTAGGGCTTCTGGAATGGTGGTAGAGAAGATCTTGGAGCTTTCAGGATGATGGTAGATTCAAGTTCTCCTATGCTGGAGAGCATACTACTGCACATAGGCATGGCAGAGTCCAGGCTCACATGCACCCCCCTCCTCGACATAGATGGTCCCACCACGTGTATTTGCTTATAGTTCTTTAGCTTTAAAATTGAATTATAGAGCAAAACTCAAGATTGGCGATTCAATCCACTCGTGGTATTCCAAATCAATGGAGCCTTGCACATTCGGATTAAAACCAATGCATTACAAGTTATCATGGATTATCTCATCTAGCTCTTCTGTTATCATGAATTTTTGGCATCTACTATGTAGCGATATTATTTATGATACAAAGGTTACATGGTCTTTGTGAAGGCACCCTTCAATGAATGCATTACTCCCATTGGTGTACAAAAAGAGGCAATCACACTTTTCAACTTATTGTGCTCCTTCTTTGTTAATACCCATGGTGCCTTTGGTAGGACCATGTTACCAATCTCACTTATAATAGTTCACCATGCACTTTGAAGGCGTCCACTATTTTGTAAGTCATGACTTCCACCCTTTGTATATATTTTACCAATTAAATGGTCCTAAATATTTTTTGCCACATTCTTGAACATATGTTTGGGATCTAAGAGATGATTTATCTTCAACTCACACTAATATGGACGTCGAAAGAAGATTGCGTGTTTAGACATTCCATCGAGACTGGTGGATTGCGGGTGCTTCTCCATGCCTAAAACAAATCTCTAACTCTCATCACAAGTGGTGAGACATCATACGGCACATACTTGAGATGTGAAGGAGGGAGAAATTGATGATGTTTGTCATACACTACCTTCTTTAGTGTAGAGGGTCTTTCCGAAACAAGTGATGGTCCACAAATCGGACATGCATGATGTCAGTTTTCTAAACATATTTTAAATTTGACATGATTGAGAGGTAGAGATATAAACTTAAAGTGTAAATCTTTAAGCTTAAAGTTATGTGGTTCAAGTATGTACCTGAGCACTTCGAGAACCCGGGATAGTCATGCATCATCTAGATAAAAACTCTTTCACATCCATCTCACACTTATTTATTGGCCTTGAGACATCATCCACTTTGATACCTCGCCATAGTGTCTCAAGCTCCTCAATCAAAGGCTCGAAGTACTTATCCATGTTTGCCGATTTATACATGCTTGTTGGTACAAGGAGAGTAAGCATGATATGACCTTTCTTGATTGCGACCTATGGAGAGAGGTTATAATTCACTAATAAAATAGGCCAAGTAGACCATAATGTGGACTTGAAGCCAAATGAGTTAACACCATCCATGCCCAAAACAAGATGTAAGTGATGCAGCTCATCTTTAAACTCTATCCATTGATTCTGCACATGTTCCCATGCCAATGAATAATCTCTATGATCCTCATGATGCCATTGGTTGAGTGATGATTAGCATGCCATGTCATGAGTTCTTCCCTTTACATTTAAATATGTGTTGGATATAAGGAATAATAGGGAAGTGTCTCAACACCTTTGGGAATTTTGTCTCCTTTTGCAAATCATCCCTATAGTGGCTCTCTCCACATTGTAGACATTGTGTTGCATCTTTATTAGCCCCTCTACATAGCATGCAATCATTGGAACATGCATGTATTTTTGTATAATTCATATCTAGAATAGAGAGAAAATTATGAGAACCATCTCGTGAGTCCAGTAATAGATTTTGAGGGTGAAGAATATTCTTGAGAAGCCTAAAAGATAACATAAGAAATCATATGTCAAAATATCTACAAGGAGAGTATATAAAACACATTTTCTATTTAAGAGAACAGAATGAGGTGATCTTACCTAAGAAGACTTGTGACACTTGCATCACTCCATCTATAATTGTTTTGCAAGTTGAATAGATCCAATTTTTCTCACAGTGTGGAGTACAAACATCTCTCATACAAAGGGTTCCTTGCCTCTCTATGCAAAGTTTCCTTCTCTTCTGACATTGGAGCTTTCAAGCTCTATCATCTATGATCTCCCATTCAAATAAGTCATTCAATCACCATGTCTTCTATGAGGTGATGAGATCCTCTTTCTCCTCATGTGAAAATGATGGAGGCATCTCATTCATTGGTTGGAGAAGAGGATTCGTAGCCATGCTTTCCCTAAGAAGTTGCGCCACCTTTTGCAATCACCCTAATGTCATTGAATGGTGGAGGCACCTCATTCATTGGTTAGCAAAGATGATTATTAGCCATGCTTTCCCTTTTAAGTCGTGTCACCTTTTGCAATCACCCCAATGTCATTGAATGGTGTGGCATGTTGTGTAACAATCTCCTATGGTTCTTCTCCATGTAATCATCTGCACTTGGTTGTCCTGCACTTGGTTGTCCTGCACTTGGTCGTGCCAATACCTCATAAAGCCCATATGTCCGTACATGCTCAATTGTTACACGACATTGTCTTATATAATGGTCCTTGCATATCGATCACATATATAATGAATTTTTTATCTCAACCATGCTTCAAGACCAATTTACATCTCTTGATCACTATGAGACATATGAAACTAGGCCAAAACTGATTTTGTGCTCGCATAGAAACACATGAGCTATCAAGAATTGGCAGAGAGAAAATTGCCCAAGGTTTTGTTTTTATGCAGCATTTATAGCAGCAAAATAATGCTTCCCAGCAACAAAGTTAGTAGCAAAATTTTATAGTGACCTAGAAATAGAGACTCCTTCCTAAATCACCCACCATCGACGGGATTCCTTTCTATCTACCTCTCTTAGTTGCACATGCTAGGAGGATGGCTACACAGCAACACTTCCTCCCAAAGAGTCATTCCGCCTTCATCAAATCTCTCTCCCTCTCCAAGGTAAGTGCCTCTCCCCTTTCTTTCTTTCTCCTAAGCTTTCATGGAAACCTGCTATGCTTTCTTGTTTTTTAAGCTTCCATGGAAAGCTTAACAATTGCTCCCTTTGTGAGCTTTTCTTTCCCTTCCCCTTTGTTTCCTTTCCCTTTCTTCCTTCCCTTCTCTTTCTTTTTTCCATTTTCAAACCCTAGCCATTTGCATAGGAGTGCTAATAGAGAGCTTTGATGGAGATCTCTTCATCAAAGCTCTCTATTATGTGGTCTATGCATAGAGCTAGAGTTAGGGAAACATAAACCACTCTCTTTTAATCATTTATGCATTAGGAATAGGCTTGCATAATCTCTATCCATAAGCTCTATACATAGACTTCTTGCATAGAGCTTATGTATAGGCTTTCTGCATAGAGCTTATGCATAGGCTTATGCATAAAGCTTGCATATGCCATAGGCTTATATGCATAAAGCTAGCATAGGATTATGCATAAAGCTTGCATAAAGGCTTATGCATAGGGATTCATGGTTTTTTGATGTTGATTGCTCTACATGGATGGAGATTATATATTTTTTGATTTTTTATACTCTCTTATGCATATGGTATATATTACATCATGCTCTCTTTTTCTATGCATAATGTATTATCTTTATTCATAGACTTTACATGTGTATAGACATAGTGATCACAATTCTTGCTAGACCTCTTTATGTTAGAGTTCAATGAGAAGTGACTTTGCATGCTAATGTAAAGAGACAAGAAAGTATTGAGAAGTGGGATTCTCTCACATATTAAAGCATATATAGGCTCTATGCGTGCATGCATATAGATAATGCATAGAGATTTTCTCATAAATGTGTTACTAATAACTTTTTTTCATGTTATGTTTTATAGGTCTTGTGTTGTTGTCCCCTCCTTTGGCTTGACATTGTCGAGGTAAGCTCTCTTATTTATATAGTAGGTGGTTAGAGTGGAGTGGGAGTCCTCGATCGTTTCACCACATCATTATCTTGTAAAAGAGAAGTTGCCTTTGGCTTTAATAGTGGGGAGCATGTGGAAAGTCCTCAGGCTATCATATAAAAGGGGCATTGTCCACCCTGCTTGTCTAAGCACTATTACAAAACGTCTCAACAATATTGTAATATCTCATGTTGTCTCTTTTGTTTAAGATTTAAGCATTCTTGTGTTAGAGCAATCTTATGTTTTTACCTCTTTTGTTTTGCAGCTCTTGCACCGATCCTCTCTTTTGGCTTCACAAAAGAGAGGTAAGCTCTCTTATTCTTTTAATTACTTATACACCTTTTTCCTTTTTTACACCCTTGGGTGTTGGATTTAGGTTTATCTTAGGTTTACCTCTATGCATAGTCTCTTGAAAGCTCTATGCATAAGGCTTCTATGGGTAGGCTCTATGTATATGATTTATGCATAAGGCTCTATGCGTAGAGCTTTATGGAGAAGGATATATACATAGGCTCTTACAAGATCTATGCATAGATCTTTATGCATAAGGCTTCATGAATAAGGCTTTATGTGTAGAGATTTATGCATAAGGATCTATGTATAGAGATTTATGCATAAGGCCTTTATAGTGTGTACCTAGCACCACTCATCAAAGATCTACAACTATGGAAAGGGATAAAAGTGCTTTACATTTTCAAGCCTACATGTGACCAAATCTTTGAGGTTACATAGTAATCATATCCGCATCCCAATATTGCTTTGGCAGGGCCAGAGTCTGCCGAGCAGAGCATTGAATAAGCACCTTTGATATCCTCCATCCAGAGCACCACAACTACTAGATCTAGAAATTGTATTCGGATACCTCCATTGTGAGCTCCCACATTAATCCAAGTGGTTTCACTCTCACTGTCTACTGATCCACCATTTGGATAAAAAACCATCTTCTAAACTTGAGCATGCATCCTGTTGCATCTGATAGGATATGGACTCCAGAATTGCCATCTAGCAGAACTTCTGCTATATCCACTTCGGCCAACTTGACCTAGATCATTGGAATGGCTTCATCATAAATGGGGGCTTCCCTTAGTAGAGTATCTTTCTTCTCAATATTCAGGGCTTCCAGTGGTGGCTGCAAGGGTGGCATTTTCTCTCCCTAAGGTTTCAAGCGACCTATCAAGTGCTCCCTGAAACTTGGCACCAATGTGAGTAATTGCTCCACCAACATGTGTATTGGATGCCACTTCAGATCTTCCCATAGATTGTATGGCTGGTATTCTACTTCGGTGAGCTTTCTTGGGTAATTTATTTGCTTTTGTGCTTTTGCACACTCTTCTGGCCCTTGTGTCTTTGCACCTTTCATTAGCCATTGCATTTTGACTGGCGAGAACACTTTGTCTTCTTCTTCTGGGCTCATTTCCAAAAAATTGAATTGTGATTCTAGCCGATCGATTTGCCTCTGCTTTTCCGAGTGCTTTTTTCATAACGCCTCTTTGGTTTGCTGCTCCTCCACCCAAGCAGGTACTTCCATCCGAAATTTGTGTTGTTCTTGCTAGGCGACCCCTTTCTACTTTCCCTTCTTATCCGAGGTCGATTCCTTCACCACCTCTGGAGTCTTGGGTTGCATGGATCTGGTCACCGCCATGGCTCATGATTCCTCTGCCTCTATGGTTAGCTGGGGTATTGCTTGCTCATCTAGATCTTGGATTTCCACTATATTTACTGCAGGTTAGGTGTGGAAGTCTGAGCTCCCTCTATTTTTGCTTTGTGCTTTCTCCATATTTCACAATCCGCCTTCTGGTGGCCTTGGGCATGGAAATGCATTAGTGAAATTGGGGTCTGTGGTACTAGTCAGGCGTAGCCATTGGCTGGGTGGGTTGGTCTCTGTAGTAGCCACCACTTGAGGTTGGGATTTGCCAGGGCCTACCAGCATCTCCATGGTGAGGGTAGTTGAGTCTACAAGCATCTCCATGGTGAGGGTAGTTAGGTTGGCACAAACAACAACAAAGCGTTTGAGTTTCTTGCTGAGGCCCTTCATAAAATAAGAGTTGAGAATTTTGTTCGTAGGCCGATTAGCAACATAATCCTCCACTGTCATTATTCTTTGGTTCATTTTGCACAGCTTATCTAGGACATGCACGAATGTCTTATCTTCTCCAAAGTGTTGAAGGAATGGATCCCGAATGGCATCATAAGTGGGGAAATGGGCATTCTCATACTGAGCAACCCAAAGAGTTGCACTCTTTTGGAGTGTGGGAACAAAGGCAACCATTTTGAGTTGCTAGTTAACCGAAATAGGTACATTGATACTCCAAGCAGTGTTGAACATCAAGATGTGAGCATCGACATCATCTCAGGACTTCCCAAACAATTTGGGGTACTTTACGTTAATCGCTCATCCGCTGCATGTTATAGTAGCAAAGGGGACGAGTCTGCGGGGGTGGTGGTGGTGATATCGGAGTAGTAGGGGTGAGTGGTTCTTCTTCTTAGTGGGATGCAGGTTGCTCTAGGTTAGATATAGTGGGTTGGTGAATAAGAATTTTTGATCTTGGTTGCACTCCTAGTAGGATCTTTGATCTACTGACATAAGTGACAAGTTTGAAAACAAGGGAAGCAGATTCTAACACAATGGCAATCAGGCAACAAATGAGATAGCAACAACAAGAAACAACAAAAGCATTGTGCTCACCAAAGTATTTATGGGGAAATATGACTGCTTATTTCCTCATGCAACCTACTGAGAGTCATTAGTTATGCACGCAACATAAGACAAATACAGATCTAACATAGAGACAAACACAACATGCAGATCACTAAAAACTACTGGACACTGACCGCTTTATAAACAGTGCAAGAGCAAGATAACTTAATAGATAACTCTAACGATTCTAATATATGAAGCGTAAATGAATACACAAAGATGTAACAAGAAGATGAATGTACGAGAGAGAGAGAGAGAGAGAGAGAGAGAGAGAGAGAGAGAGAGAGGGAGAGAGAGAGAGAGCAAAAAGAACAATCTTGCTTATATCAAACCAAAAAGGAAAATGATACAACTGGCAGCGAGCCCTTACAGTGTTCAGGAGTCATCCTTTAAAACTTCTTGCTTACAGTCTTAGTCAATAATGTGATAAGATGCATTGATTGGTTATTAAGGAAGCACCTTTTCTTGCAATAAAGTACATGGGCCCTCATAATTGACGGTGCTTACATGCAGCTATCCAGTTGTTGCTGCTATAGCATTGGCCCACGGCGGCTCATGCTAGCCTATGGTTAACATATGGATACAATTCATTTTGTCTCAAATCAGTATCATGGACCACATGGCCAGTATAGTAGAAGTACAATCTCCCTCTTTGGAAGTCATGTGATGCTAGCTCTTCTCCTACCCGGCAAGAACAAGGTTGAGAACATGGATATGTACCTTGAACCTTTGATCAAGGATCTTGATAAACTATGGCATGTCATCCAAGTGCATGATGTGTCTTGACTACTTACACAGTGTAGCACAGAGGTGAAGGCAATGTTAATGTGGACAATGCATGGCTTTTTGGGATATGGAGAGTGCTCTGGTATGTTTTCTACTCAATCACCTTTCTATGATTTGAATTATCAAATATGAGTTGGGACTCACAACATTCGGTCACAATTCTTATCTGATTTGTGGACCATCCTTTGTTACATCATGGGCTATGCATCGTAAGAAGGTCGTGTTTGAAGACCATCACTCATTTATTCCATTTGATCATGAAACGTTTGTTCCATATACAAAAGGATTCTTCTCCCCGCATCCTCTAATAAGAGTAGGTGATTGGGAAGTATTGCACTATTGATGCATCCTGAGTAATGGTAGTGGAGGCAGTATACATGATTGAGGAAAACCTTGCAAGAACCATCCTCACTAGAGTCAATTACATCTTCTAGTACACATGATAGATAAAGTGTCGGTGTGTGATGTTGTGCATGCTCAGTGGATGTTCTTCCTTGAGAATTTTTGAAGACCTTGAAGGATTTTATCAGGCAAAGAGATACACTACAAGAAAGCATGCACTACAAGAGGATAATGGTATAGCCACATGATTTAGCCGCACAATGTAGTGAGAGAGTCAGTGGTTGTCTGGAACATGATTTTTTTCCAGTACACAGATATATAGCAAGGTGTATAGCCGTGCATTATTACAAAATCAATTCTCCTATTGTGTGGTGCTCACCCTTTCTTTGTTTATCTTTTCTCCCAAAAACCTGCACTAAACTCGTTTCCTCTCTTTCCATACCTCAAACACCTCAAGCATGAAACTTATGCTCTCCTTCATTTATGTTCTTTCATAGTTTCATGGTGAGGATTTATATTCTCTATTCTCTTACCTTGTTTTCAATCTCTATGTGCATACTTAGGTCTCAATTCTTGTCTTCTTCTTTTTCTTAATCTTGTCACTTGTCTTCACTTGCATAGCTTTAATTTGTTTATTTTTTTTGCTTCTACTTGTAGATTGGAAGTTGTCTTTCAACAAAAACTCTACTTCACAATAAACACTCAACTCCTATAAATTAAGGTAAGAGCACTTGTCTTTCACAAACCCTTCCTCTAATTCTTTATGGTGCACCCCTGGGTGATTGGGAGCATTTTTATTATTATGCATGGGTGAAAGCTTGATAAGGTGGTACACTTTCTTCTAGTTACATTGGTTGCTACCACACTTGAAGACAACCAATATTAGTGGATTTAATATCATCATAAGATATATTAAGCAATTTATCTAGTGCCATTTAGATATAATAAATGTGAAACAAGATTAAACAACCATGTTTTAATTCTCTAACTCTGCATAAAGTGTTCCACAACCAGTTGTGAACCATTGTCCGGGACACAGGTTTTCTGTCCACCTTATCATGCTTTCACCCGCATGCAATCATTTTTTAAAGCTTATGCATAGAGACTCTTTATATAAAGCTCATGAATCCTTTATCCATGAAGGCTTTATGGATTATGGCTTCATGCATGAAACGTTTAAGCATTATATCTCATTGTATGAAGCCTTTATGCTTAAGCCTTATGCCTAGAAGCTTAAGCATAAATCCCTTATGCTTAAGACTATATGCAAAAAGCTTTGAGGCCTTTTGCATAGAGGATTAAGCATAAGGGATTTAATATTTGAGACTTAAGCCTTATGCATAAGAGCTTAATGTGTGAAGCCTTATGTAACATGCATTATGGCTACATGCATGAAGCCTTTATGCATAAGTTCTTATTGCATGATGCGTTATGCATAAGCCTATGCATAAAGGCTTCATACATAGCGCATGTTGCATAAAGGCTTTATGGATTAAGCTCTTATATGCATAAGACTTAAGTCTCATGTATAAAGCCATTATCATTATGCTTAAGCTTTATGCATAAGGACATATAGAGATAATGTTTATGACTATATGCAAGAAAGTACTAGTCTATGACACTAATGAATATGCATTTCACAAAGCTTAACTTAATGTATATTGTTAATACAAAAGGCTTTATATGTTAAGCATATGCAATAATCCATTAAGCATATGGAGTAATGCTTTCAAGCCTATGAATCCATCAATGCTTAATCAATGCAATGAATTTTCATAGACCCGAAACATTAATAAAGATATTCAATAACATGTTATTGTTTCACGTGTACCAAAATAATCAAGATGCATATAACACTGCTCTTCATAGAAAACAGTATGTCACATATCTTGTTTGTGGCATACAAGAGTGTTGTGGGTACGCTCAAGACAACATTAATAAAGCCCAAGAGAAGCTTTCCAAAGCAATCATGGAGTGGAGGGAGAATTTTCTTATCTCTTCCATGTAAGAAACAATAGCTCGCATGAGTTTGTCAATTTAGTGCAACAAGCTCATCAAAATGTAGTTTAGGATGTAGGTGTAATGAACTATGTAATTTATAATTTATAATATAATCTATGATATTATTGTATTACAATTATTTTTTGTGTTTTAAGTGTTTGACTAATGTTTAAATAAGTAGTGTTCAAATAATGTGATTTTAAAAAACAATGGGGATAGAATGGGAGAGATATCTCACCCATTCTCATTTTTTTTTTGTACACAATCCATGGCAGCTATAGCCACACATGGCTACATACGAAGCTATATATGTGGATAAGAGCATGACTATTAACATTATTATAAACGTAAGTATTGATACTATTGTGCATGCAATTATACGCGCCTGTAGCTACATGCATAGCTGCAATGATATCCACATGAATGTTTTTTTTCATATATATATTATTTTAAATTTGCGTGGTTCTTGATGCGACTGTGCTCTTTGTTTGTTGTAGTGATGTGAGAGGGTTGGTTAGCACACAAAGTTGGTGTCCGAATTTCAAAGAGAGGACTCCACAATTATGGAGTAATGTGGATCCTGAAGAAGAGCACTCTTAACATCAAATAGCTTAAGTGTAGTAGTTGAAGCACACAAAGCAGTATGAAAGATATCCCAAGAGTCATTAACACTAGTTCTGTAATTGGACACTAAAGTGTCATGAGGACACTTTAGTGTCCTGAAAAGTTAGCATTTTTCTTGAATTTTTGTGGGCAATCTATTAAGAGTTTTGAAATGCTTAACATCCACAAATGTTCCTCAAGACCCAAAAAATCCTTGAGATTTTTTAAATTGCACTTTTCTTAGCTTTTGCAAGGTAATATTTTAATTTTCTTAGACACATGCTGATAAAACGCATGATTTTTGCTGTTTTCAAAATAGTAGTAATTTGGACATAACTTTTAGAAGAGACATAGTTTGATCATGAAAGTTGGCTTGATGGAAAGCCCATGATGTAAACTAAATCCTGGAATCATCAAACGACAATTATTGGATAAATTTTTGACTCGCTAATATTGAAATGATGTTTTTTATACAGGTGGAGCATGAATTTTTCTCCTTCCATATGTAAGGTAATAATGTAAAACTTGAGGTGCACCCATGTTATATAGGGTAAATACTACTTTGTTTTGAATTTTCTAAAACTTTAGAGCCACTTTTTGGGCCTCTTCTCATACATGGCCTTTTACGCAACCTGTTTTTAATACATAAAATGTCTAATTATGAGCCTAATTTTGATTTTCATCAAAGGGAAAAGCTGTGTAAGTGCATTATTTGTTGTAACTATAGGTGTAGACTACTTGTGCAAGCATAGTTATGATTAGTTTTTGATAAAAGATGATCAAATTTTGTATTTTTATTTTTTACAGTTTTTTTAGAACTAGGCGATAAGAACCTACTTAAGTGGAGGCTAAGTTAGTGTCATACACATCAAATTATGGCTTATTTATCTCATCTCAAGCATGAAAACCAATAATCAACATTCTCATTGATAGAGCTACGTTATTTTTTAGTGGCGTGATTGAGTTTTGATAATACGCGTTACTTTTGCTGATTTTATGTAACTTTTTTGGAAAAAATTCTAGGAAAGGAAAATGATTTTTTTGGTGAACTTCTACCTCCTTGGACTAATGTATGCTATCAAAATATCTTGGAAAAAATGCTATTGATATCATTGGATTTTTTTTTTGAGAGAATGATGCTTACATATTTGGAAAAATCCTGAAAAATGTTCATTTTCGAGAGATATGCTACTTTGTTGCTTATGTACTTCCAAATAAAAAGGCATTTTATATGTTTAGCATTTTTAACATAAGCATAGGGTTATGTTCTACATGCCCAATGAAGCATTTTGGTTTTTAAAGCCTACATTAGGAGTTTAATTTTTTTTTTGCAACCCCCAAAAAAGGACACTCAAGTGTCCTGTTTTGGTACCAAACTAGTGTTAAGAGTGCCAAGCAAGAACAAGGGAGTCACATCCTCCTTAAAATCAATGCCCTGCGAAACTAAATGTTTTAGGATAGCATGGAACTGGCTCAAATGAGCAGACATAGTCACATTCTCCTTCATGCGGAGATCCGTAAGCTATTTTAACCAGTACATCTACGAAGCATGACTTTTCTTGTCATACAAGTTCTTGATTTTCTCCCAAATATCCCATGCACTCTGTGGTTCCTCAACTACATTGTAGTGTACCTATTCTGTGAGAGACAATATGATAGTGGACTTGCACAATTCATCAATCTCAAGCCACTGCCCACTCAATCTCAGTGGTTTAACCTCCGATTTCTGCACCATCACTTGCCATATTTGGCTTTTCCAATAGCCATAGTTCGTACCATCATCCAACTTAGTGATGTTGAATATAGCATTATTAGTGGAAGAACTAGCCATAATGCAAGCTGGAAACAGTGCAGACTATCAAAACTGCTTGCTGTATACTATTGTAAAATAGCCCAAAATGCCACCAAAATCAAGACAAACGAGCAAGGTACAAGTGATCAATGCTGATGTCCACCAACAAGTACTAGTGAAAGTACATCAAATGAAAGTGATTCAGCATGATAAATGCATGTCAGTCCAAAGCAAACAGCTTGCTATAATAACCTACAACAGTAGGTAATAGAGAGCTAACAATGAGCAAATGAAGATCCAAAGTCAATCAATGACTGCCAAATCCAAAACCGCATCAAGCGGGCATAGCATAGGCATATGACAGCCAAAATACATGAACCAACACCCAAGTATGTCAAAGAAGTCGGTGTCTGCTCAATGAAGATGGATCCAAATCAGCTCATAAGCATCCAAGACGGACCAAGTAGCATCATACACAGTGAGATCCCAGTCTCAAATCTCAAGTAGCTCAAGTATATGACCCGCAATCATCATACACAGTGAGATCCCAGTCTCAAATCTCAAGTAGCTCAAGTATATGACCCGCAAGCTCTAGGTATGGCCAATGACAATAGGCATAATCTCTCCCACTGGCACAAAAGTCGATAGGCAATCAAGCATCAATGCTCACAGAAGGCATGTAACTGCACCAGTGTGATCAAGTATCCAAGACCGTACATCAACCAAGCATGAAGAGCATGTAAGCGGTCAAGCATCTCTGATAGCATCCAAGTACATCATGTACAAACCCAAGTCAATCTCTGACAAGCCAATAATCATCCAAAAGAGGCTCCAAAGTATCCAAGTACAAGCCCAACTGAAGCTCCAAGTGGCAAAGAAACTCAAATAGTGTATGTAGCATGCATCTCTAACATATGCTCCAAAGCATGTACCAATGGGTCAAGCATAGACCATAGGTATAACCAATGTCACAAAAGCATACCATAGTAGACCAAAGTCGATCAAAGGCCACTCTATACGGAGCTCAATTGAAGCTCAATATGCATTCCGAAACCATCCAAGACATTTGCCAACCTCCATTTGCATCCAAATAGTCATAGGCATCACTCCCGAGACCAATAGGCAATAGATAAAGTGAGTCAAATAGCTTCAGCCCTGGTGTATTACAACAGTGAAATCACTGCTAAACTAATAGGGCCAAAATTAGCACCAAATCAATGGCATATCATATGCATAGCTTCCCATAACATCCGGGCATGATTCGGGTATCAAATGGCATCAACAAACTAGTGCCAACCAAGCATAAACATCTAATGCTGATGTAACACTGTCTTTAAATGTCCGTGGACTGTTATGACAGTCCTAGAACTAAGGTAAATCAGTCCAAATCCAATGCCAAGTGATCAAACCTTCAATGCCAAGCTCCAAGCATGTTTCGATGCATCAAATGAAGCCTTTGTGAAGTGCCAATGGCCTAGAGAAGCTAGAGATGAAGCCACGTTTTTGTTATGGCTGAAAACAGACCACTGAAAAGAGACCTGGATATGGCGCAAGCTGAAAATGGGAGCTTGGGGATCCACAAGGTCAAGGCAAAGGGGTTTTGAAGGTAGAGGGACTCAAGGGGGTCCAAATGAAGCCTTCAAGCAAGGCAAATGATTGATAGAAGCAGCCCATACTCTATAAATGAGAGATGGCTATAGCTGCCCTGCTCTTCAAACCCTGTGAACTGAAGTAAAACAATGAAAAGAAGCTCCAATACCTGTGGGGATGAATGCCTTGAGGTTGCCCAAGAAGGCCCAATGCGCGCCCGAGAAGGATGAGACCGACTGGAAGCTCGAAGGTATGGCTATGGCTGCCAAGAGTGAAGACCAATGGTGTAGGGATTCGATTGAATGCTGAAGGAGTGGCCGACCATGCTCAAGACCTCAAAGAGCCAAGCTCTGATACCAGCTGAAAGGTGAAGGATCGAACAAGAGAGCACGGACGTGAGAGCTATGGCGGGATCGAGCAAGAGCAAGAGCAAGCTCTGATACCAGCTGAAAGGTGAAGGATCGAACAAGAGAGCACGGACGTGAGAGCTATGGCGGGATCAAGCAAGAGCAATAGCAAGAGAGAGAGAGACACCAAATGTGGGAACTCCAAAAGTCACAATGTGTGACCAGCCTTCCCTTTATTCAAATGTCATTAAAAGAATAAGTGACAGTGATGGGCGCCCGCCGTCGCCTGCAGTGTGCAGGTGCAGGTACTGTCAGTGTAGTAATACACGGGCCGCTAGGCGGAGGCGCCTTTACCCCCAACAACAGAAATTACATTGGTGGAGAAGATTCTCCCAACGAACATATTAACCATACAAATGCATCTCCTAGTTCGTGTTGTGGATGAGGTGGCTATGGCAGGGGTCATCCATTTACGTTGGATGTTCTTTTTGGTTCAGAAGACGCTAAAAGGGTTTGTCCGTCAAAGAGGTCACCCCAAAGGGAAGTATGGCAATGGGATGGCTTGTGCAAGAATCCATTGAGTATATCAAAGAGTTTCTTAGTACCGTAGACCTTGAAATGCCTAAACTGTGGTCAACGGAAGAGGATGATAGGGTAATTGGAGAAGAGCCACAAGGACAAGGGAATGAGAGAAGGATGGGTGTGGCTTTATGAGAGAAGCTCAATAAATTTTGCATCTTAAACTTAAAGAGTATGCAAAAGTGGATCCAGCGGTATGGACATGCCAAGAACAAAAGGAATTGAGCTCGTCAAGCCTTTCAAAGGAGTCGCACTACGGCTCGCCAACCATAACCTTCATCGCTTTCTATACTTCTAGACTTTCCATCAAGGAGGTGGATCCAACAAACCTTACAAGAAGCAAAAATTTGTAATGAAATTATTTTACGGATGAGGAAGAGGAGCTTGTATACGGTTGTGACTACCGTGTTGGTGATTTCATACATTCTAAGCCTCGATATGTTCACGGGTTTTTCAAATATTGTTTAAAACTTCTCCATAACTAATGATGTGTTATTTTCTTTTAGTATCAAAAATTTGTAGCACTGTGGTCACATGGACACCATTTGCGAGTGGAGCGGATCGATAAGAAGAGAACAACATTCGAAATCTTGTGGTGTTAAAGCAAGTTTCATGCAGGAAAGAAGGACTAGTGCAAGTGATTTAAATATGGATGTGAACATGCTTGACTACTTTGGAACCGTCCAAGATATCATCAATGTTAGCTTTAAAAAGTTTCATATGTTTATCTTTGATGTTAAGTGGTTCAAGTTAGTCACAACATGAGCACATGCAACCATACGAAGAGTCAAATCCGGATTAGTTCAAGTGAACTCGAAAAGATATGGATAGATCAAAAAGACACATTTGTACTACCTGAGCATTGTGAGCAAATAATCTTTGAGGAGGACCCAAGAGATCTAAGATGGTGGTTTGTAATCCAAGTGGCACCACATAGTAAACCAATATACGAAGACATGGAAATAGTAGAAGATGAAGCAAAGATTTGTGTGGGACAACAAGATCAAGTTCCACTACATGTCGAAGTATAGTAAGACCAAGGGCTAGACGAAGGTATAGAGATCAAACAATCAGACACATTAGATGTCTCAAACAATGAGACACATGAGATGTCTCAAACACAGTAGACGGTGATATTGATGAAGAGCCAACAACAAATGAGGAACTAAAGCCACAGCTAGAAGATTTAGAGGCCAACATAGATGCATCTTCTATTCCTATACGATTTGAAGATGGAGGGATTTTCCTTAAAATAGATCTTTTCGTGGTCAATGATCTTTTTGAAGATGAGAGAGTTGATAATGATCAACTATAATTTTGTAAACATGTAAATATTCTCACATGCTATGATTTGATGGTAATGTATTTATTGGTTTCTTGTATATACCAAAAGTGGAAAAAAGCATACATATTGGTTAGGATATACATAAGCTAAAAATGAAATAATTTTCGACCTCTGTTTCCACGTCATTTTCGACCATATTTTTTACACCAATACCGACATTTTTAGCGATGCTAATATCGACAATATTTCAGACGTTATTTTGGACGCCGCGACAATCGTAGAAACATAAGCATCGTGTAGTAGTAATGTAGATTTTTCTCCACAGTATGAAGTTCATTCTTCAACTGTATCTTACGTGCCTTGGTATTTGTTTCATAGAGCTTTACCAAGGTGTCCCACGCCTCCTTAGGGGACTTGGCATCCTGAATGTGCCCAATCATGGTGTCTTGTATACTAATGGATAGCCAATACATAACCTTCCTGGCTCCTTGGTTCCAGTCTTTAAACTCTTTCACATCTACAGCAGTCGGATTTATATCCGGTATCTCTGGTGCCTCTTCATGCTCACCTTCTATGTAGTCCCAATAGCCTTTTCCCATCAGGAAATTTGTCAACCTGAACCTCCAAGCATGGAAGTTATTCTTATCAAGCTTCTCAGCCACAATCTGAGTTATCCCATCATTTGACATCTTGCCAAACACACAATTTTACCAGAAATTGCACTCTGGTTTTTTTCTGCACAACTGCTGTATTTTCTGCACAGCAGTACTATAGTACTCTCAAATGTCACAACCAGTGACTTCAATGTTCATACATACACCTAATAGCAACTGTTGACCTCTTTGCAGCACCCACAGTGTCTGCACAGTCAATCTGTCTTCTTGCAGTTCTTAAAACAAAGTTCTGCAGAGAATCGATGACTTACCCGCAATGCTCGAAATCGCCTGCTTTCTGAAAAACGGAGGTCTAGACGCGCCCGAAACGAATTTTCGGCCCAGGAAATTTCGTCTGATAGGATAGTATAGTTGCCCTATATCTTTACTCCCGCGAAGAAAGCTCCTCAATCAGAGATCGTTGCCGGTGCCTCCCGTAGAGCTCCCGACAAGGGTGTAGTCACCAACACAAATAGGGAAGAGTAGTTGAAGCTCTTACCCTCGTACCGCTTCCTGTGGTTATCTTGCTTGCAGCTCAGCCCTTAGCACGAACCAGGCTCTGATACCATGAAAAGATGCAGGGGGAAGAGATCTTGAGCTCTTGCAAGCACACACACACACTCACAAAACCCTAATAGAGAACACACAAGGTGAGAGGCTGAAAATCTTCTACTTCTCTACTCAACACTCAACACACCATATACAAGAATAAGAGTACTCACAATATGAAAGGTACTCAACCAAATACATACACGGGTTCTCTATAGTGTGAACCCGACTAAATGAGCTGGCGCTATAACTATGCCAGTCTCTAGAATGGCTGTCACACAGCCTGTCATCCCACTGGCCGCATATCACCCAAGATCTCACCAACCATGCCAGTGGTGTAAGTGTGGGGCCTATCCCCTAGGCGGGTCTCAGTGGCCACCGCCTCACAAGACGAGCTCGATATCTCAACATGGATATGGCTCTAGTTACGTCCATAGCCATGCTGATAGCTGCGTAGTACAGGGAAAAAATTCAAAGAGATATTTTTGGCAGATTTCAGAGAGCTAAATTTATGTTTGATGAAGTGTAATAGAGTGTTCACACACTTGTATTGCGTAAGTTACTTTTTAGGTTCCCACCATGCATAGACAATCGTCGATGCCTTCTTCTTTTTCAATGGTGTTGAGGAACCTATGTGGGATGAGTGGTTATGTCAGAAGATTCCATGTCCATGCGAGAGATGTAAGGGAGAAATCATGCATTTATGATAAATCTCAATAAAGCATGTGCAATATTACGACCAATTTGAGGATGTACGACACGCGGCTAGTTCGGTGAGTGAATATATTCTCTATCACGAGTTCTTATGCACATGATTTAGGTATCTATAAGGTAGTCCATGATTTTAGGACCAGGACGAGGTGGAGGCACGTCATAAAATGAGGAAGTCTATGCCTCATTACTCTGCATTTAGTGGGACAACTACATAAAGTCTTCAGAGACCTCCTAGATTCGATTGGGGTGAGGCTACGAGTCTCGACATGAGGAGGAAATGCCTCCATCAATCCCACATGAAGTTGATGAATATTTGGGCATGGAGGAGATGATGGTGGACAAATTATTTGAGAAATAAGGAGAGGAGGAGCCCAAAGCCTCAATTGAAAGGAACAACGACAAGCCACTTGCACTCAACTCTACGAGAGGATGTGAATACTCCACCCTTTTGTGCAACCTTGGAGATACTAAACTTGCAAAACATGTATGGTTGGAGAAAAATTGCTAGTGTTACAAGCCTCTTTCAGCAGTGAGTCCTTTGCGTTTATGGTTGGTTAGCAATTCACAAATTTGACATACCTTATGTTTTATAAATAATATTTGAAATTCTCTCAAACCCTTTGTAGACTCATAAAGAAGATGCTTCCTTTGGATATCAAGATGCCAAGCACAAGGTCGCATGCTAGGTGAGAATTGACGGCACTTGGCATGGATTATAGACATATACATGCATGTTGATTGTGTGATATTTTGGGGTTCTCATAAAGATGCAACTCAATGTCCAAAATGTGGAGAGTCTCATTACCGACGTGATTTGCAAGGTGCGATGATTCCTCAAAAGGTGTTGAGGCATTTTCCTATCATACCCCATATTAAACACATGTTCCGGTGCAAGTCTATTGCCTAACTCATGAAATGGCATGTGCACAATTGTTCCACCGCCGATGGCACGATGAGGGTCAATTCTACTACGGATTCATCAGCATGGAAACACATAGAAGAGGAGTGGTCAGAATTCAAGGATGATCCCCACATCACTTGCAACTTGGACTGGATAGTATGGATAGATTCAATCTATTTGGTATCAAATTGACATCATGGACCACATGGCCAAAGGTAGTAGTGACTACCATCTTCCTCCTTGGAAGTCAATAAAGAAGGGTCATGTGATGCTAGCTCTTCTTCTGCTCGGCAGGCACAAGGTCCAGAACATGGATGTGTACCTTCAACCTTTGATATGGGAGCTTGAGACACTATGGCATGGCATCCAAGTGTATGATGTGTCCCGACCGCTTACACAACGTAACACAAAGGTAAAGGTAATTTTAATGTGGACAATGCATGACTTTTTGAGATATGGAGAGTGCTCTGGTATGTTTTTTTATTCTCAATCACCTTCCATTTGATTTGAATTACCTAATATTAGATGGCAAATTTTTTTTTATTTGTGCATGCGCATAATTAGGACTCACAACATCCAAACACAATGCTTGTCCTATTTGTGGGCCGTCGCTTGTTACATCATGGCCTATGCATCCATTAGGATGCATTTGAACATAAAAAGAGCCTTGTAAGAATCCCTAATTTTAAGAAATTAAGACTAATTTTATTGACAGTTAAGGAGACAAACCTCATAAACGCTTACTTTTGACCCTAAAAGTAGGGGATCTCTCTAGTTTTCCCTCTCTAGGATTTTCACTCTAGGATTCTCTTTCTAGCCACCACTAAAACTCTCGAAACATCATCAATCTCGTCCATATAGGGGTCCCAAAAATATTTTTTATCACAATTCAAAATAAATATCTCAAAATAATTTTCAATCACATTTAATGCACTTTCATTGCGTTTACGAAGTTCCCTCTCAATTTCATATCAACAGTCATTAAAAGACAATCTCGTTTAATACACTTTCATTGCGTTTTTGAAGTTCCCACAATTTCTAAATCAAGTCATTAAAAGACAAGGAAAACTTATATTTTTTTATTTAAAAGTTTAATTTTAATTTAATTTTTTGGATAGGCTAGTAATTTAAAATTTATATTTTTTAGCAAACCCACCTAAAAACCGTTTTCTTCATTGATTACTATCACATCTCCTCTCTGTCTAACTCAACAACTAAAAGATTCTCTCTCTCTCTCTCTCTCTATCTCTCTCTCCCAAGCCCTTCTCTCACTGCAGTAGGTCTCTCTTTCATGATTCTCTTTGGGATCCAAGCTATCTATCATCTTCCATTGTGTCTACTATGGCACTCACAGAAATAACAAACACCTCAAATTCATCACGAGTGCGGAAGGTAGACTTGCATATTTGCATCTTGAATGAATATGCACCTATAAGAAAAGAACGTCTAAACGCACAGGAGAAGCTAGAAAGAAGACAGTAGGGTCATTGTAATGTGGATCTTTGGGTTGATGGGTATTTATATCCTAATAATCCTTCTTCAAATTTATCTCCACCTTTCACAAACCTATCCTCATTCATTCATTTTGTTGGAGAGGGCTCCTTGGATATTGCAAACGCTTAAGTATACGTGATGCATGGAAGGGTCAATTTCTAAACTCAAAAATTCATAGCTTGCAAGAGTCACTTTGAGTAGTGTACAACAAGCTCTCGAAATTGCACAAAATAATATTTTACAGCTACTACAGAGAGAGGGCAAAGAGAAAGAGGACCACATCTTTAAGTTACAAGATACAATCTCGCATATGAAGAGCACACCCATGGAAGCTAGAGAGCGAAAGAGGACAATGAACAACATTCAAACACTTGTAATTGGTGGTGGTGCTCTCAAGCAAAGAATTCATGCAGTAAGGTTTGTTTGATTTTTGGTTATAAGTTATTCTTATTAGAGTGTATCTATTGTTTGATTTTTTCATTAACTATTAACTCATTATATAATATTGCTGCTATAAGTAACTTTTGTTAGCTCATTACAAGACCTTTCTTAAAGATGCGTGTGGTGATAATGGTCCTCAAGATATTGGAGATATGGTTTTTAGCTGCGTGAGAAAACATGATATTCTTTCCATAGTTCAAGATCCACACTACAAGAAGGTACGGCAGATACTTGCAAATGAGATAATGAAAGATGTAACTAACATTTTAGGCATTGAGGAAGTTCAGAATGCATGCGATGAAGTGGGCATAAGCACAAAAGGATACCAGGCTCTTCATCAATTATTGTAAGATACACTTCGCAAATAAGGAATCACATGAAATATTTTTCTTGCCCCAAGAAGATTAAGATTAGCAAAGAGGACATGTAATGAAGATGTGCAACATAAGACTGGGGAGAGTACCACTGTGTCAATGATGTGCTGACCATTAGAGCTTGGGGAAAAAGCAAGGCAACAATGGTAATATTGTGGTTCCTTACGAGTTCAACAATATATTTGTTTATCTACAACATCTTCAGAAAGTTATGATCTTATTCTATGGACTACCTAATAATTGTAAGTAACTTTTATCTCTTGCAAAGTAGTTGAAAAAGTTTATGAAAAATCAAAGCTTATTTAATTTTGTTTGTCATGTAAGGTAACAAAGTTAGCTTTGTGTTGAAAATGGATGAGTGTTAGATTGTGAAAGGAAAGAGGATAGAGCGAATGAGTATCACACTCATGAATGAGGCTATGGCATATGCAAAAAGTTTAAAGTTATCGTCTTTTCTCATTGAAGATGTATTTGTTGAGGGGAATATTGAGATCAACCAAATTCCTAATAGGGAGAGGATTCACAAGCTAGACCTTCCCTCATATAGTGTCCAATCTGAGAAAGAGATATGGTAGCTTGGGGCATTTGAAGTACCAAAAGAGACACATGAAGTTATCACTTGCTCAGGAGGGAGAAAAACTTTAGGTAGAGGGCATGGGCACTTATAGAGTAGATTGGCGTTTGGGGGGTGACCTGAAGATAATAAAGTGCTTGCTTGGGTGTCCAGAAGGTGCCAACACCCCAAATCCTTGTCAGTGGTGCATAAGAATGGTGAGGGGAAATAAACAAAAGTTGGGAAAGAAGAGGATTCTTGAGAATCAAGATATTGAGTACGACCCCATGGACGATCACAGTTGCTGGCAACAACTGGGTTGGAGGTGTCTTGTCTGCCAACATGTCTGCCAACATGCTAGCTATGCCAAACACACATTTGAGAGACCTAGAATGGAATTTTGTAATTCCATTTGACCTGAAGAATGTCCACTTTTGTACAGTGCATGCACTCATGCGTGCGTTTGACCGTTTGCTCAAGTGTCACATAGATTATGCATTTACCATGCAAGGCAAAGAACGACAAGAAGAAGCTCTTCATAAAGTAGAGAAACTACTCCACTCAATTGGGTGCCATGGTGGCAATGTGCAGATTACTGTTAACAAAAAGACCTCTGGCATGAATCATGAGGTTGCAAAACAAGTGTCCATGAGTGGAAATAAAGCAAGATGTTTTTTGGAGAAGCGATAAAATGCCAAGGACTCAACCAAGCCTTGGAACTTGTGGAAGGATTTATGCAAATGCACAACATTGGCCTACACTAATTTAAGCCTTGTAATTCTACATGAGAAGGTTTGGTCAGACTTTAATAAAATAATAAGATGGTGAAACTTTTGAACAAAAGCAGGACAACCACAAAGGAGCAACAAAAATTTCAAGATGAGCTTTCTAATTTTACGAAGCCCATGGTTGATACATGGGGTGAAACCAACATTATGCACTACATGGTAAACACATTTGCTCCTTCCTACTGGATATTAAGAAACGAGTATGAATAACTACTGACTCTCTTAATTTTTTGTAGCACATTCTTTATGCTCATGGTGCATACTTCATGAATGAGTATGGTTCTCTGGAGATGTGGAGCACACAAGGAATGGAGAAATCGCACTATCAAGCTAGAGGAGTATATTTTAAAAACACCCGACATGGAGGAGGGAAGACTCGTACAAATTACCTCAAGGAGATGTTTAACTGTTTTTACAGATACACTTTTGGGCAAAAAATATCCATGGAAAGGGCACGTATGGGTAATCTAGCAAGGGTAGCACAAAATAATACCAAATAGACAAGATCACTAAAGTGGAAAGCTAGCACACGACCAGCACGTCATGCGCAGCATCGAGATCTTCACGAGATGCATAGGAAGAATTTGGAAGTAGAAATATCACTTTGAAATTGAAAGTATTTGGAATAAAGTTGTAAACATTTTTGACTTAGGAAGTAAACATTTAGAAGAAAGTTGTAAAGCTTTTTGACTTGAAAATAAAAAATAATTGCACCATTCCATTATATTGAAGATTTACAGTGAAAATATTTACAATGATGAAAAGAGCTAATTGCTCTTGAGTCTCTTCTCTTCTTGCTCCCCCTCTTTGTAAAGGCATTTTCCCTCTATAAGACAAAAAACTCTTACGACTATAGCCCTTGAGTGACTTTACATCCTCCACTCCTGCACCTAGTACGACATAGCTTGAATAACATAGAAAAAAACTTTCTTGAGAAGGCCAAAAACCAGGGCCGTATCCAAAGATACAGATGGCAGCACACTTCTCTATAAGCATGACTTTATGTATGTTATAAGGTATAAATGCATACCCTGTATACCTAGATAGGCCTTTCAGTGTAAGGAGTGGAATCTCTGCATCCCTAGAGTACGTGCTATGATATACAATAAATATATTTTTGTCGATAGAAGTGTTAAAATTACAGCAATGTGATCAGCTATGGTGGATCAAATGCTAGAATCAACATCATTAAACAAAGAGATTAGATGATAATTAAGATGTGATTAGTAAGCAATTAATTGATAGCTTAATGTAGGCATGGATAATCAAAAACTAGCAAATTCTCATTAGGCCAATGCCTCAATTTACAGAGTTTACATCCAAGCATCTAATCCCACTGATTTCTCCTTGATTCACTCCACCTCTTTTGCTTGATTCTCTCCACCTCTCCCATTATATCTCCACACCTCCTAAATCTCCTCATGCTACCCTTTATTCTCTCCCAATAGATTCTTCTCACCTTTTCACAGGTTCTCTCACATATATAGATTCTCTTTTACAGCCTCTAGCCAAGGGCTTGTTCCCGCACACACCCTGTTCACTTGTATATTTCAACACCTCCCCTCACTCAAGTGAATACTTCTAGCACACCTGGACCCTATACCAAGTTTCCCTCTTACTTGATAGTCCACGATCAGTGCCTCAAGTCGCTAAACTCATAGTCCTTGACACTCTCTCTCTCTTTGTGTCCAAGGCTACTACAAGTGCCCGTGACCTTGACTAAGGTGCTCACACATACATCTACCACATGGCCTACATCATTGGTGGATCACAGGTGGTTTTAATCTATTGGGGCAAGTTACATTATTGGGTTGTGGGGTTTCTCTCTCTCTCTCTCTCTCAGAAAAGATGATCCGATTCCACTTCCTTAGGAGCCTCCACCATGAGGTTTGCCGATGTCATTCCTTCTCCAGTGGGTTTGCTGTAGCAGTCTCTTGCCATGTGTCCTGGCTTTCCACAGTTGAAGTGTCCTCGTCCTCAAGAGAATCCTCCTCGGGTGAAGAATGCTTTTTCTTCTCCTGCTGTTGAGTCGAGCCATTTCTTCTCTTTGCCTCTGCTCTCTTTCTCTAGTAGAGCTTCTTCTCTTTGCCTTTGCTCTCTTTCTCTAGTAGAGCTTCTTCTATCTCCTTTAGCTTCAATTCAGGTACATTCTTTAGTGTTGCTACAATATTTTCATATTCACCTTTGTCCACACTCTTCAGAAGCAATGCTAGTGCCTCATGATCTTCTACCTTTTTGCCAATAGCTGCCAGTTGTTGCTTAATGCTTTTATATCTGTTCAAGTGTGTGATTAAAGGTTCACTTTCCTTCCAATTTGTAGAATTGCATTAACAGATTTATCTTTGAATTTTTAGCTTGTGTGCCAAATAATTTATTGAGTTCATCCCATGCATCTTTTGCCCATTGTATCCCTGTGATGTGATGAATGATTTCATCATTTAAACTGAGTGTAATAAGTCCCAATGCTTTTTCATTCCTGCTCTTCCACTCATTTTTCCCTCTCACCTCTAGGCATTCATCTCTTCCCTCAACTATCCCCCATAAATTTTTCCTCATGAGCATATACATGGTTTTTGTCTGCCATGTGTAAAACTGCTCCCTATTAAATTTGGCTATTTCTTATGCGGTACTCATGATAATGTGAAGGGGGTCTTACCTCTTGATCCAATTTCAAGATTCAAGGGGAGTGTCTACCCTTTTACATCTCAATCTGGTGTTTAGGAGATGATTACACCAGATTTATCAGCATAAAATCACCAGAAATTACATTAAATCAAGGGTAACCAATTTGTACGGAATGGTTTGAGTATCAAACCATCTTTGGATTGCAATCTGAAGTTATAGGGATCTGTATCAGATACCTTGGTTAATTTGAACCCTCAATTGCACCAAAAAATAGTGATTAGCATTGATTAGCAAATTAATCCTCTGTATTGTGTGCAAAAAACAGAGTATGTAGGGAGTCCAGATCGGAGGCCTTAGAGTTCAAATGAGTTCAAATGCTTTCAAGGCCATCAATAGCAATTAGTCTAGTAGAGGATTAAGCCATTAATAGTAATTAGTCTAGTAGAAGATTAAGCCATTAATAGCAATTAGTCTAGTAGAGGATTAAGCCAAGAAATACAAGATTCGACCAAACATTGAATGCTTAATCTCTATTTTACCAAAGTCACCTGTGCAAATTTGATGAAGAGCTTGGATCTCACTGTAGACTTGATCAAATCAAATTCTGACTCCACCAACTTGTAGAGCACCCTTGAGAACCCCTAGGTCTAAGAGGAATTAGACCCATTTGATCTAGAGCAGTAGAGATTTCAATTTCTCCTCAGAAAAACAATGCCTACAAATCAGCAAAAAACGACAGCTTCAGTAGGCATTTGCGATTCTATTTGGATGGGCTGGAGCACTAGAGTGTTAGCTATGTATACCTAGAAGGGCTTTCCCTAATGTTTCTCTTGGAGGGAGATCAAGCCCCTCCATTGGCTGGGCATATAGAGGGCTAGTTGAAAATAGTTTTTAAAAAAAGTGATTATGTCCTAATCATCTACTAATCCTAATAAGTTAGATAATGGACTCATAAACTTGATGGATTCTAGGGGCTAGGATCTGATACCATATTAAAATTACAATAGTGTGATGAGCTATGGTGGATCAAATGCTAGAATCAACATCATTATCAAAGAGATTAGATGATAATTAACTGATAGCTTAATGTAGGCATGGATAATCAAAAACTAGAAAATTCTCATTAGGCCAATGCCTCAATTTATAGAGTTTACATCCAAGCATCTAATCCCACTGATTTCTCCTTGATTTAATCCACCTCTTTTATTCTTTCCCAGTAGATTCTTCTCACCTTTTCACAGATTCTCTCACATTTACAGATTCTCTTTTACAGTCTCTAGCCAAGGGCTTGTTCCCGCACACACCCTGTTCACTTGTATATTTCAACAAGAAGAGACGTAGTGTGCAAGAGTGGCATCTTGCCCAACTCTTGCACGACCAGGACCACCTCGTCCAAGAAATCCATCGGCGTCGTCAAGCTCTATTTGCATTGACAAAGAACCAAGCGTGAACAAACTAAAGTAAGAAAAACAGATTGGAGCAATAAGAATTAAACCAGACAAACTAAAGAAATAATTAATTTAGGTAACAGAAGTAATAATTTACCTTCTGGTTCTCATCCTCCTCCAACTTCACCACATCCCAAAGGTTGATGAAGCCCTCTTCATTTTCTTGGTCAAGTTCAGAAACAAGTTCCTTACCAAACTCAGAAATGCCCATATCCTACTAAAGGGCTTGAAATTCTTCCTCTGAAGGAAGAGAAGATTCATTCTCCTTGGCTTTTTTAAAGCACAAGGACATTGCTTTTGGGGCCTCTAAGAAGTTTTCTATCACTTCTCTGTCCAATGTGAGAAATTCATCCTTATGCTTATTCTCTACATCGACATTAGGAATTTTTTGGACCCAAAAAGGGCCTCCTAAGGATTCCTAATTTTAAGGGATTAGAGCTTAGAAAGCTGGGCTTAAGGGAGACAAAGGCTATGATGACCCCTATTTTTTACCTTGCCACATCAGCCATACCCCCCTAGTTTCACTTTTTAAAGGGAATATTCTCATACTCTCTCTCTTACTTTTTGACTTTTCTCATACTTTCTCTCTTACTTTTTGAATTTTTTATCTTCACTCTCTATAAATTGAATCTTTCTTGTCAGTTTGAAATATCCTTTCTCATTAACTCCCACCACTTCCACATTAGCAAAACATTCTCGTATTTAGGTGGGCCCTAAAAAGTGAAAAAATTTTATTTTTTATTTTTTTACATCTTGAGGTGGAAAAAACACCACTCAACCAAAAATCTTATAATTCAAGGGTCACGTTAGAAGCCTGTCAAGAGCCAGTACATCCATAACTAACTGTCAAGTCCCCACAACCCCATAAACATAACTAACTATCAGATCCCGAAATTGTGGGGACCCCAAAAATTATTATTTTTCAAATTTTCTCATAAATGTAATTTATTGATGAAAAACTTCATGTTAGTATATTTGTATATCAAAAATATCATTTTCTACTTAAAAAAACGGATTTGTGTTAAACCTGCAAACAGCAAAGTTTTAACAGTCTCTCTCACTCACTCCCTCTCTCTCTCTCTCTCTCTCTCTCTCTCTCTCTCTCTACTTTAGCTTCTTCCTTTGCTTTAGTTTCTTCCTCTGCTTAGCTATGGAGCCTTTGCAAGCTGTGTGTATAGCCCCTTGTGAAGCTAGAAAACGGAAGGTTAATTTACACATTCGTATTCCTGAAGAGTATGGCAGCTCTAAAAAAACCCATCCTACTGATGCACAATCTGTCCAAGCTCGTAGGATAGCTAAGGAGAAAAATGAAGATCTTTGGGTTGATGCGCATCTCTATCGAGTTGACCCTCCATTAAGAGCAAACCCTCTTTTCCACAATTTATCATCTTTTATGCAATTTGTTGGTGAAGGAGAGCTTGGCTTGTTAGGATACTGCAGAAGACTGACTACAAGTGTAGCTTGGCAAACCCATATTCTCCAATCTCAATTGCAAGCATCACAATTCAGCCTTTTACAATGTCAATGAAAGAGATCCTCGCAGCAGAGAATGTGGAGAAGGATGCAAAGATTCAAAGGCTAGAGGAACTTATTAAACGACTCAAAGCAACACCAAATGGTGCTCGTGAATGGAAAAAGACATTGGCTGGTATAGAATCTCTTTCATTTAAAGGTGGAGCACGGAAGAAAAGGATTCGTACAACAAAGTAAGTAACATAAACTTTCATTATGCACTCAGTGATTTAAACAAAATACTCATGATTTGTGTTCTACTAGGAATTTTCTGTAAGAGGTGTGTGGTTCTAGTGAAGAGGGATGGAAGGATTTGGTCAAAGCCATTATGAATACCAAGGATATTCTCTCAATTATTACTGACCCTCATCATCCTAAAATACGCTGTTAGGTTTTTTTTGGTAATATTTTTCTTGGCATGTGTACACACTCATGCATGGCATTTACAAATAAAGGGTGTCCATCTCCAAGGGCTAAAAGGGGTATAAGGCCACATGTGAACGGATCTAGCAGGAATATGCAATGTGTACAGTTAGTTGTTGGTTTACCTTGATAAATGGGAAATGAAAGGGGTGTGAAATGAGAGTCAATTTCACAAGGTAGATTTTAGCACTATCATATGTGGACAAGTTTGTTGACAAATAATGTAAGCATGCAGAGCACTATTTTTTAAGGCTGGACAGGGACCCATTAGAGGAGGTCTGCTATAGTACCGGTCCTTGGCATTTCATGGGAAACAAAGGTATGTGTTGTCCACAAGATGTTATTAAAATCATTGGTGCAAAGTCTCCCTTGAACGCAAGAGTCACCCTGGGATTTAATACAAGGCTTGCTAAAAATAGAAGGTAGCCTTGGATTGCTTCAAAAGACTTTTCAACTAGCCTCGATTGTCAAAGAAGCGCACCGTGGAGGTGGGGGTGAGCTCTCTCACAACCTGACATACCTTGGAGTATTACAAATAGTATAATATTTTTTTGGTTGAACGGGCCGTGCAGCCCATGTGTATAAGAGGAGGGGGAGAAAGCATGAAAGAAACAGGGAGCTGTAGTTTCAGTTTTGTGATAGGGAGAGCTCGTTTTTCTGGTGCTCTCAGATAGCCTGCGTAGCCCATGTGTGTAAGAGGAGAAGCGTAACCTCTGTGTGAGAAGGCGCGGCCTTCTAGGTGTGTGAGAGCCCGTTTTTTTTCTTGTGTGTAAGAAGCTGCTCTCTGTGTTTGAGAGAGAAAGGAGATGAGCTCGTTTTTTTGAGGAGAAGTACTCTCAGACAGCCCACAGCACTCCAGTTTGTGTGAGAGGAAGTGCTTGTTTTTTTGTGGGAAGGTGCTCTCAAGGAGAAGCACAGTCACGTATATAAGAGAAGTTGTGCAGCACTCTCTATGTTTTTGTGTAGGAGGGGAGGAGAAGCTGCAGCACAACCTGTGTGAATGAGGAGAAGGTGCCACACATAAAGAGTGCAGCTTTCTGTCATGATGACAGCCCATGCATGTAAGTGACGGCTGGCCAGTTTTTGTTCTCTTTTTGTGAAATAACTCATATATATATGAGGATCACCATCCTGCGGCTTTGGAAAACCCATGTATATGATAGCCAGCTCTCTGTTTTTATGGAAAGCTCATGTGTATGAGAAGGACAGCCCTCTGGTTTTGCTTGAGAGAATATGTATGTATGGTGGTACGTTTCTTCAACAGACGGGTGTCTTTTCAACAGACAGAGTGAAGACCATAAACTTCAAGTGATTGTGCCTCCTAGTCACACACTGCTTGCCAGGTTTGGAGAATTGAAGTTCCTTACTGATGTTGTCTTTTCTTGGGAAACTAAAGTTTTGCAGAAAGCTCATACTTGATGGAATATAACCTTGTTTATGTCAAGTGGTTCTCTCACCATTTCTCTGTGATTATCATTTTGCTTATGGCTGTGAGCCTATTTCATGATGAGGGTGCAACCCTATATGCATATGAATAAATTGAGTAAAGGGTGGTAGATGTTGATGTGCCCATCTCCCCTTGCATGTCTTGATCAGATGTATGTAGGCTTCCTCTAGTTGCTTGGAAAATTGAATGAGGGTAGAGACAAAGTTTCATGCATGAGGTGTTAAATGTTGTGTCAGCTCACTGAGTAGTTGACTGGTGTCCCTTTTTCTTGATGTTGGTGTGTAATCCGAGCTGTGGAAAGGCATTGCTATAGAGGTGTTCCGTGTTTCTCTGCCTCCCTTCACAGTTTTTGGTGCCCCCACTGAGGAACATTCCAAGAACCTTTAGTTTACAAGACTTAAAACATGTGCATGTGATTAATCTCAGTGAATGACTGCTGTGCCAGGACAGTTGTGTGACAGATGCCTTCTAAATCTGTGCTATATTAGTTTGATTTGACAGCCAATTGAAGTATGGTTTACAGGCTAAAATTCCTGGGATTGGTGCCATTTCACAGTTGATGTGCTGCCAAAAAAATCCTGGTAGAATCGGAAAATTAGCCAGTTGTGCCTCTTGGGAGTTTTATGGCCACTCTCAATGGATAATCACAATGGACCCCAATTTACTCCTTTCCATTTTACCCAAAGAATTCAGATAAATGTTCATGTGGATAGAAAAATTTTCTTTCAACAGCGTATGGCATATATGTTTGGGCCAGAAAGAGTGAGGGAGATATTGGAGTCTCCTCTGCCTGTGGTAATTCCGATGATTAACTATGCAAATTCGTTTGATGTGCATGTGTTCATCCTCTTCGAAGTGTTTTGAAGTTTTTTCTGAGAATTAAGTCAGTAGAGGGTTTTGTTTTTTTTTTGCATCTGTGTCAAAAGGGTTTTTTTATCATAGATTGGGTAGCAATGGCTTTCCCTTATCCAGAGTTTCATGGAAAAAGTGATGAGAATGTGGAAGAGTTCTTAGAAAACATGGAAGTTGCGTGCATAAGCAACCATATTCAGATACCCGCTCAAATGTTACGCCTTTTGCAAATCTGTTTGAAGGGTGATGCACGAAGCTGGTGTAGGGGTTATGAGAAAGAGTTGCAGAGGGCTGATCCACCTATGCCATTGACATGGGATAATGTCAGACAGGCTTTAACAGCACAGTTTGTGAAGGTGAAAGATCCAGACAAAGTTTGGCATGAAATATAGGGATTGAGACAAATAGAAGCGGAGCCCATTGATGATTACATCAAGAAGTTTTCCATATTATGGGAGAGCTTGTGTCAAGCCTTGCAGCCACAAGTGCCCCCACCAGATATGATGAAGAAGGACCGGTTCTTGGTTGGCCTCAAGGAAAACCTGCGTTGGAGGGTAGAATTGAAGAAGCCAAGAACATACGAGGATGCATTGGAGGTGGCAAGGAACAAAGAGTGGAAGTTGAATAGATTAACTCAATTGGGAGTGAGCTCACTACCTATGGTGTCAGAGATGAAGCAAATGGATTCCATGCAAAGTCGGGTTCCATAGGAGGTTCATCCAGCAGATGCGGTTTCAGTAGCTACTCAAGTTGTGCCAGCAATGGTCACTACTACAGCACAAGATGATGGGCTGAGGCAGGACTTGAGGCAAGTGGTTGATTTGATGAAGAATCCCAGCCTAAATATGTTAGGTAATGTGGAAAATAATCGAGGTCGTGTGAGACTTGCAAATCAGCCAGGAGCTGAAGGACAACCAAAGAATGGTTTTGGTGGACAGAACAACGGCAGGGGTTGGAGGCAGTTGCCCACATGCTATAACTGTGGAGAGCTTGGCCACATCAGCCCACAATGTGATAAACCACCAAGAATGGGTGGAGATATGTATCCATTGCCTGCACAGTTGCCGAACCGGTCAAATGATTATGGCATTGAGATTAAGGGTGAGGCAGGACCTAGTGGACTGACCAAGGAGGACAAGGGAAAGACAAAAGTGTTAAGTATGGTCACCTTGGAGAAGGCAGCAATGTTGGAAGATACATTAGTAATGTCTATTGGGAAGAGAACCACAGAGGATAAAGAAGGAAGAAATGAAGCAGGTCTCAGTAGGAAGAAAGGGAAGAGTCATGAGGGTGAAGATGTGAAAGCTAAAAGGAAAAAGAGAGTTTTTCGAAAATTTCACGTCTCAGAATTTCCACTAGGGGAAGGGCAGGATAGCTACGACTTGAAACAGGACCTGATCAGTAGGAAGGCAGACGTGACCTTTGGACAATTAGTGGAAATGATACCGAAGCTGAAGCACCAATGGAAGAAACTAGTCAGCCCGCTGGGGAAGGAACCCAACAGAGGGTCAGTGAGAGTGTTGGCCATTGATGAGTCTTCAGACATTTGTCCCATAGTGGATGTTTGGCACAAGGGGAAGAATCTTGGGCAGGGATACGTGGATGGTGGTGCACAAATTTGTGTAATCACTCAAACATGTGTAGAAAAGATGGGCCTCACAGTAGTAGGAGTTTCAAGATTCCGCATACGACTGGCAAACCATCAAAAGATCAAGTGTCTGGGGGTAGTGAAGAGCTTAGAAATCGAAGCCTATGCAGTCAAAACGGTAGTAGATTTTCATGTAATGCCAGCAGGATTAGGGGCTTATCCTATCATCCTTGGAAGACCATGGCTACGCGCTGTGAGGGCCATTCAAGATTGGAGACACAGTACAATCAGCTTATATGGGGAGACAGGGGGCAAAATATTATTTGACATGAGTAGTAGGAAGCCACTAGTAGATGAAGATTATGAAGAAGGGGGAGATTTAAGTGGTGAAGAGTCTTCCACTGTGTCAGATGGGGACAGTGACAGCACCACTATTAGTAGTGAGGGAGAGGTAAATGTGGCATTTCTCATGGTGGACAGGGTCTTTGAACGGACCAGCATAGTCGCATCCATGAAGAACACCATATTAGTGAATTTGGGAATTTCCCAATTCCCATTTTTGAATACTTAAAAAAGGGGACATGGATAACATGTTTGTAAGTTTCTCAAAACCCTATCATATGACCTATCGTTGGAAAGCGCTTGAAAGATGGAATCTAAAGAGCTATAAAGCGCTCATTTTGGATTAGTGGTGTTCAAGTTATGGTTAATCCAAACTTTTGACCACGTGTCCCAAACTTGTGGGAAATTCCCATATTCCCCAATATGGTGTTGAAGGGGATTGAAGATGAGTCTAAGGGCCCATATGAGGTGATTGAAGAGCTAATGCAACCCCAGGTGAAGTCGCACGAGAAACACAAATTGATGGCCAGGATGATTAGCACAGATCTCTCAGTCGTGGAGAAGGAGAAGTGTTTATCATATCCTTATGTAAATATATTTCTATAAGTTTCATAAATTATAATTATGCTTCTGTTGAACGCACGTGATATTCACATTTTTTTGTGAGTGACCCCCCCCCCCCCCCCCCCCCGAGAATATCGCTCCATGGATGGGTCTGAAAATTTTATTGATAAGTTCTTGTTTCGTTCACTGTGCGAAAAGAACGTTGGTCTAGATTTGGATTCCCCTTATCGTGCGGTGGATGGTGGTCGTGTGACTTAGCTAATTACTCCGCCTTCTCTTTTCTAGTGCTATGATGGCGCACACAAAATAGACCGTTAGGAGAGTTCCAGAGCCAGAGCCAGATCAGCGCCCGAATCCAGTTCTAGTACCAGATATTCCAGAGAAAATTCTAAAGGATGTCTAAAGTGAACCTATGCTTCTTGATGTCAATCCCAGCACCAGCAGGAACATTTCAAAGGCCAGTACCAGATATTCCAGAGAAAATTCTAAAGGATGTCTAAAGTGAACCTATGCTTCCTGATGTGAATCCCAGCACTAGCAGGAACATTTCAAAGGCCAGTGTCACTTTGCAGAGGCAAAGAAAAATGTTTGCGAGACGGAGATAAGGAAGGCACAGGCGGCTATCAATCTCCTCATCCCCAAAGCTCCTTTCTTGAGGATTGTCAGATCCATAAGTGACATAATAAAGTGGAAAGGTTACTTTAAATGGCAGAGTAGTGACGTCGCATGTCTTCAAGAGTCATGCGAGGACTTTGTTATAGACTTATTAAATGATAGTAACATTTGTGCTGCCCATGTCCCAAGAGGGTCACACTAATGGACAAGGACATGACATTAGTAAGCAGAGTTAGGTATAGGTATGATAAGTTCATGCAACCTCAACCATTCAGGGATAGGAAGGCAGCAAAAATTCTCTCCATTCCTCCTACTTTGAAGAGGAACAGGGCTTCTGACAAGGTGGTTATTGAAGAGGTGACAACACCAAGTCCACAAGGGCTTAAGAGGCTTGTAAAGAGGGTGGATCTGAAGGGAAAGGAGACATTATTAGAAGAGAATGTCAATAGGAATGATTTGGCAGAAAAACTTCTAAAGTTGGAGGGAGAGAATAACGACAGACTTAAGGCGTGTATGCAATGTCTCGTATAGCGCCAAGTAGGAGGAGTACCTCCATATCGCTCCAACGGATGTTTATATGCTCATTGAAAAGAATAGAGAGATCAATGACAGTATTGTGCTTACATGTTTAAGGTGTGTACTCTTCGCCTTCTTTTGAATGCTTTCTTATTTTGATTTCTTTTTCCCTTTCCTAATGTTTTTAATTCAATCTGCAGGGTGCTGTTGAAAGAGATTTTGGTGGCAGACCAGGCAAAGCAAGTATATATTTGTGATCCATTGGTATCAACTATCCTGATTGACCCATCGAGGTCTGACCAGGACCTTGCTCCTTATTTCCAGGGAGTTAGTCTGGGTACCTACTTTGTGATCCATTGGTATCAACTATCCTGATTGATCCATTGAGGTCTGACCAGGACCTTGCTCCTTATTTCCAGGGAGTTAGTCTGGGTACCTACTTTGTTGTGCTACCATATATAGAGAAGTATGTATTTTCTTTGGATTTAAAGCTATTGATGGAATTTAAATTATTAGTTGTCTGTGTTAGGTTTCTTATGTTATTTGTTTACTTTCTCAATTTCAGAGGGGCACTGGTCTACTTGTTGGATAAATGTGGTGAAATGCTGGATAATTTTTATGAATAGCCTTCTCGGAATGCACGTCGGATAGTCTAAATTGTAAGTCATTATACTTTATATTGTTTCTTTCTTGCTTCCTAATTATTGATTGTAAGTCATTCTTTATATCATTGAGTGTAGGGCATGTAAGAGGGCGATTGCATTGATTGAAACTCTATGTCCTGAATTGAAAAAGGATATAGAGTGGAAATTTCTCAACCAACCCGTCTCTATGCAAAAGGACTCACACTCTTGTGTGGCTAGCACGTAGTTGCACATTTCTGGAAGTTCCTCCTTTCCAAGTACACTAATTTTGACAGTTGTGTAAGTTTCTTGTGTCACTATAATATAATTTCTCTATGTTCATTTCATGAGAGATCCCGCATTATTCTAATTGACTTTTATGTTGTTGTGTAGTCTGTTCTCTCAGACAAGTTCTGGCTGTGGAGTGTGCAAGCAAAGGCAATAAACATTATCCTCAATAATGCAATTATGCCCTGACTCGCCACTTCCACCAGTTGGTGGCACTAGTGCATCAAAGAAGAGAAAAAAGATGCCGTTTCATTCCCCTATTAGGCATTTCAGCTTTAAACAAGGAGTCCCTGAGAATGGAAACAAGGGCAAGGCAAAGAGGAAGCTTCCATTTGCAAGCAAGGGCAAGGACAAGGCAGGCAAGGTGCCAACAAAGGAGACAAAGGAGGCCAAGGTGCCGAAGGCTGAGTCAAAGGAGGAGGCCAAGGCTGAGTTAAAGGCAGAGGCCAAGGCTGAGGCTACAGAGCCCAAAACTGCTTTAGAGGCATTTTGTATTTGTCGAGAGATAATGTAAAGATTCTGTATTTTTATTGAGCTCGGATCATATTTGTATAAACATTCTATATTTTTATTGAGCCCTACTCATTATTGTATTTTGTGAGTATTGTGCTTTGCCATAATAAAATAGATGCTGAGAATTTTTATTCTCATAACTTATCTTTGGTTAAAATTGCATTTGACATTAGGAGTTTTTGGGACACAAAAAGGGCCTCTTAAGGATTCCTAATTTTAAGGGATTAGAGCTTAAAAAGCTGGGCTTAAGGGAGACAAAGGCTATGATGACCCTTATTTTTTGCCTTGCCACATCAGCCATACCCCCCTAGTTTCACTTTTTAAAGGGAATATTCTCATAGTCTCTCTCTTACTTTTTGACTCTTCTCATACTTTCTCTCTTACTTTTTCATTAGGGGAAGGTTGAGGTCTATAGGGGCCCTTTAAGCTGCCATATTATGATTTTAATGACTTTTTGTTAAAACGTTAAGTTTCTTTGACTTTAGATACCTTCTTGTCCTTCAAATGGCTAGAAGTTTGAATTTTAAAGTTTCCCACCAAAATTGAATTTGAAATTGAGCGAGCAAAACTATATCATGTGACATATCTATGGAAAGAGCTCGACGAGTAGATTCTGGATCTATAATCTCTGATAAATTTTGAGCTCATATATAGAAGTTATGGACATCCAAAATTTCAAAAACTTTCCCCCTCACTTTTTGGAAATGAAAAGTACAAAAAGGCATCTTCTAGAGAATCTTTTGACCACTTTTAATCACCCAACATTTTTGTATACATGGCATCACACGATTGGCTCTTTTCCTTAATAACCTTTTAATCACATGGCATCTTAAAGGGCCCCTCTAGACCTCAACCTTCCCCTAGTGTGAATTTTTTATCTTCACTCTCTACAAATTGAATCTTTCTTGTCAGTTTGAAATCTCCTTTCTCATTAACTCCCACCATATCTCCCTTCCACATCAGCAAAACATTCTCGTATTTAGGTGGGCCCCAAAAAGAAAAAATTATTTATTATTTATTTTTTTACATTTTGAGGTCGAAAAAACACCACCCAACCAATATGTATGATGAAAACAAATTTTTCCCTCCAAAAAGCTTGTAATTCAAGGGTCATGTTAGAAGCCTGTCAGGAGCCAATACATCCATAACTAACTGTCAGGTCCCCACAACCCCATAAACATAACTGACTGTTAGGAACCACTACATCCATGAGATCCCAAAATTGTGGGGACCCCAAAAATTATTATTTTTTAATTTTTCTCATAAATGTAATTTCTTGATGAAAAACTCCATGTTAATATATTTGTATATCAAAAATATCATTTTCTACTTAGAAAAACGGATTTGTGTTAAACCTGCACAGCAACAGCAAAGTTTTAACAATCTCTCTCACTCACTCCTCCCCCCTCTCTCTCTCTCTCTATAACTCTCTCTCTCTCCCCCTATGAGGATCTCTTTGCTTTAGCTTCTTCCTCTCCTTAGCTATGGAGCCTTTGCAAGCTGTGTGTGTAGCCCCTTCTTGTGAAGCTAGAAAACGGAAGGTTGATTTACACATTTGTATTACTGAAGAGTATGGCAGCTCTAAAAAAACCCATCCTACTAATGCACAATCTGTCCAAGCTCGTAGGATAGCTAAGTATAAAAATGTAGATCTTTCAGTTGATGGGCATCTCTATCCAGTTGACCCTCCATTAAGAGCAAACCCTCCTTTTTGTGCAATTTATCATCTTTTATGTAATTTGTTGGTGAAGGAGATCTTGGCTTGTTAGGATACTGCACAAGATTGAATACAAAAGTGGAGCTTGGCAAACCCATATTCTCCATGTGGAGTACCCAAGGGATGGAGAAATCACATTATGAAGCAAGAGGGGTTTATTTCAAAAATACAAACCATGGAGGTGGAGCTTTTGCATAGGAGGAACACGTACAAACTATCTACAAGAGATGTTCAATTGGTTTTATCGCACAACCTTTGGAGGGGTATTGGTTAGGGAGCGGGCCCAACAATCTAAGCTTGTGCAAGAGGCATGCAAGGCTGCAAAAAGTCATGCTCGGCTTTAATGGTTGTAGACCAATGCTCCCCATAGGCATGGTGCTTTGGCATGCACACGAATGAGGAGACAAGGGAGGCGTTGGGTTGTGCTGCATGCACCAGCATAAATCTAGATGTAATAAGGCTAAGAAAATAAGTTTAGTGGCTGCAAAAAGTCATGCTCGGCTTTAATGGTTGTAGACCAATGCTCCCCATAGGCATGGTGCTTTGGCATGCACACGAATGAGGAGACAAGGGAGGCGTTGGGTTGTGCTGCATGCACCAGCATAAATCTAGATGTAATAAGGCTAAGAAAATAAGTTTAGTTAGGTTTTTTTTTGCCCCTAAGAAAAACTATTAATAGTTCCTTCTCTCACTTCATTTTCATTTCATTTTTTTAGGGAGCTTGAGCTCAAGATCTACGTAGACACCCATGTAAGGACACCAGCACATCACCACGTTAGCATAGTCGTACATGGATATGGCATGCACCAAGAACACCGCGTTGTCGTGAAGTGTGCGGTACAGCCAGGAAAGTACGAAACTTCTAGCTGTGAGAGTGAATGTCAAATCCAACAAGGAATTTCACGTACAAGATTTCCCAAGGAGTATTGAACATCATTATTTCCATTGACAAATACATGTGTCCACTTCCCTCAATACATCCTTGAATTCATCCAGATGATTGCACAGAATTGCATGAAATCCCTTTGAACCATTCACATGTGGGCATAATAAAGCTTTCTAATTTTTCCAATATACATGTAGCCAGTTACATCCATTACATCCAGTGCCCTCAAATCCTTTATTTCGAGATGTACTTTATCACCTGAAAACCTGCCTTAATATACTAACATTTCACAAGTAAAATATAGCATTTTGCATAGCTTTATCATGCTCATGAGATTTAGAAAATTCCATGGCTTGAATTCCAAAAAAATCCGATCGAGTAGGAAGTAAACCACCTTTCGGAACCTTAATATGCTTTTTGTACTTTATTTCCACAATACTCCAAGTCACAAGATCTTCCCTTTCCTCAAATCCTTTAAAGGTATGCTAAACATGCGATTTTTCCCATTTATTGGTTTATATATTCAAAGTAAAAATAAATCCCACTTAACTGCAAGTAGAGATAGATGAGTTTTTCATCGTTTTTCTTCTTTATTTCTCTGACGGCGGCTCGCTGCAGACCACTGAAGGCAAATTACAAGCATTTGATGGAAGCTTTATCATTGGATAGCTCTCATTATCCTCTACAATTCTAACTCCTACACACCATGAACAGAAGCACTCTCTTGAATTTTTTAAACTCTGGTTGGATGGACGCTGTTCCTCCAACGCTGCAGAATTCCTTTTTCCCATCTGGTTCGCCGCCGTGAAGCTCCGGTGTCTTTCCTCTTTTCCCCCGCGGCGATCTCGGTGCCCATACCCACCTTTTTCCCACTATTAACGCGGGAGTTTCCATTACAAAGGCTGCGCTACCAAGCTCCAGAAAATTCCAATTAAATAAACTATTTTCCCTTTCCACGTATGCTACTAGCCACGTTTTGCTAGTAGCATTAAACCTTAGCATTAAGGTAGCAAGTCTTAACCACAAGACTCCCAAGGCATTAGCACCATGTTTTAAGTCTTAACCACAAGACTCCCAAGGCATTAGCACCATGTTTTAAGTCTTAACCACAAGATTCCCAAGGCATTAGCACCTCTATGAAAACATGCTTACTAGCTCCATGTTTCCTATCTCCACTCTCCGCATTAGATATACGTAAGATACATATGCTTCTACATGATGATCCATGAAGTCCAAGTGCATTTTTCTATCCCCACATTTCCCCAACATTCAATGAACTCTTCGGCACTGTGATACCTTCATAGTTTATAAGTCATCATATCGGCCCATGTGATTTATAGAATCTCCAATTGCCCATTCAAGTATTTCTTCATGCCTTTATAAATGCATTCCTTTGTGCATTGGTATGCCCTCATGCCATCATATATATCTGGATGCTTCTAACTTGCCCATGAACTCTGAGTATCAGCAAAAACATCATCCTCAATACTCATATACAAAAAAAAACTCCTAAATCTGACTCAGCCTCAGCTTGTCTTATTGAACCTCATATACAATATGAACATATGTACATGGCATCATATAATGACTCGTCATGGCACTTAACCCATGCATCTGAATGTGTATTTGACGGCCTCACATGCACGGTTTCATATCATAGACGTGCCATGGCACGACATCCACCCCCTCTAAACCTGCACATCCTCTGGTATGTGCCAAATCATCATCAAGGTCCACATATAACTGGATGTCGTCTTCATCTTCTGCAGTTCCAGGAAGATCATCCTCTTCCTCTTCAATCATATCCATACTTCCACTGTCAAGCTTCTCATCCTGAATTTCTTGTGAATCAAAAGGATCACCATCATGCCTTCTTTTAAATATCTTGATTCTTTTGCCAGCCACAAGATTCTTTACTTCTGTTCCATCAAGCTCACACAGAGTATATGTGGCATTTCCATGCACATGCCTGACAATGTAAGGGCCAAACCATCTTTTTGCAAATTTTCTTTGAACAGTGAATTGGTTGTCAAGGCTACTATCATACACTAGAACCCAATCACCTTCTTCAATAGGTTTTGGCCGGAGTCTGTGTCTACTATCAAATCTTTCTTTATTTTTCAACCTTGCATCTTTCAGGCGAGCTTTAGCAAGCTCTACATCTTCAGGCCTCCTCTCCAACTGTCTTATTCGCAATGCAAGGAGGTCATCTCTGCTCAATCCTTCCACCCAGGGCAATACATTCCAAGTTAGAATTACTTCTTCAACTGGCATCACTGGCTTCTGACCATACATTAATTCTGCAGGCATGTATCCTGTCACTGAGCTATGAGTTGTACGGTCAGCCCACAAGGCATATGGTAGCAGCTTTGGCCACTCTCTCATCCTTTCTCTGCATGCCTTAGCCAAAGCTTTAATGATTGGAGGATGTCCTCGTTCACTTTTTCCATTGCCCTCAGGATTGTAAGCACATGTTAGAGACAGTTTGATACCAATTCTAGAGAAGAATTCCTTTGCTTCTCCAACATCTAGCTCGCCTCTATCAGCTGTTATTTTCCCAACACAACCATATCGGCAGATCACATCTTCCAAGAGAAATTTGCATACTGTTTCCGTACTCTTTGTTCTAAGAGCACGCCCTTCTACCTGATTTGTCAAATCTTCTCTTGCAAGTGCTATATACCGCATCTGCCAAATTCCCAAAGGCATTGTAACTAGATCCACTACCCATTTGTAGTGCATGGCAGGTGGGTAGGTTGGTTGTAAGCCATCACGATGCCTCACATTTGAGTACATTTGGCATACTATGCATGTTTCCACATATTGGGAAATATCCTTGTACATTCCTCTCCACCAATATTTTTCCTTTATTTTGGTAAAAGTGGCCCACACACTTCTATGCCCAGCCCAGAGACTCTCATGGAATTCTTTCACAAGCTTTCCTTGAGTCTCTTTATCACATATGACTCTCTGTGGCATAGCATTCCTCTGTTTAGGATGCTTCCAGAGATACCCATCCTTTAGAAAGTAACCATATGCTTTTCTGCGGATCCTCTTAAATTCTGAGTCAGACCAATTTCGTTGCCTTGTTAGAGTGCTCAAATATTGACCAATAAGCAACCAATCTCCTTCATATATTTCCTCAATAAAAGACTCAAGTGCATTTGATAAGCAAATATGATCCCCCTTTGCATATGCTGTGGTATAGAACTTTGTACCCACATCATCAATGTCACTAATCATCTCTTTCTCATCTTCATACCTGGCTCTTGATAGCATATCTGCAACTGGATTATCTTTTCCCGCAATATGCTCAAACTCAGGATTTAGTGACTTAATATAAGCAATCCACCTAAGCATAGCAATATCTGGAGTGGTACAACTTGCTATCATCCCAAGAAGTGGCAAGCAATCAGTCTCCACAAGTACAGATGCCCCAATAAGATATTCTTTTTCACATTTTAGAGCAGTGACAATCCCCCATAATTCTCTCTTGATCTGTGGATACTTTCGCTGCCGAAAGCTTAATACCTTTGCTCCAAATCTAATTACATACCTATGATCATCCTCATCATCTTGCCCTACTGCCCATCCGATCCCAGTAGGACTAGTATCAACTGTAACAATCACAGGCCTGCCACACTCATAATCTGCCTTTCTCAAAATGGGTGATGATTGGAGCAAATATTTCAGCTTCCGCATAGCTTTAATATGTACTGCACTCCACAAAAATTTTTGATTTTTTCTCAAAAGCTGATAAAGAGGATCTGCTACATGTGCATAATGTGGGATCCAAATAACATAAAAGACACATGCTCCAAGAAATCTCCTCAGCTCTGTAACATTAATGCATATTTCCTTCATTCTTTGTATTGCATCTATCTTGGCTGGACAAGGACGGCGTCCACTAGTACTACAAAGATGTCCCACTATTAGCACTTCACCAACCCCAAACACTGATTTCTGCCCAGATAAAGTAAGATTCACTTCTTCAAGCCTGGATAGAATCATGTCACAATCCTTTATATGATCTGCCACAAACTTGCGGCACCCTTTTGAATCCAAATTCTCATCTTTGTCTTTCTCATCACAGCCCTTTATTGGCACATCATCCAAAAATGGCATAGTTTTTTGTGGTATGAAGTCCCGTAAGACTTTATTCATTCCATTCATCATATGTGCCACTGAGTTAGTGGCTCCCTGTGGTAAGGTACACATCCTTACTAATCCCAAAGGAGTTCTCATTGTGGTCAAGTCCCTGCTTTGTATATCCAGCTGGAACTGATCATATCCCGAATACAAATCACCCATAGAGTATATAGCTTTCCCTGCAAATGCTTCTGCAAACTCATCCACAATTGGACCTGCTCCCACATTCCTGATTGTGACTTTGTTTACAGGTTGCATGTCTTGAATAAAGCGCAATGTCCCATTTTTCTTTGGTACAGTAAACCATCTGTTGGAATATGGGGCACATGAAGGCTCCAAGATTCCCATCTTGATCTTTTCCTTTAGTAATTCCATCAACTTTGGCAAGAGAGCCTTTGGTACTGGAATTGGCCGCAGGTTCCAGGGCACATGTGGAACAGTAAAGATCACCATTGGTGCTGTTACACTTGGATCAACACAACCAATCTCATGCGGCTGAAAGGCAAAAGCTTTCCCATGTTTTACAAGCATCTCCTCAAAGCATTCCCTTTCAACTGGCAACAGAAAATCCCTCTCACCAATCTTCAGCTCTTTCAGAGTTTCTTGAGTAAATTTATGCCCAATTTTCTTCGGATCTCTAAGATTTGGTTGCATAGAAGCTTCATCTATCTTCTCCTCTACCTGTGCCTCATTATTTTGGCATTTGGCAATATAGGCATGAATGGATAAAGAATCCACAGGCTCCTCCCAGCCAGTCTCAAGATGTATACAATCACCTGCCTCATGCAAAGCTTGCTTTGACACTTTCTTTGATGCAATTAATTCCATTGTTGACGGCCAAAAATTCTCATTCTCATAATCCTCATCATTCTCAAATTCCTGCTTTTGTTGACCAACCTTTAATCCATAGGTTGCTGCCTCAACCATAGAAATGGCATGACTAGCAGCCATATCCTCTACCAGCTTTTTCATCCCTCCTTTCCCAAAGTTTGTACTCAATGGAAGACCAGTCTCTGTAAGATGGATTTTCCCATCTTTGAAGAACACAAGTTGATTTTTAAGAGCTTCTTTATAGCTGGTACAATCCTTCTTTGCATGCTCTGGGTCATCACACCATATGCATCTATATGTAAACCCTTCTTTGCTTTGAGGCCTTTGCATAGAAGCCTGCCCCAATGGTAGACCCTTTTCTTCAATCCTGGACATCTTCAATTTTAAATCACGCATACCCTTGATAAGCTCATCCATCGGCCCATCTATCTTAGGAATTGTAGCAGCTGGCTTGGATAAATTCTCAGGGGTAACAGCAGCTATGGGGGTTGTAGAACCCATCACCATTTTATCCCTCCTCCGCTGCCGCTTTGCTAACATAGTGACTGCATCCTCAACATCATTCCAATCACTCTTTAATCCTTGCTCTGTATTTTTATCCTCAAGGAGGATTTCCAATTTCTCCTGGAGATCTTTCCCAGCTGCTTGCAAGAAGAGCTCTGTCTTTTCTCTATCCAAAGTTGCACGCTCTATTCTTGACAACTGGGCATAACGCTTCTCAAACTCCCTTAGCAATTCTGTGGCAGAAATTCCCATTTTAGGTTTTGTGACCCATTCCAAAAAAGTTCGTTTAGTCACTCGCTCAGAATCCTCCATGAAGTATTCATCTTTTAAAGCAAGCTTGAATTCTTCCCAATTTCTGCCACCCTGTGCTGTCTGCAATCCTTTTATGCGCTCTCTTATTTCAGGAACGCATACCAACTCGAAACTTCGAACCATATCCTCCTCGGTCACCCTGTTTAGCTCCATCTCCTTTATATAATTGCGCAGATACTTTGTAATGTCCTTCCCATCAAATTGATCCACCTTTTTCACAATTGATTGTAAGGCTTTGGTCGTGGAAATCTGTCCCCTCTCAGCAGCTTGTTGCTGTTGCATGTACATGGAAAACATTTGGAACATCTGCATAACTCCAGGGTCAAAATGAACCCCCTGGCCCTCAGAATTCTCAGCCATAGCTTCCCTGTATGTTTCACCACACTCTCACCCCAGCAGTTTCACGTCGGGTTCACCAAAAGATGTCGTGAAGTGTGCGGTACAGCCAGGAAAGTACGAAACTTCTAGCTGTGAGAGTGAATGTCAAATCCAACAAGGAATTTCACGTACAAGATTTTCCAAGGAGTATTGAACATCATTATTTCCATTGACAAATACATGTGTCCACTTCCCTCAATACATCCTTGAATTCATCCAGATGATTGCACAGAATTGCATGAAATCCCTTTGAACCATTCACATGTGGGCATAATAAAGCTTTCTAATTTTTCCAATATACATGTAGCCAGTTACATCCATTACATCCAGTGCCCTCAAATCCTTTATTTCGAGATGTACTTTATCACCTGAAAACCTGCCTTAATATACTAACATTTCACAAGTAAAATATAGCATTTTGCATAGCTTTATCATGCTCATGAGATTTAGAAAATTCCATGGCTTGAATTCCAAAAAAATCCGATCGAGTAGGAAGTAAACCACCTTTCGGAACCTTAATATGCTTTTTGTACTTTATTTCCACAATACTCCAAGTCACAAGATCTTCCCTTTCCTCAAATCCTTTAAAGGTATGCTAAACATGCGATTTTTCCCATTTATTGGTTTATATATTCAAAGTAAAAATAAATCCCACTTAACTGCAAGTAGAGATAGATGAGTTTTTCATCGTTTTTCTTCTTTATTTCTCTGACGGCGGCTCGCTGCAGACCACTGAAGGCAAATTACAAGCATTTGATGGAAGCTTTATCATTGGATAGCTCTCATTATCCTCTACAATTCTAACTCCTACACACCATGAACAGAAGCACTCTCTTGAATTTTTTAAACTCTGGTTGGATGGACGCTGTTCCTCCAATGCTGCAGAATTCCTTTTTCCCATCTGGTTCGCCGCCGTGAAGCTCCGGTGTCTTTCCTCTTTTCCCCCGCGGCGATCTCAGTGCCCATACCCACCTTTTTCCCACTATTAACGCGGGAGTTTCCATTACAAAGGCTGCGCTACCAAGCTCCAGAAAATTCCAATTAAATAAACTATTTTCCCTTTCCACGTATGCTACTAGCCACGTTTTGCTAGTAGCATTAAACCTTAGCATTAAGGTAGCAAGTCTTAACCACAAGACTCCCAAGGCATTAGCACCATGTTTTAAGTCTTAACCACAAGACTCCCAAGGCATTAGCACCATGTTTTAAGTCTTAACCACAAGATTCCCAAGGCATTAGCACCTCTATGAAAACATGCTTACTAGCTCCATGTTTCCTATCTCCACTCTCCGCATTAGATATACGTAAGATACATATGCTTCTACATGATGATCCATGAAGTCCAAGTGCAGTTTTCTATCCCCACATTTCCCCAACATTCAATGAACTCTTCGGCACTGTGATACCTTCATAGTTTATAAGTCATCATATCGGCCCATGTGATTTATAGAATCTCCAATTGCCCATTCAAGTATTTCTTCATGCCTTTATAAATGCATTCCTTTGTGCATTGGTATGCCCTCATGCCATCATATATATCTGGATGCTTCTAACTTGCCCATGAACTCTGAGTATCAGCAAAAACATCATCCTCAATACTCATATACAAAAAAAAACTCCTAAATCTGACTCAGCCTCAGCTTGTCTTATTGAACCTCATATACAATATGAACATATGTACATGGCATCATATAATGACTCGTCATGGCACTTAACCCATGCATCTGAATGTGTATTTGACGGCCTCACATGCACGGTTTCATATCATAGACGTGCCATGGCACGACAGCGTGCGTTACCATGCGTTCACAAAACACAGTGCAAGGCACTCAACGACCACATACTGGGGCGACACCACGGAAGAGAGTGACCCCTTGGATTCTAGGAAATGCCCAATGGGATCACTAGAGTCCAACCCTCCTCCCACAACACCACCAGCGCACACACATGCAGGCCCTTCTAAAGGGAGCAAGCATGTGAAGAAGACCCCACAATGCAGCCACCCCAGAGATCAAGACAGAGAGGCCGATGATGAGGAGTTCGACTGGGTTGGTGAAAACATTCCTACATTGCACAGCATCATAGGTGGCAACACCCTACTACCAGGACGACACAGTCCCCTACCTACCTCTGGGAGGAACTTGATACAGAGGTACCACAGCAACAGGAGGAGGAGGATTCAGACTATGAGAGAGACCAAGAGGAGGTTCCTGGAAGTGTGTGCAAACGTAGAAAGGTCCAGCTCTTCAAGCCAAGGAAGTCCCAACCTCGCCAATGCACTAACACAACACAGAGAGCTCCAAGGAGAAGGATGCACAAAGGGCATAGGGCTCTATAAGAAGTTTTATCAGAGGAACACTGAGTTGCTGGAGAAGAAGACCCCCTTTCGCTTGCACAGTGAAGGAGATTCTCCAACGATATAGAACAGAGTTCCGTGTGTAGGGGATTGCCCTTGAAGCATTGCAAGGAGCCTCTGAGGCTTACCTTGTTGGGCTTTTTGAAGACACCAACCTCCTTGCAATACATGCAAATATGATTACCATATCTGCCAAGGACATGCAACTAGATCGGCGCATTTGAGAGGCGAGAGACACGATCTAGAGATCTTAGATGTTAACCTTTTTTTTGCAGCAACTCTTTTGTTTCAAACCCCCTTTTGTAACAAGCCTATCTGGCTTTCATTTGTAACCTTCTGATAATTAAAATTTTAAGTTTCTCTTACAATGTCTTGGTGTCATCATGTTTGTTTAACATGGAGTGTCTATCATGTGTCAGTTTGTCACCCAAGGCATCAGAAATGCTCCTGGAGGAGTGAGGAAGCTGTGCCAAAACAGTGCAAATTTGGCCTCTGCAAACGGCAATGTAGGGTCAAAATTCGCACTGTTCTGGCACTTCTCCCCTAGCCACTCAGGATCATTTCTGATGCATTTATAATGAAGTTAAGCACACTAATTATGAGAAATAGTAGTTTATAAGATAAAAACACCTTTAATCATGTGTAAAAATATAGTGTTTAGTATCCAATGCATCAGAACTGATCCTTGAGCACTGGGGAAGCTATGCCAAAATAGTGTGAATTTAGGCTCTGCAGCGGCGGTGCAAGCTCAAAATTCGCACTGTTCTGGCACTACTCCCCCAGCCACTCAAGATCATTTCTGATGCATGTATAATGAAGTTGAGCACACTAAATTTTGAGAAATAGTAGTTTATAAGATAAAAACACCTTTAATGCATGAGAATTGCTCCTAGTGGAGGACTAGGGAAGCTATGCCAGAACAGTGCGAATTTAGCCTCTGCAGCGACGATGCAAGCTAAAAATTTGCACTGTTCTGGCATTGCTCCCCCAACCACTAGATCATTTCTGATGCATTTATAATGAAGTTGAGCACACTAATTGTGAGAAATAGAAGTTTATAAGATAAAAACACCTTTAATCATGTGTAAAAATATTGTGTTTATCATCCAATGCATCAGATTTGCTCCTGGAGGACTAGGGAAGCTATGCCAGAACAGTGCGAATTTAGGCTCTGCCAGCAGCGGTGCCGGCTCAAATGTCGCACTGTTCTGGCACTGCTCCCCTAACCACTCATATTCAGGATCATTTTTGATGCATTTATAATAAAGTTGAGTACACTAATTATGAGAAACAATAGTTTATAAGATAAAAATAACTTTAATTATGTGTAAAATTACATTGTTTGTCATCCAATGCAACAGAATTGCTCCTGGAGGACTGGGGAAGCTATGCCAGAATAGTGCAAATTTAGGCTATGTAGCGGCGGTGTAGGCTCAAAATTTGCACTGTTCTGGCACTACTCCCCCAGCCACTCAAGATCATTTCTGATGCATTTAATGAAGTTGAGTACATTAATTATAAAAACAGTAATTTATAAAATAAAAATACCTCTAATCATGTATAAAAATACATTATTTGTCATCTAATGCATCAGAATTGCTCCTAGAGGAGGGATGGGGAAGCTATGCCAGAACAGTGCAAGTTTGGACTCTATAGCAGCGGTGCACGCTCAAAATTCGCACTGTTCTGGCACTGCTCCCCCAGCTACTCAGAATCATTTTTGATGCATTTATAATCAAGTTGAGTACATTGATTATGAGGAATAGTATTTATAAGATAAAAATACCTTTAATCATGTATAAAAATACATTATTTATCATCCAATGCATCAAAATTGCTCCTGAAGAGCTGGGAAAGCTGTGCCAAAATAGTGCAAATTTGAGCTCTACGGCAGTGGTGCAAGCTCGAAATTCACACTGTTCTGGCACTACTCCCTTAGGCTCTACAGGGTCATTTTTGATGCATTCACAAAAACATTGATGGTACAAACTAGAAAAAACAATGATATACTTGATGAAAATAAGTTTGCAAAAATTATATTGTATTCATACCAAGAAGTGATACATCATCTTTACAAAAGCTTTGTTACAATATTGAGCTTCCTTCTCTTGTTATTGGACAGAGTGTGCTCAAGGAGTGATTGGGCTATTTCTTGAGGATCCTCTATGCCTATTCTTTTGGCTATACCTATACGAGCAAGAAGCTTACCCCTAAATCCAGAACCGAAAACATCGAAGGCAAGGGATTTTTTTATCTGAACTATACATTTGGTGCTCTGTGCCATAGAGGCTACACAGAGTACCTTAGAGAGGGCTTTCAAAAAGAAGAGAGTGAAGGCAGATATTGAGGGGTGTAGTCCCTGTGTGGATAATGGTGGCGATGCCATCCACAAGAAGTTGACCAAGATAGTGCGCCAACGCAGCATCATGTCCATGGACCTTGGCTTGGTCTCTTCTGCCGCCACCTCTCCCAGCAAATGCGTCAATTTCAACCACCCTCTGCAATCAAAGGAAAAATCAAAATATCTTCCTATACATAATTACAAATGTTTCTAGGTTGTAAAAGGTCGATTATTACCTCTTGCTCAATGTCTTCTTTTGCCAAAGTGCTAGTGGGGGGTGGAGAGGTCAATCGAGGACTTAGCCTCATCCTTTTTTGGTGCTTTGGTCTCCTCCATTACTCCAGCAGCAAGGGTATCCTTTTCAGCCTCTAGCTTATCTTGTAAGGTTGTGAATTCCTCCTCTAGAACTAGGGCTTATGTCTCTGTGATAGATTCTCCAAGGGGTAATATAGCAGTATCTAGGTGAGGACCAAGGTTGGACATATCAAGATCCACCTCACATCGCACGCATATAATGCCCAAGCATTCATCCATTCTCAAGCTAGATGTCTTTTCAAGGTCATGTAAATAAGTATTCTTCACCTTCCACCACAATGGTGCTCAAGAGATTGATCTCAAGCTCTGGCAGCACCTTGCTCTCCTCGTGTGTGGGGAAGATGGCCCCGCATCTTCTAATATAGTGGGCTATCGAGCTGCAGATTGTGCACCCTCTGGAAAGTGCTTTGATGCAAGCTGCTCTTCTACACTAGCACTCGTTCCTATTGCCTTCACTTCCTTGTCATCCCCTCAAATACCCTGCCAACTGCAATGCAGGCATCTCTACCTCCTCATCCGAATCCTCATCGCCTGATGATGAGGAACGCAAAAGTGGCAAGCCATGAGAGGAACCTAGTTCCAAAATTTTCCTTCCCCAACCTCTTCATCTCCTGCTTATTGAAGGTACGGTAAGCTCTTGCGGGGGTGTAGATGTCGATGAAGCGTTCAAGGCACTGGGGATGTAGGGGCGGGCATATTGTTGAATGTACTTAAGCAGCTCAAGAGGCACCCATCGATCATTGGGGAAATGGGGAAAGGAGATGGAGTGGGAAGCCAAGTATTGCTCCATGTATGCAATCTACATGTCTCATAATGTTGGGACACAAGGGCGAGCGACTTTTCAAAGTCGACTTCACGAGAGAACATGACAAAAAGCTCGCTCTTGTCCGCCCATGGGGTGGTGGAGAGGAACTCACAGAAGTTGTCAAAGTGGGTAGCCATGTAAATACAAAGAGATAGTGTGAGCTCGTGCTTGGTTTTTATCACGTGAAAATGAGAAAGAAGGCACCTTTGACTATTTATAGTTAAAATTTAAAGTTTAGCCTTTTCACACTAGACCGCTAGACAAAAAAATTACAGTTTGTAAAAATATTAAGACTTGAATTAAATAAAGATTGGTTAAAAAAGAGCCTGCTACAAAATTACAAGCATGTCATCTAATCTAAAATTGTTATAATGTCTTCATTTTTTGCCCCTCTTGTGACATTTACTTCATGTTGATCGAGTCCATCTCCTTGTTGACTTGAAAGCTTGTCAATGCCTTCACCTCGATCCTGAAACTCTTGCCCCTCACGTTTATCAAAACAGAGGCTATTTCCCCATATACTCAGTTCATCTTCAAGATCTTCCACATGCCTACTATGTGTTGGTAGGGCTAGGCACCTTGCTGCTGCTGCTGAAAATTCAAGGTCCCCCATTTGCCATGATTCTGAGACCATGGTTGTCCCCTCCTTACGCTTCCCAATCTGTAAAAATATAGAAAGTGGCACAATAACCAGAAAGTGTAAGGGTTAACTCTAGACATGTAGTGGAATCAGATATACCTTTCTTCTCATCAACTTGAAACTTGACTCTTCCACATTGTCAAAGCCCATGATGCTAAAGTGTTGATGCAGGTCTGCTAGGCTCCAATGCTTGCTTGCTGCCACTCGCTCATGGAATTGGCATGGAATTGAACATGTGCACAAAAATATGTAAAGGACAAAACCAATTTAGCCCTACTGACCTAGATGTCTTTGAAAATTTTAGTATGTCTTGATATCACTTACCATCTTAAACTTTAAGCATAAGATGGTCCAAGCATCAGGTTTGGGCCATTCGGGATTATTAAGAAGGGGGTTGGGGATCTCTTCTAGCTTGCCAAATAAACTTGGTTTTTTATCTACATAATATGAGTAAGAAAAGAAAAAGATATTGTTCTGTACAAGATCACTTGGGCTTTGAGATACAAACATTGCCTCTCCAATGGATGCATGCATAGCATAGAAAACTCCAGTGAGGCTTTGGAGTGGTTGTTCTTTACCAAAGAGGTCATATATGCATAGTGCATAACAAACTCATGGTATGTCAACTTGTCAACTAGATACCTGACTCGCTGTGATCTCCACAAAGCTTGTGGATCACTTTGTACACCTATCACTCTAGCATGTGGAGGTACATATCTCTCTTGCTTCGCACCTGGTGTGCGTAAGATTGGTATGCAAAGTTCCTCATCCGAACTCTTCGAACTAAATGACTCATATCCTGTAATGCCAATACCTTCAACTTTCTTCTTTCCTTTGTTTACACAACACTACTATTAGTGCTTCCACTATCATGCCTCAAATGCTCTGACCATGGACGTACACTGCTACCACTTGACTCATCATGTGGCCCAAACATAGAAGTAGAACTTGATTATGGAAAGTCTACATGCATATATTCATCATTGTAATCATTGGTATTCTCATCTTTTGGTTTGAACAAAGTAGTAAGCTAATAAACACCACATCTCGTGAAATGAGCACTTACCTAATATTTGGATTGTAACATTTGTATGCTTTGCGATCTTGTGCATACCCAAACAAAGATGCACTTTTCTTCCTTTGGATCAAGCTTCTTCCTCTTCTCATTTGGCACATGAACATACGCAATGCTACCAAATTCTTTGAGATTCCCAATGTATGGACTATATCCAGTAAGACACATCTCTTGCATACTTTCGTGTATGGTAGTTGTAGGTTTCTTGTTAAGTAAATATGCCGCCATGGTGCATGCTTCTACCCAATAAAATTTTGGCATGTTCTTCTCATTTAGCATTAGGGAAAAAGGGAGCTCATTTTGGGGCCCTGTAAGAAATTCACTATTTTTCGATTTATTTCTCTCCTAAAAGACCTCAAAAATAATAAAATATGGAAACGTGGCTCAGAACTGTCAGTAAGGACTACCGAACTGTCAGTTAAGAAAAGAATAAGATAATCTTTTGTCTAACTAACACGATTTTACATTAAATATCTCCTTTTTTTTTTGTTTCTCCAAGATTCCGCATCTCTTTTGACGACATGTGCAGGCCTCTCATAAAGAATCCATCACTGAACTTAATGATTGTATGGATACCGCCACACTTCCACGATTCATGTTACAAAAAGACTATGAGATTGACAAGCAAACTTTGCAACCTCAGAAGCACAAAAAATGGCCGATACTAGTGAGTTACAATCTCAGAAGAAGCGATACACCATCTTCACATCGACATAGAAGAACAATATGCTCCAGCACAAAAAAGATGAAAGGATACGGTGCTGAATGCTCAACAACGGGAAAATATGAGAAGAGAAGGGCTCCAACATATTGACTTATGGTGTGATGGAAGTATATATCCAAAATGTCTAGTAAAAAACTCTACACCTCCATTTATCAATCCAACCACACTATTGAGGTTTGCGGGCGAAGGACAAAATGAACTTCTTGGTTATATTTCAGCACAGTCTGCATTTGCAAAAACATATAAAACAATGTACCTACAAGAAAAGGGGGCCAGGATTCAAGAGATAGCTATTCGTGCAAAATTGGAGCAGCAGTTTTGCAGAATGAAATTGAGGAGCATTCAAAGAGTAAAAAAGAGTTGACAAGATCAAGAAGGAAGAGAACCGTGCTTGGAGACAGACAACGAAGCAGGAAGATTAAAAACATTGCAAATTTGAAGGCTGGGACTGGTGGATGCAAGCAAAGAATTCAGGAAGCAAGGCTAGTTTGTAATTTTTTATTTTTTATACTCAAAAATGCTCTCAAATGACTTTATCTATTTTGTCCATTAACGTAAAACAGGATTGGAAGTGTTGAATAATATAGGCATATTGTGTTGTTACTATAGGAAACTATCGGAGCCTGCAAAAGAAAATATGGATCCCAACCTTCTTCTAGTTAAACAAATGAAAGGATTGCTTTCTTGTGGTGTAGCAAAAGGTTTGATTGAAGAAAAAAAATACAAAACAATCAAACGCAATGTTGTAGAGGACTTTATATCCAATAATCAAGTTGATGGTACTACAATCCAAGAGGCTCTTGATGTTAGTGGAGTTAGCAGGAGGGGATATAGTTTGATTTTCCATGCGATATCCTCAACTTTGAGAGATCAAAGGATTAAACGAGTTTTACTGCCAAATCCAGCAATAGTGTGGAAGATAAGAGGTCATTTGAATGAAAGTATAGATGAGTTTATTGGACAATATATCCATATTGAAGAAATATTTCATGGTGGTAAAGGAACCACTGTGTATGACCCTTGGAACAATATATTTGTAGATCTACAACAACTTCAAAGAAGAATGGTCGAGTTTTATGGAATAACATTTGAAGAGTGCAAAGGCATTTTGAAATTTGTTATCAAACTGGATGAGTGTGAGGTTGTAAAGGAAAAGAAAATGGAAAGGATTACTATTACATTGATGAATGGAGCACTTGATACATCATTGACTGAAGCGAGTTCGAAGTATTTTAGTGTGCAGTCGGAGAAACACATATGGTGGTTAGGCTCATTCCAGGTATGATTTTTTTAAATTTCGTACTTGATTTTAGTCAATGTTTTCAAAGCTTTTATAGTAAGAATTTTGTTTTGTATAATCATAGGTGAAGACAAAAGACCATGAAACACTAGATTGGGTGTTTCACCACACGGAAATACCAAGAATAATTAAAAGACAAGTGCAAGGAGAGAATCTCCATGTTGCAGGAAAAGGTGATTTTCAAGTAGAGTAGCACATGGTGAGGGATCTTAAAACACTTAAGTGCATGTATAACGTTAGTAAAGGAGGTAACTCAAAGTATCCTTGTCTTTACTGCAAAGAATCAGCTCAAGTAATGGATTCCAAATGGTGGAAGAGAGCACCTAATAGAGATAAAGTTGACCCTGACTTCAAGGCCATTCTTGACATTCCACTATGTAATGTTCACATATCTCGGGGGGGGGGGTCACTATATGTAAAATATCCCTATCGCGTGCGTTCAAGGCCTATATTTTAAATCCCTTATTTGTGATTTTTTAAATCTATATAATATCCCCTTTTCTTTATGAATCTGTAAATTTTTTTGAAAAAGTTTTAAATCATACCCTTATGTAAATATATTTCTGTAAGTTTCATAAATTAAAATTATGCTTCTGTTGAACGCACGTGATATTCACATTTTTTTGTGAGTGATCCCCCCGAGTCACATATGCACATTGCATGCTCTATGTCAAATTATTGAGAAATTGGTATTTTTGTATATTGGATTTGCTTGGAAACTCCGTCCCGAAAGAAATAGAAAGGATGCTCTTCATGCATTGGAAAAAGTGTTATCTGATATAGGTCTGCATGGAGGTGATGTTCATATCACAAAGGATTTTAAAAAGTCTACCAATGGCAAGGAGGTACCAATCAAGCCCTCTATTGGTGGTGTTAAGGCAAGAAGATTCTTGTCTCGGCCCAAACACAGTAGTAAGCAAGTAAGGCAAGGTAGAACAGTTTCAAGGATTAGTTATGGATTGTGGAAGCAAGTCCATAATGCCGTGAAAGATCATGAGGCAGATGGGGAAGCACGAAATGTGAAGGCAGAGGTGTGGAGGTCTCTTGATCAACTCTTCATGTTCTGTGACAATGTAACATGGACAAAGAGTGATTACAAGAACTTTGAAGAGGCAATTAAACATTTTGGGAAGTCAATGAAAGACGCGTGGATAGCCTGCAATATAACTCACTATATGGTAAAGTGATGTCTTCTTCTTTTACTTAAGTGTGATCCTCTTTTCTTTTATAACTTACTATGTATTCTTATGTCTCTGTGAAAACAGCATATCATCTACAACCACCTTCCAGCATGGAGAAGTCTCACTACATGGCACGTAATGCATTTTTCAGACACACACAACAATATGGGGAGGGAGTCAAAAGGCAAAAAGTCTGAAGGAAGTCTTCCAATGGTTTTACCGAGGCATTCTACAAAGGCTGCATGCTAAAAGAAAAGTTGCTAGTTCCAAAGTCAAACTTGCTTTTATTCTAGCCCAAAAGCAAAGACGAAGACAAACTTTGGACAATTCAATGGCAGCAGAGAGACATAGACAATGGAGGGATTCGAAGATATTTAGAAACCATAAATGGACAAGTAAACATGAATAGCAGTTTGTAACTTATTGGTGTTATGTCCACATGTTTTCAAACTCAATCAATAGATTTTTATTCTGTGGAACAAGTGACTCTTGGTGTTATGCCTATATGTTTTGAGACTCCATCAAAAGTATTTCTTTTGTGAAACATGTGATCTATATTAACAAGCATCAATACTCCATGAGCTACACACAAAAAATTCAATCAATACTACTTAATTATGCTAGACACACTATTGATCCTTACCAATAAGGTACTGAGTCTCAAACGCTTTTAGAAGCTACTGAGTGTGGGAAGAGTACTGAAGTGTCGTACGGTGATGGGACAAATGCAAAAGGGTACTGATCGTCCGTACGGACAAGGAACTGATGAGGATCAAAGACTTTGTACAAATCAGTTCAACTTCAACATAATGTTTGTGCTATATTTGATGACTAAATCCTATTACTCCCAAGGCCTACCAGTCGGAACTCTCTTTTTGAACTTGATTGGACTCTTTTTCTTCCTTCTTGGCTTGATGTCGACTGTCTGTTTTTCAATGCTTGCCTCTGTTGCTTGTTGGAGAGGGGTATCCTTGTCTTCAGCTATCTCCATGTGTTCTTCTTCTTGGATTGTGTGGCCTGATGCAATCATGGGTGGCTCTCGAAACCTTATGAGCTTGTGTTTTCCATAGCCCTCTAGACATTTGGGCTCCTTAACACCACATGCTAATGCATAAGAAGTGTAAGACAAAAAGTAAGAGGCCCTAGAGGCCTGCTTATTCACATAATCCCCAAATATATCTATGGCGGACAACCTCTCTATTAAAATGATCTTTTCCTTTTGCCATGGAAGATCATGTCCACCTAAAACCCTAGACAAACATTTAAAGAAGTAAACAATGGCTTCTCCATTGTTGCTCAACTGCCTATGGTAAATCAAGATCTTAGCATTGCCTAGATCATGAATATAATGAACTAGGCTTGACATTTTGCCAAACCCAGCCGGCCTGCGTTCACTTGTTCTCTGGAGGAATGTGTCATCCTCAATTTGTAGCTGCCACGTATCAAAAGATTGGAGTGAGACAATAATACATAACTACAAAACATTTAAACACAAGATAAAGTATTTGATTTGAAGTAATAATATCATACCTTCTCATTTTCATTAGCAACAAGAAGTTCATCTTTCCAAAGATTTATTCCTCTCCCCTCCAGTCCAGCCTCTTCTTTAAGCTTTTCCTTATGAAGTGCTGAGAGATTCATAGCTTCCTGGGTGAGCTAGAAGGCAGCTTCATCTGGCTCTTGGAAATTTTCAGCCTCTTTGAAACAAATAGTAAGGGCCTCTGCAAGATTAAAAGTTGTTTCCAAAGCCAGTAGTGAATGGTCATCCTCTATGCCAACCTCCTTGTCAAGCCTTGAAGCCTGGGCAATAAGGGAAATGGCATAGTCCTCCCTCAAATTGAACATACACTCTATATCATGGAGGAAAACATAATCTTTACCACCAATCAAGACACCTGGAAGCATGGGCACTGCATAGTTGCTGCTCTGAACATCAAAATCTTCAACTGGTTGTGCTGTCCTAAGAGTTTCAGTACTCAGTTGAACAAGGTCAAGAGCAGCCACTTGCAGCCCCTCATCCTCGAGGTTGATATCTTCTTCCTGCTCTGCCATATGTGTTGCCACAGGAATATCCTCTTTTACTTCCGCTACAGATATATCTTCTTCTTCAGCCTCTTGCCCTTGCTCTTCTAGAGATTGCTGATGGAAGACAATGTACATAAGGAATGCCATGGTTTCCTCAAGCACTCTACACTTTCTGGTGTGCAAGCTGAATTTATATTCCTCAGGCAGGCTGTCAAATCTTCTATTCACATGGTACCTCAGCCTGTCAATAGAGACAATATGATTTATATGCACAAAAATCTTTTCACCTTCCACAATTCTTCCTGCCTCTGTCAGTTGTTTGAAGGTATCTCAATGGTCTGAAAGAAAATCTCTGTGATGCTCCAAAACAGAGCTCATGGAGAACTCCCTGTTGAAAATACTGTGGTATATGTGGAAGTTCCTCTGAGCCTTGCACTTGTGAAGAAAGTCAAATAGAAGCAAATCTGGAGATTTGTCCTCTTCTGGTTCCCTTTGTTTTGAAAGGGAAGACTCACCTTTCTGCTCTAGTCTCTTGCTTTTGCCTGAACAAAAATTTATATATCATGAATTCTATATGCTAACATATGTATAGGATATCACCAAACAACTCTCTTCATGAGCACACATGAATCACCTGGTGATTGCTGTGGTCTGAGTATAGCAGCAGAAAAGTTCAGCTTCCTCTTGAAAGGAGGGGCCTGAGAATCAACTGTTCCAAAGAAAAAACTTTTCTCATCATCAAGAAAGAAATCCCCAGGGACATAGAAACCAAAACAATGAGGAAAAAGTGAAAACCAAAAGGGACACAAGAATTTACAAGAAAACGCGATGCAGGGCCATTTGGAAAATGTCAAGTACTCTCCTCGCATTTTGTTGCAAATTCTACATTTCTATTGACATCCATCTCCAATCAAATGCTAGGAACATCTCACAATGTTCTGGATAGTAAATGACACTAGGAGGAATTCCCCAGGGCAAAAGAGAGCAAAACAAAGAGGAAGAAAAAAAAACTGAAACTAATATCAAAATTTGTAGGAAAACGCGATTTGGACATTTTGAAAAATGTAAAGCACTCTCCTCACATTTTGTTGCAAAATTTTAAGTCCTATTCATATCCATCTCTAATCAAATCCTAGGGTGATGTACCATATTCCTAGGCAGTAAGATTCAAGAATTCTATAGATAGAAGAAATATATATCAGAAAACATTGAAAAGAGTATAGATCTCTGACCTTTCTTTTCCTCTTCCATACTGTTGGAGTTTCCCTGGTGATTCTCTTGCTCTCTTCCAAGCTTGAGCTGCAGCCCAGGTAACCTGGAGATCTGGCAGTGGTAGTAGTCTTCAGACAGGTTGCAGAGTGGATGGAGTGTGTTGGGTAGGAAGTGATCAGAGGGGGAAGGAAAAGGATGATGGGAGGGTGCTGGCAGGGATGGAAGACGGGAAGGGAAGAGTGTTAATGGATCTGATTATGAAATCATGACTGGCACAATTTCCAAGGCAAAAAGTGACTTTCACACGTGTCAAATTTCAAATTCCAAAAGATCTGGGTGGGACCCACACGTGTGAAAAAACGACTACATTTCACACGTGTGGTATTTAATAGCTACTTTATTGGTATTTTGCAATAATCTATTCTCCTAAATCAGCTCTCTTGCATCTCTACCTCCCTACTCTACACCATCAGCATCCAGACTAGCAGCACAGGTTCATCCCCAACACCAGATACTCATCATCAGCACAGCACACCTACAGATAGCTTCCAGGTCAGTAAGACACTCTATTTCCTTCTCTTCTTGTTTAATAGTATATTAGGGTAAGGTACTGATTGATGTGATGTAGGTTAGATATTATGATAAATATTATATGCATTTCTTAGATTTTTTCCACTACAAGTAGAAGCAGGAAGACTTTTTAATTGGGCTTGTTGAGTGAGAGCTTGATCACTTCTTGCTTTCTATAGACTCAATCCAAAGTTGTATACACACTGAAATGACTGAAGGCATGCTCTAGTATGCTGTCTCAAGAATTTGCAGTAAAACGCGAGGAGGGGAATTTAGAAATCTCAAACAGCCCAAATCGCATTTTGTTGCAAATTTGAAAGTGCTGCTTAATCCACCCCTATCATTGTAATTTTGTGTCTTTCTAGGCTATTCAAGGCTGTATACTCCTTGCATAAACTCAATCCATATTGTTTGTAGTTGTAAAAATAGAGAATTCACTGTAGGAATGCAATAGCATGTTGTTTCAAGTATTTGCAGAAAAACGTGATGATGAGCTGTTAGAATTTTCAAATTATCATAATCGCGTTTTGTTACAAATTATTAAATTTTGCTTTATCCAATTTGTCATTGCCTTCTTTTATCATTCCATGTTCTCCATGGTTGTAATCTTTTTCCATTTCTTTGTATGCAGCTTTTCAGAGTGATGGCAAGAACCAAGGCAACTGCAAGGAGGTCTGGCAAGGGGCCAGGGCTTGCAGCAGCAGCAGCTGGGGCTGATATCAAGGAATCTACTAGTGTGCCTCCAAAGGGAAGAGTTGCACATGGTAGGAAGGGGAAGCCAATGAGCATGCTCCAGCAAAAGTCCAAGAGATTAAAACATTCTACAGGTGTGCTAAAGGAGATCAAGAAACAACAAAAAGCTATAGGCTTTGCAATCCCCAAGGCACCTTTTCAGAGACTAGTGAGAGAAATATGTGATAGTTGGCACCTTGGTTTGAGGTGGAACAGGACTGCCATTCTTTCCTTACAGGAAATGGCAGAGGATTACTTGGAGAAGTACTTTGAAGATGCAATGCTTGTAGAAGCCCATGCCCACAAGGTAACTCTGATGGCCAAGGACTTCAACACTTTGTCCAGAGTGAGATGGAGGTATGACAAGTTGGTCCATCCTGTGGAATGGCAGGACATAAAAATGAGAGACATATTATTAATTCCACCTACAAGGAAATTGAAGGTAGATAAGGTGAAGGTTGTTGAAGTGACCCACTCAAGGGAAAGCTGCTTATAAGGATTCACTGAAGCAGCAAATAAAAGAATCCAAATCTGCTAATAGATGTGGAGACTGTACAGATGGAGCTGCAGATACAGAGAAGGTTGCAGGAGTTGGGCCCTAACATAGTTGTCCATATTGAAGATGATTTTTTAGAGAATAATTTTGACTTGACAAAAGCATGCTTGGCAGCATTGGCTCATAAGAATGAGTATTGCTCAGATACTATCATTCTTGCAATGCTCTAGTAAGTGTCTTTTATTTTACATTTGTTTGCAAAACAATCCTTATTGTACCTCCTCCCTTACACCTTACCCTAATTATTGTTTTGTCCAATGTAGCATGATGAGAAGTTGGCTGAACCATGCTGTACAGCATACAGTTCATATTATTGATCCTGCAATTTCCTTCAAGTTAAGAGATCCAAAGGAAACTCCCATGGATATTTCCAATTAGTTCAGACACTGTGATTTTGATCATGTTGATATTTTGCTACTTCCATAACATAACAAGTATGTGGGTGACTGCTTCTTTTGGGATTTTTCTTCAAGATTGAGTACTCTTGTAGCCTTTGATTTCTTAATGCTTTTGGAGCTTTGCTTCTATTGACATCCAGCAGAAGCAATGCTTTTTATTCAACTCTCTTAGAAACACACACAGAGAGGTGAAATTGTAAGTGGTTTGTGTGCTATTTTTAACTTTAAACTTTATTATTTGGATTTAATGCACACTAACTGAATTATATGTATTGCAGTTGTATTAGAAGGCTTCTAGATGCATTGGATCACTGTCCTCCTAATGTCAATCTTTTGGATTGAATAGAGCCAATAGATTTAGAGGTAGAAAGTTGTTCCCTCTACTGATGTCTATTTCATGCTATGTCTTTGAACTTATTGAATAATTTTATTTTGTTCAGATATTAACAGTTTCTAACATATCTTTCCAACTATCCAGACACCACAACAAGATGATTCAAGTAGCTGCAGCTGGAGAGTGCTGATTAGTGCCAAATATATACTTTCAAGCTATTTTGAGATAGGACAGCCAGAGCTTGTAAGAAAAAATAATTTTCATTTAGCTTCAAAAAATTTGATATTAGTACAAAGTGTTCTAAATCATCATACAAAGGTATTAAACAAGTCTACAAAAACTATGAGAGGCATGCATAAAGAAATTTTTATTATCCCTGTGGCAATATTGGACCTCAGAGCTTTCTGTACTTCTTTGAAAAGCTTGGCCCTATATGCCTCTGTAACACTAAAATGTGGGAGAGGCCAATCCACTGAATTCCATGCCGGGCTTGTTTTCTTAACACACCATGTGTGTTTGCATTGTCCAGCAACTGATAAAAATGATCAGTAAAAAATATACCGGATTGAGCTAGCTCTGTTGCACATCAACCTTGGTATTGTTGTTCTCCTATCGATCCATGCAAAACATCTATAAATCCCAGAATACAATCGATATTTTGCCATGTCTCATACGATGAAGGGTATAAATCTGAAATAAAATAACACAAGAATGTCAATAAGCAAAGAAAGAAAGCTTTATCTTAAAAATCCATAGACCTCTCATAAAGAACAAAACCACAATAGAAAAATATACAATCAGGCCTGTGTTGCGGAAGATCATTTGGATAGTCTCGCAAGACAAGTTCTTTATGTATGTACACATGCTGAATCAAAACTTCTTTCACCGATATCTTCCCTCTGGTGATTTTAAAATCTCATACTCTTCCCTTCCATGATGCCAAGAAATTTTTTTTTGTCTGGGGTCTCTTTCTTTTACTAGGTTGCATGAGCACCCATGCTCCTTTCGAAACACTAAACCTTTCCCAAGTTCCTTCTATTTTGACTGTACTTGAATTCTCTACCGAAGAAATAGAAGAAGCAAGTCGACGGGGTAAGGATGTGTGGTATAACTCTGCCTTCATAGCATTATCATCCACAGAGCGTCTTCCACAAGAACGGCCATAGTTTTTATTCACCATGGAGACCTTGTGAATCTGTAACCACAGCAAAGTAATGTAAACAAGATTACAAAGTGAAGTTTCAAGAAAGAGAAAGTGGGCAGACAGACAGTTGACAAGAAACATCTTACTCTAAGCCAAACAGGATCAAGGGAGCAGTTTTGGAAAAGAAGAGGTTGCTGCACAATGAGGCAGTGGTGTAGAATGGTAGACCTTTTGAAGGAAAGGCAGCACAACATTTCAAAGTTCAAAGGAAGGTGGAAGCAGGAAGGCCCTTGTCAGAGAAAATGTCAGACTAGATTCTATCTTCATGTCCAAAGATCTTGTGAGAATAAAAAACCAGTCTCCACATTAATGTAGCACGCTTGTACCTACATAAAATATTGTTTATTTTATCTATTTTCTCTTATTTTTGTGAATTTCCAACGTTACGTTGGCCCTCTGTTCATTGGTTGAGAGCTTATTTTTCCAAACCGTAAAAGGCCCCAAAATGAGCTCCCTTTTTCCCCAATGCATTACCCTAACCACATCACACCATGCATGAAAGCTACCTTCTAATGCCGTTATTCCTCAAGAAGTCCTTAAATGCATGTGAGGTGTATTCACCACCTCCATCTATCCTCAAGAATTTGATCTAACAAACATATTACTTTTCTAAAAATTCTTTAAAATCCATGAACTTTGCTAACACTTTGCTCTTCTCTTTGAGAAAATAGATCCAAGTCATCCTGCTATAATCATCAATGAAGGTTACATAGTACCCGCTTGCCATGGATGGGCTTTGTGCAGGCCCCCATACAGCACTGTAAACAATCAAGTGGCCTTCTACTCATATTGCCTTCTCTAGGGAATGGAAACCTTACTTTCTTTCCAAATTGGCAAGCATCGCATACATGAATGCTCCATCATATTTGAATCTAGGCAGCCCATTAACTATGGCTCTTACTTGCATATTATTCAATTTATGTATGTTCCCATGCCTTATAAGTTTGTGCCACATCTCAATATCTTGAATTATGGGCTTTAGAAAACATAGTCGATTTTAACTCTAGAATACAACTAATTTAAATAACTTGCCTTCCTTCTTTCCCTTGGCAATAACTCTATAGCTATTCTTAAAGTCTTCAACAACGAGGCAACCATACTTATTGAATCGTCTGTAAAACTTGCTCAGCCATTTGACTAACATAAGCCAAACTATTTGTAATAGAAGGCATATACAAAACATCTTACATAGACTTCACCTCCAATACATGCTTCATTGTGCAAACAAGTGATTTGCAGTACCATCATGAGACTGTTGGATACAAAAATACCACCATGTACTCTACCCAATCTCAAACAATTTTGTTTGCGACAACACTCACAATCGGTGCGACCAAAATTTCCTCAATACTGACATTCCACATTCTGCAAAGATGATTGTTGGCCTTGCCACCCACCAACGACCTCTTCCACAGGTATTCCCTTGACCTCTTTGAGGTGCATAACCACAAGCACGAGAACGATGGCTGAAAATTGTATTGAGACTATGGTGACCTATCTTCCCGACCATGTCCACCTATCTGTCCTCTCCCGTTTTTGGCTTGCCTCTCAGAGGTCCTTTTGTTAGATCACCTCATACCACTGAGATAGGTGCGGCAATAACCAGCAGAATCATTCCCATAGATGAGTTACCCTATACTTGTGCAGCTTGTGAGGACTGCTTTTGTGACCATATGATGGACGGGCTTATGGAAGTGTAAAGAGTTCTTCTATCTTTACTGTATAAGTCCCGTGAATGAATAAAGTTTAAATCTTGTTCTTATTTTGAATCTTGCTCTCTTTAAGACTTTTCTTGGTGGTTAATCGTGATTAAAATTTTTCTCTAAGTCTCATATTCATGCATCTTGCGAAATTATTCCAAGTTGCGAGATGAGGACATCTCGCGTTTTTTAAGTGGGGTTGAATGTAAGATTCCTCCCCCAACCCCCTTTTTGATGTCTAGTATATTCCCCTGTAATCAATTCCCTTTTCTGAAATATAAGAGATCTTGTTTGTGGTTGTTTTAACCTAGAGAGAGAAAATATTCTAGAGAGAGAATATTCAGATTTTGAATATTTTTGGATAGAAAAATATCTCTTATAATTCAGATGAGTTCCCCTGAAACAGAAATTTAAAAAAAAAATTTTCAATGTGCAATTGGAATTAATTGGAAATAGGTATAAAGAACCTTAGCCTAAGGGTCTAGATTTTCATAGATCTTTAGACTATGGTCCAATTAAGGTTCCTATGGGCCAATAGCATCAATCCATGTGTAGGGAGGAGATAAATCCAAATTGTAAAAGAAGATACCCAAAAATGAGTAAATGCTCACATAAGATGAAGAGTTGAAAATGTACAAGGTTTATTAGTAAATAAACACATATGTAAGGAAGGGGAGTTCTTTAAAGGAGGTGCATATTTCACATAAGATGAAGAGTTGAAAATGTACAAGGTTTATTAGTAAATAAACACATATGTAGGGAAGGGGAGTTCTTTAAAGGAGGTGCATATTTCACATAAGATGAAGAGTTGAAAATGTACAAGGCTTATTAGTAAAAAAACTATGACACATGTGTAAGGAAGAGGAGTTCTTTAAAGGAGGTGCATATTTCACATAAGATGAAGAGTTGAAAATGTACAAGGTTTATTAGTAAAAAACTATGAGCAATACAATTTTGACACATATGTAAGGAAGGGGAATTCTTTAAAGGAGGTGCATATTTCACATGCTTGAATGAGTTTTAAACTCATAAAAATTGAGATATTTCATCTCTCCTCTCTCCTCATTCAAGTCTAGTTCCAAAAAGTTAGCTTAACTGACCTAAAAATGGTCAAAAAGTGACCAAACTGACTTGGAAAATTCTAGAATCAGTTTGTTTGGTTAGGAGCTCAAATTTTCCTATAAATAGAAGCCTCCCCTTGTTGAAAAAAACATAATGTCTTATGCTTTGTTACTCTACCCCACCTAAGCCAAAATATATAGTGTCTTATGCTTTGTTACTCTACTCCACCTAAGCCAAATTAGATAGAGTCTTATGCTTTGCCAAATTAGATAGTGTCTTATGCTTTGTCACTCTACTCCACCTAAGCCAAATTAGATAGAGTCTTATGCTTTGTTACTCTACTCCACCTAAGCCAAATTAGATAGAGTCTTATGCTTTGTTACTCTACTCCACCTAAGCCAAATTAGATAGAGTCTTATGCCTTGTTACTCTACTCCACCTAAGCCAAATTAGATAGAGTCTTATGCTTGTTACTCTACTCCACCTAAGCCAAAAATATAGAGTGTCTTATGCATTGTTACTCTACTCTACCTAAGCCAAGAGTTGTGAATTCTTTAATAATTCACTAGTTTTGATACTTCTCTCTTTCTTCAATCCCCATTGGTGGCTCCATCAACATACTAAACCAATTGATTGGTTGGGGGCCTCTACCGTGAATAAAGAATCAAGCAAATCATAAGGTAAGTATATTGAATTTTGATCTTTCTATAATTTCTCAATGATTCTCTCTTCTCAACCCCTCTCAAGCTTGAGAAGTTTAATTGGTATGGTTTTTTAAATGCTATTGAAGTTAATTGGTGAATAGTAGTGAAGAGTTACATAATTTAATAAATGCTATAGAAGTTAATTTCCATTTATGTTTAAAATTCTAATGGTTTTTATGTAATTTCTCTCTCTCACTCAAGAAATGGTCATACTCATGAACCATTCTCAATCCCAATGAAGCTTTTCATAAAGCCTTTCCTTAATCCAAGATTAAGCTATGCTTGAGGCCAAATTAATGGCTTTTTGCTATGCTTTTAGTTTATGCACATTGATGATTCAATCCATTATGGATTGATGACCCAATTAGAGACCATTCTAATTGTTTTCTTAATGATCCAATTAGAGACCATTATGGATTGATGATCCAATTAGAGACCATTATGGATTGATGATCGAATTAGAGACCATTCTAATTATTTCTTTAATAATGAGCTTTATCCCTTAGAAAAAAAATTGAGATTTATCAGTCATAGTAGCGGAGCTATGGCAAAATTTTTATAGAAATTACGCATAAAATAAATTCATTCAAAGTATAAAAAGAGGAATTCCTACCATATTCTAGGAACTATCATCCTAGATTAATTAAAAGAATTTTATTATGCATGGAGATGTGGATGTTGCATGTAGATGTAGATGTAAGGATGTGAGTGTGAATGTAGAGGTGGATGTATGCATGTAGATGTAGGTGTATAGACGTAGATGTGGTTGTAGAGGTGGATGTATGCATGTAGATGTAGTTGTGAATGGAGATGTATATGTATACATGTAGATGTAGATGTATAGATATAGATGTGGATGTGGATGGGGAAGTATGCATGTAGATGTAGGTGTATAGACGTAGATGTGGATGTAGAGGTGGATGTATGCATGTAGATGTAGGTGTATAGACGTAGATGTGGTTGTAGAGGTGGATGTATGCATGTAGATGTAGATGTATAGATGTGGATGTGAATGTGGAGTGGATGTATGCATGTAGATGTAGATGTATGGAGGTGAATGTGAATGTGGATGTGGATGTATGCATAGGGATGTAGATGTATGCATGTAGATGTGAATGTACGCATATAGTTGTGGGTGTATGGATGTGAATATACGATTGTGATGTGAGGGAATCTGAAGTGATGAGATGGAAATGATGTGATGGGATGAGTATACATATAAATGGAATATGGAATAAGTAATGTAGATTGAGGAGGGATAATGTGGAAAAATTGAAAGTTAAAATAGAAATTGTATTGTAAACTGTTTGTAAATGCTGTTTGTAAATGCTGTCTGTAAATGATTGTTTTATGTCAAGAATGCTGGGGGGAGCATTTTGACCGTCTTGAGATTAAGGTCGTGATGAGAAAGTTGCAACTGCTGACGAGGAGTCAATGAAGGACGTCTCGCGTAGCAAGGTCGGTCGAGGTCTTGACCAGCCTCGGTGCGATTAAAATGGTGAGCTTCCGGTACGGTGGATGAGGGGCCAAGGAAGCGGCCTATGCGTGAAGCGCTAGGTTACCTGCGAAGGATCCTAGAGGGTGCTGACCATACGGTGCTCGGGCTCTGGGTCGCCTAGGATACCCACGCGTGCGTCGAGGAAGATATTGGAACAGAGTTGGAGTTGTTTTCTGAAATCGAGCATGGATCTGGTTGATTGACCTTGCTGGTCTTCAATGGATGAGTCCATGGCTCCTTATATGGATCTGTTGGTTGATCTTGCTGATCTTCAACGAGAGTCCATCTTGTTAAGTGATTGTATTGCCAAGTATTATGGGCTAGGAACTATCGAAACGGCTCCTGAGCGTTCTAGTTGCCAATGATGCCATAGATACTCTGATGAAGGAATGATGGAAAATTAAGAATCAATTGGATAAATTGGAAGATGGTGATCAATGATACTATGGTTTTATTAAAGGATTGTTTTAAACTAGTTGAATCTGGTTGAAAAAGGCAATTTCATATTGGGTGTGTGAGTGGTGTGACTAGTTTTATTTTGCATGAACATCCGGCTAGGGGGCCTTGGAACTCTTTTCCTTGGTACCCGGGACAAAACCTAACCAAATTTTTAATTGGATCCCATCACTACAGTGGTTGGGCGGTTGGCTAACCCATGGGATTGGATGGGGTTAGGCTGGACTGATGGATCTGTAAATCGAGACTCAAACTTTTGTTTTTACGATAGAAAAAAAAAAAATCCCGGACAGAAACTGTTCTATGGATAGGAATCAACGGCTGTGCCTCTTGAATGGGGAAAAAAGCGTTGATCCCAATGATCCAAGTGCAAGTTTCTTCCTTGAACTGACTAAGTATCTTATAGATGTAATCGGATCATCTCGATCAGAAATGATCTTGACTACGTTAGAGTAAAAAGTTATCCTGGTGGAATCGCCCGTGCTTTCCGGTAGAGGAAGTTTTTTCGGGTTCGGTTTTGGAACAACCGACGGATTAGTCTCTTATCCGGATATCCGTGGGCGAGGCCCCGAGTGTGGGACCCCTGTCCCGCGCGAGAAGTGCTACTTCCGCTGCCAGTACCCTGAATCCGTTGCTCGGTGGGAACAGGGATCCTACAGTTGGTATCAGAGCGTTTGGTTAATAAAGATCAACTGAGAAGACAAATATATCAAAAATTTATCAAGAGACACAAAAAGATTATAATTGTGTGAGATAATTCATACAATTTGATATTCAAACTGAAACTCGTAATTTGGTAATTGGGTCTTCAGATGGAAGTACCGCAATTATATAGAAACCCTGACTTGCTTGAGGCCTAGACATGATAGTATTTACCTTATAATTCCAAGGGCCGTGACTACCCGTATATATCGAGAGTATACTGCAGCTCTTTACTGACAGTATATACGAGTAAATCTAAGACTTGAAATTATAAGCGTTAATGCTATCTAGATGATGATTTCGAATGTGATTGATATGATTTTTAATTCTGTTTGAGAATGAATGAATTGATTTGGATTCTGATTGAAAATGCTGATTGAAGACTGTTGATTTTTAAAAATTAGTTGAAATATAATGAAACCACAATGAGGGGGAATGGGACGAGTCCCTGTGATGATATTCATAACTAGAATGATGATAACGAATCCAGCAAATCACTATGAGATTAGTGGGTTGTGCTGTCAGATTGCTACTGTTAATACTTGACCGGTAGATCAAGTTAAGGGATGTCAAATTGAGAACTTGCTTGACTGAAATTTCCGTGGGAAGGAATGTTCCGAAGGAAACTTTTCGGTCTAATGGACCTTTATCATGTTAAAGATATGAATGATATGATCTGAATGAATTGTTATTTAATGATGAGTTCTATATAAGGGATATTTATCCCAGTGTTCTGTTGGGTTGACCAGAATATAAGGAACCCAGAATAAAATTGGATCTTAAGAAAAAGAGCTGTCGTCTACCTTGCGAGATGAGGACATCTCGCACTTTTTAAGTGGGGTAGAATGTAAGATTCCTCCCCAACCTTCGAGGTATACTGGAGTAAGAATCTTCCTTTCTGATCTTATAATTATTCCCTCTCTAAAATAAAAGAAAATTTCTGTTTAAAAAAGGAAGACCCTTTTCCTAGAATACTTCTCAGGAGTCACGCCTGTTTTAAGGATTTAGAACAATGAGTTTAGAAGTGAGAATCGGTGTTTTGGATACCAAGGTTTTGGTTTTCATTCGAGTACGGCCCAAAAGAAGTTCTTTATCTCTTGGGGAGTATAAGAAGTTATCCCCCAGATATTGTGATCCTTATATCTGAATTCAATGAAAGTAGGTGACTTAGCCTACAAGTTTCTTTTATCTCCTCATCTCAAAATTCTTAATGCCTTCTATAGAAAAATGTGTCAAACGCAAATCATGGAAGGACGGTAAAACTTCAGTGGTAAGTTACCGTTGGCTTCTAGGTTACGCTAGCTCCTTCCTTTATATAAGTCGTAATTTTTACTTGCCGCTCACAGTAATCTTACTCCCATCAATCTCCTTTCTTTCTTAATCTCCTTCATGGCTTGGCAACAGGAATTAGTTTTATCCCTGATGATTTCTCACCTTCAAGACGCAAGAGAGCCTGTGAAGAAAGACTTTATAGAACAGTATGAGCGCTCACTTTTTCCTCACCTAGGAACTTCTGTAGCGCAGACCAAATGGCGGACCTATCAAAACATAACTAGGGTAACACCCTGGGGTCAGCAGCACTTTCGTAACAATGTCCGCTTGGCCATGGTTATTGAAGCTTTGGGTTTGGGTCCCCGATACTACTGCGTCATGAGATCAAGGCATCTTGGGTTTTCTGAGCGGGTCTTCTTATTGGCGTGTTTTCTTCCTCATGAGAAGATATGCCTTTACCCCGTTTTTGGCTTGCCTCTCAGAGGTCCTTTTGTTAGATCACCTCATACCACTGAGATAGGTGCGGCAATAACCAGCAGAATCATTCCCATAGATGAGTTACCCTATACTTGTGCAGCTTGTGAGGACTGCTTTTGTGACCATATGATGGACGGGCTTATGGAAGTGTAAAGAGTTCTTCTATCTTTACTGTATAAGTCCCGTGAATGAATAAAGTTTAAATCTTGTTCTTATTTTGAATCTTGCTCTCTTTAAGACTTTTCTTGGTGGTTAATCGTGATTAAAATTTTTCTCTAAGTCTCATATTCATGCATCTTGCGAAATTATTCCAAGTTGCGAGATGAGGACATCTCGCGTTTTTTAAGTGGGGTTGAATGTAAGATTCCTCCCCCAACCCCCTTTTTGATGTCTAGTATATTCCCCTGTAATCAATTCCCTTTTCTGAAATATAAGAGATCTTGTTTGTGGTTGTTTTAACCTAGAGAGAGAAAATATTCTAGAGAGAGAATATTCAGATTTTGAATATTTTTGGATAGAAAAATATCTCTTATAATTCAGATGAGTTCCCCTGAAACAGAAATTTAAAAAAAAAATTTTCAATGTGCAATTGGAATTAATTGGAAATAGGTATAAAGAACCTTAGCCTAAGGGTCTAGATTTTCATAGATCTTTAGACTATGGTCCAATTAAGGTTCCTATGGGCCAATAGCATCAATCCATGTGTAGGGAGGAGATAAATCCAAATTGTAAAAGAAGATACCCAAAAATGAGTAAATGCTCACATAAGATGAAGAGTTGAAAATGTACAAGGTTTATTAGTAAATAAACACATATGTAAGGAAGGGGAGTTCTTTAAAGGAGGTGCATATTTCACATAAGATGAAGAGTTGAAAATGTACAAGGTTTATTAGTAAATAAACACATATGTAGGGAAGGGGAGTTCTTTAAAGGAGGTGCATATTTCACATAAGATGAAGAGTTGAAAATGTACAAGGCTTATTAGTAAAAAAACTATGACACATGTGTAAGGAAGAGGAGTTCTTTAAAGGAGGTGCATATTTCACATAAGATGAAGAGTTGAAAATGTACAAGGTTTATTAGTAAAAAACTATGAGCAATACAATTTTGACACATATGTAAGGAAGGGGAATTCTTTAAAGGAGGTGCATATTTCACATGCTTGAATGAGTTTTAAACTCATAAAAATTGAGATATTTCATCTCTCCTCTCTCCTCATTCAAGTCTAGTTCCAAAAAGTTAGCTTAACTGACCTAAAAATGGTCAAAAAGTGACCAAACTGACTTGGAAAATTCTAGAATCAGTTTGTTTGGTTAGGAGCTCAAATTTTCCTATAAATAGAAGCCTCCCCTTGTTGAAAAAAACATAATGTCTTATGCTTTGTTACTCTACCCCACCTAAGCCAAAATATATAGTGTCTTATGCTTTGTTACTCTACTCCACCTAAGCCAAATTAGATAGAGTCTTATGCTTTGCCAAATTAGATAGTGTCTTATGCTTTGTCACTCTACTCCACCTAAGCCAAATTAGATAGAGTCTTATGCTTTGTTACTCTACTCCACCTAAGCCAAATTAGATAGAGTCTTATGCTTTGTTACTCTACTCCACCTAAGCCAAATTAGATAGAGTCTTATGCCTTGTTACTCTACTCCACCTAAGCCAAATTAGATAGAGTCTTATGCTTGTTACTCTACTCCACCTAAGCCAAAAATATAGAGTGTCTTATGCATTGTTACTCTACTCTACCTAAGCCAAGAGTTGTGAATTCTTTAATAATTCACTAGTTTTGATACTTCTCTCTTTCTTCAATCCCCATTGGTGGCTCCATCAACATACTAAACCAATTGATTGGTTGGGGGCCTCTACCGTGAATAAAGAATCAAGCAAATCATAAGGTAAGTATATTGAATTTTGATCTTTCTATAATTTCTCAATGATTCTCTCTTCTCAACCCCTCTCAAGCTTGAGAAGTTTAATTGGTATGGTTTTTTAAATGCTATTGAAGTTAATTGGTGAATAGTAGTGAAGAGTTACATAATTTAATAAATGCTATAGAAGTTAATTTCCATTTATGTTTAAAATTCTAATGGTTTTTATGTAATTTCTCTCTCTCACTCAAGAAATGGTCATACTCATGAACCATTCTCAATCCCAATGAAGCTTTTCATAAAGCCTTTCCTTAATCCAAGATTAAGCTATGCTTGAGGCCAAATTAATGGCTTTTTGCTATGCTTTTAGTTTATGCACATTGATGATTCAATCCATTATGGATTGATGACCCAATTAGAGACCATTCTAATTGTTTTCTTAATGATCCAATTAGAGACCATTATGGATTGATGATCCAATTAGAGACCATTATGGATTGATGATCGAATTAGAGACCATTCTAATTATTTCTTTAATAATGAGCTTTATCCCTTAGAAAAAAAATTGAGATTTATCAGTCATAGTAGCGGAGCTATGGCAAAATTTTTATAGAAATTACGCATAAAATAAATTCATTCAAAGTATAAAAAGAGGAATTCCTACCATATTCTAGGAACTATCATCCTAGATTAATTAAAAGAATTTTATTATGCATGGAGATGTGGATGTTGCATGTAGATGTAGATGTAAGGATGTGAGTGTGAATGTAGAGGTGGATGTATGCATGTAGATGTAGGTGTATAGACGTAGATGTGGTTGTAGAGGTGGATGTATGCATGTAGATGTAGTTGTGAATGGAGATGTATATGTATACATGTAGATGTAGATGTATAGATATAGATGTGGATGTGGATGGGGAAGTATGCATGTAGATGTAGGTGTATAGACGTAGATGTGGATGTAGAGGTGGATGTATGCATGTAGATGTAGGTGTATAGACGTAGATGTGGTTGTAGAGGTGGATGTATGCATGTAGATGTAGATGTATAGATGTGGATGTGAATGTGGAGTGGATGTATGCATGTAGATGTAGATGTATGGAGGTGAATGTGAATGTGGATGTGGATGTATGCATAGGGATGTAGATGTATGCATGTAGATGTGAATGTACGCATATAGTTGTGGGTGTATGGATGTGAATATACGATTGTGATGTGAGGGAATCTGAAGTGATGAGATGGAAATGATGTGATGGGATGAGTATACATATAAATGGAATATGGAATAAGTAATGTAGATTGAGGAGGGATAATGTGGAAAAATTGAAAGTTAAAATAGAAATTGTATTGTAAACTGTTTGTAAATGCTGTTTGTAAATGCTGTCTGTAAATGATTGTTTTATGTCAAGAATGCTGGGGGGAGCATTTTGACCGTCTTGAGATTAAGGTCGTGATGAGAAAGTTGCAACTGCTGACGGGGAGTCAATGAAGGACGTCTCGCGTAGCAAGGTCGGCCGAGGTCTTGACCAGCCTCGGTGCGATTAAAATGGTGAGCTTCTGGTACGGTGGATGAGGGGCCAAGGAAGCGGCCTATGCGTGAAGCGCTAGGTTACCTGCGAAGGATCCTAGAGGGTGCTGACCATACGGTGCTCGGGCTCTGGGTCGCCTAGGATACCCACGCGTGCGTCGAGGAAGATATTGGAACAGAGTTGGAGTTGTTTTCTGAAATCGAGCATGGATCTGGTTGATTGACCTTGCTGGTCTTCAATGGATGAGTCCATGGCTCCTTATATGGATCTGTTGGTTGATCTTGCTGATCTTCAACGAGAGTCCATCTTGTTAAGTGATTGTATTGCCAAGTATTATGGGCTAGGAACTATCGAAACGGCTCCTGAGCGTTCTAGTTGCCAATGATGCCATAGATACTCTGATGAAGGAATGATGGGAAATTAAGAATCAATTGGATAAATTGGAAGATGGTGATCAATGATACTATGGTTTTATTAAAGGATTGTTTTAAACTAGTTGAATCTGGTTGAAAAAGGCAATTTCATATTGGGTGTGTGAGTGGTGTGACTAGTTTTATTTTGCATGAACATCCGGCTAGGGGGCCTTGGAACTCTTTTCCTTGGTACCCGGGACAAAACCTAACCAAATTTTTAATTGGATCCCATCACTACAGTGGTTGGGCGGTTGGCTAACCCATGGGATTGGATGGGGTTAGGCTGGACTGATGGATCTGTAAATCGAGACTCAAACTTTTGTTTTTACGATAGAAAAAAAAAAAAATCCCGGACAGAAACTGTTCTATGGATAGGAATCAACGGCTGTGCCTCTTGAATGGGGAAAAAAGCGTTGATCCCAATGATCCAAGTGCAAGTTTCTTCCTTGAACTGACTAAGTATCTTATAGATGTAATCGGATCATCTCGATCAGAAATGATCTTGACTACGTTAGAGTAAAAAGTTATCCTGGTGGAATCGCCCGTGCTTTCCGGTAGAGGAAGTTTTTTCGGGTTCGGTTTTGGAACAACCGACGGATTAGTCTCTTATCCGGATATCCGTGGGCGAGGCCCCGAGTGTGGGACCCCTGTCCCGCGCGAGAAGTGCTACTTCCGCTGCCAGTACCCTGAATCCGTTGCTCGGTGGGAACAGGGATCCTACAGTTGGTATCAGAGCGTTTGGTTAATAAAGATCAACTGAGAAGACAAATATATCAAAAATTTATCAAGAGACACAAAAAGATTATAATTGTGTGAGATAATTCATACAATTTGATATTCAAACTGAAACTCGTAATTTGGTAATTGGGTCTTCAGATGGAAGTACCGCAATTATATAGAAACCCTGACTTGCTTGAGGCCTAGACATGATAGTATTTACCTTATAATTCCAAGGGCCGTGACTACCCGTATATATCGAGAGTATACTGCAGCTCTTTACTGACAGTATATACGAGTAAATCTAAGACTTGAAATTATAAGCGTTAATGCTATCTAGATGATGATTTCGAATGTGATTGATATGATTTTTAATTCTGTTTGAGAATGAATGAATTGATTTGGATTCTGATTGAAAATGCTGATTGAAGACTGTTGATTTTTAAAAATTAGTTGAAATATAATGAAACCACAATGAGGGGGAATGGGACGAGTCCCTGTGATGATATTCATAACTAGAATGATGATAACGAATCCAGCAAATCACTATGAGATTAGTGGGTTGTGCTGTCAGATTGCTACTGTTAATACTTGACCGGTAGATCAAGTTAACACTAGTTTGGTACCAAAACAGGACACTTGAGTGTCCTTTTTTGGGGGTTGCGAAAAAAAAATCCAACTCCTAATGTAGGCTTTAAAAACCAAAATGCTTCATTGGGCATGTAGAACATAACCCTATGCTTATGTAAAAAATGCTAAACATATAAAATGCCTTTTTATTTGGAAGTACATAAGCAACAAAGTAGCATATGTCTTGAAAATGAACATTTTTCAGGATTTTTCAGGATTTTTCCAAATATGCAAGCATCATTCTCTCAAAAAAAAATCCAATGATATCAATAGCATTTTTCCCAAAATATTTTGATAGCATACATCAGTCCAAGGAGGTAGAAGTTCACCAAAAAAATCATTTTCCTTTCCTAGAATTTTTTCCAAAAAAGTTGTATAAAATCAGCAAAAGTAACACGTATTATCAAAACTCAATCACGCCACTAAAAACAATTGTAGCCCTATCAATGAGAATGTTGATTATTGGTTTTCATGCTTGAGATGAGATAAATAAGCCATAATTTGATGTATATGACACTAACTTAGCCTCCACTTAAGTAGGTTCTTATCGCCTAGTTCTAAAAAAACTGTAAAAAATAAAAATACAAAATTTGATCATCTTTTTTCAAAAACTAATCATAACTATGCTTGCACAAGTAGTCTACACCTATAGTTACAACAAATAATGCACTTACATAGCTTTCCCCTTTGATGAAAATCAAAATTAGGCTCATAATTAGACATTTTATGTATTAAAAACAGGTTGCGCAAAAGGCCATGTATGAGAAGAGGCCCAAAAAGTGGCTCTAAAGTTTTGGAAAATTCAAAACAAAGTAGTATTTACCCTATATAACATGGGTGCACCTCAAGTTTTACATTATTAGCTTGCATATGGAAGGAGAAAAATTCATGCTCCACCTCTATAAAAAACATCATTTCAATATTAGCGAGTCACAAATTTATCCAATAATTATCATTTGATGATTCCAAGATTTAGTTTACGTCATGGGCTTTCCATCAAGCCAAGTTTCATGATTAAACTATGTCCCTTCTAAAAGTTATGTACAAATTACTACTATTTTGAAAACAGCAAAAATCATGCGTTTTATCAGCATGTGTCTAAGAAAATTAAAATATTGCCTTGCAAAAGCTAAGAAAAGTGCAATTTAAAAAATCTCAAATTTTTTTTGGGTCTTGAGGAACATTTGTGGATGTTAAGCATTTCAAAACTCTTAATAGATTTCCCACAAAAATTCAAGAAAAATGCTAACTTTCAGGACACTTTAGTGTCCTCGGGATACTTTAGTGTCCAATTACAGAACTAGTGTTAAGGGATGTCAAATTGAGAACTTGCTTGACTGAAATTTCCGTGGGAAGGAATGTTCCGAAGGAAACTTTTCGGTCTAATGGACCTTTATCATGTTAAAGATATGAATGATATGATCTGAATGAATTGTTATTTAATGATGAGTTCTATATAAGGGATATTTATCCCAGTGTTCTGTTGGGTTGACCAGAATATAAGGAACCCAGAATAAAATTGGATCTTAAGAAAAAGAGCTGTCGTCTACCTTGCGAGATGAGGACATCTCGCACTTTTTAAGTGGGGTAGAATGTAAGATTCCTCCCCAACCTTCGAGGTATACTGGAGTAAGAATCTTCCTTTCTGATCTTATAATTATTCCCTCTCTAAAATAAAAGAAAATTTCTGTTTAAAAAAGGAAGACCCTTTTCCTAGAATACTTCTCAGGAGTCACGCCTGTTTTAAGGATTTAGAACAATGAGTTTAGAAGTGAGAATCGGTGTTTTGGATACCAAGGTTTTGGTTTTCATTCGAGTACGGCCCAAAAGAAGTTCTTTATCTCTTGGGGAGTATAAGAAGTTATCCCCCAGATATTGTGATCCTTATATCTGAATTCAATGAAAGTAGGTGACTTAGCCTACAAGTTTCTTTTATCTCCTCATCTCAAAATTCTTAATGCCTTCTATAGAAAAATGTGTCAAACGCAAATCATGGAAGGACGGTAAAACTTCAGTGGTAAGTTACCGTTGGCTTCTAGGTTACGCTAGCTCCTTCCTTTATATAAGTCGTAATTTTTACTTGCCGCTCACAGTAATCTTACTCCCATCAATCTCCTTTCTTTCTTAATCTCCTTCATGGCTTGGCAACAGGAATTAGTTTTATCCCTGATGATTTCTCACCTTCAAGACGCAAGAGAGCCTGTGAAGAAAGACTTTATAGAACAGTATGAGCGCTCACTTTTTCCTCACCTAGGAACTTCTGTAGCGCAGACCAAATGGCGGACCTATCAAAACATAACTAGGGTAACACCCTGGGGTCAGCAGCACTTTCGTAACAATGTCCGCTTGGCCATGGTTATTGAAGCTTTGGGTTTGGGTCCCCGATACTACTGCGTCATGAGATCAAGGCATCTTGGGTTTTCTGAGCGGGTCTTCTTATTGGCGTGTTTTCTTCCTCATGAGAAGATATGCCTTTACCCCGTTTTTGGCTTGCCTCTCAGAGGTCCTTTTGTTAGATCACCTCATACCACTGAGATAGGTGCGGCAATAACCAGCAGAATCATTCCCATAGATGAGTTACCCTATACTTGTGCAGCTTGTGAGGACTGCTTTTGTGACCATATGATGGACGGGCTTATGGAAGTGTAAAGAGTTCTTCTATCTTTACTGTATAAGTCCCGTGAATGAATAAAGTTTAAATCTTGTTCTTATTTTGAATCTTGCTCTCTTTAAGACTTTTCTTGGTGGTTAATCGTGATTAAAATTTTTCTCTAAGTCTCATATTCATGCATCTTGCGAAATTATTCCAAGTTGCGAGATGAGGACATCTCGCGTTTTTTAAGTGGGGTTGAATGTAAGATTCCTCCCCCAACCCCCTTTTTGATGTCTAGTATATTCCCCTGTAATCAATTCCCTTTTCTGAAATATAAGAGATCTTGTTTGTGGTTGTTTTAACCTAGAGAGAGAAAATATTCTAGAGAGAGAATATTCAGATTTTGAATATTTTTGGATAGAAAAATATCTCTTATAATTCAGATGAGTTCCCCTGAAACAGAAATTTAAAAAAAAAATTTCAATGTGCAATTGGAATTAATTGGAAATAGGTATAAAGAACCTTAGCCTAAGGGTCTAGATTTTCATAAATCTTTAGACTATGGTCCAATTAAGGTTCCTATGGGCCAATAGCATCAATCCATGTGTAGGGAGGAGATAAATCCAAATTGTAAAAGAAGATACCCAAAAATGAGTAAATGCTCACATAAGATGAAGAGTTGAAAATGTACAAGGTTTATTAGTAAATAAACACATATGTAAGGAAGGGGAGTTCTTTAAAGGAGGTGCATATTTCACATAAGATGAAGAGTTGAAAATGTACAAGGTTTATTAGTAAATAAACACATATGTAGGGAAGGGGAGTTCTTTAAAGGAGGTGCATATTTCACATAAGATGAAGAGTTGAAAATGTACAAGGCTTATTAGTAAAAAAACTATGACACATGTGTAAGGAAGAGGAGTTCTTTAAAGGAGGTGCATATTTCACATAAGATGAAGAGTTGAAAATGTACAAGGTTTATTAGTAAAAAACTATGAGCAATACAATTTTGACACATATGTAAGGAAGGGGAATTCTTTAAAGGAGGTGCATATTTCACATGCTTGAATGAGTTTTAAACTCATAAAAATTGAGATATTTCATCTCTCCTCTCTCCTCATTCAAGTCTAGTTCCAAAAAGTTAGCTTAACTGACCTAAAAATGGTCAAAAAGTGACCAAACTGACTTGGAAAATTCTAGAATCAGTTTGTTTGGTTAGGAGCTCAAATTTTCCTATAAATAGAAGCCTCCCCTTGTTGAAAAAAACATAATGTCTTATGCTTTGTTACTCTACCCCACCTAAGCCAAAATATATAGTGTCTTATGCTTTGTTACTCTACTCCACCTAAGCCAAATTAGATAGAGTCTTATGCTTTGCCAAATTAGATAGTGTCTTATGCTTTGTCACTCTACTCCACCTAAGCCAAATTAGATAGAGTCTTATGCTTTGTTACTCTACTCCACCTAAGCCAAATTAGATAGAGTCTTATGCTTTGTTACTCTACTCCACCTAAGCCAAATTAGATAGAGTCTTATGCCTTGTTACTCTACTCCACCTAAGCCAAATTAGATAGAGTCTTATGCTTGTTACTCTACTCCACCTAAGCCAAAAATATAGAGTGTCTTATGCATTGTTACTCTACTCTACCTAAGCCAAGAGTTGTGAATTCTTTAATAATTCACTAGTTTTGATACTTCTCTCTTTCTTCAATCCCCATTGGTGGCTCCATCAACATACTAAACCAATTGATTGGTTGGGGGCCTCTACCGTGAATAAAGAATCAAGCAAATCATAAGGTAAGTATATTGAATTTTGATCTTTCTATAATTTCTCAATGATTCTCTCTTCTCAACCCCTCTCAAGCTTGAGAAGTTTAATTGGTATGGTTTTTTAAATGCTATTGAAGTTAATTGGTGAATAGTAGTGAAGAGTTACATAATTTAATAAATGCTATAGAAGTTAATTTCCATTTATGTTTAAAATTCTAATGGTTTTTATGTAATTTCTCTCTCTCACTCAAGAAATGGTCATACTCATGAACCATTCTCAATCCCAATGAAGCTTTTCATAAAGCCTTTCCTTAATCCAAGATTAAGCTATGCTTGAGGCCAAATTAATGGCTTTTTGCTATGCTTTTAGTTTATGCACATTGATGATTCAATCCATTATGGATTGATGACCCAATTAGAGACCATTCTAATTGTTTTCTTAATGATCCAATTAGAGACCATTATGGATTGATGATCCAATTAGAGACCATTATGGATTGATGATCGAATTAGAGACCATTCTAATTATTTCTTTAATAATGAGCTTTATCCCTTAGAAAAAAAATTGAGATTTATCAGTCATAGTAGCGGAGCTATGGCAAAATTTTTATAGAAATTACGCATAAAATAAATTCATTCAAAGTATAAAAAGAGGAATTCCTACCATATTCTAGGAACTATCATCCTAGATTAATTAAAAGAATTTTATTATGCATGGAGATGTGGATGTTGCATGTAGATGTAGATGTAAGGATGTGAGTGTGAATGTAGAGGTGGATGTATGCATGTAGATGTAGGTGTATAGACGTAGATGTGGTTGTAGAGGTGGATGTATGCATGTAGATGTAGTTGTGAATGGAGATGTATATGTATACATGTAGATGTAGATGTATAGATATAGATGTGGATGTGGATGGGGAAGTATGCATGTAGATGTAGGTGTATAGACGTAGATGTGGATGTAGAGGTGGATGTATGCATGTAGATGTAGGTGTATAGACGTAGATGTGGTTGTAGAGGTGGATGTATGCATGTAGATGTAGATGTATAGATGTGGATGTGAATGTGGAGTGGATGTATGCATGTAGATGTAGATGTATGGAGGTGAATGTGAATGTGGATGTGGATGTATGCATAGGGATGTAGATGTATGCATGTAGATGTGAATGTACGCATATAGTTGTGGGTGTATGGATGTGAATATACGATTGTGATGTGAGGGAATCTGAAGTGATGAGATGGAAATGATGTGATGGGATGAGTATACATATAAATGGAATATGGAATAAGTAATGTAGATTGAGGAGGGATAATGTGGAAAAATTGAAAGTTAAAATAGAAATTGTATTGTAAACTGTTTGTAAATGCTGTTTGTAAATGCTGTCTGTAAATGATTGTTTTATGTCAAGAATGCTGGGGGGAGCATTTTGACCGTCTTGAGATTAAGGTCGTGATGAGAAAGTTGCAACTGCTGACGGGGAGTCAATGAAGGACGTCTCGCGTAGCAAGGTCGGCCGAGGTCTTGACCAGCCTCGGTGCGATTAAAATGGTGAGCTTCCGGTACGGTGGATGAGGGGCCAAGGAAGCGGCCTATGCGTGAAGCGCTAGGTTACCTGCGAAGGATCCTAGAGGGTGCTGACCATACGGTGCTCGGGCTCTGGGTCGCCTAGGATACCCACGCGTGCGTCGAGGAAGATATTGGAACAGAGTTGGAGTTGTTTTCTGAAATCGAGCATGGATCTGGTTGATTGACCTTGCTGGTCTTCAATGGATGAGTCCATGGCTCCTTATATGGATCTGTTGGTTGATCTTGCTGATCTTCAACGAGAGTCCATCTTGTTAAGTGATTGTATTGCCAAGTATTATGGGCTAGGAACTATCGAAACGGCTCCTGAGCGTTCTAGTTGCCAATGATGCCATAGATACTCTGATGAAGGAATGATGGGAAATTAAGAATCAATTGGATAAATTGGAAGATGGTGATCAATGATACTATGGTTTTATTAAAGGATTGTTTTAAACTAGTTGAATCTGGTTGAAAAAGGCAATTTCATATTGGGTGTGTGAGTGGTGTGACTAGTTTTATTTTGCATGAACATCCGGCTAGGGGGCCTTGGAACTCTTTTCCTTGGTACCCGGGACAAAACCTAACCAAATTTTTAATTGGATCCCATCACTACAGTGGTTGGGCGGTTGGCTAACCCATGGGATTGGATGGGGTTAGGCTGGACTGATGGATCTGTAAATCGAGACTCAAACTTTTGTTTTTACGATAGAAAAAAAAAAAAAATCCCGGACAGAAATTGTTCTATGGATAGGAATCAACGGCTGTGCCTCTTGAATGGGGAAAAAAGCGTTGATCCCAATGATCCAAGTGCAAGTTTCTTCCTTGAACTGACTAAGTATCTTATAGATGTAATCGGATCATCTCGATCAGAAATGATCTTGACTACGTTAGAGTAAAAAGTTATCCTGGTGGAATCGCCCGTGCTTTCCGGTAGAGGAAGTTTTTTCGGGTTCGGTTTTGGAACAACCGACGGATTAGTCTCTTATCCGGATATCCGTGGGCGAGGCCCCGAGTGTGGGACCCCTGTCCCGCGCGAGAAGTGCTACTTCCGCTGCCAGTACCCTGAATCCGTTGCTCGGTGGGAACAGGGATCCTACAAAAATATGGGGAATCTCCACCTCTAACCCTGATAGAGGTTTCAAATGATTTGTAATCAAACTATCCTCTTATCTTACTAGAGTTAAAATAGCTAAAAGCTCAACACCTTAAAGATTTAAAAATTAAGACTCCATAACGTGAACCATTCTAGTGGATTCCTAGAATAGAAAATGGATTTGAAATGAGCTTGGAATTCAAAAGCATGCAATCTCAGGTCAATTCATAATAGGCAAAATAATTGCATTACATATGAGCTATGGTGTTATATAGGTAAGATAATCTTGTACAGGTTCATGAATATATTCACCTATGGACTTACACTGATTGCACAATTTATGTAGAGGCTAACCCTTCGAATGTAAGATTTGTGTGTGTTATACAATGTATTCGAAGCAGATTTTATCCTAGGAAGGGATTGAGCTACCTTGGTGTCAGTTGTACCAAACTTTGTGAGCCAAACATGTGCCTTAAAGATTTCTTACCAAAGAAGTGGTGGTGTCATTCTATGAGAAGGATGAAATAACACTCAATACTCTTTATGACCTTTTATTACCATATTGGAGAATTTGGAAAAGTCCCAAGATTTTGAGAATTTTCTTTTCAATCTACTTTTTGGTGTGTCTTAAGCAAACAATCTCAAAAGTTGTTGGAGAATGTTCATTTATAACCTACTCATTAAGCTCTTTCCAATGATATGTCACATGAGGGGGTTTTGACAAAAGCCTTAAAAAAATTCACCATAGTCCTTTTTTTTACAATCTTGTAAAATGGGAATTGGGATTTTTCCCAATTCTCTAATATACCCCTACTAAGACCCACCCTTTCCATCATGAAAATCCTTTATGATGGGCTCTTTAAACCAGCCATATCCCTAAAGAAGGAACCAATCCCAAATCGACATATTCAGAGTCCTTAAACTATAGATATCCATGAACGTGACTACCATTCCATTTCACCAAGGCTCAGAGTAAGGGCCACATCTTTGGAAGGAAGAGCCACCCATTATGTCTCCACAATGTCACCAAGCAAGCAACAAGATCTTAACCATAAAACTTCATCAGTAATAATTACCACTCCTCGAAAGAGGATTTTTTTTTGGGAGCTTTTGTTCCAAGGGTTTTGTTTATATGGACTACTTTTGATGATGTGATAATTTTATGTTTCCACATTGTAAGGGGAATCCCAAGCCCCTCCCAAACACAGTGTGTAGATATATGATATGTACATAAGGTCATGTTTCCACATTCTAAGGGGGATCCCAATCCCCTCCCAAACACAGTGTGTAGATAGGTGATACGTACATAGGGTGACGTGTGATAAATCTAGAGTTGCAAAAGATGGTGAGTGGCCAAATGGATTAATGCAACTGTGCGAAATTGAAAATAGAAAGGTTATGGTGATCCAAGTGAAGTGGGCTATGCATGTTCCAAAAGGGAGTTGAGGCGGTGATGGTGTTTCAAAGAAGAGGATTGAGTTTATTTGGGAGGACTCTCACAGAGAAGTGATTGGAAGAGATCATGAGAGAGAAAAGAAAGAGAGTTTTCAGTAGAGTGGTGTCCTACATGATGTTTTTCTTTAATTGAGGTGTGCAGGCTGGAGGACCTATAATTTTTTTTCTTAAGTTTGTAGTGAGAAGACCAGCAGAGTGTGCGAAAACTGTTTGGGTGTTAGAGTAAAAGGAGGGTTGGAGAGATGAGAGTCAGGTAGGATGTAAGTTCCCTTGGACTTCTCTCTATGTGACTTTCTTCACTACAAGGGATCGGGCTCATACCTGCGCTCCTAGCCGCTAAAAATGACTTGTGAAAAAAAGTAGCGGGCCCGTGTATCAGCGCGTGTATCATCGCGGCCACAGACATGCGTGTAAAAGCGCGTGTATAGGACCTCTCAGACGCGCTTATACACGGGTGTATAGCCGCGTTCTTTTCACAGACGCGTTGATACATGCAGCCGGCTATACACGCCTTTTTTTAATTTAGACGCGCTTATACACGGGTGTCTAGCCGCGTTCTGTTCAGTTCAGATGTCTCAGACGCGTTTATACCTGCGTCTATACACGCGTTTCTTTAATTTAGATGCGGTTATACACGCGTAATTCCCAGTTTTGACGCATTAATACACGCGTATTTTACAGAGTATCCGCGTAGATACACGCGAGTTTTAGAAGTTCTGACGCGTTTATACACGCGAACAGAGAGCCAAAAAAAATCCAGAGTGCTATTTGGTGCCTGAATACTGTTCCAGCATTCCAGCACCCAATAGCACTCTCTGGATTTTTTTTTTGTGCATTAGACCATCCCATTAGACCATCCACGAAGAACATATGCACGAGGGAGATTAAGACAAGAACGACATGAATGCATACATTGTCAATACACGATTCAAGACAGACATGAATGTAATACTATCGATCAATCAATTCAATATTACTATCAAAATTCCATACATGTATACAAGGGAGTCCATATCTCGAAGTAGCCCATGGCTTCAGTTTACAAAAAAATATATACAATCACATCCTCAATATGGAATGTGATACTATAAGTCTGAGTACTACTCAGACCCAGATGATGACTCGGTGCTCCCTCCATGCTCAGATGAGCTCACATCGGTCGGAATGTCCGATGAGTAGTGCTCACGTCCACCCTCTGCAGTGGCGGCCAGTGGATCATCAGCAGCTTGTGCCTGTTCAAGTAATATATAGTATATAAGTATATATATATGTAATTCAATAAACCAAAATCATTCGTTTAGAATTTTCAAGTACCTGTCGACCGTATGGTCTCATGGCCATCTCAAACTGCGCGTCCGTAATACGTCCCTCAGCTCTGAAGATGGCCCACGTGTCACGTCTGCTATGCCGGCGAGCATACGCAGTATCGTGGGTTGTGGGCTTCCTCCCCGTAACCCGTCTCGCTGTATCATAATCAACACAATTTGTAAGATTAAAACAATCATAGAATCAATGAATTAAGTAAACAATAAAATAAAGTGGCAAGATACTTACGAACTCTGCCTCCCATGACTCGACGCCGCCAGATCCGAAATGCGAAGATCCAATGGTCTCCATCTGGATCCGTCGTGCCTCCACATGCTGCCTGCTCTTCACGCCACCCTCTGCTCGTTTCTTTGCCTCCTTCCACTCGCGTTTGTGCGCAGTGGAAGGTTTCTCGGCAGGATAGCCACCCGCAGCTACATTTAGCCGGTCATCGTACGCGAGTTTTTTAAGGTGAGATCTTTTATTACTTAAGATCTCCCTTATTCGCGTCCTTCCCCATACATCCGAGAATGTAGCATGTGGGGGATTGGGGTACCGACTATGTACAGCCTCTATCACCTCCCCAACTAATCGGCTATTTTGATCTTTAAATTTAATAAAATAATTTCTATATGAGTTTGATACTACCCCACGCATGTACTCCATTACCTCCCTCCCCCTCGCATCCATCACTATCCCGCCCCTATCCGTCACATCGTAGCAGACCACTCTCTCCATCTCTCTCATCTCCTCCTCTTCCGAACTGTCTCCTCTAACTCTTCTCCCTCTATCTCCTCTCTCACCGCGTGCCCTACTACCTCCCCCACCTCCCCCACCTCCCCCACCAAAGCACCCGCCGCATCCTCCACTCCCACTCTTCCTACTGCTGCGGGTGGAGTCACGACTGGGGGATTGTCTACGTGACGGTGGCTGTGAGCCCTGACGTGACGGTGGCGCTGAGGGAGCACGTGATGGTGGCTGTGAGGGTGTACATGAGTGTGTCTGGGACGAGGTATGTCTCCTCGGTGGACGTGGAAGAGGAGAAGCTGCATGCCGTCTCGTCGGACTCGGAGGAATAGACGGCACTGGAGTGCCCTGGATATTCGCGGTAGGGGTATAGACACCAGGCAGGGAAGGAGGGGGATGGGCATACATATACTCTGTAAGCTCAACCGGACCAAGATGGCGCCCAAAATGATTCAGCATCTCCATCAGCCAATTGCTATACGCAAATGGATTGGATGAAGAACCTGGAATATCCATAAAGAACCTGCAACAAACATCTTCATGTACATCATGGGCTGTCTCTTGACTCACACAAATATCATCATTCAAGTCAGTTGTGTTGCCTGCAAATCATGAATTCTGAAATGCAATCTCGTGCAGAAACGCGTGTATACACCCGTCAACAAACGCGTGTATGAACCCGTGCAGAAACGCGTGTATATCCGCGTGAACAGACTCTGCAGACAGACTACACGCGCTTTTACACGCATTTCTACACGCGACCTGCGAAATTTTTTTTTCAAAAGGACCGACCCCCGACAAAGACAAAGTGTCCTTATAAAAGGACCATTGTCACCCCTGTCAAAATCATTCACCCAATCGTGTGCACAGAAGCAAAAGGATGGAGACAAACCCAAAAAGCAAAGAGCAAATAGCATAAACAAATCTGAGGAAAGAGACAAGGCACAGGACAAACTGACTCACCTCTGAAAAAGTGAGTCTTCTTTGCTCCTTCTCTGCTCCCTCCTTCTCCCGTGTGTGCTCCTTTCTCTGCTCCCTCCTTGCTATTGGAAGAGACGAAAACAAGCAAAAACGCAAGCAGTGTTGATATGTTAGTTCAAAATCTATATTTGGGAAAGGCGGGCTATTTTTAGTTTAAACATATCGTCGCGTTTATAAACGCATGTATATTCGCGTGTATGATATTTTAGCTGCATTTATACACGCATTTTGCAGAAATTACCCGCGTTAATACACGCATTTTTTAGGAAGTAGCCGCATTAATACACGTAATTTTTAGGAAATAGCTGCGTCAATACATGCAATTTTTATACTTTCATTAAAAACATATTATGATTTTGTGTTTTCTGGTTTGTACACAGGATGGCATCAACCTCTTCAAGCAGTTCTGGGGAAGATGAGACAATGCGTCATCGTAATCGCGATGTGTGGTTGGGACAACGGATCAAATGTATGTGTAATCGATGTCAAGGATGCATTGTACGAGCACGTTGAATTACCTTGAATCACATCTCCATGTATGGAGAATGGAATCAAACAGGTTTAGAGGTGAGTAGATGTAAATTGATGGTATTCAAATGACTCATGGTATCCAAATTAAATTAACAGAGTTGTAATATATAAACTCTAATTGAAGCAGGATGCAGTACCACACCCTAACATGGTACCCTACGCGCGACGAGAGCACGTAAAGCATCGACGAGATGATGCTGGAGCTTCGGGATCTATTGTCAGAGATGAGTGGGAAAGGGATGACAATAGCCCTGCACCCCACGAAGTTGTGGAAGAGGAGGTGCTTGATGATATGGTGCGGAATCTTTTTAAGGATGATCCCAAAGGTATGGACGACGATGATATGGAACAAGAGCATCTTTATAAGGCTTCATCGACACCGGTGTTTGAAGGGTGCACATTCTCTGTTTTACGTGCTTCACTTGAACTACTTAATATACAAACAGTTTATAGATGGAGCAATGCAAGTCTTGACGCATTGTTGAAGTAAGCATTCTAACTTACAAATTTGAATTAGTGGTTTAAGGTTTAGGATTTAAGACTATATTCGGGTAAACATGCATGTCTTGTTAGTGGCCCTTCGTTAGTACATGAGTATGCTGACGGTTTGTGTAAGACTATATTCGATAATCATCATCGATTTCTCCCCTCAGATCATCCTAAATATGTTGCTAGTAAGAGTAACATTCCTCCACAAACACTTCGTGCAAAAGATTGGAAGCGTATTTGGGAGTCTACAACTATTCTTCCTCCAGATGGCATGAACAGGTATAGTGATGTTTTTTCAATCTTGTTTTATGTAGTCTCTAATTGGATTAAAGGTCACATAGAGCAATCCCTTGTGTAGGTACTCCATTTTTTTTCGGCTGCCATATTGGGCCCATCTTAAGATCAACCATCTTCTTGATCCCATGCACATCTTCAAGAATGTGGGATCTGGTATTTGGGAACATATTATTGGTAAACGAGACAATGTTAGCGTACGTGAGGACTTGCGGGTCGCAGGACGTATGCGTCAAGCTTGGCCACGAGAGGTGGGTGGGCACGTTCGTCTTCCGCCTGCACCATGGATTATATCAAAGAAAGAGGAGAAGCAGGTAAAGCAGGCCATCACTACTTTGCGTACTCCCACTGGATGCATGAGATCATTGAAGGGAGCCTTTACAACCACTAAGAAAAGAGGCGTTGAGCAACTATATGGGTTGAAGTCCCACGATTGGCACAAGATGCTTCAAGTAAGTGTTTTCCAAGTCTTATACGTACGTTGAAATTAAATTTTGTAATGCCATAAACCATACATATATGTGCTCTTATATGCGCAGTTCATACTACCTACTAGCATCGACCATTGTGCAAATAAGAGTTTGAAAAAATGTATTTATAAGATGGGCGAGCTTGTGAGGTATGTAAAACCCATGCTCAGATCACCCTTCATTATACCTTGCAAAATGAACGTGCATGAGGTATAACGTACTATTTATTTATTTTTCAGATATGTTAGTTCCAAAGCAATTGATCCAGCCACGTTGGATGATGCGCGTGTTATGGCAGTGGAGGTGGTTTGTTTGGTAGAGGAGACTTTTCCGCGAACCATTCTCACAAGTCAACTACATCTCATTGTGCATTTAGTGGACGAAATTGCTTTATGTGGTACTGTGCATGCACGCTGGATGTTCTTCCTAGAGCGCTTCATGAAGACCTTAAAAGACTTTGTGAGGCATGATCATGAGAATGACCCTACCATTGAGGATGATGGTGATGTTGATGAGGATGATCAGAACATCGATACCATTATCAATGGAGTACAGAATATCGATAGTGGAATAAATTTAATCATAGCCTTACAAATTGATCAAATGGATATTGATGTTGATCGTTTGGCAAGGATGGATCTTATTGAAGATGAGATCGAACCCTAACCAATCCGTCACTGTACGTTCTAAATTGATGACATTTCTATCATCTCATATGCATGATTTATTTTTGAATATATTTCATTGTTGTAAATGCATGTAGTGGGATTGTGTAATGATGTATACTGTAATGTACTATGAGCTGGTTTAAAGAAAATAGTTTTTAATTTTGTAAAGGAATTCAGTTTTTTTTCAATTTTTCTCTGTCATGCGTGTATTAATCCGTGTATAGTGGCGTGTATTAATCCGTGTATAATAGCGTGTATTAATCCGTAAATAATCCGTGTATAGTGGCGTGTATTAATCCGTGTATAATAGCGTGTATTAATCCGTAAATAATACCGTGTATAGATGCGTGTATTACTGCGTGTATATAAACGCATTTATACACGCGTTTATAAATGCAAATATACACGCGAACTTAAATGCTAAAATACACGCGCCCGATTCTATTCAAATACAAGCGCGACCATACACGCGTTCGTAATTTATCGCGTGTATGAAACGCGTGTATGGCAGCATTGTCTTGTAGTGCTTGAACCACACGATGCCGATCATCACACAAGCAAGCACGGTGGGGAGCAAGAGGAAGCATACACAGAGGCCTTCCCCATCTACACTACTCCAAATCCACTCCATTTGATGACCCTCTACAACTCCCTCTCGCGCCATCCTCCTTATACGGGAAATACTAATTTTTAATTCATGCTCAAAGGTTTTTCAAAGGCGTAAGGAATGGGTGGGCAAACGTGTAGAACACGCTACCCTCTTTTTTTTATTCATTATTATTTTTTGAGTTTCTTATATCTTTTTCTTCTTCTTTATCCTTATTTAAATAATTATAGAAATCACCCCATTCACTTTTTTTTCTCCTATAGCTACGAAAATATATTTTACTCGTGAATGGGCTAGTTTTCGCGTTGCTATTGTAAAAAAAACAAAGATTTGCTATTGTTTTAAGTGAATTCCATATTATGCAAGGTTTTTTTTTCACCCTTCACTATAAATAAAATTTCTTTTTTCACCCTTCATTGTAAATAAAATTCCTTTCATATTATGAAGTTGGTGGAGGAACCCTTGGTCATGTCCCACGAGTGGTTGCATCCAAAATACTTTCAAATTGTGATGAGTCACTTAGGGTGCCATATTATCCACTATAACCCATAGCTCCATTGGCCCAGGTGGTATAGGGATCCCCATGGTGCCACGGCACGCTCATGCACTTTGCACAACAACATCAACTTGCCACCACAGGTGGAAGGCTTAGCCAACTTGATTGCATGTGTGGCACTCAAGCTTTCATAGTGGTTGGGAAAATGATTCTCCACCCTTTCTTACTTGCTCAAGTTTCAAGTGTACAGTTACAACCTTCACCAAGAATAATAAAAAACATAAAAAACTCAACAAAACATAACAGAAAAAAGTCAAAAACAACTAAAAGCATGCACCTACACATTTTCCTATGCCATGTGCACATTTACTTGCACGTTTACACCTTCCCATTTACATGCGCACATGCACCACATGCACGCCACATTGCATACATTTTATTTTTTCTCTCTTCTTTTTATTTTATTTTATTTTCTATCTTCCTCTTTATTTATTTATTATTTTATTTTTAATTTCTTATTGCTTTTTATTCTTCTTTATCCTTATTTAAATAATTTAAAAAATCACGCCATTTAGTTTATTTTCTCCACTATTTATTATTATTTCCCCTTTCAATACAAAAAATGCTGGCTTCTTGTTCCATTTTCTTCCTTTTTGTTTTTAATATTGGTTTCAAAAAATGAAAAAAATTGATTTTCTTCTATAAGTTTTTTAATTTTATTTACTTATTTAGTTTAAAATTTAATTTATTTAATATATATATATATATATCTATTGTATTAAAAATATTTTATTTAATATAAGTTATTTAAATTTTTCACTCTTTGCTCCTGTAAATAAAATCCCTTTTTTCCACCCTTCATTGTCAATAAAATTCCTTTCATATTATGAAGTTAGTGGAGGAACCCTTGGTCATACCCCACTAGTTGTTGCATTCGAAATAATTTCAAATTCTGATGAGCCACTTAGGGTGCCATAAAATCCACTATAAACCAAAGCTGCACCAACCAAATGCCATAGGGATCCCCATGGTCCCATGACACCCTCATGCACTTTGCCACAGCATCAACTTCATTAGGAATTTTTTGGACCCAAAGAGGGCCTCTTGGATTAACTTTTGATTAGGAATGGACCAATAGGAAGAGGACTGGGTGCACATTTTTGACTTCTTTGACCCTAGGGGGCCTAGGCTTTGGTTTGCTAATGGGGCCTAATTACTACTCCTGTCCCCCTACCTCCTGGGCCCAAACTTAGAGGTCCCCCACCTAGAATCGCGTAGATTAAAAACCCTAAAATTTGAAAATTTTTTATTTTTTCCCAAAAGTGTGTTTTCCCTCTCAAACTTCCCCCCAACATACTCTAGGTTTGGAAAGCTCATTTTGAACCTCTTTCTTCCTCTTCTAAGCTCTCCATTTCTGCTCTGCAGAAACTCCATACCTCTCAAGCTCTCCCTCCTTGTTGTCAAGCTCCCTCTCCCTCTTTCTTCCTTTTCTAAGATCTCCATTGCTGTAGAAACTCCATCCCTCTCAAGCTCTCCCTCCTTCTCAAGATCCCTCCCTCTCAATCTCCCTCTCTCTCTCTCTCTCAAGCTCCCTCCCTCTCCATTGTCGTGGAAACTCTATCCCTCTTTAGTATACTCTAGGTTCAGGAAGCCTATTCTTAAACTCTAACCCTCTTTTAAGCTTTCCATTGCTACACTGAAAACCCTGAACTTTCTCTCCTCTCCACTCCTCTGTTGTAAAACAAGATTTTCTTTTCCCTTCTTCTCTTTTCTTACCACCATGGCCTCTTCCAGGAGGAGAAGGTGGAAGAGCTTATGCTGCATAACACAAGAGATGAGAATGGAGTTTGCACTCCAACAAGATTTAGGGTTGGGGCTTGGGTCTACATGTAGCCAAGCTCTAAGGGACCACATCATGTGCGTCAACTGGGGAATATGTTACATCATTGGAAGGGGCGGCCACAAGGCTTCAAGCATACTAAGAAGGAAGGACTGGTTGCCATTGTGCAACATGTGTATACCCTTGGAGACCTGTACATTCAAGGCCAATGACCAAGGTTTCCTTCAAATTATCAGTGTAACATAAACACAACTTTAACATCCTAATGTTGGATTTTTTGTTTCAATTTATCTTATGATCCTCCATTTTCTTATCTCTCTGCAGATATTTTCCCCTCTAAATATGTTGAGGAACAAACACTCCAAAGCCTCACTGGAGTTTTCTATGCTATGCATGCATCCATTGGAGAGGCAATGTTTGTATCTCAAAGCCCAAGTGATCTTGTATAGAACAATATCTTTTTCTTTTCTCACTCATATTTTGTAGATAAAAAACCAGGTTTAATTGGCAAGCTAGAAGAGATCCCCAACCCCCCTCTTAACAATCCCGAATGGCCCAAACCTGATGCTTGGACCATCTTATGCTTAAAGTTTAAGATGGTAAGTGATATCAAGACATCACTCAGGTTTTCAAAGGCATCTAGGTCAGTAGGGCTAAATTGGTTTTGTCCTTTACATGTTTTTGTGCACATGTTCAATTCCATGCCAATGCACCAAACAAAAACAATGTATATTTGTAAGGAGGTACGATGGTCTGACCTCATTCAAGGATTACTAGGAGAGGGTTGGGAGGTGAATGAGGGGTCACATCAAGGTAATGTGTACAAGGGCAATGTTGTAGATTCTACAGTGTCTTTCAGGTTCTTGAAGGCACGCTGTGTTTTGTACATCCATCTGCACTACCAAAGATGGATGCAAAAGCACGGGACATGGATCCCACTTGAAGCCTCAGAAGAAGAAATTATGCCTATTGAGGTAGTTGTGATGATGCAAAATGGATGGATTGAGTGAGTGGCAGCAAGCAAGCATTGGAGCCTAGTAGACCTGCGTCAACACTTTAGCATCACGGGCTTTGACAATGTGGAAGAGTCAAGTTTCAAGTTGATGAGAAGAAAGGTATATCTGATTCCACTACATGTCTAGAATTAACCCTTACACTTTCTGGTTATTGTGCCACTTTCTATATTTTTATAAATTGGGAAGCGTAAGGAGGGGACAACCATGGTCTCAGAATCATGGCAAATGGGGGACCTTGAATTTTCAGCAACAAGGTGCATAGCCCCACCAACACATAGTAGGCATGTAGAAGATCTTGAAGATGAACTGGGTATATGAGAAAAAAGCCTCTGTTTTGTTGCATGTGAGGGGAAAGAACTTCAAGATTGAGGTGAATGCAATGAGAAGCTTTCAAGTCAACAAGGAGATGGAGATCAACATGAAGTAAATGTCATAAGAGAGGCAGAAAATGAAGACATTATAACAATTTTAGATTAGATGACATGCTTGTAATTTTGTAGCAGGCTCTTTTTTAACCAATCTTTATTTAATTGAAATCTTAATATTTTTGCTAACTATAATTTCTTTGTCTAGCGCTCTAGTATGAAAAGGACAAACTTTAAATTTTAAATGTAAATAGCCAAAGGTGCCTTCTCATTTTCACATGATAGAAACCAAGCACAAGCTCACACTATCTCTTTACATTCACATGGCTACCCACTTTGGCAACTTCTATGAGTTCCTCTCCACCACCTCGTGGCCGGGCAAGAGCTAGCTCTTTGTCATGCTCACTTGTGAAGTCGATTTTGAAAAGTCACTTGCCCTTGCGTCCCAACATTATGAGACGCAGATTGCATACATGGAGCAATACTTGGCTCCCCACTCCATCTCCTTTCCCCATTTCCCCAATGATCGATGGGTGCCTGTTGAGATGCTTAAGTACATTCAACAATATGTCCGCCCCTACATCCAGCGCCTTGAAGGCTTCATCGACATCTGCATCCCCGCAGGAGCTTACTGTACCTTCAATAAGCAGGAGGTGAAGAGGTTGGGGAAGGGCAATTAAGGAACTAGGTTCCTCTCATGGCCCTCGCCACTTTTGCGTTCCTCATTAGCGAGCGATGAGGATTCGGATAAGGAGGTAGAGATGCTTGCATTGCAGTTGGCAGGGTATTTGAGGGATGACAAGGAAGTGAAGGCAGTAGAATGAGTGCTGGTGTGGAAGAGCAGCTTGCATCAGAGCACTTTCCAGAGGGTGCACAATTTGCAGCTGAGTAGTAGAAGATGCGGGGCCATTTTTCCCACACGAGAAGAGCAAGATGCTGCTAGAGCTTGAGATGAATCTCTTGAGCACCATTGTGGTGGAAGGTGAAGAATACTTATTTCTTCAATGACCTTGAAAAGACAGTTGGCTTGAGAATGGATGAATGCTTGGGCATTATATGCACGCGAGGTGAGGTGGACCTTGATACGTCCACCAACCTTGGTCCTCACCTAGATAGTGTTATATTATCCCTTGGAGAATCTCGCAAAGACAGTTGCTTTGGTTAAGGAAACTATGGTTAAGACTTCAGAGCAAGCCCTAGTTCCAGAGGAGGAATTCACAACCTTACAAGACAAGCTAGAGGCTGAAAAGGATTCCCTTGTTGCTAGAGTGATGGAGGAGACCAAAGAACCTAAAAAGGATGAGGCTAAGTCCTCGATTGACCTCTCCGCCCCACCAGCACTTTGGCAAAAAAAGACATTGAGCAAGAGGTAATAATTGACCTTTCACAACTTAGAAACATTTATAATTCTGTATAGGAAAATATTTTAATTTTTCCTTTGATTGCAGAGGGTGGTTGAAATTGACGCATTTGCTGGGAGAGGCGATGAGAGCATAGACCAGGCCAAGGTCCATGGACATGATGCTATGTTGGCGTACTATCTCGGTCAGCTTCCTGTGGATGGCATCGCCATTATCCACAAGGACTACACCCCTCAATCTCTCTTCACTCTCTTCTTTTTGAAAGCCCTATCTAAGGTGCTCTGTGTAGCCTCTATGGCACAAAGCACCAAATGTATAGTTCTAGTTAAAAAATCCCTTACCTTCGATGTTTTTGGTTTTGGATTTAGGGGTAAGCTTCTTGATATAGGTATAGCCAAAAGCATAGGCATGGAGGATCCTCAAGAAATAGCCCAATCACTCCTTGAGCACACTCTGCCCAATAACAAGAGAAGGAAGCTCAATATTGTAAGAAAGCTTTTGTAAAGATGATGTATCACTTCTTATTTATGAATACAATATAGTTTTTGCAAACTTATTTTCATCAAGTATATCATTGTTTTTTCTAGTTTGTACCATCAATGTCTTTGTGAATGCATCAGAAATGACCCTGGGAGCCTAAGGGAGCAGTGCCAGAACATTGCGAATTTTGAGCCTGCACCGCTGCTGTAGAGCCCAAATTCATACTGTTTTGGCAGAGCTTCCCCAGCCCTTCAGGAGCAATTCTGATGCATTGAATGACAAATAATGTATTTTTACATATGATTAAAGGTGTTTTTATCTTGTAAATTATTGTTTTTCATAAACTTTGTACTCAAATTTTTTATAAATACATCAGAAATAATTCTGAGTGGTTGGGGGAGCAGTGCCAGAACAGTGCGAATTTTGAGCCTGCACCGCTGTTGTAGAGCCTAAATTCGCACTGTTTTGGCATATCTTCCCTAGCTCTCCAGGAGAAATTCTGATGCATTGGATGACAAATAATGTATTTTTACACATGATTAAAGGTATTTTTATCTTATAAATTACTGTTTTTTATAATTAATATACTCAACTTCATTATAAACGATTAATGTACTCAATTTCATTATTATAAATGATTAATGTACTCAACTTCATTATAAATGCATCAGAAATGATCCTGAGTGGCTAGGGGAGTAGTGCCAGAACAGTGTAAATTTTAAGCCTGCACTGCCGCTGCAGAGCCTAAATTTGCACTATTCTGACATAGCTTCCCTAGTCCTCTAGGAGTAATTGTGATGCATTGGATGACAAACAATGTAATTTTACACATGGTTAAAGCTGTTTTTATCTTATAAACTATTGTTTCTCACAATTAGTATACTCAACTTCATTATAAATGCAACAAAAATTATCCTGATGGTGGTGGCTAGGGGAGCAGTGCCAGAACAATGCAAATTTTGAGCCTGCAGAGCCTAAATTCGCAGTGGGGTTGTTGCAAGATCAGCGTGTCCAGTTTTATCCAGTTTATGCTGGACCGGGACAATGCTTGGAGAGCAAGTTTTGGGGAGCAAGGTACTTAAAATAAGATCAAGCAAATAATAGAAAATACACTTGCCCTTAAACTAACCCAATATAACTTAAATTAATAAAAATTAGTCTAATTAATCAAAATTAATCAAAAATATGATGAAATGATAAAAAAAAAATCTTTCCATACTTAGAGTGATCCAATTTATTTTTCCATAGATGCACCATTACAAGCACACTAGTCCCTATAGGTTTTATATGATTCACATCAAAAATGTAATTTTACTAATTAGATTATTAATATTTGCAGGCCTTCTGATAGTCTGGAAGAATTTTAAAAAAGAGATCATTAAAAATCCAACCATTGGATTTGCAATTTTTACTAACCACCACATTCTACTAATGTTTTAGTACCTACCCACTCTTTTGATCTACAAGATTGAGGATTTTAAGTGGTAGCTATTGTGGGTACAAAAAGTGGCGTATATTATAACACTTTAAAGACCTTGAAATATTTAAAGAAAATAGACAAATATCTTAAAATTTTCTCAAAAAATCAAGTTAAGCTCCATATTATGCGAAGATCTACTAAGGTACAAAGTGGGAATCTCATATGAGTTTATATGTAAAAGATATTAGCATTTTATAGAATCAGTTCAAATTTGGGACAGGGTGTATACATTGACTTTGTACCTAAGAAAATGAGGACTTTTGACTATCTAATGCTTAATCAAATTATGCAACTATATTTCCAACTTTGAATATGATGTTCCAACAAAAGAACTTGAAACGAAATTCCCTTCATTTACTAGGAGAGATTAGCCACTAAAGGTAAACAAATGCCTGTTTTTTTATTGTTTACAGGGTGCCTGAGTGGACAAAACTGGGCACCCTAATCTTGCAACCACCCAGTGTTCTAGCATAGCTTCCCCAGTCGTCCAGGAGCAATTTTGATACATTGGATGATAAATACTGTATTTTTACACATGATTAAAGGTGGTTTTATCTTGTAAACTACTGTTTCTCATAATTAGTGTGCTCAACTTCATTATAAATGCATTAGAAATGATCCTGAGTGGCTAGGGGAGAAGTGCCAGAATAGTGCAAATTTTGAGTCTACATCGTCGTTGCAGAGGCCAAATTCGCACTGTTTTGGCACAGCTTCCTCAGTCCTCCAGGAGCATTTTTGATGCCTTGGGCAACAAGCTGGCACATGATAGACACTCCATGTTAAACAAACATAATGACATTGAGACATTGTAAGAGAAACTTAAAATTTTAATCATAAGAAGGTTACAAATGAAAGCTAGATAGGCTTGTTACAAAGGGGGGTTTGAAACAAAAGAGTTACTTCAAAAAGAAGGTTAACATCTAAGATCTCTAGATCATGTCTCGCTCGCCTCGAGTCCCCGAGCTAGTTGCATGTCCTTGGCAGATATGGTAATCCTCTTTGCATGTATTGCAAGGAGGTTGGTGTCTTCAAAAAGCCCAACAAGGTAAGCCTCGGAGGCTTCTTGCAATGCTTCAAGGGAAATCCCCTGCACACGGAACTCTATTCTATATCGTTGGAGAATCTCCTTCAGTGTGCGAGATAAAGGGGATCTTCTTATCAGCAACTCACTGTTCCTCTGATAAAACTTGATTTCTTGTAGAGCCCTATGCCCTTGGCGCATCCTTCTCCTTGGAACTCTCTGTGTTATGTTGGTGCGTTGGTGAGTTTGGGACTTCCTTGGCTTGAAGAGCTTGACCTTTCTACGCTTGCGCGCACTTGCAGGGACCTTCTCTTGGTCTCTCTCATAGTTTGAATCCTCCTCCTCCTATTACTGTGGTACCTATGTATCAAGTTCCTCCCGGGTAGGTAGGGGACCCTGTCCTGGTAGTAGGGTCTTTCCACCTATGGTGCTACGCAATGTAGGAATGTTTTCACCAACCTAGTCGAACTGCTCATCATCGGCCTCTCTGTCTTGATCTCTAGGGTGGTTGCATTGTGGGGTCTTCACACGCTTGCTCCCACTAGAAGGGCCTGCATGTGTCTGCATTGGTGTTGTTGTGGGAGGAGGGTTGTACTTTGGTGATCCAATTGGGTGTGTCCTAGAATCCAAGGGGTCACTCTCTTCCGTGGTGTCGCCCTAGTATGTGGTCATTAGGTGCCTTCTTGCACTGTGTTTATGTGAAGGCATGGTAACACGTGCGGTGTTCTTGGTACGTGCTATATCCATGTACGACTATGCTAATGTGGTGATATTTACAAGAGCTGGTATTGGACAATCTGCATTTGTGGTGATTGCACACAGGTCTCTCCAGAGTCCCCAAGTCTTCTTTGAATTCTCTATGTTTGCTAGCTTCTCCAAAAATCTCCTTGCCTTTGATCCAGTCATGGAGACCTTTTGAGCAACCTTGTATGACATACCAGAGGCGTGCTTATTCACTTCAATTTTCATGTTTCCGCCATGACAGCCTAGATAATTCAAAAAATGCTCTAATTTACCAAGGGTTGCAACTTTCCTCTCTTGTGTAGGCATTGTGAATGTATAATCGATATGGCACTTAAGCAATCGATCAAAGATTCTCATGAATGCATGAAGTGTGCAAAAGTGAATATTCTTTAGTGGAAAATTAATGATGGGGCTGCAACTTGAGTTCTTGTTTGGTTCTCCTAGCATATCAGGAGACATGACACCTTCCACCCATCTTGCATTTGGTTGTTCCTCAACTTCATCATCAGTTGACTTGGTTGGATCTACTGCATCTTCCTGTTGCTTCTTCCCTTTCTTTGTTGGGACCTTTCGAGGCATCCTTCTTCTCAACAGAACCAACCTTATGTGTACCTTTTCCATTTGTCTTTTTCTGCCTAGGAATATCAATCTGAGCATTGCAATATGGACAAGACCATCTTAATGTCGCGCCTTGAGCACAACCCATCATGCATTTAATTGTCTTCAAATCTCCCCCAAGATGCCAATCCACCTTGAACTTTCCTATGTTTTCTACATCTAAAAGCTGACCATCAATTTTCTTTTTGATTACATGTCACGTAGGCTGTAATGCCTATGACCGATGGCAGACCGGATGGCCATGTCCGGGGTTCAGTGTGGGAGAGGACGCCCATGGCGAGTCATGGGCGGCCAAGCTAGTGTGGACGACAGGCCACACACTATATAGCCTGGGGGATGAGGGGAAATCCTCATTCTTTCTCTATGGCTGGGCCAGAGGCCGTCCCCTCCTGTGGTAACGCCCGTACGCGGCGTTACGGATATCTAACACTGGTATCAGAGCGTGGTTTGATGGGATCATGAGAGTCCGCGCGTGACCGGGGGACCAGAGCCCACTCGATGGTTTTCAACCATTCATTTTCTCACCCTTATCTCCACACTGGAGTGTGTGGAGGGAGGCAGCCAAGACAGAATTGAAGGGAAGATTTCTCTCTCTCTCTCTCTCTCTCTCTCTCTCTCTCTTCCCATCACACACAGCAAGAAAAATGCAGGTAAGTAATTTTTCGTTTTGTTTTTTTTCTCTACGTTGAAATTGTCTGTAATGGCTCTGTTGAAGCTTGTGTGTGGGGGGGGGCAGCACCAGCCCGATTGTCTGCGAATTATATTCGTTTCGTAGAGAGAGAAGTCGCCTCTATACTGTGTGTGGGGGAGGGGGGGCGAAGACCAGCCCCACGAATTGTGTACCATTGCAACGTTTGGCAATGCAACATTTGGGCTTGCCTTGGAAACGCCAGGAGCAGTACCGTTGACTGGAATGATGCCCACCACTCATAGTCTTGCATAGGCGGTGATTGACGGCCTTGCGACGGGCAAACCTACGCTGCAATGCCATCACTCGTAGTTCTGCAGCCGGCAATGGCGCTGATGGCGGAGTTGAAGGACCCCTTGAGGCCCGGCCAGGCAAGCGGCCAACCTTAGGTGGAGTTGAAGGACCCGCTGAGGCCCGGCTAGGCAAGCGGCCAACCTTACGCGGTCAGCCCAGCGCACAGCTGGCAACGGCCACCAGCTAGCCAACCAGTGAAGCAGGCAAAAAAAATTTAAAAATAATAATAACAACGCCGTGTTGTGTTTGTTTCGAGAGGTGTACAGTTTTCCAGGAAAGAGACCCACCGCACACGGCCGTAGCACCGCGTGTTAAGAGAGAGACAAATCCCACAGCCGTAGCACCGAGTCCTTCGAGAGAGAGCCGTTCTATGGCCGTTGTGCCTAGTGAACACTTGTATGGCCGTAGCGCCTAGAGGAAATTTCATCCACCAGCACGTGTGCACTGCACGTGTGCACCTAGAGGAGAAAACATACGACCGTAGCACCTGGAAATTCCTAGGCCGTAGTGCCTAGAGCAAGTGGTCAAAGGCCATTGTGCCTTGTAAATTGTTTGCAAAACAAAAGCCGTCTCCTCAACCGTAGCGTCGAGTAACTAAACTTGTACAAACACGTTCTTACCTTGTTTTTTCAAGTGTGTTACTGTTCTGTATTTCTGGTTTATTGCATTGTTTACATTGCAAGTAAATAAAAATGTCTGCCCATGTCAGTGTGTCCCCACCCACTAGTCCGGTAGGTTTTTCAGGACTTCTCTCCTCGGTCGCGGGCCTTACCCCCACCGAGTTGGCTAGCCGTAGACGCCAGACCATCTCCCGTTCGGAAGGGCACTCTCCGGGCACGTCTCGTGACCCGTAGTGCCTTCCACATCTCGTGACCCTGCCCTTGACCTTGGCATGCCTGTAGAGGCCGTCGACCTGGTTGACCCCGCTCCGGCCAATGAGCTAAATTATATGGACACTAACGTCACCGAGGGGGACGATGACCTCTTGGCAGACCATGACTTTGACCAGTACCTTAGTGACCCTGCCGACATCTCATGGAGACGGAGCGCTCTAGTGGGATGTTTAGATATGTTAACACGCAATTGATGAACTTACAGAGGGTCTAGGATGACGTTGTCACGATGCTGCAGGGCATCTCCACATGCCTAGACATGTTGTCCGCTATTTCAACATCTTCTCCTCTTCCTCGTGATAGACGCCTGCCTGCGACACACGTGAGCGCAGCCTCACCCGTGGTCCCGGGAGGACAGGCCGCAGTGCCTGCTGTGAGGTCGCCTGTGAGGCAACCTCGGCGTTACTTAAAGATTTTAAGTTGCCTAGTTTTGGTGGCGAGGAATGAGAGCGTAACAAGGATTCTGTTAATATGCTCTTAGCGAAATGGTCGGACATTCATGAGCTGCGTAAGCAGCCTAGTCGTGTGCAGCCAGTAGAGGCTAGTTTCTTATTGTCTGGCAAGGCATACAAGTGGTGGATAAGTCTTACCACTCGCCCTACCACTTGGGCAGCTTTCGAAACAATGTTTCGAAAGGAGTTTTTGCTAGGCAAGGAAGAAGAGAGAAGTTGGGATGCGTGGGACAAGTGTTCAATAGAACACAAGACCCTCACCCAGTACATCTCTGACTACAGAGAGCTCATACTCAAGTTGAAGGGAATCGATGCATTCCAAACATTGAGGGGCTTCAAACGAGGCCTAACAAATGATTATCTTGAGTATGTAGAGCCCTTGCAGCCTAAGGACCTCTCTCATGGCATCAAGTATGGGTAAATCTATGACGACATCAAGCGTCGTGGTGCGCGAGATGGGACAGGGAGATCAGTGGATTAAAAAAAAGGGGTCGGGGTTTAAAAGAAAGGGTTTCCGTAGTGAAAAAATAGGGGAGAGGACGGAGGGGAGTCAGGGGGTCGTTGGTCTAAAAAACCAAGACCCTTCAAGAAAAAACGAAGTTCTGAAACCCACAAAAAGGAGCAGTACCTGCAAGCACAAAAGAAAAATCGTTGCTTCAACTGCAATGAAGTGAGGCACAACAAGGCTGATTGCCCAAAGTTAAAAGCAAGCACTAGTGGCAAGGCGCCTAAGAGTGATGGTAAATCCTCTAGGCAATTGTACACGGTGCAGACACTACCTCTCAGTGCCGGAGAGTTCAGAGAGGTTACGGTGAGTCATTGTGACGAGCGTCACGCTTGTTCAGTGACACCAGCTATGTGGCAGCAAGTGTTGGTCCGCATGTATGGCACCATAGGTAGCCATAGAGTCACTCTTTATAGACGATGGGGCTAGCCATAACTTTTTGAACTATTCATTGGTCAAGAAGTTGAAATTAAAAGAGACCGGAAGTGATCGTGAGTATACCGTTGGTTTGGCCAATGGTTATGATAAAAAGGTATGGAATACCGTGGTCTTGAAAGTCCCTTTGATCATCCAGGACTATGAGGCCGTGCTTGACTTCTAGGTCATGCATTTGGCTAGAGCAGATGTTTACTTAGGCAGGGAGTGGCTGTATAACCTCAGTCCTAGCCTAATTCGGAGTTATTTACTTAGGCAGGGAGTGGCTGTATAACCTCAGTCCTAGCCTAATTCGGAGTTATTTACACAACACATTACAGTTTGAGTCTGGGGGTAATATCATCACCCTACAGGACACCGTAGTGTCCCCTTTTCACCACTTATATCATTGCTTGAGTTATGCCGCACGGTCCGCAGGCCAGGTAGCACAAGTATACGCTTGTTACCCTCTTGTAAATTCTGTTTCCGTAGCTAAAACTGAAAGTAATGTTTGCGTAGTCAAACATGGAAAACAAAGCCTTGGAAGAGACCCACTGTTTTCTGAAAACCCTATTTGGCATGCATGTGATGATGAAACAACAAAGTCCAAGGCAAAAGAGACTCTAAAAACAAAGTACGTAGATGCTTTGAAAAGTTTATTGTAGGAATTTCAAGATGTCTTTCCTACAGAGCTTGCAGATGGTTTACCACCATCAAGGGAAGTAGACCATGGCATCGAAGTTATGCCTTGGTCCAAACCAATAAGCAAGCCTGCTTATAGGTTGAGCCACTCTGAGGCACAGGAGGTGGAAAAGCAGTTGACCAAATACTTAGAGAAAGGGTTTATTCGCCCTAGTTCGAGTCCTTGGGCATCACCGATTCTTCTGGTAAAGAAGAAAGACGGTTCTATGTGCATGTGCATAGATTATCGGGCTCTTAATCAAGTCACGATTAAGAATAAGTACCCTATGCCACGTATGAACGAGTTGTTTGATCAACTCTATGGGTTGAAATATTTCTCTAAGATAGACCTGATATCTGGGTATCATCAGGTTAGAATTAAGGTCGAGGATGTTGCGAAGACAGCATTCAGGACACGATTCGGTCACTTTGAGTTTTTGGTTATGCCGTTTGGGCTAACCAATGCTCCAGTGACTTTTATGATGCTGATGGACAGTGTTTTATGTCCATACTTAGGAAAATTCGTAGTAGTTTTCCTAGATGATATTCTTGTGTACAGCAAAACGCGTAAAGAACACTTGGCACATTTGCGATTAGTGTTCCAGTTATTGCGACAACACAAGCTATTTGCGAAGGAGAGCAAATGTGAATTTTTTGAAAGAGAAATTCACTATTTGGACCACATTATATCCGCCCATGGTACGCGGATGGAACCTGAGAAAGTGGAAGCTATTCTCAAGTGGCTAGCCCTGAAAAATCTCGAAGAACTGCAGATTTTTCTTGGCATGTCGGGGTTTTATCGAGAGTATGTAAAGGACTACGCAAAGATCGCAGTCCCGTTGTCAATTGCGCACAAAAACAAAGAATATATGTTGGGAGGGAGACCAACAAAAGAAGCTTCGAAAAACTGAAAGTAGCCATAGCAACTGCACCTGTTTTGACTATAGTTGACCCTACTGAGCCGTTTGTCTTGGAGACAGACGTTAGTGGTGAGGCCATTGGAGCCCTGCTTCTGCAAAGGGGATGCCTTGTTGCATTTGAGAGCAAGAAATTAGATAGGGCTTAGCGTAACTACTCAGATTACAAGCGGGAGTTACTGGCCATCGTACATGCACTTAAAAAGTAGAGACACTATTTATATGGTGCCACTTTTGAAGTACGTACGGATCACGAAAGCCTGACATGGCTTTCGAGTCAAAACAAGTTGAAAGGTCGGAAAGCTCGGTGGATGGAGCTCCTACAGGAGTTTGACCTTCAAATTCGCTACCAAAGAGGAAAAAAAAAGGTTGTGGCAGATGCGCTTAGCCGCATGCCACAAATTAATGAGCTAAGCTTTACGGTTTTCAAGAATGAATTCTTGGAATCACTTCGTGGCTTGTGTGAGCATGATCCTGTCCTTACAGAGGTCTGGCGCGCTGTACGCGTACGCACTTTGTCAGCCACGCCCACCTTCCTTGTCGGCACGTAATGCTAGTCCGGAGAGACTGGCCCTAGGTGCGGCGGGTAGCGAGGCGAGAGTTAGTCCGGAGAGGCTAGCAGAGTCTTTAGGGTATAGTTTTGAGCCAGAGAGCTCAGACGTAGGCCCTTCATCACCTTTGTTTTCCTACATAGTTTCAAAGGATGATGCTAAACTTCGTCAGGGGGAGAAGTATGCTAACTACTCCATTGACAATAGGTACTTACTCTACAAGGGTAGGGTGTGTGTACCAACTATTGGTGACTTTCAAGCATGCATTCTTAGAGAAAGTCACGATAGTCCAAGTGCTGGTCATCCCGGGATACAAAAGACCTATGCACTAGTCAAACAACAATTTTATTGGCCTAGTTTGTTCAAGGACGTCCAAACTTATGTCCAACTATTGGTGACTTTCGAGCATGCATTCTTAGAGAAAGTCACGATAGTCCAAGTGCTGGTCATCCCGGGATACAAAAGACCTATGCACTAGTCAAACGACAATTTTATTGGCCTAGTTTGTTCAAGGACGTCCAGACTTATGTGCTGCAATGCAATAAGTGTCAGGTCAATAAGCATGAAAGGCTAAAGGTTGGGGGCTTGCTCCATCCTTTAAGCATTCCTCAAGGGAAATGGGAAAGCATTTCCATGGATTTCATCACCGGTTTACCTACGACAAGTCGAGGGAATGACTCGGTCTAGGTGGTGGTGGATAGGTTAACCAAGATGGCAAAATTTATTGCCACCAAGAAAACGGAAACGCCAGAGTTGTCAAAACTCTTTATTGAATATCTCCACAAGCTATATGGCTTGCCCGCAGATAGAGATAGAAAGTTCAACAACCACTTTTGGAGGGAAGTCTTCAAAAAGCTGGATACTACTCTGAGTATGAGTATGGCGGACCATCCGGAGTCTGATGGTCAAACAAAAAGGGTTAACCAAATACTCGAGGATATGTTGCGTTATTATGTAAGTAAGAAGCAATCAAATTGGGAAGAATATTTGCCCATATTGGAGTTTGCTCAAAGCATTCAACAACTGGCTTTACACCATTCATGTTGATGTATGGTTTTCAGCCGAGGTTTGCGTTGGCTGTAGGCCTAGATAAGAAGAAGATTCAATCTGTCAAGGAGTTCCTTGAAGATATGAATGATATGCTCAGAGCCACACGTGAGAGCATTCGTAGCACTCAGGATCGCGCTAAAACTTATGTGGATAAAGGACGTAGAAAGGTGACCTTTGCAGAAGGTGACTTTGTATTCCTCAAGGTTCCTGCGTAGTCAGAAACCATGAAAACGGGAAAGTGTGATAAACTTTGAAAACGAGAAAGTGTGATAAACTTTCTCCGAGATATTGTGGTCCTTTTAAAATCCTTAAGAAGATTGGGGACGTAGCATATAAACTTGAATTACCGGATAGTTCTCAAGTCCATCCTGTCTTCCATGTTAGTAAACTGAAGAAATCAGTTCACGAGTTAGAGAACGTAGTTTCTCTAGATATTTTGGTGGAATTGATCACTCCACCAAAGATACCACATGAACCGGAAAGGATTCTTGGGTCTCGAGAGACAAACCCGACATAAAGTGTACCAGGAGGTACTTGTTAAATGGACAGATAGGAATGAGGAGGTAGCTACCTGGGAACGCCGTAGTGCAATTTCCAAAAGGTTTCCAAAAGGTTTCCCCGACGAAAAACTCTCTTAAGGGGGGGATAATGTCACGTAGGCTGTAATGCCTGACCGACGGCGCGGCAGACCGGATGGCCATGTCCAGGGTTCAGTGGGAGAGGACGCCCATGCGGAGTCATGGGCGGCCAGGCTAGTGTGGACGGCAGGCCACACACTATATAGCCTGGGGGATGAGGGGCAATCCTAATTCTTCCTCTATGGCTGGGTGGTGAGCCAGAGGGCGTCCCCTCCTGTGGTAACGCCCATAGCGGCTGACGGATATCTAACACGACAGTCCACACACTATATAGCCTGGGGGATGAGGGGCAATCCTCATTCTTCCTCTATGGCTGGGTGGTGAGCCAGAGGCCGTCCCCTCCTGTGGTAACGCCCGTAACGGTGTTACGGATATCTAACATTACATCTATTATCCAGGGAGTCCTTTTAAACATCCATGTCAATACCTCATGTGTCTCCTTCGGTACCTCGAATGCACCAAGCCACCAGACCTCTTTCTCAGATTGCACACTAAAACTTGGTTTGGTAGTCTTTTTCCATGCACATATCATGGCCTCATTCATGAACGTAATGCTCATACGTTCCAGCTTCTGACCTTTCACAATTTGGCACACATCTAGCTTGAGCACAAATGAAAGTGTGCTCCCTAAAACTACAAATAAATGGTAATTTACAATATTCAAAACAAAATAATCGTCTTCATTCTCTGTTGAAAAACATGAATAGTAGCAATTGCAAGTTATCAATTTCTGGGGTTGTGAAAGACCATAGAACTTCACCATAGCTTGTTGTACTCTCTCAATATGAACAAAGATGTTATTATAAACATCATAGTGAAATTCTGTACTTGTCTTGATTTTCTTTCTGCTCCACCCTGTGTCTAATGTTAGTGTGCTCTCAACGTGATAAAACTGTCCTATAGCTTGCTGCACATTATCATTATTGATACACTTGACATTGTGAATCACCTTGAGTGTAGGAAATAAAGTGCCACTGATTCCTTATCTTAGAAATGCATCTTTTACAACCTGACGGATTGCTTGGTACCCTTTCATGCTAATTCGAGCTGCATCACAAGCATCTTGAATTATTGAAGAATCGATGGAGGTGGTAATATCGCTCACCACATTGCTGACAACAGCTTGGCGTATTTTAGGATGATAAGAGTTTATAATAATTGAGAGAGTATCCTGAGTATTCAGAATGGCTTTGACCAAATCCTTCCATTCGTTAGAACCACACACCTCTTGCAAAAAATTCGTGCAGAACATAAATCATGGCTATTTTGTTTAAATCACTAAGTGCATAATGAAAGTTTATGTTACTTACTTTGTTGTATGAATCCTTTTCTTTCGTGCTCCACCTTTAAAGGTAAGAGATTGTATACTAGCCAATGTCTTTTTGCGTTCAGGAGCACCATTTGGCGTTGCTTTGAGTTGTTTGATAAGTTTCTTTAGCCTTTGAATCTTTGCATCCTTCTCCACATTCTCTGCGAGGATCTCTTTCATTTTATCTGATGATGTTTTAAGTCCTTCTTGACATTGTAAAAGGCTGAATTGTGATGCTTGCAATTGAGATTGGAGAATATGGGTTTGCCAAGCTCAACTTGTAGTCAATCTTTTGCAGTATCCTAACAAGCCAAGCTCTCCACCAACAAATTGCATAAAAGATGATAAATCGTGGAAAGGAGGGTTTGCTCTTAATGGAGGGTCAATTGGATAGATATGCCCATCAACCCAAAGATCTACATTTTTCTCCTTAGCCATCCTACGAGCTTGGACAAATTGTGCATCAGTAGGATGGGTTTTTTTAAAGCTGCCATACTCTTCAGGAATACGAATGTGTAAATCAACCTTCCGTTTTCTAGCTTCGCACAGCTTGCAGAGGCTCCATAGCTAAGCAGAGGAAGAAGCTAAAGTAGAGAGATCCTCAGAGGGGGAGGGAGAGAGAGAGAGAGAGAGAGAGAGAGAGACTGTTAAAACTTTGCTATTGGAGGTTTAACACAAATCTGTTTTTCTAAGTAGACAATGATATTTTTGATATACAAATATACTAACATGGAGTTTTTCATCAATAAATTACATTTATGAGAAAAATTAAAAAATAATAATTTTTGGGGTTCCCACAATTTTGGGATCTCATGGATATAGTGGTTCCTTACAGTTAGTTATGTTTATGGGGTTGTGGACCTGATAGTTAGTTATGGGATGTACTGGCTCCTGACAAGCTTCTGACGTGGCCTTTGAATCTCAAGCTTTTTGGAGGGAAAAATTTACTTTCATCATACATATTGGTTGGGTGGTGTTTTTTCCACCTCAAAATGTAAAAAAATAAAAAATAGAAAATTTTCATTTTTTGGGACCCACCTAAATACGAGAATGTTTTGCTAATGTGGAAGGGAGATATGGTGGGAGTTAATGAGAAAGGAGATTTCAAATTGACAAGAAAGATTCAATTTGTAGAGAGTGAAGATAAAAAATTCAAAAAGTAAGAGAGAAAGTATGAGAAAATTAAAAAAGTAAGAGAGAGTATGAGAATACAAAGAAAAAGCATATTCGCTTTTGTTTGAACGAGAGAGAGAGAGAGAGAGAGAGAGAGAGAGAGCACGAGATGGGATCGTTGGCGGTGCTGGTCGCGTGTGCTGGTCATGGGCTACCGGACGTAGAAGGCGCAAGCATACAGCCGGGCAGGCGTGTAGGCAGCCGGCCAAGCCTACGCAGGCAGGCGCCCAAGGAGATCGTGAACACTTGGCTACATAAATGGAAGGTCCATTTTCAGCTTCATCCATATGATGATGGAAAAAAGATCCAGTTAGCAGCAGGTTTCCTCTCAGGCAAAGCTTTGCTTTGGTGGAAGGAACTCAACCCTAAGCCAACGACTTGGGCACAATTCGAAGACGTCTTCAAGAAGGAATTCAACTCTCTTGAATTGGGCACAACTCTCTTTCTTGATTCTTGCTTGTCTATGTTAATTCTTGATTCTTGCTTGTCTATGTTAATTCTTTCTAGCTATGGAGGGAGAGAGTGAGGATGAAGAAGAGGATGGGATTCTTGCCTTTCTTTTGCGTGCCACAGCATAGAATAGGCTTTCTTATGTGTGCATGGCTATGGTGATCTAGAGAGAGAGAGAGAAAGAGAGAGAGAGAGAGAGAGTGTGTGTGTGTGTGTGTGTTTGAGAACCTTCTTGCAGCTATGGAGCACTCCAATGCATATACTTTGCATGCTCAAGCCCGAATTTTTTGCGTATTTTCAGTGCTTGGAAGGTAGGGTTTCAAGCTAAAGGGGATCGATGAATTCCAGACATTACAAGGCTTTAAAAGAGACCTCAAAGATGATTACCTTGAGTACGTAGAGCCCTTACACCCTAAAGATTTTAGTAGAGGCAATTAAGTATGCGCAGATATTCGATGACATCAAGCGCCGTAGTGTGTGTGGTGGTTCAAGCAGGGCCGAGGGTAGTGACAAAAGGCCTTAAAAGAAAAGGGTTCCGCAGTGATAAGCAGGGGGTTAGGATGGACCAGGGAGGACAGGGTGGTCATTGGTCTAAAAAACCGCGACCATCCCAGGAAGAAAAGAGACAGCGAAGTCCAAAAAACAGAGGAGTATATTAAAGCGCGAAAGAAAAATCGCTGCTTTAATTGCAATGATGTAGGGAACACGAAGGCTGACTGTCCAAAGCTTAAATCCAGCACGAGTGGCAATGAGCCCAAAAGAGATGGTAAATCCTCTAGGCCATTGCATACAGTGCAGAGACTCCCTCTCAGTTCCTCCGCAGAGTTCAGAGAGGTGACAGTGTGTAATTGTGATGAGCATCATGCTTGTTTGGTGACACCAGCGATGTGGCAGCCTACTCTAGGTCCGCATGACATGGTGCGCATGTATGGCACCATAGGTGGCCGTAGGGTCACAGGTTTTATAGATGATGGAGCTATCCCACAACTTCTTGAGAACTACTTGAAGTTGGGGTTGACTGAGACCCGGAGCGATCATGAGTATACTGTTGGCCTGGCCAACGGGAATGACAAAACGGTATGGAATACCGTAGTATGGCTCCGCTTGACTTTCAGGTCATGCACTTAGCTAGAGCAGACGTATATCTAGGCAGGGAGTGGCTGTATGGCATGGGCCCTAGTCTAGCTCGGAGTTACCTACATAATACGCTACGTTTTGAGCATGGAGGTAGAGTCATTACCCTGCAGGGCGACCATACTGTCCCCGCCACACCACTTATTTCCTCCATGGAGCTGTGCATAGCGGTCCGCAGAGGCTAGATATAGCAGAGGTATATGCTTGTTACCCTCTTTTAAATTTTGTTTTCATAGATGAAACTGTAAATGATGTTTGCATAGACAAACAAGGAAAACAAAATAGCCTTGGATGAGACCCACTGTTTGAAAACCTTGTTTGGCATGCATGTGATTCAAACAAGAAAAAATCCAAGGTGAAAGACACATTAAAGAAAAAGTACATAGATACTTTAATGAATTTATTAGAGGAATTTCAGGATGTTTTTCCTGATGATTTGCCAGATGGTTTACCCACCATCTAGAGAAGTAGACTATGGCATCGAAGTTATACCAGGATCAAAACCTATAAGCAAACCTACTTATAGATTAAGCCACTCCGAGGATCAGGATGTGGAAAAACAATTGATGGAATATTTGAACAAAGGCTTCATTTGGCCTAGTTCAAGTCCCTGGGCATCGCCTATTCTTCTAGTTAAGAAGAAAGACGGATCTATGCGGATGTGCATAGACTATGGGGCTCTTAATCAGTAACGATTAAGAACAAGTATCCGATCCACGCATGGATGAGTTGTTTGATCAACTTTATGGAGATCGAGATACTTTACAAAAGTAGACCTGAGATCAGGGTATCATCAAGTTAGAATTAAAGCAGAAAAGATGTTGCGAAGACAACATTTAGGACCCGTTTCGGGCATTTTGAGTTCCTGGTACATTTCTCATCTTCACTCTTCAAAATAGCTTGACACTTGAAAAACCAAGTAGTCTCCTCTCTGCAGTTAACTTCCCAACCTGCCTCTTTTTCTACAGAGTTTCTAGAAGATCACTCTATCTCTTTCTTTCGTGTCTCTTTTCCTTAGCTCTCAATTTCCCAACCCCTCTGATTATACCCTGTTTTTTGTTGGCAAAAATTCTCCAAGAGCTCTGTATAGTTTCTCTCCTCTTGAGTCTCAATTGCCTCTTCATTCTGTCTAATAAATAGTTCATCCTTAAGCAAAAAATTCTTTACCCTTAGTTTCCTAGTAGGAAACTAGTTTAACTTAGCTTCTTTGCAAACCATTATTTGCCATCCACATTTGAGAGGCATATGGTCAGATAGAGCAGTATTGGAATCCATGTCAACCATTCTGAGAGTGTGAGAAACCCACATAGCCTGTTGACTGAAAAAGACCCTATCTAATATGGAGGATGACCCAAAATATGGTAGACTAAAATAAGTATGCCCATGATCTGAGCCCTAATCTCCCATCTCCAACCCATCCCTTCAGGCCATTCTCCCTCTCAGACCCTCCCACTTCATCTTCTCTTGTCTCATCAAAAGAGTACTCTCCCCACACCTATCCCTTTTTTTCTCAACCATGTTAAAGTCCCCCATAAAGGTACAATGACCCTGAATATTTAGGTTAACTATCCATTCCCACATCCCACTTATCACTTTATGATTATGAGCCCCATAGGAATTTATTACCCAAACCCTCTCCCCTTCTAGTAATATTTCCACACGACCAAAATTCTACCATTAGGATGATAAGCTATAATGTTAGGTTTCAAGCAACTTTTACCAATAGTCATAACTCCACTATACCCTCCATTCACACCCCCATACATCACTACCCAATCCTTGTATCCATCTTTCCTTCAAATTTTAGGCCCGCATAAATTATAAGACCATATTAGGGAAATTGGAAAAATACCATTACTTCGAAAATTTTATTTTCAATAGACTTTTTGGTCTATTTTCAACATGCCAAATCAAAAGTTGTAGAAGAATGTAGATTTAGAACCCACTCTTCAAGATCTTTTCAACAATATTGTCGAATGAGGTGGTTTTGATAAAAGCTTAAAAGGGTTCATCGTGCCCCCATTTTTCTTATCTTGCAAAATGAGAATTGGGATTTTTCCAAAATCTCTAATATACTCTTTTATACTCTTGAATAGCTAAAATGGACAGACCCCACTTCTTAACTAGGCCCCAAAAAGCAATGTTCTTCTTTTTTATCTTTAATTCCCTTGACATTCCATGTGCACCCATTAATTTTTAATCCCTCACTCATGTTAAAGCAGTTTTAGGTACCATTTCTACCACTCCCCCCATGATCCCCCTCCTTTTGCATTTCTTTCCAAGCTTCATCCACTTGCTAGTTGTAATTCTGAACAGAAGAGGTTCCACTGTCCTCCTCTCCTAACCGGTTTAAAAATTCGAATACAAAAGAGGACTTACCCTATCTGATGATTTACTTCCTTATTTAGCCCAAGCCCCAACTTCATTAACAGTCTTTATGGTCTCATCCGTATCTTGTCTTAAGCTAGTTTTCCCTTTTACCTTTCTCCACCCTCCGTCTCCTGAAGAAATCCCCTCATTAACCAGAATCCCTTTTCTTTTATTTTCTTCCACACTATTCCTACATGCCTCCTTCTCTTTAGTCATGTTATCTACCTCAGTTTTTTTGTTATCCTTGGTTTCACCCTCTGGTTTAGCTTGTGCCCCCCTTACACAATTCCTTGGTATATGCCCAAACCCACCATATCTGATGATTTACTTCCTTATTTAGCCCAAGCCCCAACTTCATTAACAGTCTTTATGGTCTCATCCTTACCCTGTCTTAAGCTACTTTTCCCTTTTACCTTTCTCCACCCTTCGTCTCCTGAAGAAATCCCCTCATTAACCAGAATCCCTTTTCTTTTATTTTCTTCCACACTATTCCTGCATGCCTCCCTCTCTTTGGTCATGTTATCTACCTCAACTTCTTCGTTATCCTTGGTTTCACCCTCTGGTTTAGCTTGCACCACCCTTACACAATTCCTTGGTATATGCCCAAACCTACCATATCTAAAACATGCCCCAGGAAAAGGCCCAAATTCCAAATTCAGTTCCAATTTTCCTAGCTCGCAAAGATCCTGCACCTCTAGAGTTTTAGGAGTCTGTATTGAGATGTTCCAGGAGATGCACACATTATTAGCTTGGTACTTTCCTGTATCCTCTTTCGGCAAATAATATTTGCATGCATTACCCTATGATCCATAAATAGAGGGGCTCTTGAAAATAGCTCAGAAATGGCATGGGCCTTAGTGAACAAGATATTAAAAAATCCCTTACCTAAGTAGAAAACTTGGGAGACAACTCTTACCATGGAAAACATCATCTTGCAGCCATTTCGTGATACAGCTTTAGATGGAGGCTTACCAGAACATAACACAATTGTGTTGCACAGAGAAAACAAACCAACTTAGCTCCTCACCAGGGTGAGACCTTCAAATATACCTTACCACTCTTGGTCTGGGTTCTTTGAGCCTGGGTGATGATGCACCCACTCTGGAGCCACCTTCTTTGGTTTCTTCCCTCATCCTCTTGCAATCGCGATCATTTCATGTCTTCAGAGCACTCCTCTCTCCAACCCCCCTAGCCTCCCACATCCTCCTTTGGACATTTAATCCAATCCTCCTCCATGCATACAAGCCATCACCCTCCTCAACGTATGAGGGCATGCACTCACGCATGACATGTTCGCCGCCACATACACATCCTTATGTATTCATAAATCTCACTTAACCTGATGCCCCACTCTCCCATTTTGTGTTTCTTCTTTTATGATACTGGGATATTTTGATCTCTCTGGAATGCTCTCTAGCTGAATGTCTAGATTTGTTTTTCGAGTACGTGGCTACACACACGACTATGCATATGTAAACATTCTTCCCACTTTGTTGCCTTTTGGAACCAACCTGCACCACTTATCTTTAAAGTCTTCTACAAAACAGCCATTGCGATTAAACGGAACCTGCAAACACTCCTCAATCATCTAGCCAATAGAAACAATATTCTTTGTAATGTTCAGAACATGACGTACATCTGCAAGGTACTTTACCTTACCATCCTTCATAGACAAGACACCAAATCTACGTTGTTACAAACCATCCCCTCCTACAATGGGTGTGGGTGACCATCCTAACAATTTACATGGGAGATGTTCACCATGAAAGCTTGGACATGAGAGCTCCAAGAAAGATAATAGTCAAAATGATCATAAAAGTGTGTCCAATGCCTATGAGTCCTATGTATCATATAGCCCAAGGCCCCCAAAGGCACACATGTAAATGACCCTAAGCGCAAGTGCCTAGGCCCCATCCCCCATGTTCATGTGACACCAAATCTACTTTGTTACACACCCAAGCAATGAAAATGGGGGGACAAAAGCCTTGGTTTGTTGACTAAGAGAGATGGGATGAGGAGCTAAGGAAGCACGCTGAAAACCCTTAACGATACTCGCAACAAGAGGGAACTATGCACACCCTGTGTGTCTACCCGGGTCCCTTCTCTCTACTCTCTCCTCTTCACGCAGCTATGCTACAGGGCTACACTCCCCATCTCTTGTAGTGTTTGGAGGTTTGGGAGGCAAATTAGAGGTTGCAGGAGAGATACACTCTTATTAATCTAGCAGTTGAAAAAGTATCAAGCTAAGAATCATATATGTCCGAAGTATAGGTAAGCCCACTAGTCTATTTCAAAAGAACAACTTGCATCCCTCTGCATGTGCTTCCCTTTCCCTTTGGCTTTTAGAAACTTCTTATACTTCATTAAATTAATATATATTTAAAAAACATTTACTGGTGGCATGCACGCAAACTTCTTATACTTCATTGTTAATTAAACCAACAAATAAATAAATAACAATAACAAAACAAAACCCTAAACCTACCCACATTTCTGCTCATGCCACTGCAGCCGTTCGCATGCACAGTCGCTGTGCACGTCTGTGGGGGCATCGTCGAAAGCAATCGAGCATGTCCCTCTTGCTAAGCATACAAGGTGATGCGCACTCTAGATTGCGGATCATCAACACCTTGGTCTCTAGTGTCTCTTTGCGCAACCAGCTTTCGGACCTTCGTTATGTGTCTCTTCCAGCCCCGAGAACTGCCACCACGGGTGATAATATTAGAGGAGCATGGGCAGCGCTGGGTGTTTTGGCAGAGAAAGGAGCAGTGATCCAACTCGTGGATCGTCAAGCTATCTGAGCTAACGGTGTAGACATCATTGAGCACATGCTAGAACCAGGCTGTGTGCTAGGAGAAGTTACATCGCTAGAAACGAAGAAGCTAGGATGAAGGGCCACCCAAGACCACTACCGTTACAGCAATGTCGAATGCACCACCAAGTTTAGAAGGACCACTGCCAGGATCAGACACATCACATGTGTTGAGCACACACCAAGCACAAACCTCCACCACTTTAATCCACCCTTTGTGTTTTTTTCACTTTATGTGAGAAAAAAATTGTGTTTTGTTTTTCACATTGTGTGTATCCTGAGATCTAGATCATTCCATCCCCCAAAAGAAGATGATAAATACACAGAAGCTAAATGGAAGGAAATTATCATTCCTTCCCCAAAAGAAGATGATAAATACATAGAAGGTAGCTGGAAGCAAATCAAATGCTTTGCATGGTGGATTTATATGCCTTGATCTCTAAATAGCGCTAGTTTGGTAACCTCATATGGCATAAAAGTTTCCTTTTTAAGGATGACACAGTTTTCTTAAACAATGCATGTAAATGTTCTTTTAAGTCTTATGACATACCTTACTAACGGGACATGGTAAAAACATTGGCACACAAGAAAAAGGTAAATAAATAATCTTACTTCCTCTAAAAAAAGTGAAAAGGAGAGGAAGGCACATCACAGAATGGATAATAGATTTCAAGTCTATAAGCCAAATTTTGGCTAAAGAAAATATAGTCTTTATTATTTCCAAAGGTGTTTAGAAAATAAAAGAGAACCCATCAAGCAAGAGTGTCATCAACAAGCAAAAGATTAAAAAACTAATAGACCTATAACTAGATTAACTATTTAAATAATCATATTATATTCAAGACACATAAAAGGAGTAGGTATAAAGTGATAAATCTAGGATAAAGAAAATGGGTAATTGTTAGAGCTTGATTATGTACAACTAGGCTGATTGGGAAGTGTAACTTAGTCTTACCACTTTCATTTAACAATATTGAATACATCTCCTTTAGTTTTTTAAGTATTTAACCTCTCATTCAAAGAGTAAATAATGCTAAGGCATTCCCATGATAGGCTAGAAATATATCTCTAAGAAGATAAAATTTCTTTACACAATCATCCTCTCGTGTTTTGGAATTATAGGATGAAGTACATGATTTGGTTTAGAGGTTAGAGATACTTTAGAGATCTTTTAGGACATCATCTTTCTTGGGAGGAGAAATTGCATAGCTTGGTTATTGAAGCCCTTCATAGACATGTGCAAGCAACTTGGGTGTAGGGATGGTAGGTAATGGGGAGGCCATCATAACCATCCATCCAAACGTCTCGGAAATATCAACTTGTGTGAGAGACTCTGGAAGTGCCCAATCAAAACCTTATACTAGGCTTGCCAACATGATGTGGATGTTCACCAAACCTAGTGTGAATGCAGGACACTTTCTTCTACCCGACCCAAAAGGCAATAATTGGAAGTGATGGCCATGCGGTTTCACTTGACTACAACTCCCTTCCAAAAACCTCTTTGGTTGAAATTGTACAGGGTTCTTCCATACATCAGCATTTCTTTCTATTGCCCACACGTTTATGAATGTACGGGTCTTGGGTGGTATCATGTACTCATATATTTGACATGATTGAATTGATTCATGTAATAACAGTGCTACATTTGGATGTAATCGCATATCCTCTTTGACAACTGCATTCAAGTAAGGTAGGTTATGGATATCTATCTCTTGGACAAGGCGTGTTTTTCCCACTACACTATTAAGCTCCTCTTGTAATGCCTTTAAGGTGGTTGGGTTAGCAAGGAGCTCTGCAAGGGCCCACTCAATAGTGATCTAGGATGTGTCTATTCCTCCTATGAACATATCTTGCATCAAAATCCATTCATTTAGAGAGTGAGAGTGTCATTTGCATCTTCATGATACTCTAACAACCTTAGCAATTAGTAAATTTGGGGAGTTAATAGATCGTCAATTATTTCGAAAGGAAAGAAGAAACAATTCTAGGACTAACCCATACATCCTCTAAATTTAAAAAATACTTTCTTTACCGTTAGCACCGCCTTGATATTAGTATCAAGGATATCCCCGATTGACAGCAGCACGTCTAACAAATCCTCAGGAGAGTCTCCCCTTCCTTTGCTTTTTAGTCGCGCGCCGACGGTCCACCACCTCTTGCAAGACGCGGCTCATCCATTGTCCCACGCTCTTCATGCGCCTTTCATAGCCTTGAAGGTCCAAACAACCCAAGATAGGGATGAAGTCCCCCAGGTTGAACACGCCAAGAAGGTGCATGATCTCGTTGATGATGTTGATCGAAGGGTCGGCCTGAGAGGTAGGGGCTACCTCGGATAAGCGCTTCCCCACCGCCACGATGCCGATCATCACACAGGCAAGCACGGTGGGGAGCACGAGGAAGCACACACAGAGGCCTTCCCCATCTACACTACTCTCCATTTGATGACCCTCTACAACTCCCTCTCGCCATCTTGGAGATGATGATGTTATTGGCTTTTATAATGATCTATGTAGATGTCGATGGTAGATGAGATCCAGGCAAATGAACAGCTCCTTGATTGACTGTAGACGAGTCGTGATCGAGGCTTCATCTCTACTAATGTAATCAAGTAGGTGCAACTTGAATTTTGTAGCTTTGTGTTAAAACTTCATCCCTTCTTACCTAATGATTTTCTTCGGGCCTCCATTTTAAAAGATGATCTTCATGATGAAAACTTCAACATGTAGTTATCTCTCTCATAGTAAAGAAAAAACAAAACACGTCTATATATATAAAAGGTGAGCTTCATGATGAAAACTTCAATGTCTAGGTATTTCTCTCTTTCTCTCTCTCTCTCATTGTAAAGAAAAGACAAAAGACATCTCTATATCTCTATAACTTCAATGTGTAGGTATCTCTTTCTTTCTCTCTCTCATTGTGTGAATACAAAAGACATCTCTATATCTCTATAGCTTCAACATGTAGGTATCACTCTCTTTTTCTCTCTCATTGTAAAAAAAAAGATAAAAGACATCTCTATATCTATATATATCTCTATGTACATATTATATAAAAACAGAGTTTCATGAAGCTGCCACGTGACAAGAATTTGGAAGTTTGGAAGATAATTTGGAGGTTCGAGGACAGGTGTGCTCCTATTAATTTGGGAATTTGAAAAATATCAAGGAGGGAATTTCACTACAATACATGGAGAGCATTGTCGTGTTTCGGCCCGTGCAAATTTAAAAGAATCTATTTATCACATGATTACACACTCGGTTAGGGGTGTGCGGCTATAACCACACATATAGTAGCGTGTATAGCCATGTGCAGTTATAGCAGTGGACTGCCTGCAAAAATAAAACAAAGACAGAATGGGGGAGAGATGTGTCCACACATCTCTTTCCTCCTTTTTCTTTTTAAATCACATTTTTAAACACTAATTAAACACATTTGCTCCAGCGACGTTTATGACGCTGATGGACAACATTTTACGTCCATATTTGGAAAAATTCGTAGTAGTTTTCCTAGATGATATTCTTGTGTACAGTAAGACACATAAAGAACGCATAGAGCATTTGCGTCTATGTTCGAGTTGTTGCGAGAGCACAAACTATTTGCAAAGAAGAGCAAATGTGAATTTTTGAAACAAAAATTCACTACCTTGGCCATATTATATCCGTCGATGGTACGCGGATGGAGCCAGAAAAAGTAGAGACTATTCTTAAATGGCCAGCGCCGAAGAATCTCGAGGAACTGCAGATTTTTCTTGGCATGTCGGGGTTCTACCGACAGTATATGAAGGACTATGCGAAGATCGCAGTCCCGTTGACTGACCAGTTAATGGTCAAAAACTAAAAACATTAGTTGGGGGGAAGCCCAACAGAAGAGCTTTGATAAGCTTAAGGTGACCGTAGCACAGCTGCACATGTTTTAACTATTGTCGATCCAAATGAGCCGTTTGTCTTGGAAATAGATGCTAGTAATGAGACCATTGGGGCTGTACTTATGCAAAAGGGACACCCAATTGCATTTGAGAGTAAAAAGGCGTAACTACTCGGCTTACAAGCGAGAGTTACTAGTGATAGTTCATGCACTGAAAAAGTAGAGATACTATTTATATGGTGCTTCTTTTGAGGTCCGGACGGACCATGAAAGTCTGAAATGGCTTTCAAGTCAAAATGAACTGAAGGGTAGAAAATCTCGGTGTGGTGGGCAGAGATTCTACAGGAGTTTGACCTTCAGATACGTTACTAGAAAGGTAAGTATAACATGGTGGCAGATGCAATTAGTCGCATGCCACAGATGCAATTAGTCGCATGCCACAGATTAATGAACTTAGTTACACAGTCTTTAAGCATGATTTCTTGGAGTCACTACGTGGTTTATGTGAGCACGATCCATCTTTTATAGAGGTCTGGCGCGCTGTGCGTGTACGCACTTCTTCACAGACACGACCACCTCCCTCGTTGGCACGGATTGCTAGTCCGGAGAGACTGGCCAAAGGTGCAATGGGAAGGGAAGCGAGAGTTGGTCCGGAGAGACTAGACGTGTCTTCTGGGTATAGTTTGGAGCAGGAGAGCTCTGACGTAGGCCCTTCATCACCTTTGACTGCCACGGCTTTAAAGGAGAGTGATAAACTTTGTCGGGGGGGAGAAATATGCTAATTACTCCATTGATGACGGGTACGTACTCTACAAGGGTAGAGTATGTGTACCAACTATTGGTGACTTTTGGGCCCAAATTCTTAAAGAAAGTCATGATAGTCCAAGTGCGGGTCATCCCGGGATTCAAAAAACCTATGCACTAGTAAAAAGACAGTTTTATTGGCCTAGTTTGTTTAAGGACATGCAGACTTATGCAATAAGTTCCAGGTCAATAAACACGAACGTCTTAAGGTTGGAGGACTACTCCATCCGTTGGAGATTCCTTAGGGGAAATAGAAAAGCATTTCCATGGATTTCATTACCGGTTTACCCAAGACGAGTCGAGGGAATGACTCGGTGTGGGTGGTAGTGGACAGGTTAACTGGCAAAGTTTATCGCCACGAAGAAAACTGTTAAAATGCCAGAGTTGGCAAAACTCTTTATTGAACATCTCTACAAGCTATATGGCCTGCCCGCCCGCAAATATAGTGTCAGATAGAGATAGAAAGTTCAACAGTCATGAACCTCCTGTACCCGGATTGGTCTGAAATATTCGATGCGCTTGTTGCTAAAGAGGTCTGTGGCACAGAGCTGGTGCATGAACCTCCAGTATGGGCTCTGCGGGCAGAAGGCGATATCGGAGCAGTTGAAGCAAACGTGGCAGCAGATCGTGGGCGGGAGGCGAAAGCCTAGTCGTGTGTTTGGAGTATCTGTTTTGCCATTTCAGGTGTTGAAGCGACAATAGCATCGACGGAGCCAAAGCGTAGCGACATCAAAGGTCCATGCACTTTAGCCAGCTGAAACAAGGACTGGTGAGGCAGCTTACCTAGCAAGTGCAAGTGGCCAATTATGGGTAAAGCTAGAGGCGCGGGTGGCAACCTATGGTGGGCTGTGCTGGCTGCTTTCTTGAACCACATGATGCCAATCATCACGGTGGGGAGCAAGAGGAAGCACACACACAGAGGCCTTCCGCAACTACATTTGATGACCCTCTACAACTCCTCGCAGAACACGCTACACTTTTTATTTTATTTTGATTTTCTTTCTTCCTCTTTTTTTATTGTGCATGCGCACATGCACACACCTTCGCACTTCATGCACACACATACACACAACATTGCATACATTTTTATTTTTTCTCTCTTCTTTTTATTTTATTTTATTTTTTGTCTTTCTCTTTTTTTATTCGTTATTTTATTTTTAATTTCTTATCGCTTTTTATTCTTCTTTATCCTTATTTAAATAATTAAAAAAAAATACCCCATTTAATCATTTTCTCCACTATTTATTATTATTTTCCCTTTCAATATAAAAAATATTGGCTTCTTGTTCCATTTTCTTCCTTTGTATTTTTAATATTGATTTCAAAAAATGATAAAAAATTGTTATTTTTCTATAGGTTTTTTAATTTTATTTACTTATTTAGTTCAAAATTTAATTTATTTAATATATATTTATATATTATATTATATTTTAATTTTATTTAATATAAGTTATTTAATTTTATTTAATTTTTTCACTCTTTGCTGTACATAAAATTCCTTTTTTCACCCTTCATTGTCAATAAAATTCCTTTCATATTATGAAGTTAGTGGAAGAATCCTTGGTCATGCCCCACTAGTTGTTGCATTCGAAATAATTTCAAATTTTGATGAGCCACTTAGGGTGCCATATAATCCACTAAAAGCCACAGATGTGCCGACCCAATGCCATAGGGATCCCCATGGTCCCATGACACCCTCATGCACTTTGCCACAGCATCAACTCGCTAGCTGGAAGGCCTAGCCAAGTTGATCCTGTGTGTGGCATTAAAACTTTAATAGTGGATGGGTAAATGCTTTTCCACCCTTGCTTTCTAGCTCAAGTTTCAAGTGTACAGTTACAACCTTCAACACGAATATTCAAAAACACAAAAACTCAACAAAACATAATAAGAAAAGTCAAAAACAACTAAAAGCATGCACCTACACACATTTTCCTATGCCACACGTGCAGATTCAATTGCATGTTTACACCTTCCCATTTGCATGCGCACATGCACACAAATCTACACACACTTTTTCTTTTCATGCATGCCAGATTGCATACATGCACACTCGCATCCGCATGTGCATTAACTCCCCCCTTTGCGTGTACAAGCATTCACTCATGCACACACTTTTTCCCTCGTGTGTACATGCGTTAACTCATGCCACTCTTGCACACACATGCATGTTTACATGCAGCTACACACATTTGCTTATACGTGCACATTTACACCTTCCCATTTTGGCATGCACACATGCACATACGTGTGCACACACCTTTGCATGCCAATGCACACCACATTGCATACACACACACTAACATCTGCTCGTGCACACACTTTCTTCCTGATTTGTACACGCATTCACTTGTGCACACACACACACACACATTCACAAACACTTCATACCCCATTCACTCATGCATGTATGTACACCACACCCATGCCTTCTGCCACATGTGCACACATACAAATTCACCCCACTGTCCTAGTTGCATGTGCACATACCCGAACAAAATTGCCCATTTACTTCCACGCACATTGGTACGTCCACACACTCACCTCGCATATGCACGTGTAGAGTTAGATTCATATTCACACCTGAGTTCTCATGCACATTCGTTCACATACGTGCATGCACAACCTTGCCCAAACATACCCACATGTGAGCACACACCCTCACATGCACACATTCACTTATGCGCCCACAAATCACACCTTCACACATTTTTTTCTTTATTTTTATAATATTTATTTCCAAATATTAAAACATTTTTTCTTCATTTTGCTTCTTTAAGTGTTTTTCTTTGATTTATTTATTTAGTTTTTAATTTAATATATATCTCTATTAGATTAAGCATAGATTTTTTTCCCTTGCAATGTGTCACTCTCTCTAGACATCTCCCCTTCCATGTGGCCAAAGGAGAGCAGGGAGAAAGGGGAGATATTCACTCTGCCACTTTCTTAAATTTAAATTTTCTCATCTCAAATCATATCAATTTTAGAGAGGAGAGCCATCCCTTATTACCTAATGATTTTCTTGGGGCCTCCATCTTAAAAGGTGAGCTTCATGATGAAAACTTCAACATGTAGTTATCTCTCTCATTGTAAAGAGAAGACAAAACACATCTATATATCGCTATAAATAGAGAGAGATATATAAAAGGTGAGCTTCATGATGAAAACTTTAATGTCTAGGTATTTCTCTCTTTCTCTCTCTCTCATTGTAAAGAAAAGACAAAAGACATCTCTATATCTCTATAACTTCAATGTGTAGGTATCTCTTTCTTTCTCTCTCATTGTGAATACAAAAGACATCTCTATATCTCTATAACTTCAACATGTAGGTATCACTCTCTTTCTCCCTCTCATTGTAAAAAAAAGATAAAAGACCTCTCTATATCTATATATATCTCTATATACATATTATATAAAGAAAAAGTTTCATGAAGCTGCCACGTGGCAAAAATTTGAAAGTTTGGGAGACAATTTGGAGGTTCGAGGAGAGGTGTGCTCCTATTAATTTGGGAAATTGAAAAATATCAAGGAGAGAATTTCACTGCAATACATCGAGAGCATTGTCGTGTTCAGAGCCGTGCAAATTTAAAAGAATCTATTTATGGGAAAAAACTTCAAGCGATGACACACTCGCAGGGATTTCATTAACGTCTTCACAATGTCGTGATCACGTTAACAAAACCTGTTATTAACATATTAAAACTTGTGATCACATTGTATATTCATATGACCTGAGCAATGACCTGCCAAAACCTACTAGTCTGCGGTAACCCCACTGGGTTTTTTTGTTTTTCGGCGCGCCCGTCGGGATATCTCAATATCTCGGCGGGCTCGCCGGGAAAACAAAAGAAACCCGGCGGGGTTCTGTCATGTTTATAAACATTGCCCAACACCCATCATGCAACTTTTGGGGAGATAGTCCTTGTTTTGGGGGCATGATATCTCTCCTCAAAGTACTTGTAGAGCTCTCGAGTTGCTAGAAGTGTCCTCTTGGGAAGAACGTCCTTATCTTAGGGACTGTCGTCTTTCCTTGTAGGCACTCCTAAGGCTATTGAGCCACTCGTCCTTAGTTCTTTGAATTGGGGGCAGGGTGTGGTTCGTAGAGCTAATACTTGCGAAGATTTAGGGATAAAGTTGGAGTCATTCAGCTTTGCATTTGAGCTACGTAGGTAATCTACCTTATTCTGCTTTATGAATGGTTTGATGGAGCCAAGAGTCCTGCTTAGGGGCTTGTATTGGTTCTTGATACTTGATATAGTTTAGAGTAGACAAGGGTCTATTGTCCTATACTAGAGTATTGGGCAAGCATAGATCTTTGATTTCCTTTGTGAATGTTAGAGAAGGTATATTGTCCTATACTAGAGTATTGGGCAAGCATAGATCTTTGATTGTGTAAAGTATCCTTAATTGGGTACAAAATGCATCCTTCATTGGGGGTGCAATGTGCATTGTATGCATACTATCAATTATATGTATCTTAATCTTAGAACACGCATTTATGCATTCGTCTTGTCATGATGCTAAAGGTTTAGCAAGAATTAATATTTATGATTACGTAAGTATCCAAATAAAATAATTCATGGTCTAAAAACTTTCAGTCATCCTTTGCATTTAGCATGAATCGTCATGGATATCTTTATTTTCTAAAGTTAAAACAATAAACTACGTATATGATGATCATCCTTCATTGGGGGTGTAATGTGCATTGTATGCATGCCGTGACCTTCATACAAACTCTAATTGCGGGCATTACCATAGTTTTTATTTCCAATGTTAGCATTCATATATGGAGAGTTTCGTCCATAGTTATGATTGCAAGCCTCATTGTTTTTGTAGTCAGACCTTGCAAGATAGTATTGAAGTAGTTTTGTGTTATGTGATGATCTTTTGTGTTTGTCAAGATAGGTTTGAAGTAGCTGATGTATGTTTTGTAATACGTGAGTGACTTTGTTATTTTTTCATTTGTGTATTCATTGTTATATGCTTGCTTGAATAGGTTATTTGAGATGGAGGACAATGTTGGATCCAGTGATACCTCCAATAGAGTCCAAATTCCAAATAGTAGGGAAAAAAAGGCACCTGGGATAGAGTGGCAATATGCAATGGTGATCGATTCATAGATTGGGAGTGTAAGCTATGCCACGTAGTAAAATCAAGTGGGGTGCCTTGACTAAGAGAACACTTTTTAGGCGGAGCGAAGAAAAAGTCATGTACCCACCCCTCTCCACCTGCAGTGGCCAAACACATAAGAGAAGAAATTCAAAAGAAAGATGTAAGAAAACATTACACTCCTACCGTTAATGTATCAAGGTATCAAGAACACTGTTGTTCTAATCATTAAACTTCGGCTACATTGCCTGCTTGTACTCCGAACATCAATGTGCAACCAGAAAGTAATCTACCCAATGCATATTCTTGCAAGCGGAACTTTGACATAGGAAATATACCCATGTATCAAACTTCATTGCAAGAAAACCTAGGTCAAGGTCGGCTCGATGATGCACAACTTGCCCTTGCTGAAGCGATTTACTTTTCTGGGAGTGCTATGATGATGGTGGACAGTGAGCATTGGAAGAGAGCATGGAAGAAAATTGGTGAGTTTGGACTAGGGTTTTCATCGCCTACGTACCATGCTATGCAAAATGTTCTATTAGAGAAATGTTATGCGCAAGTAAAAGAATGTGTACAAAGAATAATTCTTAGCAATATGGAGCTTTCTGGATGTAGTATAGTAAGTGATGAATGGTCCAATGTACAAAGAAAACCATTAATTAATATAATGGTTATTTCACCTAGAGGTGAGACTTTCATCCGTCGTGCTGTGGATTCTGCTGGTTCAATCAAAACTGGGGCTTACATTGCTCAAGTCATTCGCTCTGTGATAGAGGAAGTGGGTGCCAAAAATGTAGTCCAAATCATGATGGACAATGCAAAGAATTGCAAGAATGCATCCAAAATCCTAAAGCGGCACTATCCACATGTTTTTTCGGTAGGCTGTAATACTCATAGTTTGAATCTTGTATTAAAAGATTGGTATAAAAGTGATGATACCAAATGGTTTGCCTCAATCATCAACACTGCTCGTCGCCAGCTTGTGAGATTCATGCTCAAGAGACAGAGAGTGCTAGATATTTTTTGACCTCGCATGTCAGTTATGTTAAAGCTTCCAGCGGAGACTAGGTTTTGCACTCACTTTTACACTTTTGAGTCTCTTCTTCGAAATAAAGATGGAGTTTGCGAAACATTTACATGCATGACATTTCATGACTGGGAGAGCACTCAACCTGAAAAAGTGAAAGAGAAAATCAAAGTCTTGAAGGCAGCGCTTACGAGAAGAAGTTGGTGGAACAGTGTGATGGATGCATGCATACCATGTAATGATTCCTGTTATGTATGCCATACGAAATCTTGATCAAAGAGCGTCTAATCTCAGGAAAGCATGGATGCAATGGTGGACTGTCCAACGGAGTTTGGAGTGTCTTGAGAAATTAGAGCATTCAGTGGTGGAAAAGCAATGGCGTGTACCGTTCTCCAGTAGACAAAGAAAAGTCCTATTGAAGTACTTCCATGCTAGATGGATTGGAGCGCATTCACCACTACACAATGCTACTTACATGCTAGATCTTGAATACTGGAATATGGATTTGATGTCCAACGTTGAGGTGGTTCAACATTTTTATAAAGTGGTAAATACTTTTTATAATAATGTTGATGATCGTGTAAAGTGCATAAAGGAGATGATCTCATTTCGATTGAAAGAGGGTTTAGTTTCCAACTCCCTTGTTCAACAAATGGCTAAAGAGCAGCCTGCATGGAAGTGGTGGATGATGAATGGTGGTGAGCACTATGCTTTATTGCGCAACCTTGTGATGAAGGTTCTAAGTCAGTGCTCTTCAAACTCAGGCTCTGAAAGAAACTGGAGCATGTACAAATATATCCACAGTACTATTCGCAATCGACTTCTTGCATATCAAGCAGATAAACTTGTTTACATGTATTACAATGAAAAGATCTTGCGAGACATTGAAAGCGAAGAGTATGAAGAAGATATGCCCAGATGGATGTACGATTGTGATGATGTGGTAGACGAGAACTTTGATGTTGGGACGTACATCGTGCACTAGCCTTGAGATAGAAGACAATTTGGACATTGACTTAGATGAGATTAATTTAGCAGAAGAGAGGGTAAACGGTGAAAGAATTTTGGAGCAAGATATTGACATAGAGGAAGAAGCCATTTCATCAATTTCATAAAAAATACTTGTACAAATGATTGTATTTGGAGAAATTATCAATACAAAAGTAGGATTTATGTCTTTCCTAGCTTTCATCTTGAAATAAATTGCGAATTGCACTAGGAGTTACATCTAAAGGTCCTGGTGGTTTATATTCGCTAGCCATGCCGAACACTGTATAAATACCTTGATTTATTGGGACACTGCACAATGCACATGTGGAAATACTTTGCATGTGCCTCACTAAACATATTAAGTGGTAGTAGTGTCCATAGGGCAGTATATACTGGCCGCTCCACCCATCGAATACTTTGTAACATACAGGACATTGGGGGGTGGAGGAACTAGTAGCCTCAGCAGAAACTCCCACAAGATCAGGATGTACCAAAAAATGAGAGATGTGGTTCCCTTCGTGCACAGGAGCTATACGCGAAGAGAGGGTCTGTACGTCTTGGCTGATCTTTGTGAGCTGCTCTTGAATCCCTCTATTGGCCGGGGGAGGAGTTGATGCTTGAGATAATCGTACAGCTTCTTTCTCCTTCTTTGCTAGCTGTGCCCCTAAGCTTTCTTTGACCTTGTTTAACTCCAATCCAGCGCCCTCCACCATGAGAGCAAGTTCCTCCCTTGTGAATATCACTGTCTCTTCACGTATGTCGTGGATGATAACAGTGGCCTCTCTGGAGGCGAAGTCCACTGGAGTTTCTAGGATAAATTGTGCATATAGTATCTTAGCACAATAGAGTGGAGCGTCGGTGTGTTATGGAGAGGACCACCGTACACCTCCAAGAAAATGCACTCGACATTAATTTTGATATCATTATGAGTGCTTCCATCTTCCCTTCTTAATCTCGCCATCTGGACATGGCCATATTTCCTTGATCATCTCTGTGGTTACGCGTTTATTTATGTCTTTCCATTGGACATAAGTAGGATTTGTCCATTTCGACAACCTGCATGCTGTTCTCGTAGCTTCGCAGGCTGTCAGTCCATGTGCAAGGGCCTTCATTCGCTCATATGCCTTCTTGGCTAACTCTTGATGCTCGTTTGCTTATGCTTCTGCCATATCTGCATGAACGTAAATGACTTTAGGATTTTAATGAACTATAAAGATCAACGTAAGATATATTGACCATTACCCTCAAAAACTTAAAGTTTAACACCACGAGATGAGATATGAATTGCAAAGACTCAATGAGAAATATCCACTTGACTCAAAGAATATTTCAAACAATGCGCGCACATCAAATTTTGAAGAGAAAACATAAACTTAAACACCACAAGAGGAGAGAGAGATTGCAAAGACTCAATGAGAAAATATTTCAAACAGTGCGCACATATCAAATTTTGAAGAGAGACAAACAAAGAGCCATTCTTGAAACTAAATCTCCTGATACTGTTAAATTACAAAATTGGGGTGAATGACACCGATAGCTCTACAAGAGGACGTTGTGCCCTCGCCGGGTCAGTATTTAGTGATCTAAAAAATTTCGCTACTTGCAAAACAGATTTTTGCTCGTCGCTCACGATTAGGTAGACACATCCAATTTTTGACTCTATAAATAATAGTATCCATGGTAACTTTGTCGTAAGAACTATTGTCCATCCACAACTCTTGTCCTTTCTGCCAAAAGTCATAAAAAACTTGTAATAAATACCCTAAAGCAAAAACATCAGATGCAGGAGTGTATGCATCTGCCAAAAACGGATCAAAAATCTCCAGGGCTATCCACGACCGTTTATCTCGCTCTATGTCTGCATAGGAGACCGCCTCTGCCACCTTCTCAGGGTTCTTGTCTACTTCAAATACAAAATTGAGAGACATTTGTTTTTTGGGCACTCTCAGGAGCAGTAACCCCCAATCGATAATACCTACGTGTAGCTTCAACTCTTTTGTAAAATCCAACACTACATTGAATGGATGTAGGTCGGTATGTACAATTCCTGCCAAATGTGCTGCCGCTAGGCCTTCCACCAGGGCATGCATAATATGTGGCATGGTTATTACTATTTGTTTTATTTTAGAAAGCTCTAGATGACTTAAAGGAATATTATTAGGTGGGGGTTTTCTCCATCCTCGATCCAAATGGAAAATTGCTCTGGTGAACTCACTGAATCTGAAGGGGACCTTCAGAAGAGTATCACCAAGCGAGCTGCCATTATAGTATGGGAAAATAGCGATCCAAGGAGATTCTTTTGTGAAGGCAATACACTTGACAATTGATGGGTGTAGAACCTGCAGGCCCTGCTCTTCCTGGAAGCTCTCAAACTTAGCACTGCCCTTTCCTTTGTAGTGCTTTCCGCAAAAAGTAATGTGCTCTGGCAAAAATGATATACCTCTAACTGTATACTCTTTTACTATGCCAAAAACACCAGAGCCTATTGTTCGCCCTTCGACCAGAGCCTCCTGCGGGATGCCAATGAGGTGTGTGCACATAGAATTGTAGATTGTGCGATTAATGGCACCCGTCCCACTCGCATCTGGCTGGCTGGACGTTGCAGCGATGTCCTGGGTAATGCGCACTCTTTTGGGGAGTGTCTCTGCATCCAGCGCCTTCATGCGCTTGCTCTTGGCTCTTTGCTTGCTCCATACAGCGTCCCATAACTATAGACGATGCATATTAGCTTCAGGCGGGGCAGCATCTCTAAGATCATTACATGCTACATGCATGCTCCCCAAAATAGTTTGTGTTATATGTTGATGGTTGAAGTCTGCTATCTTTTGTCTATCAAGCAACTCAGCATTTCCTCATCTTCGAAGTCGACGCTGTGCATTTTCCCATATCTGCTCTAATAGATCTCGCATGAGTATCTCAGACTCATTGATCTTTTTGACGATGTCTTCTGAACATTGTGACACTGCGATGACTGCTTCAATGCGAATTGCTCGTAGAACGATTTTACGCTCTTCAGGGGAAAGCATGGTGGTCGTCTTCGTAAATCTAGCAAATATTCACTAAACACAACAAAAACGGAATATCAAACAACATTACTGAAATCAACATCAAGCAATACATCATCGAACGTGAGAGAACCGCAACAAGTGTATCATTACTTATCAATGATCAAACAAAAATGGAATATCAAATAATATTACTGAAATCAACATCATGCAATATATCATCAAACGTGAGACAACCGTAACAAGTGTATCATTACTTATGAATGATTAAACAAAAACGGAATATCAAACAATATTACTGAACTCAACATCATGCAATACATTATCGGACGTGAGACAACCGCAACAAGTGCATCATTACTTATCAATGTTCATCGAACGTGAGACAATCGCAACAAGTGTATCATTACTTATTAATGATCGAACAAGTGCATCAGACATAAGCTTCTATACATAATCACTAGAGAGCATCATGAGAGAGAGAGAGAGAGGGGGGGAGGAAGAGAGAGAGAGTCATTGACAGATAGAGAGAGAGAGGAAACATTAGATGACATTTTCAATAGTTTTGTGAGTTCCTAAAGAGAGGAAAATAATGTTTAGTATTGTTTTATATTTTAAGAAAATAGAGAGAGAAAAGGTAATTTATTAGGGATTATGTATATTTTAAGAGAAAAAAAAAACTCATCTACACACCTATCATGATAGAGAGAGAGAGAGAGAGAGAGAGAGAGTTGTGAAGTGTATCATGAGAGAGAGAGAGAGAGAGTTGTGAAGTGTATCGAGAGAGAGAGAGAGTTGTGAAGTGTATCATGAGAGAGAGAGAGAGGGGGGACGAAGAGAGAGAGAGAAAGAGATATTCATTTTTACGAGTCACGACATCATGAAATTAAACTTAAAGACAATATGATGTAAACTTTAATCCATGAAATACTCATGCCGCGTTACCAACCAAGTATCGCATGGATCACACACAATAAAAACAATACAAGCTGCATCAAGCAAATTTACGACATTCTTCTGACCGCGTTAACAATCAAATGCCACAATATGCAAAAAACAATATATGCACTAGCGGACGACACCAACTTGCTGCGTTAACGACAAAATGTCGCCCGAATATATGGGAATACGAATAGGATACGGACATACACTCGCCGCGTTACTGACCATATGCCCGCATTTAACAAAGGGAAGGGAAGGGAAGGTGACATCGCTATAACGATACTATGCTTGCCGCGTTATGGACTAGTACCGCTACGGCGTGCCATACTTACCATAGGACACAAACCAGCCGCATTACCGACTATGTGCCCCACGATAAGCACCATTTCAAAGAATGGCCTTACACACACACACACCCCTCGTGTGGCGGACCACCCACATGCGACCATGGGCGGCTGCCCGCACGAACATACACACACCCACACACACCCACACACACAACTGTCATTACCTATGTATACTGTCAGCCAATGAACTCCCAAAGGGCCCCCCCGGGCTCGTATATATACAAAAATGTAGCCCGCCGGGCTAAATGACGACCTCGGCGAGCCCGTCTCGGGGTTTAAAAATCCCGGTGGGATTTCAGCCGGTGACCAGGGAGCTAATGATTTTCTTGGGGCCTAATGATTTTCTTGGGGCCTCCATCTTAAAAGGTGAGCTTCATGATGAAAACTTCAACATGTAGTTATCTCTCTCATTGTAAAGAAAAGACAAAACACATCTATATATCTCTATAAATAGAGAGATATATATAAAAGGTGAGCTTCATGATGAAAACTTCAATGTCTAGGTATTTCTCTCTTTCTCTCTCTCTCATTGTAAAGAAAAGACAAAAGACATCTCTATATCTCTATAACTTCAATGTGTAGGTATCTCTTTCTTTCTCTCTCTCATTGTGATACAAAAGACATCTCTATATCTCTATAACTTCAACATGTAGGTATCACTCTCGTTCTCACTCTCATTGTAAAGAAAAGATAAAAGACATCTCTATATCTATTTATATCTCTATATACATATATTATATAAAGAAAGAGTTTCATGAAGTTGCCATGTGGTAAGAGTTTGGAAGTTTGGAAGACAATTTGGAGGTTCGAGGAAAGGTGTGCTCCTATTAATTTGGGAATTTGAAAAATATCAAGGAGGGAATTTCACTACAATACATGGAGAGCATTGTCGTGTTCATACCTGTGCAAATTTAAAAGAATCTATTTATGGGAAAAAAATTCATGCGATTATATACTTGGTTAGCTATAACCACACATATAGCAGTGTGTATAGCCACATGCAGATATAACAGTGGACTGTTTGCAAAAATAAAACAAAGAAAGAATGGAGGAGAGATGTGTCCACGTCTCTTTCCTCCTTTTTCTTTTTAAATACATTTTAAACACTACTTTAATAACATTTTGTAAAACACTTTATCACTTTGTAAAATTAACCACATTTGGTAAAACACTTTATCACATTTTGTAAACCACACAAAATATTATGTATTAAATTAGAGATGACCTCTTGCAAAGAAGGAATGATCCTGATGGCAATGATTTTGGCTAGAATTTTGTAATGGGCAGTGCGTATCACTTGCGTTCAAGGGGCATTTAAAAAACCCCTTAACTAAAAATTTTCTCGCAATAAAACCACCCCCCTTTACTTATGAACTAATGGATTTTTTTTTGAAGTTGAATTAAAATACCCCTCCTGTTATTGTAATCTTGTTAAAATTTTTCTAAAATTTGAATTAAAATACCCCTCCTTTTGATCGCACGTGGTACACTAAATTTTTTTTAGGTGAACCCCCCCGAGAATCTATCACAAGAATCTTGTTTAGGAATGAGTATCACGAACCCTTCCTTCAGATCCTTATCCAAATTGCATGTCATGTGAATGCTTCTCCGTAAATTTTACATTAATTTTCCTTTAATGATGGCCAGAAGGAAATGAAGAACGCTACAGACAGTCCATCCCCACCAAGGTGATTTCTCCCTTCCCAGCTTTAGAAGGGCATCCCAGCATTCATCTATCTGAATATCTATCTCCAACCACTTAGCCCTATCAGGATGGAATCTATCTCCAACCACTTAGCCCTATCAGGATGGAATCTATTGCTAATTTTTTCTAGCAATTTGGTCTCAACGCGAAATCTTATGGCTGAATAATCCTCTTTGAGACTGAGAGTTAACCCCAAACACTCTACCCATTTTTTGGCTATTAACCTAATCCCCTCTATCTCTTGGCCATTTTATCTAGAACTCTACCCATAACCTCCTTAGCCATCTTCCCCTCAATCAACTTAAAAAGATACCCATCACGCTTCCTTTTGTTATTAAAGATTTTTCATTTGTATCTAATTTCCTCTCTCGTGGTACATTTCTCGTCTTCACTCTTCAAAACAGCTTGACACTTGAAATATAAAGTAGTTACCTCTGCAGTTAACTTCCCAACCTACCTCTTTTTCTACAGAGTTTCTATAAGATCACTCCTCCCTTCCTTTCTTGTTATTTTTCCTTAGCTCTTAATTTCCCAACCCCTCTGATTATACCCTGCATTTCCTTGGCAAAAATTCTCCAGGAGCCCTGTATAGTTTCTCTCCTCTTGAGTCTCAATTGCCACTTCATTTTGTCTAATAAATAGTTCATCCTTAAGCAACAAATTCTTTACCCTTAGTTTCCTAGTAGGAAACTAGTTTAACTCAACTTCTTTGTAACCCATTATTTGCCATCCCCAATTGAGAGGCATATGGTCAGACAGAACAGTACTGGAATCCATGTCAGCCATTTTGAGAGTGTGAGGAACCCACATAGCCTGTTGACTGAAAAAGACCCTATCTAATATGGAGGATGACCCAAAATATTCTAGACTAAAATAAGTATGCCTAAGATCTGAGCACCAATCTCCCATCTCCCACCCATCCCTTAAGGCCATTCTCCCTCTCAGATCCTCCCATTTCTTCTCTTGTCCCATCAAAAAGGTACTCTCCCTACACCTATCCCTCTGTTTCTCAACCATGTTAAAGTACCTCATAAAGGTGCAATGGCCCTGAATATTTAGGTTAACTAACATCTTATACTTATCACTTTATGATTATGAGCCCCATAGGAATTTATTACCCAAACCCTCTCCCCTTTAGTAATATTTCGGACTCTAGATTGTGGATCATCAACACCTTGGTCTCTAGTGTCTCTTTGCGCAACCAGCTTTCGGACCTTTGTTATGTGTCTCTTACAGCCCCGAGAACTGCCACCACGGGTGATAATATTAGAGGAGCATGGGCAGCGCTGGGTGTTTTGGCAGAGAAAGGAGCAGTGATCCAACTCGTGGATCGTCAAGCTATCTGAGCTAACGGTGTAGACATCATTGAGCACATGCTAGAACCAGGCTATGTGCTAGGAGAAGTTACATCGCTAGAAACGAAGAAGCTAGGATGAAGGGCCACCCAAGACCACTACCGTTACAGCAATGTCGAATGCACCACCAAGTTTAGAAGGACCACTGCCAGGATCAGACACATCACATGTGTTGAGCACACACCAAGCACAAACCTCCACCCTTTGTGTTTTTTTCACTTTATTTGAGAAAAAATTTGTGTTTTGTTTTTCACTTTGTGTGTATCCTGAGATCTATACACCATGCTGATATATGTATCTAGATCAAGAGAGAGTGTAGTGTTGAATAACATGATATACATACATTATAGTTGTAGAGGTCACATGGTGGTAGTATTCTAATGTGTTTAGGCTATGGACTACCATTAGATGAATCCACCAAGTGATCCATCTTCTATAAGAGATCTTTGACCAAACTGTTTACAATGTTTAAGGCCTTCTTTACATAAGTTACATGGATCGATTGCTTGATTCTACATGGGGTGAATAGAAAAGGCCTTCCCATTTATCAAGCAATCCCTTTGAATTTGCACTTAGTTATGCAGCTCAACAATTTCTTGTCCTCAATGTGAATGATTAGTTTGCAAATATGACTCTTGTCTTTCACATGAATGTTGGGCACATCTACTCCCCCCACCTCCCTGCGATAGGACATATGGTCCCATGAGATGTAGTGTACTTTTTTCTTTATTTTGGTCTACAAAGGAAGTTTCAAATTAGCTTTTCCACTCTAAACCATTGGTTCTTGCAAAGGGGTTGATGAAAGCAACAGAGACTCCACCTACTGTAAGAATTTTGGAGTTCAAATAAACAAGTTCCTAAAACCAAAGCATTGTTTTGTGGATATATGTACTCCAATGGGTAGGCCAATAGGTTGAAGAAAAGCAAATGCTTTGCATGTATTTGTCGTCTATTACGTACTCTCCATCCATGCATGGTGTATTTATATGCCTTGATCTCTAAATAGCGCTAGTTTGGTAACCTCATATGGCATAAAAGTTTCCTTTTTAAGGATGACACAGTTTTCTTAAACAATGCATGTAAATGTCCTTTAAATCTTATAACATACCTTACTAATGGGACATGGTAAAAATATTGGCACACAAGAAAAAGGTAAATAAATAATCTTACTTCCTCTAATAAAAGGAAAAAGGAGAGGAAGGTCACATCACATAATGGATAATAAGTTTCAAGTCTATAAGCCAAATTTTGGCTAAAGGAGTCTCTATTATTTGCAAAGGTGTTTAGAAAATAAAAGAGAACCCACCAATGACCATGCAAGAGTGTCATCAACAACCAAAATAAAAAAAAACTAATAGACCTATAACTAGATTAACTATTTAAATAATCACATTATATTCAAGACACATAAAAGGAGTAGGTATAAAGTAATAAATCTAGGATAAAGACCATGGGTAATTGTTAGAGCTTGATTGGGAAGTGTAACTTAGTCTTACCACTTTCATTTAACAATATTGAATACATCTCCTTTAGTTTTTTAAGTATTTAAACTCTCATTCAAAGAGTAACTAATGCTAAGGCATTCCCATGATAGGCTAGAAATATATCTCTAAGAAGATAAAATTTCTTTACACAATGATCTAGCTGAAGTACATGATTTGGTTTAGAGGTTAGAGATACTTTAGAGCTCTTGTAGGACATCATCTTTATTGGGAGGAGAAATTGCATAGCTTGGTTATTGAAGCCCTTCATAGACATGTGCAAGCAACCTAGGTGTAGGGATGGTAGCTAATGGGGAGGCCATCTTGACAATCAATCCAAACGTCTCGGAAATATCAACTTGTGTGAGAGACTCTGGAAGTGCCCAATCAAAACCTTGTACTAGGCTTGCCAACATGATGTGGACGTTCACCAAACCTAGTGTCAATGCAGGACACTTTCTTCTACCCGATCCAAAAGGCAATAATTGGAAGTGATGGCCATTCGGTTTCACTTGAATACAACTCCCTTCCAAAAACCTCTTTGGTTGAAATTGTACAGGGTTCTCCCATACATCAGCATTTCTTCCCACTGCCCACACGTTTATGAATGTACGGGTCTTGGGTGGTATCATGTACTCATATATTTTACACGATTGACTTGATTCACGTGGTAGCAGTGTTAGAACTGGATGTAATCGCATAGTCTCTTTGACAACTGCATTCAAGTAAGGTAGGTTATGGATATCTGTCTCTTGGACAAGGCGTGTTTTTCCCACTATACTATCAAGCTCCTCTTGTAATGTCTTTAAGGTGGTCGGGTTAGCAAGGAGCTCTGCAAGTGCCCACTCAACAGTGATTGAGGATGTGTCTATTCCTCCTATGAACATATCCTGCATCAAAATCCATTCATTTAGAGAGTGAGAGTGTCATTTGCATCTTCATGATACTCTAACAGCCTTAGCAATTAGTAAATGTGGGGAATTAATAGATCATCTATTATTTAGAAAGGAAAAAAGAAACAATTCTTGGGACTAACCCATACATCCTCTAAATTTAAAAATTACTTTCTTTACCATTAGCACCGCCTTGATATTAGTATCATTGATATCCGCGACTGACAGCAGCACGTCTAACAAATCCTCAGGAGAGCCAGTACTGCCCTCCTCCTCCCCTTCCTTTGCTTTTCTGTCGCGCCGACGGTCCACCACCTCTTGCAAGACGCGGCTCATCCGTTGTCCCACTCTCTTCATGCGCCTTTCATACCCTTGAAGGTCCAGACAACCCAAGATAGGGATGAAGTCCCCCAGGTTGAACACGCCAAGAAGGTGCATGATCTCGTTGCTAAGGTCCACGATGTTGAGCGAAGGGTCGGCCTGAGAGGTAGGGGCTAGCTCGGATAAGTGCTTCCCCACCGCCATCTTGGAGATGATGTTATTGGATGCAGCGAGCAGCTTTGGGCGTATGTGCACCACCTGGGCGCTTTCCGCACGCACAGAACGCAAGAGGGCATGAACCTCCTCTACCCGGATGGGCCTGAAAGATTCCACGCGCTTGTTGCTAAAGAGGTCTGTGGCACAGAGCTGGCGCATGAACCTCCAGTATGGGCTCTGCGGGCAAAAGCCGATGCTGGAGCAGTTGAAGCAAACGTGGACGGCCGCAGCAGATCGTGGGCGGGAGGCGAAAACCTGGTCGTGCGTTTGGAGTATCTGTTTTGCCGTTTCAGGTGTTGAAGCGACGATAGCATCGACGGAGCCCAAGCGTAGCGACATCAAAGGTCCATGCAGTTTAGCCAGCTGAAACAAGGACTGGTGAGGCAGCTTACCTAGCAAGTGCAAGTGGCCAATTATGGGTAAAGCTGGAGGCGCGGGTGGCAACCTATGGTGGGCAGCGTTGGCGGCTTTCTTGAACCACACGATGCCGATCATCACACAGGCAAGCACGGTGGGGAGCAAGAGGAAGCACACACGGAGGCCTTCCCCATCTACACTACTCCAAATCCACTCCATTTGATGGCCCCTCTACAACTCCCTCTCGCGCCTCCCTCTTTATACGGGAAATACTAATTTTTAATTCATGCTCAGAGGTTTTTCAAAGGCGTGGTTTATAGGAAAGGAACGGGTGGGCAAACGTGCAGAACACGCTACCGCGGATGCCAATTATTCTACGTTGTCAGGAAGAAAACGGCTGTAGTGGAGTGGTTAAAGTGGACGATGTCCCAAACATGTAGTGGAGTGGTTAAAGTGGACGATGTCCCAAACATGTACATTATTTGGAGAGGGAAAAAAATGGAAAATAAAGAGAAAAGAGAGGAATAAAGTGGATAAAGACAAATAGGCGTGCTTGGAACTTTTGACCTCAACACATAGTACTAACTTATAGTCCTTGTTTAAAAAAATAAACCTACTTTTCAATCGATCCAAAATAAGCACAACTCTTAAATCTATCTCATTTTTATTTTCAAAATCTTTACTATCTGTCCGTTTTATAGCTAAAATATATATGAAAATTGTTTTTTAAAATAAAGGCTAATTAAAATCTCAACCAATTTTTTTAAATTCCGGCTTTTCGAGCATTGGCACAATGAATAATCATGTCTAATCGGACGACAAAACGTTCTTTTCAACCAATTTGAAGAAGAACCGCCAATGTGCTTAAGACAAGGAAGAAACATGTACGACAGCTGCGAAAATCTTAGGAATAAAGTCGATAAAGACAAAAATAGCCCTTGTTTGATGCTCTTAAATCTATTGAGTTTTTATTTTCCAAATCTCTACTATTGGTCGGTAATAAATCTCAGCCAATTTTAAAAATAAGAGCTACTTCAAATCTCAGCCAAGTGTCCACTGGCACAATGAATGTCTAATCGGAGATGATAAAACGTTCTTTTCAAGTGGATGATAAAACGTCTAATTGGATGATAGAACGTTCTTTTCAACCAATTTGAAGAAGAACCACCATCGTATTCCAAACAAATAAGTTTGTTCCTTTAGTTTGAGCATTTGGAAAACCTATTTTTAGGAAGCATGCACATTTTCTCTTCATTTTTCATAAACCATTTTTATTTTTTGAAAGTAACAATTCTTTTTGAAAGAATTACACCACTATTGCTCAAACAAAATTAACCACAAAATAAAATGTATTAAATTAACCACACAAAATATTACCTATTTAGGTAAATATATACAAAGGTTTGTTATTGTTTTCAGTGACTTTCATACTATGCAAGGTTAGAATTTTTCACTCTTTGCTGTAAATAAAATTCCTTTTTTTTCACCCTTCATTGTCAATAGAATTTCTTTCATATTATGAAGTTAGTGGAAGAACCCTTGGTCATGCCCCACCAGTTGTTGCATCCGAAATAATTTCAAAATCTGATGAGCCATTTAGGGTGCCATATAATCCACTATAAGCCACAACTACGCCGGCCCAATGCCATAGGGATCACCCTCATGCACTTCGCCACATCATCAACTCGCTAGCTGGAAGGCCTAGCCAAGTCGATCGTGTGTGTGGCATTCAAGCTTTCATAGTGGATAGGTAAATGCTTTTCCACCCTTGCTTTCTCGCTCAAGGTTCAAGTGTACAGTTACAACCTTCAAAAGGAATATTAAAAAACATAAGAAATCAACATAACATAATAAGAAAAGTACAAAACAACTAAAAGCATGCACCTACACATATTTTGTTCCTCGAGTTTTGTTCTGCCACACATGCACATTCACTTGCATGTCTACACCTTCCCATTTGCATGCTCACATGCACACAAATCTACACACACTTTTTCTTTTCATCCATGCCACATTGCATACATGCACACTCGCATCCGCATGTGCATTAACTCGCCCCCTTGCGTGTACAAGCATTCACTCATGCAAGCATACACACACTTGCACACACGTGTGTTCACATACACTTTACATCCCATTCACTCATGCACACACTTTTTCCCTCGTGTGTACACGCATTAACTCGTGCATGCATACACACTCTTGCACACACATGCATGTTTACATGCACCTACACACATTTGCTTATACGTGCACATTTACACCTTCCCATTTCTGCATGCGCACACGCACACGCGTGTGCACACACCTTTGCACGCCATGCACACATGCACACCACATTACATACACACACATCTACTCGTGCACACACTTTCTTCCTCGTGTGTACACGCATTCACTTGTGCACACATACACACACTTGCACACACACACACACACACATTCACAAACACTTTATACCCCATTCACTCATGCATGCATGTATGCACACCACACCAATGCCTTTTGCCACATGTGCACACATACAAATTCACCCCACTGTGTCCTAGTTGCATGTGCACATACCCGAACACAATTGCCCATTTACTTTCACGCACATTGGTACGTGCATACACTCACCTTGCATATGCACGTGCACAGTTACATTCATATTCACACCTGAGTTCTCATGCACATTCGTTCACATACGTGCATGCACAACCTTGCCCAAACATACCCACATGTGAGCACATACCCTCACATGCACACATTCACTGATGCGCCCACAAATCACACCTTCACACATTCACACATTCACACATGTGCATCTTTACTCCTCGTGAAACATTACACTTATAGCTTATGCTGAGACTCATCCATCTGAGCATTGCATGCGCATGCACATACACCTCTCCGCATAGGTATAAATTTCACCCTCCCTTGAATAAATTAAAACCCCTGCGGTTAAAAATTATCCCTATTGGTTAATATTCATTTTTTTCCTTACTTTCATCATCCCCGCCCATTCTCCCCCTATTTAAATTAAAAATTTACTCCTAGTGATGGTTTATATTCATCTTTTCCCCTTACTTTCATTCCTCCCTCTCCCCCCGCCCTTTCTTTTTTAATTTTCTTCTATCCTTCTTTTAAAATTCCCTACAAATTGTTTTCTCTGTTGTTTTTATTTTTCTCTTCTTTTTATTTTAATTTATTTTTTAATTCCTCTTTTCTCCTATTTTATTTTTTATTTATCCTTCTTTCAATTATTAAAAAGAATCATCCTATTTAGTTTATTTTCTCCACTATTTATTATTATTATTATTCTTTTCCCTTTCAATACAAGAAAGGGTTGCTTTCTTGTTCCATTTTTTCCTTTATTTTTATAATATTTATTTCCAAAAATTAAAACATTTTTTCTTCATTATGCTTCTTTATGTTGTTTACTTTGATTTATTTATTTAGTTCTTAATTTAATATATATCTCTATTACATTAAGCATATATTTTTTCCCCTTACGATGTGTCACTCTCTCTAAACATCTCCCCTTCCATGTGGCCAAAGAGGAGAGGAGGGAGTGAGCCAAAGGTGAAAGGGGAGATATTCACTCTACCACTTTCTTAAATTTGGATTTTCTCATCTCAAATCATATCAATTTTAGAAAGGAGAGCTATCCCTTCTTACCTAATGATTTCTTGGGGCCTCCATCCTAAAGGTTGAGCTTCAATGACATGATGAAAACTTTAACATGTAGTTATCTCTCTCATTGTTGTAAATAAAAGACAAAACACATCTATATATCTCTATAAATAGAGAGAGATATATATAAAAGGTGAGCTTCATGATGAAAACTTCAATGTCTAGGTATTTCTCTCTCTCTCTCTCTCTCCCTCTCTCTCTCTCTCTCATTGTAAAGAAAAGACAAAAGACATATCTATATCTCTATAACTTTAATGTGTAGGTATCTCTTTCTTTCTCTCTCTCATTGTAAATACAAAAGACATCTCTATATCTCTATAACTTCAACATGTAGGTATCACTCTGTTTCTCTCTCTCATTGTAAAAAAAAAGATAAAATTCATCTCTATATCTATATATATCTCTATATAGATATTATATAAAGAAAGAGTTTCATGAAGCTACCACGTGGCAAGAATTTGGAAGTTTGGGAGACAATTTGGAGGTTCGAGTTCATAGTGGATGGGCAAATAGTTCTCCACCCTTTCTTGCTCGCTGAAGTTTCAAGTGTACAGCTACAAGCTTCACTAGGAATACTAAAAAACAGAAAAACACAACAAAATATGACAAGAAAAGTCCAAAACAACTAAAAGCATGAACCTACACACATTTTCTTGCACAACATATGCACATTCACTTGCCCGTTTACACCTTCCCATTTTCATGCTCACATGCACACACATGTGCACACACCTTTTCACTTCATGCACACACATGTACACCACATTGCATACATGCACACTTGCATCCGCATGTGCATACACTCTCCCCCTTCCGTGTACACACACTTACTTGTGCATGCATACACACACTTGCATACACACGCACATTCACATGCACTTTACATCCCATTCAATCATATACACTTTTCCCCTCGTGTGTACAGGCATTATCTCCTGCATGCATATAACACACTCTTGCACATACATGTGTGTTCACATGTACCTTCACACATTTTCTTGCACGTGCTTATTCACTTGCACATTTACACCTTTCCATTTGTGCATGCGCACACGCACACATGTGTGCACACACCTTCTCACTTCAACTTCACTTGTGCACATACACACACACACATGCATTCACAAACACTTCACACCCCATTCACTCATGCATGCACTTACACCACACCCACGCCTTCACCCACATGTGCACACACACAAATTCACCCCATTGTCCTAGTTGCATGTGCATGCACCCTAACACAATTCCCATTTACTTCCATGCACATTGGTATGTGCACACACTCACCTTGCACACACACATGCACATTTACATTTTCAGATTCATACCTCAGCTCTCATGCACATGCATTCACGTACGTGCATGTGCAACGTTGCCCAAACATACCTACACATAAGAACATACCCTTATATGCACACATTCACACATGTGCATCTTTACCCCTCCCCATGCAGAATTGCAACTAGAATCTTGTGCTCTGACTCATCCATCTAAGCTGTGCATGTAGATAGATGCACATGCCATGTGCACACATATCTCCGCATAGGAACAAATTCCACCCTCCCTTAAATAAGTTAAAAAACCCCTGATTAAAAATTCTCCTTGTTGGTAAATAGTCATTTTCCCCTCTTACTTTCATCATCCTCCTCGCTTTCCCCTTTTCTACATTAAAATTTTACTCCCAGTGATGGTTAATATTCTTCTTAATTTTACTCCCAGTGATGGTTAATATTCATATTTTTCCCTTAGTTTCATGCCTCACTCTCCCCCCCTCTTTCTTTTTTATTTTTCTTCTATCCTTCTTTAAATATTCCATGGAGGTTGTTTTCTCTGGTACTTTTAATTTTTCGCCACCACAACTCGGTCCACAGATGAAGTGATGCGTGTGCCTGCTGATTCACCCGCATGGAGACACATTGAAGAGAAATGGCTGGCTTTTAGGGAAGATCCTCGTAACCTCCGTCTCGGCCTAGCAATGGATGGTGTATACCCTTTTGGTTTACGGAGCTCTTCATGGAGCACATGGCTTGTGTGCCTTGTGAATTATAATCTTCCGCCATGGTTAGCAATAAAGAAAGATCATTTGTTGCTCTCATTATAGCAGGAAAGTACAAGGTGAAGAACATGGATGTATATTTGGCACCACTTATTGATGAGTTATGCACCTTGTGGAACGGAATTGAAGTGAAGGACATGTCAAAGCAGCAGAGTGGCCAAAGACTTGCAACTGTGCAAGGTATTCTCATGTGGACAATGCATGATTGGCCTAGCTATGGAGAATGCTCAGGTTTGTCTATATCGGGTTATAATGCATGTCCTCTATGTGGTCCTCGACTTGATTCAAGATACTCAAAAGCATTACAAAAGAACGTCTACCAAGGACATGTTAGGTATCTTCCAGAAAATCATGAATTGCGGGATGGTAATCTAGGAAGACCTCCTCCAAGTGCACTGAAGGCAAGCGATTGGAAGCTCAAATGGGAGGAATGTGGCAACTTGGCATGTCCTGGGATGAAGAGGCTCTCTATCTTTCACCAACTCCCCTATTGGGGTGATCTTCTTATAAACCATGTGCTTGACCCGATGCATATTTTCAAGAATGTAGCTGACATTCTGTGGAAGACCATGACAGGAAAAAAGGAGACCAAAGGCCAAAGGGATGACTTAGAAGAGATAGGTTGCATGTAAGAGTTGTGGGCTCACACTAGACCCAATGGAAAGGTGCTACTTCCAAGAGCCCCATGGGTTTTTAGTAAGATGGAGGAACAACAAGTGAAGAGGACAATTTCAGAGTTTCAGACTGCTACACGTTGTATGCATTGCTTGAAAAGTGCATTTACAAAGGATGATGATCTTAGTGGCCTCAAGAGTCATGATTGGCACAAGTTTTTATAATTTGTGCTCCCCATAGCAATAAAGGATTCCCTCACTGAAGACATTAGAGCTACTATCTATAAGATTAGTACATTGGTGCATTGGATTTCTTCAAAAGAGATAAAGAGAGACACTTTGGAGACGGCGCGTTTAAACTCCATAGAGGCACTCTGCATGGTAGAGAAGTTTTTCCCTCTACAAGTTTATTAACAATCCAAATGCATCTGCTAGTTCATGTTGTAGATGAGGTTGCAGTTGCTGGAACAGTCCATTCAAGATGGATGTTCTTTTTGGAGAGGTTTATGAAAACATTAAAGGGATTTGTTTGCCAAATGGCTCACCCAGAGAGAAGTATGTCAGAAGGGTGGCTAATACAAGAGTCCCTTGTTTACATCACTGAATATTTAAGTTCATCAGATCTAGAGATACCTCGACTATGGTCTCAAGAGTCTAACAGGCGAGTCATTGGTGAGGAACCTCAAGGCCAAGGCATTAAGAGAAAGATGGATAGCAATTTGCGAGAAAAAATGAACAAATTTTGCATCTTGAACTCGCATGTAATGGAAAAGTGGATTGAGACATATGAAGCTCTCAAGCGATAGTGAGTACAAGATCGTTTAAGTTTCAGAAGGAATCGCACTACAAGAAATCTCCCATATCCAAAAGGTCTGCAAGCTCTTCCGGACTTTCCCACAGGTAGATGGATAGAAGCTACAATTTTAGAAGCCAAACATGCTGGTTTAACTATAACAGAGGAGGAGGAGGAGCCTACAAAAGGATGCGATTGGCATGTAAGTGTTTAAGTTCTACATGTCTCTCTTTTTTTTCTGTACATGTCTCAGTTATTATTTGTCCATCAACAATATTTATGTGCTATTTGTAGTATCACAAATATGGGGCGTTTTGGTCACATAGACGTCATTTTTTAGTAGAACGAATCGACCAAAGAAGAGCAACCTTTGATTGTGGTGTCACAGCACAATTTGTTCAAGAAAGTCGAGCGCGCAAGAGCAAGTGATGATAACACAATTAGTGGAATGCTTGATTACTTTGGAACCATTCAAGACATATTAAAGGTTGGCTTTAGAAGTTTTGAGTTGTTTATCTTTGATGATGTGAAGTGGTTCAAGGTAATCACAAATGGGCCACATGAAACTGTACGTAGAGACAAGAGTGGCCTCATCCAAGTGGACTCCACAAAGGTATGCACCGATCAGCAAGATACTTTTGTGTGCCCAGAGCATTGTGAGCAGGTTGTCTTTAAAGCGGATCCAAAAGATCCATTTTGGCTATTTGTGGTTCAAGTCGCCCCCCGCAATAAGCAAATTTGTGAAGAATTAGAGCTACAACAGGGTGATGTGGATTCACAGGGTGGTGGGGAGCAACAAGAACAAGCGGATATCAACAATGAAGAGGAGCAAGCAAATGAAGAGGAGCAACTAGAGCAAGATCCAAATGATGAGGTGCAAACCAATGAAGCTGAAAAACCTGTTGGAGGAAGAAGACATAGATGATGAGGACAACCTTCATCAAGGGACTTTTAATGATGAGGATGCTGAAATGTACATAGAAATAGATCTCTTTGGGGCTACTGATCTTAATGAGGATGATAGAATAGATAATGATTTTTAAAATGATGTATCTTAATGATTATGCAAATAGTTATGACATATTTGTAATGATTTTATGACATTGAAGGTGCAAAGTGATATGGTTCACCATTGTTGTTTATGGAAGTTAATGTTTGTCATATGGTCCTTTCATTGTTTACCATTGTTAATGTTTACTGTCATAATCACTAGTGCAAGTGCAAAGTGATATGGTTTACCATTGTTGTTTATCATTGTTAATGTTTGTCATACGGTTCTTTCATTGTTTACCATGTAATTTTCATTTCGCACAAGTTTGTCATATGGCTTTTTGTCCAACAGGCCATGGGTGATGACTCACCGCCCGCTCAACTACAGTCCTGATTTCTCATTTAACCCTACACCTCAGGGCATGAGTCCCGACCAGTTATATGGTTTTTTCTTGTCCATGACTCTAGAGCAGAGAGCCATGGCTCAGACTTATTGGGGTTCTGGAGCACGGACATCTGCCTCACCATCTGGCTTCACGGCGGCAGTTCCCACACATGTAGTAGGTACGACAGTAATTCCCACACCTCATACCACACAGTCTTGCACTCCTCTTACAGCTCGATCTACCACCTCTTCACATAGACGTCGCTCATGTAGTAGGTCTTCAGGGGAACGTTGTTGTGGTGGTAGTGCCATAGATGCTGTGACACCACCACCATGTGAGCATCGTCCTTCGCTCTCATCTGTTGATAGCACACCCATGGGTTTACCTTCCACTCCTTGGGGTGCACATGACCATGAAAACAACAAGATATACACAATTAAGGATGGGGCACCTATAATGAATAGTGCAGGGAAGACAATGAAGACACGAATTCGACAATTGTGCACTATATAGTTTCACAACTCTGTTATGACTTTATGGGATTAGCAAGATAAGGAGAACAAAAATTACATAAATACAAAGATAAAGCAAGAGTTTCAGCCATCTGACCCTATGAATCTCGTCTCTAATGAGTGGATACAATATACAGCTCACATTTTGATGGGGCATCATAGGTCAGAGGCAAGGGATGCATTTAGAGAGGGGAAAGAGAAACCTATTTGGCTAGATGATAGGGAGTGGGAAGCCATAGCTCAGGAGCTTACAAAGACTCCAGAGAGGTTTTAACAACAAAGAGAGGCAGCAAAGAGACGTGACTCCAAACAGTAGGGGCTTCTCATCTTGGGAGTGGTGGTTACGAAACCATGTGCCATGAATTCGTAAGTATTTGTAGAAATTTTGTTTATCTAAATGTATGTATGTGGGCTAAATGTTGATTTCTAAAAGTTGTAATTGTTAATCTTTTATGTAGGAGTTGGCCATGAATCGCCCAAGTAAGCGAGAAGAGAAGTACGCTCATAAATATGGCCTTGTGGCCTTATTTGAGATGCTTGAAGCAGAAGGAGAGACCATTAATTGGGAGGCATTACCATAATGTAAGTCCTTTAAACTATTAGAAGGTGAGAAGAGAAGTACGCTTGAAGCGGAAGGAGAGACCATCAATTAGGAGGCATTACCATAATGTAAGTCCTCTAAACAATTAGTATATGATCAAAATATTCATGAGTAATGTTTATTGTTTATCTGAAAAATACAAAAACGAGCATGGTTGTCTTTTATGCTCTATTTTGGACATAATGGTGTTGTCTGTTTACTGCTGTTGAGTCATGTTGTGACTGCAGGCAGCAGGCAACACCATTCTGTCCAAAAAAGAATACTGCTATGATCGTCAGTATATCCGCCGGTATGCACGCTGGTATATCCGTCGGTATGTATGCACGTATATGCGCCGGTATGCGTGCCGGTATATCCGCCGGCATGCTTGTATAATCACCGATATATGCACCGGTATGAGCGTCGATATGCGTGCTGGTATGAGAGCCGGTATACGCATGGGTATGTGCACCGGTATGAGGGTCGGTATACGGGTCAGTATGCGTGCCGGTATGAGGGCCGCCGGTAACACCAACACACACACATGCAAGCCCTTCTAGTGGGAGCAAGACTGTGAAGAAGACCCCACAATGTGGCCACCCCATAGATCAAGACAAAGAGGCCGATGATGAGCAGTTCGACTGGGTTGGTGAAAACATTCCTACATTACACAGCACCATAGGTGGTAAGACCCTACTACTAAGACAAGGTCCCCTACCTACAGCAGCAAGAGGAGGAGGATTGAGACTATCAGAGAGACCAAGGGGAGGTTCTCGCAAGTGCGCGCAAGCGTAGAAAGGTCAAGCTCCTCAAGCCAAGGAAATCCCAACCTCGCCAACGCACCAACATAACATAGAGAGCTCCAAGGAGAAGGATGCACCAAGGGCATAGGGCTCTACAAGAAATCAAGTTTTATCAAAGGAACACTGAGTTGCTAATAAGAAGAGCCCCTTTCGCTCGCACAGTAAAGGAGATTCTCAAACAATATAGAACAGAGTTTCGTGTGCAGGGGATTGCCCTTGAAGCATTGCAAGAAGCTACCCCCTGAGGCTTACCTTATTGGGATTTTTGAAGACACCAACCTCCTTGCAATACATGCAAAGAGGATTACTATTTCTACCAAGGACATGCAACTAGCTCGGCGTATTCAAGGCGAGCGTGACATGATCTAGAGATCTTAGATGTTAACTTGCTTTTTGAAGCAACTCTTTTGTTTCAAGCCCCTCTTGTAACAAGCCTATCTAGATTTCATTTGTAACCTTCTAATAATTTAAATTTTAAGTTTCTCTAACAATGTCTCAGTGTCATCATGTTTGTTTAACATGGAGTGTCTATCATGTGCCAGTTCATCACCCAAGGCATCAGAAATGCTCCTGGAGGACAGAGGAAGCTGTGCCACCAGAACAGTGCGAATTCGGCCTCTGCAAGGTGATGTAGGCTAAAAATTTGCACTATTCTAGCACTTCTCCCCTAGCCACTCAGGATCATTTCTGATGCATTTATAATGAAGTTGAGTACACTAATTGTGAGAAACAGTAGTTTACAAGATAAAAACACCTTTAATCATGTGTAAAAATACATTGTTTGTCATCCAATGATCAGAATTTCTCCTAGAGCACTGGGGAAGCTATGCCAGAATAATGCGAATTTAGGCTCTGCAGCGATAGTGCAGGCTCAAAATTCGCACTGTTCTGGCACTACTCCCCCAGCCACTCAAGATTAATGAAATTGAGTACATTTATAATGAAAAACAGTAATTTACAAGATAAAAACACCTTTAATCATGTGTAAAAATACATTATTTATCATCCAATGCATCAGAATTGCTCCTGAAGGACTATGGAAGCTGCGCCAAAATAGTGCAAATTTGGACTCTACAGCAGCAGAGCGGTGCAGGCTCAAAAGTCGCACTGTTCTGGCACTGCTTCCCCAGGCCCCCAGGGTCATTTCTGATGCATTTACAAAAAAATTGATGGTACAAACTAGAAAAAACAATGATATACTTAATGAACATAAGTTTGCAAAAACTGTATTGTATTCAATAAGAAGTGATACATCATATTTACAAAAGCTTTCTTACAATATTGAGCTTCCTTCTCTTGTTATTGGGAAGAGTGTGCTCAAGGAGTGATTGGGCACCTTAGAGAGGGCTTTCAAAAAGAAGAGAGTGAAGGCAGATTGAGAGGTGTAGTCCCTGTGGTGGATAATGGTGATGCCATCCACAGGAAGCCTACCAAGATAGTGCGCCAACGCAGCATCATGTCCATGGACCTTAGCCTGGTCTCTGCTTCCGCCGGCTCTCCCACCAAATGCATCAATTTCAACCACCCTCTGCAATCAAAGGAAAAATCATAATATTTACCTATACATAATTACAATTGTTTCTAAGCTGTAAAAGGTCAATTATTACCTCTTGCTCAATGTCTTCTTTTTCCAAAGTGCTAGTGGGGATGGCGAGGTCAATCGAGGACTTAGCCTCATCCTTTTTAGGTGCTTTGGTCTCCTCCATCACTCCACGAGCAAGGGTATCCTTTTCAGGCTCTAGCTTATCTTGTATGGTTGTGAATTCCTCCTCTGATAACTAGGGCTTGCTCCGTCATCTCAACCACAATTTCCTTAACCAAACCAACTGTCTCTGCGATAGATTCTCCAAGGGGTAATATGACACTATCTAGGTGAGGACCGAGGTTGGACGTATCAAGGTCCACCTCACATCGCGTGCATATAATGCCCAAGCATTCATTCATTCTCAAGCCAGATACCTTTTCTCATCCATGAAGAAATAAGTATTCTTCACCTTCCACCACAATGGTGATCAAGAGATTGATCTCAAGCTCTGGCAGCACCTTGGTCTCCTCGTATGGGGAAGATGGCCTCGCATCTTCTACTACAGCGGGTTGTTCAGCTGGACATTGTGCACCCTTTGGAAAGTGCTATGATGCAAGCTGCTCTTCCACACAAGCACTCATAATACCCAGGGATTTTATATTCACGTGATCACAAAAATTTTTTTGTTAATAACATGTGTGAACATGTTATTAACATGTTCACATGTTAACATGTTCTCAAAAAAGCCGGTGGCAAGCGACCTGGTAACCGGGAAAAATCCCGCCGGGCTTTTGATATACCCCGGCGGGCCCGCCGAGGTATGCCAAAGCCCGGCGGGTCGTCAAGTAGCCCGGCGGGGTACAATTTTCTATATATATGGGCCCGGGGGGCCCTTTGGGATTTCATTGCTGACAGCATACACAGGTAATGAAAACTTGTGTGTGTGTGTATGTGGGTGTGTTCGTGCGGGCAGCCGCCCACTGTCGCAATGCGCGGCAGGATGTGGGTGGTCCGCCACACGAGGGATGTGTGTGTGGGTGAACTCGTGCGGGCAGCCGCCCATTGTCGCAATGCGCGGCAGGATTTGGGTGGCCCGCCACACGACTGGTGTGTGTGTAAGGCCATTCTTCGGAATGGTGCTTACCCTGGGGCACTTAGTCGGTAACGCGGCTAGTCTGTGTCCTATGGTAAGTATGACACGCCGTAGCGGTACTAGTCGGTAACGCGCAAGCATAGTATCGTTATGGCGATGTCACCTTCCCTTCCCTTCCCTTTGTCAAATGCGGACATATGGTCGGTAACGCGGCCAGTTTATGTTCGTATCCTATTGGTATTCCCATAGAATCGGGCGGCATTTTGTCGTTAACACGGCAAGTTGGTGTCGTCCGCTAGTGCATAAAATGTTTTTTGCATATTGCGGCATTTGATCGTTAACGCGGTCGAAAAAGTGTCGTAAATTTGCTTGCGTATTTCGACATATGATCGTTAACGTGGTCGAATAAATGTCGTAAATTTGTTTGATTTAACTTGTATTGTTTTTATTGTGTTTGATCCATGCGATACTTGGTTGCTAACGCGGCATTAGTATTTCATGGATCAAAGTTTACATCATATTGTCTAAACGTTTTATTTTATAATATCGTGATTCGTAACTCGAAAAATATGAATCTCTCTCTTCTTACCCCCCTCTCTCTCTCATGATACACTTCACAACTCTTTCTCTATCTCTCTCATGATTCACTTAACAACACGATAGATGTGTAGATACTGATTTTTTTTATTTCTCTTAAAATATACATAATTCTTAATAATTTCCTTTTTCTCCCTCTATTTACTTAAAAATTAAAACAATACATTATTTTTCTCTTTAGGAACTCACAAAAACATTAAAAATGTCATTTAATGTTTCTTCTCTCTATCTGTCACAACTCTCTCTTCCTCTCCTCTCTCTCTCTCTCTCTCTCATGATACACTTCACAATTCTCTCTCTCTCTCTCTCGCAATGATACACTTCACAACTCTTTCTCTCTCTCTCTCATGATACACTTCACATATCTCTCTTTCACGATAGGTATGTAGATGAGGAGTGCTTTAGGATTACAAAACATTATTTTTCTCTCTTTAGAAACTCACAAAACTATAAAAAATGTCATTTAATTTTTCATCTCTCTATCTGTCACACCTCTCTCTCTTCCTCCCCCCCTCTCTCTCTCTCTCATTTGATAATGTATACACTTCGTAAGTAATAATGCGCTTGTTGCGGTTGTCTCACGTTCGATAATGTATTGCATGATGTTGAGTTCAGTAATGTTGTTTGATATATTCTGTTTTTGTTTGATCATTGATAAGTAATGATACACTTATTGCTGTTTTCTCACGTTTGATGATGTATTAGATGATGTTGAGTTCATCAAAATTATTTGATATTCTGTTTTTGTATGAACATTGACGATATTGATATACTTGTTGCTGTTCTCTCATGTCTGCTTGATGTTTTTTTCAGTAATGTTTGATATTTTGTTTCTTTGTGTTTAGTGATATTTGCCAGATTTACGAAGACGATCAACATGCTTTCTCCCGAAGAGCGCAAAATTGTTCTGCGAGCAATTCGCGTTGAAGCGGTCATCACAGTATCACAATGTACTGATGATGTCGTCAAAAAGATCAACGAGTCTGAGATACTCATGCGAGATCTCATAGACCAAATATGGGAAAATGCACAGCGTCGGCTTCGAAGTGGAGGCAACGCTGAGCTGCTAGATAGACAGAAGATAGCAGATTTCAACCATCAGCACATAACACGAACCATTTTGGGGAGCATGCGTGTAGCATGCAGTGACCTTAGAGATGCTGCCCCGCCTGAAGCCAATATGCAACGTCTACAGTTATGGGACGTTGTATGGAGCGAGCAAAGAGCGAAGAGCAAGCGCATGAAGGCGTTGGATGCAGAGTCCCTCTCCAAAAGAGTGCGCATTGCCCAGGACGTCGCTGCAACGTCCAGTCAGGCAGATGCAAGTGGTACAGGTGTCATTAATCGTACCATCTACAATTCTATGTGCACACATCTTATTGGCATCCCGCACGAAGCTCTTCACGAAGGACAAACAATAGGATCCGGTGTGTTCGGAACAGTAAAAGAGTATGCAATTAAAGGTATATCATTTTTACCGGAGCACATCACTTTTTGCGGAAAGCACTACAAAGGAGAAGGCAGCGCGAAGTTCGAGAGCTTCCAAGCAGAGCAGGGTATGCAAGTGCTACATCCATCGATTGTCCGATGCATTGCCTTTACAAAAGAGGCTTCTTGGATCACAATTTTCCCGTACTATAATGGCGGCGCTCTTGGTGATACTCTGCTGAAGGTTCCCTTCAGATTCAGTGAGTTCACCAGAGCCATTTTTCGTTTGGATCGAGGATGGAGACAACCCCCGCCTGATAATATCCCTTTAAGTCATCTAGAACTTTCAAAAATAAAAGAGGTAGTAATAAACATGCCACATATTATGCATGCCCTGGTAGAAGGTCTAGCGGCAGCACATATGGCAGGTATTGTACATACCGACCTACATCCTTTCAATGTAGTGTTGGATTATACAAAAGAGCTAAAGCCACGCATAGGTATTATCGATTGGGGGTTGCTGCTGAGAGCGCCCAAAAAATGGGTGTCTCTCAATTTTGTTTTTGAAGCAGACAAGAACCCCGAGAAGGTGGCACAGGCAGTCTCCCACGCAGACAGAGAGCGGAATAAACGGCCGTGGATAGCCCCAGAGCTTTATGATCCATTTTTGGCAGATGCATACACTCCTGCATCTGATGTTTTTGCCTTGGGATATTTATTACAAACTTTATATGACTTTTGGTAGAAAGTGCAAGAGTTGTGGATGGATAATAGTTCCCATGACAAAGTTACCATGGATACTATTATTCATAGAGTCAAAAATTGGATGTTTCTGCCTAATCGCGATGAGCGAAAATCAATTTTGCAAGTAGTTGAATTTTTTAGATCACTAAATACTGACCCTACGAGGGCACAACGTCCTCTTGTAGAGCTATCGGTGGCATTCACCCCAACTTTGAAATAATACTGTACCAAGGGATTAAGTTTCAGGAATGGCATTTTGTTTTTCTCTTCAAAATTTGATGTGTCCAATGTTGAAAAAATTTTGTTTCTCTCTTCATTGAGTCTTTGCAACATCTCTCTCCTCCTGTGGTGTTTAAGTTTATGTTTTCTCTTCAAAATTCGATGTGCGAGCATTGTTTGAAGTGTTTTTGGAGTCAAGTGGATATTTCTCATCGAGTCTTTGCAATACATATCTCCTCTCGTGGTGTTTGACTTCAAGATTTTGAGAGTAATGGTCAATTTATCTTACGTTGATCTTTACAGTTCATTAAAATCCTAAAGTCATTTACGTTCATGCAGATATGGAGCAGGCGCAAGCGAACGAGCATCAGGAGTTAGCCAAGAAGGCATACGAGCAAATGAAGGCCCTATCACATGGCCTGACAGCCCGCGAAGCGACAAGAACAGCATGCAGGTTATCGAAATGGACAAATCCAACTTATGCCCAATGGAAAGACATAAACAAACGCGTAACCACAGAGATGATAAAGGAAATATGGCCATGTCCAGATGGCGAAATTAAGAAGGGAAGATGGAAGATTTCTCGTTGCACCCACCACGATATCAAAACTAATGCCGAGCGCATTTTCTTGGAGGTGTACGGACGTCCTCTCCATAACGCCGACGCTCCACTGTATTTTGCTAAAATGTTATATGCTCAATTTATCTTACAAACTCCAGTGGACTTCGCCTCCAGAGAGGCCACTATCAACACCCACGACATTCGTGAAGAGACAGTGACATTTACAAGAGAAGAACTTGCACTCATGGTGGAGGGCGCTAGACTGGAGTTAAACCAGGTTAAAGAAAGCTTAGGGGCCCAGTTAGCAGAGAAGGAGAAAGAAGCTGACCGATTAACTCAAGCGTCAACTCCTCCCCCGGCCAATAGAGGGATTCAAGAGCAGCTAACAAAGATCAGCCAAGATGTACAGAGCATCTCTTCACGTATTGCTCCTATGCGCCAAGGAAACCACATCTCTCATTTTTTGATACATCCTGATCTTGTGGGAGTTTCTGCTGAGGCTACAAGTTCCTCCACCCCCCAATGTCCTGTATGTTACAAAGTATTCGATGGGTGGAGCGGCCAGTATATACTACCATGTGGACACTACTACCACTTAATATGTTTAGTGAGACAAATGCAAAATACTTCTACATGTGCATTGTGCAATGTCCCAATAAACCAAGGTATTTATACAGTGTTCGGCATGGCTAACGAATATAAACCACTAGGACCTTTAGATGCAACTCCGAGTGCAATTCGTAATTTATTTCAAGATGAGAGTTAAGAAAAACAAATCCTACTTTTGTACTGATAATTTCTTCAAATATGATCATTTGTACAAGTACTTTTTATTAAATTAATGAAGTGACTTCTTCCTCTATGTCAATATCTTGCTCCAAAATTCTTTCACCGTTTACTCTCTCGTCTGCTAAATTAAGCTCATCTAAGTCAATGTCTAAATTGTCTTCTATCTCAAGGGTGGTGCACAACGTACGTCCAACATCAAAGTTCTCGTCTACTACATCATCACAATTGTACATCCATCTGGGCATATCTTCTTCATACTCTTCGCTTTCAATGTCTCGCAAGATCTTTTCATTGCAATACATGTAAACAAGTTTATCTGCTCGATCTGCAAGAAGTCGATTGCGAATAGTACTATGAATATATTTATACATGCTCCAGTTCCTTTCTGAGCCTGAGTTTGAAGAGCACTGACTTAGAACCTTCATCGCAAGGTTGTGCAATAAAGCATAATGCTCACCACCATTCATCATCCACCACTTCCATGCAGGTTGCTCTTTAGCCATTTGTTGAACAAGGGAGTTGGAAAATAAACCTTCTTTCAACCGAAATGAGGTCATCTCCTTTATGCACTGTACACGATCATCATCATTATTATAGAAAGTGTTTACCACTTTATAAAAATCTTACACCACCTCAACGTTGGACATCAAATCCATATTCCAATATTCAGGATCTAACATGTAAGCAGCACTGTGCAGACGCGAGTGCGCTCCAATCCATCTAGCATGAAAGTACTTCAACAGAACTTTTCTTTGTCTACTGGAGAATGGTACACGCCATTGCTTTTCCACCACTGAATGCTCTAATTTCTCAGGACACTCCAAACTCCGCTGGACAGTCCACCATTGCATCCATGCTTTTCCGAGATTAGGCGCTCTTTGATCAAGACTTCGTATAGCATACATAACAGGCATCATTACATGGTATGCATCCATCACACTGTTCCACCAACTTCTTCTCGTAAGCGCTCCCTTCAAGACTTTGATTTTCTCTTTCACTTTTTAAAGTTGAGTGTTCTCCCAGTCATGAAATGCCATGCATGTAAATGTTTCACAAACTGCATCTTTATTTCTAAGAAGAGACTCAAAAGTGTAAAAGTGAGTGCAAAACCTAGTCTCCACTGGAAGCTTTAACATAACTGACATGCGAGGTCGAAACATATCTAAAACTCTCTGTCTCTTGAGCATGAATTTCACAAGCTGGCGAGCAGTGTCGACGATCGAGGCAAACCATTTGGTATCATCAGATTTATACCAATCTTTTAATACAAGATTCAATCTATGAGTATTACATCCTACCGGAAAAATATGTGGATATTGTCGCTGTAGGATTCTGGATGCATTTTTACAATTTTTTGCATTGTCCATGACGACTTGGACTACATTCTTGGCACCCACTTCCTCTATCACAGAGCTAATGACTTGAGCAATGTAAGCCCCAGTTTTGATTGAACCAGCTGAATCCACGGCACGGATGAAAGTCTCACCTCTAGGTGAAATAACCATTACATTAATTAATGGTTTTCTTTGCACATTAGACCATCCATCACTTACTATACTACATCCAGAAAGCTCTATATTGCTAAGAATTATTCTTTGTACACGTTGTTTTACTGACGCATAACATTTCTCTAATAGATCATTTCGCATAGCATGGTACGTAGGCGGTGAAAACCCTGGTCCAAACTCACCAATTTTCTTCCATGCTCTCTTCCAATGGTCACTGTCCACCATCATCATAGCACTCCCAGAAAAGTAAATCGCTTCAGCGAGGACGAGTTGTGCATCATCGAGTCGACCTTGACGTAGGCTTTCTTGCAATGAAGTTTGACGCATGGGTATATTTCCTACGTCAAAGTTTCGCTTGCAAGAAGATGCACTAGGTAGATTACTTTCTGGTTGCACATTGCCGTTCGGGGTACAAGTAGGCGATGTAGCGGGAGTTTGATGATTAGAACAACAGTGTTCTTGCTGCCTTGATACATTAACGGTAGGAGTGTCATGTTTTCTTGAATCTTTCTTTTGAATTTCTTCTCTTATGCGTTTGGCCACTATAGGTGCAGAGGGGTGGGTACATGACTTTTTCTTCGGTCCACCTAAAAAGTGTTCTCTTAGTCGAGGAGCCCCACCTGATTTTACTGCATGGCATAGCTTACACTCCCAATCTATGAATCGATCACCAACGTTAATTGCATATTGCCACTCTATCCCAGGTGCCTTTTTTTTCTTGCTATTTGAAATTTGGACTCTATTGGAGGTATCACTGGATCCAACATTGTCCTCCATCTCAACAGATAACCTATTCAACCAAGCATATAACAATGAATACACAAATGAAAAAACAACAAATCACTCACGTATAACAAAACATACATTAGCAAACAAAGTACTTCGAAACTATCTTGACAAATACAAAAGATCATCACATAACACAAAACTACTTCAAACTATCTTGCAAGGTCTTACTACAAAACTACTTCGAAACTATCATGCACATTGCACCCCCAAAGAAGGATGCCTTTTGTACCCAATTAAGGATACTTTACACAATCAAAGATCTATACTTGCCCAATACTCTAGTATAGGACAATAGACCTTCTTTAACATTCACAAAAAAAATCAAAGATCTATGCTTGCCCAATACTCTAGTATAGGACAATAGACCCTTGTCTACTCTAAACTATATCAAGTATCAAGAACCAATACAAGCCCCTAAGCAGGACTCTTGGCTCCATCAAACCATTCATAAAGCAGAATGAGGTAGATTACGTACGTGGCTCAAATGCAAAGCTGAATGACTCCAAATTTGTCCCTAAATCTCCACAAGTATTAGCTATGAACCACACCCTGCCCCCAGTTCAAAGATCTAAGGACGAGTGGCTCAATAGCCTTAGGAGTGCCTACAAGGAAAGATGACAGCCCCTAAAATAAGGACGTTCTTCCCAAGAGGACACTTCTAGCAACTCGAGAGCTCTACGAGTACTTTGAGGAGAGATATCACGCCCCCAAAACAAGGACTATCTTCCCAAAAGTTGTACGATGGGTGTCGGGCAGTGTTTATATACAGAATAGTACCCCGCCGGTTTTTCTTATTTTTCCCGGCGGGCCCGCCGGGCTTTTATCTTTCCCGGCGGGCCCGTCGGGAAAACTAGATACCCCGGCGAGCCCGCCGGGAAAGATAAAAGCCCGGAGGTGTTACTGGAGTAGTGGGTTCCGGCAGGTCATTTCTCAGGTCATGTGAATATACATTGTGATCACAAGTTTTAATATGTTAACACTGGGTTTTGTTAACGTGATCACGAAATTGTGAAGACGTTAATGAAATCCCTGATAATACCTAGTGCCTTCACTTCCTTGTCATCCCTCAAATACCCTGCTAACTGCAATGCAGGCATCTCTACCTCCTCATCCGAATCCTCATATCGTTGATGAGAAACACAAAAGTGGCGAGCCACGACAGGAACCTAGTTCCTAAATTGCCCTTCCCCAACTTCTTCACCTCCTGCTTTTTAAAGGTATAGTAAGCTCCTACGGGGATGCAGATGTCGATGAAGCATTCAAGGCGCTGGATGTCGGAGCGGACATATTGTTGAATGTACTTAAGCAGCTCAAGAGGCACCCATCGATCATTGGGGCAATGGGGAAAGGAGATGGAGTGGGCAGCCAAGTATTGCTCCATGTATGCAATCTGCATCTCATAATGTTGGGACGCAAGGGCGAGCGACTTTTCAAAGTCAACTTCACGAGTGAACATGGCAAAGAGCTCGCTCTTGCCTGCCCACGAGGTGGTGGAGAGGAACTCACAAAAGATGTTATAGCGGGTAGCCATGTGAATGCAAAGAGATAGTGTGAGATCGTGCTTGGTTTCTATCACATGAAAATGAGAAAGAAGGCACCTTTGGCTATTTATAGTTAAAATTTAAAATTTGGTCTTTTCACACTAGACTGCTAGATAAAAAAATCACAGTTTGCAAAAATATTAAGATTTCAATTAAATAAAGATTGGTTAAAAAAGAGCCTGCTACAAAATTACAAGCATGTCATCTAATCTAAAATTGTTATAATGTCTTCATTTTGTACCTCTCTTGTGACATTTACTTCATGTTGATCTCCATCTCCTTGTTGACTTGAAAGCTCGTCATTGCCTTCACCTCAATCCTGAAACTCTTGCCCCTCACGTGCATCATAACAGAGGCTATTTTCCCATATACCCAGTTCATCTTCAAGCTCTTCCACATGCCTACTATGTGTTGGTAGGGCTATGCACCTTGCTACAGCGCAGTGCTGCTGTGCTGAAAATTCAAGGTCCCCCATTTGCCATGATTCTGAGACCATCGTTGTCCCCTCCTTATGCTTCCCAATCTATAAAAATATAAAAAGTGGCACAATTAACCAGAAAGTGTAAGGGTTAATTCTAGACATGTAGTGGAATCAGATATACCTTTCTTCTCATCAACTTGAAACTTGACTCTTTAACATGGTCAAAGCCCATGATGCTAAGTGTTGACGCATGTGTGCTAGGCTCCAATGCTTTCTTGCTACCACTCGCTCAATCCATCCATTTTGCATCATCACAGCTACCTCAATAGGCACAATTTCTTCTTTTGAGGCTTGAAGTGGGATCCATGTCGCGTGATTTTGCATCCATCTTTGGTAGTGTGCAGACGCGTGTACAAAATAGAGCGTGCCTTCACTATAAATATACATTATTTTTGTTTGGTGCATTGGTATGGAATTGAACATGTGCACAAAAACATGTAAAGGACAAAACCAATTTAGCCCTACTGACCTAGATGCCTTTGAAAACTTGAGTGATGTCTTGATATCACTTACCATTTTAAACTTTAAGCATAAGATGGTCCAAGCATCAAGTTTGGGCCATTCGGGGGATTGTTAAGAGGGGGGTTGGGGATCTCTTCTAGCTTGCCAAATAAACCTGGTTTTTTATCTACAAAATATGAGTGAGAAAAGAAAAAGATATTGTTCTGTACAAGATCACTTGGGCTTTGAGATACAAACATTGCCTCTCCAATGGATGCATGCATAGCATAGAAAACTCCAATGAGGCTTTGGAGTGGTTGTTCCTCAACATAATTAGAGGGGAGAACATCTGCTGATAGAGACATAAGAAGATGGAGAATCATAAGAAAATTTAAAATAAAATATCTAATATTAGCATGTTGTTAAAGCTGTGTTTATATTACACTGACAATTTGAAGGAAACCTTGGTCATTGGCCTTAAATGCACAAGTCTCCAAGGGTATACACATGTCGCACTATGGCAAACAGTCCTTTCTTCTTAGTATGCTTGAAGCCCTATAGCCGTCCCTTCCAATGATGTAGCATATTCCCCAGTTTTGACGAACTCGATGTGGTCCCTTAGAGCTTGGCTGTATATGTAGACCCAAGCCCCAACCTTGAATCTTGTTGGAGCCCAAAATACATTCTCATCTCTTGTGTTATGCAGCACAAGCTCTTCCACCTTCTCCCTAGGTCTTCTCACATTACTGGAAGAGGCCATGGTGGTAAGAAAAGAGACGAAGGAAAAATAAAAGCTTGTTTTACAAAAATAGAGTGGAGAGGAGAGAAAGTTCAGGGTTTTCAATGTAGCAATGGAAAGCTTAAAAGAGGGTTGGAGTTTGAGAATAGGCTTTGTGAACCTAGAGTAGACTAAAGAGGGATAGAGTTTCTACAGCAATGGAGAGGGAGGGATCTTGAGAGAGAGAGAGAGGGAGATTGAGAGGGAGGGAGCTTGAGAAGAAGAGAGAGCTTGAGAGGGATGGAGTTTCTGTAGTAATGGAGAGCTTAGAAAAGGAAGAAAGAGGGGGAGGGAGCTTGAGACCGAGGGAGCTTGAGAAGGAGGGAGAGCTTGAGAGGTATGGAATTTTTGCAGCAATGGAGACCTTAGAAGAGGAAGAAAGAGGTTCAAAAAATGAGCTTTCCAAACCTAGAGTATGTTGGGGGGAAGTTGGAGAGGGAAAACACACTTTTGGGAAAAAAATAAAAAAAAATTAATTTTTAGGGTTTTTAATCTACGCGATTCTAGGTGGGGGGACCTCTAAGTTTGGGCCCAGGAGGTAGGGGGACAAGAGTAGTAATTACGCCCCATTAGAAAACCAAAGCCTAAGCCCCCTAGGGTCAAAGAAGTAAAAAATGTGCACCCAGCCCTCTTCCTATTGGTTCATTCCTAATCAAAAGTTAATCCAAGAGGCCCTCTTTGGGTCCAAAAAATTCCTAATGGCTAGAATGTAAAAGTCTGACTTAGCAATTATGCAGTGTTGACATAGAGTAGTATGACTATAGATCTGAGGCGACATAGATCCGAGGTAGCGTGTGATTAAAGCTGATGCGGATGCTGGTGTGCTTGATCTTAGAGGCTAGGTGGCACCTTGGTAGACTCTATGTATTGGTAGTAATAAATGAGGCTCTAATACCATGCTAAAATTATGGGGAAGAGGAAACGCAACACAACGACCAAGAAGCCTATTCATAGCCATTGTCAGAAGCATATGCAAGTGCTATGCATAAGCTTCATGCAAGCTTGTAAGAAGCCTATGCATAGATCTTGCACGAAGTCTATGCAAGCTCTATACGTGAGCTTCTTGCATAAACTCTATACAAGGAAAAAAGCCTATAAATAAGCTTTATCTACCCACCTCTCCATCTCCGGGGTCTCTTCTATATAAGTAAAAAAAGAGAAAAAACAACATAAGTAGCAAGGGTTTATGGTCCATACTTGGAAGTGAAGAGATTGTGTAAAGAGCTTGACATGCAAATACACACAACACAAGCAAAATCAACATGTGTAAATCAGACCATAATAGAGTTGGGGATGGTAAATAAAACAAAGGCCCTTGATTTTGACCCCATTACCTTGAATAGTGAGAGAAGGAGAAGAGAAGAGAAGAGACCCCATTACCTTGAATAGTGAGAGAAGGAGAAGAGAAGAGAAGGAGAAGAATAAAAAAACCTGCAAAACAAAACAAACACATACAAATACAAACACACAAATTAGTAAATCCATGGTCATAATGAGGGAAACATAAAAAAGGAGGGGGTGAGGAGTCTTCACCTCTGAATCCAACACAATACTTCAAGAAATAAGAAAAATGGTCGCGCAACAGAGTTCTATAATTTTTACGGGCGTCGATATAGATGGTGGTATAAGCGTCGATATAAACACCCCGATAATAATTAAAATCATTTCTTGGAAAGTATATCGGCGACTATACAGGCGCGCTAATACTGGCACAGTTATCGACGTCCATAATTTTTCAACTGACCCAAAATGGTCAAAAATTGACCAAACTGATCTGAAAAATTCTAGAATCAATTGGCTTGGTTAGGAGCTCACTTTTTCCTATAAATAGAAACCTTCTCCTTTGTTGAGGCTTAATAGTGTTTTTACTCATAATTCATTAGTTTTTTGACCTTCCCTCTTCTAAAGATTGGTGGCCACTCTTGTTTCAAACAAGAGTAGAACCCTCAAACCATCAAGCCAAAGGAAAGCTCTCAAATTCCTTTGTAAGTTGGAGATTCTTCTCTTTTCTATTCATTTTATGGTTTTTTTAATGATTTTTGTCTTCTCTAAATTGAATGTGATGTTATGCCTCATTGAAAAAAGGCATTCCCCTCTCTTCTTTAGTAAATCCAACCATTCTTATCCTAGATGAATGATTAATGGATAAAATCAAGTTTTTCATAATGTTTCTCTTTGATAAAGTAGAAAATGTTTACATTAGAATGATTTAAATACTCTTGGTGAACTTCTAATCAATTGTATAGAGTTAAAAATTAAAAAATGGTCAGCCATACAAAGGAGGTTATGACAAATTTTTTCTAAAATTGTGAAAATTAAGTTTTACTTTTTTTTATTCAAAAAGAGTAATTCCCATCGTATATGTAGTCTTAAAGTGTTATTTTTCATCCTAGGTATACAAAAATGCTTACTAAAAATATTTTATAAAAATAAAGTGTTACTTTCTTTAGAATTAAATTCTATGTATAGAAGGAAGCTTATTGAAATTTTATTCTGATCATAAAAGAATGATTTTCATCATAAATGATTTTTATGCATAAACATATGCATAAGAGATATTTTTTTTAATATTAAAAGTGTGATTTTCATCATAAATGATTTTTATGCATAAATGGGTGCATGAAAGATATTTTTTTATTAAAAGAGCGATTTTCATCAAAAATGATTTGTATGCATAAACATATGCATAAAAGATATTTTTTTATATTAAAAGTGTGATTTTCATCATACATGATTTTTATGCATAAAAGAAATTCTTTTATATTAAAAGAGTGATTTTCATCATAAATGATTTGTATGCATAAACATATGCATAAAAGATATTTTTTATTAAAAGTGTAATTTTTATCATAAATGTTTTTTATGCATAAAAGAAATTCTTTTATATTAAAAGAGTGATTTTCATCATAAATGATTTGTATGCATAAAAGATATTTTTTATATTAAAAGTGTAATTTTTATCATAAATGATATTTATGCATAAACATATGCATAAAAGATATTTTTTATATTAAAACTGTGATTTTCATCATAAATGATTTTTATGAATAAACATATGCATAAAAGATATTTTTTTATATTAAAAGTGCGATTTTCATCATAAATGATTTTTATGCATAAATGGATGCATAAAAGAAATTCTTTTATATTAAAAGTGTGATTTTCATCATAAAATGATTTTTATGCATAAACATATGCATAAAAGATTTTTTTATGCATAAATGGATGCATAAAAGAAATTCTTTTATATGAAAAGAGTGATTTTCATCATAAATGATTTGTACATTGCATAAACATATGCATAAAAGATATTTTTTAATATTAAAAGTGTGATTTTCATCATTAATGATTTTTATGCATAAATGGGTGCATAAAAGATAAATTTTTATATTAAAAGTGTGATTTTCATCATAAATGATTTTTATGCATAAACATATACATAAAAGAAATTATTTTATATTGAAAGAGTGATTTTCATCCTAAATGATTTGTATGCATAAAACAAATTCTTTCATGTTAAAAGATTGATTTTCATCATAAATTATTTTTATGATGATAAAAGTGTGACTTTCATCAGAATTGGATTTTATGCATAATTAGATGCATAAAGAATCTTTATAATTAAATAAGGGTTCTCTTTAATCCTCTGTTAATTTTCATAAAAAATGGAAAAATGAATAAGTAGATAATATGTGAGAGGAAATTTTACCGTTTCATATTCACTGAGATGGGAATGAGAAAATTCAAATAAACTATCAAAGTCAGAGATCGAGATAAATGATTATTTTATTCCTCCTAGGAATTCATGATTAGTTTAGAAATCTGTAAGCAAATATTCAATGAACTAAATTTAGAAAAAGAGAAATGGAAATTTACCTTTCAAGAAAGATAGTTTAGGAGGAACCTTTCCAGACCCAAAACTCTGATTGAGACTATTGACCACCAAGATCTATTTCCTTCGTCAGTTTCAATCAATGATGATGTGCGCAGTTCAGGAAAAATGCACTCAAAACACACACCGAATCCGAAACTACGTTAAGACTTTTGATTTTGATCTGAGGATCAAGTTAACAGAACTTGAGGAATTTTGTCTGGAATTCAGACCTGGATCTAGAAGTATTAGGATACGGATTTAAGATTTATTCATGGTATTCAAACAAAATCAAAACTGTAAACTTGCATAGAAACTCTGTTTTCTTAAAGGACTGTATTATGCGAGAATGGTGGGGATGGATCATTTGGTAGATATGTTTATCTAAGGGAAGTGCGGTTGCAACAGCAGGTGGGGAGTGTTCAAGGGACAGCTCACGCGGCAAAAACCTACCCAGGTCTTGACTAGCCTCGGTATGGTTAAAAATGGTGTGCTTCTGGTACGATGGATGAGGACCGACGAAGCCGTCCCTGAGTGAAGTACCAAGACACCTAAGGAGGATCCTAACCAGGCAATGCACGGGCTTGCGATACTTAGGACACCCATACGTATGTCCAGGAAGATATATATATGTATGTTGACAAAATGATTATTGTAATCTGTTACTAAATCTCGTTGCTGACCAATCGGTCCCAACGAAGAGTCCAGATTGGTATTGTTTTTGTGAAACAAGGGATTGAATGGAAATTTTGAATTATGAAATTTGTGATCATATCTATTTTGTCAATGGATTATTTTTATATTAAAGTTTTAAAGAGTAGTGTTTGCGTATCTGTTTTCTAAAGCTAAAGTTAAGAAAGGCATTTCAATTATGGTGGGTGGGTGAGTACTTGTTTGGATCTACTGATTCAAGTGGTAGGGTGGTGGCTAACCCATGGGTCGGATGGGGTTAGTAGGCTGGAATCAGGAGTTTTGATAATCAAACTGAAAAATCTTAGGATTACCCTAGGATTCGAGTAGCTAGTTAATTCCCTGATAAATTTCTCAATTGAGTGGATCAACGGCTGTGCCTGATCTTGATTAGGAAAAAAGCATTGACATCACTCAAATGATCAAACTATATCAGAAATAGTTTCCTTCTATCTGGTTTATTCAAGTGAAGGATAGTTTAGAATTGATCTCGTTAGAGAGAAAAAATTGTTAAGAAAATTCAAAAAAGGTGGAATCATCCCTGCTTTCCGGGCATGGAAAATTTTCCCGGTTTCGGTTTTCGGAGTGACCACCAGCCTAGTATCATGCCCGGACATTCGTGGGCGAGGCCACGAGTGAGAAACCCTGCCCCGCGACGAATGAGGGGGCTGCTTCCGCTCTGTCAGCTACCGAGAGTCCGGTGCGCGGAGGGGATAGAGGGATCTCACAATGCTTGATTACTATGGAACTATTCTGTTAGATACCTGTAACGCCACTACGGGCGTTACCACAGGAGGGGACGGCCTCTGGCTCACCACCTAGCCATAAAGGAAGAATGAGGATTGCCCCTCATCCCCCCCAGGCTATATAGTGTATGGCCTGCCGTCCACACTAGCCTGGCCGCCCATAACTTCGCATGGGCATCCTCTCCCACTAAACCCCGGACATGGCCATCCAGTCTGCCGCCGTCGTCGGTCCACAGGCATTACAGCCTATGTGACATTACCCCCCCTTAAGAAGAGTTTTCGTCCTCGAAAACAAACTGGGGAAACCTTTTGGAAATTGCACTACGGCGTTCTCAGGTAGCTACCTCCTCATCCCTATATCTGTCCATTTAACAAGTACCTCCTGGTACACTTTATGTCGGGTTTTTTCTGTCACGATACTCTAGAATCTTTTCAGGTTCATGTGGTATCTTTGGTGGCTCTATCAAGTCCACCAAAATCTCTGGAGAAACTGCGTTCTCTAACCCGCGAACTAATTTCCTAAGTTTACTGACATGGAAGACAAGATGGCCTTGAGAACTCTCCGGTAACTCAAGTTTATATGCCACGTCTCCAATCTTCTTAAGGATTTTAAAAGGACCACAATATCTCGGAGAAAGTTTATCACACTTTCACATTTTCGTGGTTTCTGACTGCGCAGGAACCTTGAGGAATACAAAGTCACCTTCTGCAAAGGTCACCTTTCTACGTCCTTTATCTGCATAAGTTTTAGCGTGATCCTGAGCGCTACGAATGCTCTCACGTGCGGCTCTGAGCATATCATTCATATCTTCAAGGAAATCCTTGACAGATTGAATCTTCTCCTTTTCTAGGCCTACAGCCATCGGAGATCTCGACTGGAATCCATACATTAACATGAATGGTGTAAATCCAGTCGCTGAGTGTTTGGAGCTGTTATAGGCAAACTCCAATAAGGGCAAGTACTCTTCCCAATTAGATTGCTTCTTACTAACATAAGAATGCAACATATCCTCTAGAATTTGGTTAACTCTTTCAGTTTGACCATCAGACTTCCGGATGATCTGCTGTACTCATACTCAGAGTAGTATCCAACTTTTTGAAGACTTCCCTCCAAAAATGACTGTTGAACTTTCTATCTCTATCCGACACTATATCTGTGGGCAGGCCATATAGCTTGTAGAGATGTTCAATAAAGAGTTTTGCCAACTCTGGCGTTTTAACAGTTTTCTTCGTGCTGATAAACTTTGCC